>NC_085992.1:12069583-12672083 GCF_030014385.1 Trichomycterus rosablanca
AGATGTACCTTGTAGCTTTCTCTGTCAGTAAAGGAGAACCTGTCAGATCTACATTATAACTTAGAAGAGGTCTTGACACCTAACCATTATGTTTTTATTTTTCTCCACAGAACTTCCATTTAATTGATTACAACATGCTGGTGTTCACCATCATCGTGTTGGCACGCAGGCTGATTGCCGCCATAGTAAAAGAGGTAAAAATTCCCCCTACACCTTATTATGTTTAAATGAATATAATCTAAATAATAAATGAAGGAAAAGTTGAATTTAAAATAAATAATCTCATTTTGACTTTTCTCTTTGTCTGAAGGCGTCTCAGAGCGGGAAGTTATCGTTCCCTCACTCTGTCTTTCTGGTGACGGCTCGCTTTGCTGTTTTAACCCTCACAGGCTGGAGTCTGTGTCGGTCACTCATACACTTGTTCAGGAAGTACTCAGTACTCAGCCTTCTCTTCCTCTGCTATCCGTAAGTACTCTTAGTGCTGATCCTCTAATTGCTCAGCTATGACACACATGTACATTAGCATCAAGTGCAGTCCACCACCTGCCAAATATGCTGTCAAAACAGCGTTGACCTTCTCTCTCTTTTTCTCTCTCTTTTACAAGGTTTGGGATGTACATCCCTTTCTTTAAGCAGAGCGGAGACGAACGCTTCACCCCCATCACCTCTGTCGGCTCCAGAGAAGCAGGAGCTAGCGTGGGCTTTTTCTCAGGAAAAGATTACCTCTCAATGCTGAAAGAGACGTGGAAGCAGCACACGAGCCAGCTGTATGGTGCCCAGTCCATGCCCACTCATGCCTGCTGTCTCTCACCAGACCTCATTCGCAAAGAGGTCGAGTTTCTCAAGATGAACTTCAACTTGAGGATGAAGGAGGTGCTGGTCAGCTCCATGCTCAGTGCGTACTACATCGCCTTTGTGCCTGTTTGGTTCGTCAAGGTGAGCAGATCCTGTCAAATCAGTGTGTATTGATTGATTTGTGACTTACCACAGATACCTAGACTAGTTAGTTAGGGTGGACAGATATATAGCTAGCAGATAGACAGGCATGGAGCTTGACAGTTTAGCTGGATTGGATGGATAGCTGGACAGTCAAACAGACAGACAATTGTATCCATGGATGAATGGGTAACTAGGCTCACCTGTCAGAGTCTCACATGGAGCGGTATCGCGTAGGGAAAGTTACACCCTGCTATCTGTCATATTTCATGTCGTTGCCTTAACCAGCCAGCTGCAATTGAATCAGTATTAAGGAACCCATTCAACCACCCCCCTCAAACACCAATCGTGTCTTTTGTGGGCTACCAGTTGGTTGATTGCACACCTGAGATTCCAGCTTGAAAGTTCAAGTTCTCAGCGATGAAGGGCTAGTGCATGCATCTCATTATGTATAATTTAGTTACAGCAGTTTATTATGCCTTTCATAACAAAGCAGGTTTAATCGATTCTGATAATATAATAATAATATTATAATTCTGAAATTATAAACGATCCTGTCATCTTGTCCAGAAATTTATTTCATGTTTGTGTTTGTTGTATGTAGAGCACACAGTATGTGGACAAGCGCTGGTCATGTGAGCTCTTCATATTGGTGTCTGTGAGCACATCAGTGATCCTAATGCGCCACCTGCTCCCACCCCGCTACTGCGACCTGTTACACAAAGCTGCTGCTCATCTGGGCTGCTGGCAGAAAGTGGATCCTTCACTCTGCTCCAACGTCCTGCAGCACATGTATGTCACATATGGGGTCACACAGGGTCAGAAGGGTTACTATTGCTTGGCGAGATGTAGTGTGCGTATGTTGACTAGGATGCTTATGTATGTTTTAATTAGATATATCTGTATCATTAAAGTATGTTTAGAAAATTCCTTTAAAGCAAAAGTCAGATTTCATGTTTTGTTGATTTTCTAGAAAATAAATGAACCTTCTCTTCTATTGCATGTTGCCCTATAATACAGTACAGCACGCATTCAAATCCAGAACCTCATGTAGCAGGAGTTTGATGTAGATGATGCAGTGTTGGCACTAGAGCAAATACGCCATGCTAACTGTAAACAGTAGCAGTAAAAACAACAGAGTGATGTCAGTTTGCCCCTCTGTGGTTTTTGAGCTACTTAATATTCTTTAGCCTGGTTTAGATTTTTCATTAGTGATTCACGGTGGCTTGGTGTGTAGCACTGTTGCTTCACAGCAAGATGGTCCTGGGTTCGATTCCCAGGTGAAGTGGTCCGGGTCCTTTCTGTGTGGAATTTGCATGTTCTCCCCATGTCTGTGTGGGTTTCCTCTGGGAGCTCCGGTTTCCTCCCACAGTCCAAAGACATGAAAGTGAGGTGAATCGGAGATACAAAAATTGTCCATGACTGTGTTTGACATTAAAGACTTGAACTGATTAATCGTGTGTAACCAGTAACTACAGTTCCTGTCATGAATGTAACCAAAGTGTGTAAAACATGACGGTAAAATCGTAATAAATAAATAAATAACATCATTAGTGATTTTCAGCACCTGAGAGTGGCTGAAGCCCTGCAATGGATTGGCGCCCTGTCCAGGGTATTCCTGCATTGCAGTGGAACAGACTTGCTGTGACGCTGACCAGGATAAAGCAGTTAATGAAACTCAAAAGAAATTAAAATAACTGTTCCTTAGTAGTAATTCTGTGAAAATTATATTGACCAATCAGCGATCTTCACTCTTTCTCAGCCGATAATTTTATGGCCATATCCTGTACACCTGGTCTATGGTCATCAAGGGGAACCGAATTTAACACAGGTGCTCAAGGACTTCGCATTGGACAGAAGTACTAAATGTGGGATCAGAGATTTTAAAAACTCAGTAAATAGGATAAATATGACAAATCTATCATTATAAGTTTTTACTGTAGAAAAACAACCAATTATGAGATTCTGCCGGGGGTGTTCAAACTTTTGCACAGTGCTGTGTCTCTTTTTAGGAGCTGTTTAAACTTCACAGCATCTTTTCTGCCAGTAAACAAGATCACTGGTGCATGACAGTCCAGTCCCTTAAACTAATTCTGACCCAGTTGGCCGAGGTAGTGTTTGATGTGTGTGTTGCTACTACCCTGTTTGTTTTGTGTTTTCAGATGGACAGAAGAGTACACGTGGCCACAAGGAGTTTTGGTAAAACACAATAAAAATGTATATAAAGCCACAGGGCATTATAACGTAGCAGTACCCTCAGACGTCTCGCATTATCGTTTTTATGTAAGTACCCACTGTTCCACAACATGCTTTTGCTTTTTTTACATTTACTTAGTGATTGATCTGATGTCCCTAAATCATCAGACCATTATTAGATCCAGTGTAACCAATATGTATTTGTTTGTTTTATTTATTCCCTCATGTCTTATACCAATCTTTCTCTTTCTCCCCACAGTTTTTCTTTAACAAGCCTCTTCGAATATTGAACATCCTCATCATCTTGGAAGGAGCGATGATCTTTTATCAGCTATACTCATTAATGTGTTCAGAAAAATGGTACCAGACCATATCATTAGCTCTAATCCTTTTTAGCAATTACTATGCTTTCTTTAAACTGCTCAGAGACAGAATTGTGTTGGGGAAAGCGTACTCATACTCTGCTTCATCAGATCACAAAGTCAGCTAGATGAGCTAAATCACTGTCGACAAGCAGTAGGAAACAGCAAGCGTGCACAAGAGCTTTTTATTTTTTGTATAATTACATTGTTTTGTCACTCTGTTTATGCTTCGATCTCCCAGGAAATAAAAAGAACAATATTTTTTTATTTTTTATGGGTCTGTGTCTTTTCTTTTGTGTCGTGTGTCCTGGTGAAACAAAAACATGATTTTCGATCACAGTAGATTAAATTGATTTGTACAGTCAGCACTTACAGTATGTGTATTCACATGTTCCTCATCCACAAGATCAACCAATTCAACAAGCAAAACTTGAATTTGCCGCCTGAAGGGATGTGTAGTGATGTGTGCAAACCCTGCTGTAGTCTCCTGCCATTTCATATGGATCAGGATATAACATAATAGCATTGCAAAACCTACATAGTGCAGTGTGACCTGTAGATGGACCCACATAAAATATTAGGAGGAAGAACATAACAGAATGTAAGAAAGTAAACAATATTGCATTATTTACTGAAGTAAGCTCAAAATATACTAATGAAATACTCCAATGAAAAACATCTGTATAAAACGTTCAGTGTTACACAATACCTCTTTACTAGCAGAGGAAAGTAACACTGTCATCATTTCACATGTACAGATAGAGAAATAAAACCCACTGTGAACACAATCAAATGCACAAGCTTTATTGAATTTTATTGCTCATGGTCATTGTATGATTGATGATTATTTTGGAGGCAGCTGTTTCTTCGAGTCCGGCTTCGTCTTGAGTCTTCAGCTGGTTTAGGACTCTGCAAAGATGAAAAACGTTGTTAAGGCTCAGAACAGACATGATAGTTTTGTAAAGGAAGTAGAAACATTATACCCTACCTGATCTGTTTGATGTTATTACTAAAGAGGACGCATGTCCTGTCCTCTGTACCTCCTGTCCCGTTGGTCCCAGCACCTAAAGTAGACCTGATCTCGGTCATAGTGCTGAAAGTGCTCGTTCTTTCTGTAGTTCCTTCTGTGCAGAAGACAAAGTGTGGATGAAATCAAAGTTTCTGGTTAGCTTAGTGTTAACACAACTCTGAACATCCCATTAAAAGGATTTTCAATGTCAAAATGTAAATCAATAACAAGGAGGATGACTTACCTAATATAAGCACTTCCATTCTCTTCAGTGCTGGCTCTTGCTTCGTATCTGTTGCTGCCTCTTTTGCCCCAATGTTCCCATGAGCTGTTTCCAGGCTGGGATTTGAATGGAGGAACAGACAAGAGAAGACATAGTAAAATAAATGGATGTCATGACTATAAGATCTTAAGGAGCTTCACAGCCACATGACCTCACATTCAAACCGTGTCCTAAATCCAGTAAAAGACTAGACGTGTTTGCTAATGTCGGTTTGTACCTTGTTGATGTTGCTTAGGTGGGACGTATTGACGGTTTGGTTCTTGATGGTCACCGTGATTGAACCGTCATCATGTTTCTTAATGTCTCGATTTTTGGATGGCACCTGCTGATTGTTGCACCTGGGCTCCCAGTTATTCTGTTATACACAAATAAAGAAAAAAAAAGATTAAAAACTGCAACTGATTGAAACTGCAAGAAATATAAAAGAGAGTGACTGAGACTGAGTTGAGAAATTGTAAAGTATTTACCTGTCTTCGATCCACAGTGCCTTGCAGCATGCTGCAGATCCTGGGTGAAAGCTTCCTCTGCTGGATGATTTTGTTGATCGCAGAGAAGTACAGATCCATCAAGTACTACACAAAAAGACAAACGTCGTTACTACAATAAAATACCAGCACACCAGTAATCTACAACCAAAAGAACTGATAAAAAAACACATTCATTTATTACTATTTTACATTTCATTTCAGTGGTTATTAGACTGAACCTTAACTGAACTAAGCTCTGGCAACCCATTCAGCTAGTTCAGCTCAGTTTTAACATCTGTCCAACCATTCCTATTTTCTCTTATCTACTACAAAGCAACTGGTGCACAAAGAGAACCAGATCGCCCCCTACCTTGTCCTTTACATCATGCAGGTCCTTTCCGGCAATGGTCAGCAGCTTGCAGAGACACTCCAAGTTCTCCTCGCTTGGATTCACCACCAGCTTTTGCTCAATCCAGCTGTTGATGAATGACTTGGGGAGCATCTCTCGTTTAAAAAGTTCAGCAATGAACTCCATGTTGAGGAGAGAACATTGGAATGACCTGATCTTCTCTTCCTCAAGGTCTTTCTTCAACTTCTGCCAAATGTGTTCCTACAGTAAATGTTAGTAATGTGTTATTTGTCATCAATGTGATAATTCAATATATAATGAAATTTTTTCTGATGATTAATAAAATTTGTGCATTAAGTCCAAAGTTAAAAAGGCCAAATACTTTTAACACTTTACTAGACTTTAAAAAAAACCTTTTTGGCGTCATTCAGCTCTTTCTGCTTTTTAGCGAGAGCCATGTCATGTTTCCTCTCCTTCTTAAACTCCTCCTGGCAGCGGCTGAGCAGCATCTTCTTCATAGTGGACACGTCCTGATGGTCATTAAGGAGCACAAATTCAGGGGAAATTCATACAAATATTAATTTTAAAAATAGATTTTGTTTGTCTATACCAGTTCTGCACATTACTAATAATTATTTAATAATAATGGATACAATTTGGACATGGACAAACTTCACTTACATTCTTCAGTCCATAGCAGAAGTTTGCGTACATCACTGCAGTGTTTGGCTCTGTTGTTGCTCTTTCTACAGTGAAGTCGATCATTGTCTTGACTCTCCTTATCTTGAGCTCCTCACCATCAGACAGAGTTGTGTCTGAGGGCACCAACGTTGGCTTGTCCTCCTTATCCTCTTTACCAGTGGCAAAAGATTCAATCTCTTTGGGCACTTCTTTACAGGTGGAGTTAGAAACTGAGTTCTCAGCATCCTTGGACTTTTCCTCCTGTAAACCACTGCAGATCAGTTCTGCAGGTACGGTGTTCTGTTCCACATCTTCTCCAGATTCCACACTGCCACTCGGTGAAGACAAAGCAGGAGTTTCTGGAGCTGTGAAAGGAGACACAGTCAGTGAGATAACAGATTCCACATTGGAAACAGAAGCACTCTCAGTGGGCACTTCATTAGGCGTGGAATCAGTAACAGATCCCAAATCTTTTGATGGATGCATCTCAAGATCCTTTTGCTCCACTTCCTCGAAATCAGTGCAGATCTCTTCTTTCGCCACTAGAGGGGTGGAGGAAACTGGCTCAGATTGTAGATCCTGGACAGATTTGGTGTCAGGGTCTATAGAATAAAACATGAATATAATTAACAATAGAATAATATTGTACTGTTTATATTATAGACAGTAGCTAGTCGTGCATGAAGCTTCTATATTATTACAGATTTTTCATACTTAATCCAGACAGGATCTCCTGGGTAATGTCACGTCCTCCCTGGTTTGGGTCTCGGATTGTGATCTGCAGGAAAATCAAGTTGGAATTTGTACTCACAACTTTTACACTGAAATTAAAATGTAAATATAAAAGTTATTTTTTTATTTTTATTTGTTACCTGCTTATGAAGTATTTTGGGCAGTGGAGCCGTGGCCTGCCATTGAGCCAGTGGTGCCTGATGCTGCTGGACAGGATAAGTAATATAAGATGCCACAGACGGTTGGTATTGAGTATAGTACCCTGTAGAAAGAAGACCAACACATAATCCCCTCATGTCTAGTCCCAAATCAGAAA
The DNA here is from genome assembly GCF_030014385.1 of Trichomycterus rosablanca. Classification (NCBI taxonomy): domain Eukaryota; kingdom Metazoa; phylum Chordata; class Actinopteri; order Siluriformes; family Trichomycteridae; genus Trichomycterus; species Trichomycterus rosablanca. Next base: position 12,076,915 of record NC_085992.1, read on the forward strand.
TCAACTATGTGTAAAGGAAAAGGTTGCTCTTTAGAGGTGAATTTAGAAAACTCATCAGACTTTAGCCATTTTAGAGCTACTTACCATAAGCAGATCTGTGACCAGAACTGGCTCCATGATGAACACCCTCTGGTGCCCTGGCCAGTGCGTACTGATACTGCTGCACATGCTGGTTGTCTGGTGAGCAGTACTATAACAGAAAAGCAAAACTGCTGAGTAGAGCTCAACCATAATGAACATCAGTACATGCACTTTACATTTATACTATTATAGACCCCCTGATGCAGATCCGCACATATTTTAAATAAAAACTTGCCCTCCTGATGCAGCTCCATACTTTGGCTTACATCCACTTCAGTACATACATCTTTTACCTTAAGAGGATTCATGTAATGCAAAAAAACCCTACCTGACCATACGGGGTGTAGTAGTTATAGCCCTGATACTGTGGGGCCATCATTTTTGTAAAGTAGTTAGGGAATGTGTAGGGGTAAGGGATGGGGTGCAGTGAGTAAGCGGATGCTTCCCACTGAAGATTGCTAGCCATGTTGAGGTAATACACCTGGAACAGCAGAGGAAGATACAGAAGCACAATATGTAAAATGCCTTCATATCTCAAATTGTACCTAGGGTCAAAACTCTAACACTGTAGTGCACTAATCATACATGCTGTTTAATACAGTTGTTTGAGGTTTGTGAGCCAAAATGGTTGATATTGTGATTTGTCATTTAGGCACTTAGCTCTGCTTAATATTATGGGATGATGGTAAGAGGACATACTGTAGGTCCCTATCTCATCTGCTAATATGAAAGATTTGTCTAGAGCAATCTAGCTCTGTTTTATTACTTTTAAGGCATCAAAACACAAAAAGCAGACTAAATAATTATGTTAATATCTGATGCTACTATTACTGTTTATTATTTATTCTTAAAAATACCAGTTCATGCACAGTTTTAATAAAAAAATATGTCAGTGATGATATCTATGTGGTAAATAATGTTTTACATATTTAAAATGCATTAAAAGGCTAACAAACTTCAGTATATTACATTTTACTTATTTGTATCTATTTAAATCTGAAATAAAATAACTATAATACAAGTAAATAGCAATAAAGAGGTAATAAAAACAAAACTACCTGTAGCTGTGTAGAATACGTGTTGATCGGTGCTGAGTGTAAATCCTAATGATGAGTGTGAGATGAAAGCGGATCATTTATAGAACCCTCAGTGGAACCGCGCCATTGTGACGTCATCACCTCAGAAGTGACTTTAAATGCTCTGACTGCGACTTACAAACTGCTTCATTTAAACTGTTACAACAAGTAATCACACACAATCTGTACTGATTAACTAATAAATCAGTCAGTTTAAACTGTTATCTGCACCACCAGCACCACCATCCTGCACTGATACTACTTATACTGTATATTTACAACTTTATTATTATTATTATTATTATTATTATTATTATTATTATTATTTGCTTGATACACGTTTGTATTACACCAGTATATATACAGTAGTGTTCAAAAAAATAGCAGTGACTTTAAAAAAGTGAATAAAGCACAAAATTATTATATTAACTTTTATTTCCATAAATGCAAACGCACTGAAAATACTACACTTTCAATTCAAAATCAAAACATTAACTAAATGTAGCCAGTTTGTGTTAATCCTTTACAGAAAGTTAAGAAAAATAAATATTAGGCTGTTCAAAAAAATAGCAGTGCCAGCATTTTTCTTTAAAAAACTAAACAAATTTATCTATAACATGAAAAAATGTTTGAGGTTTCACTGTACTTTAAATGACTTAACTAATATTTAGTGGCATAACAATTGTTTCCGAGATCTGTGTTGCATGGAGTCGACCAACTTCTGGCACCTCTCTAACAGGTATCCAGTCCAGGATGATTAGACTACATTCCACAGTTCTTCTGCAATTTTGGGTTTCAGATTTCAGCCCACAAGTTCTCTATGGGATTGAAGTCAGGGGATTGGGCTGGTCCAGCCCCGGTTCTGGACTGCTTTGCTTGGGGGGGCAGTAAAACCTAATGAGGGGGCATGTTGATAGTCATGTTTTTGAAGCCAGAAATATATTCAAGGCTTGATTTGTGCATGAATGATGACAGCCAAGCTATTGATACTGGCTTAAAGTGATGTATGAGGTAAAGAAATAAAAATGCATGTAACTTAAAACCCAATGATTAAAAAATACATGTTGATTATGTAAATGGAGAAAAAAGATTATCTAATTGTATTTCATTTTAATACGCCCCCTTAATTAAATTGCCATTACTAATAGAACAACTCTATTTCTTGAAAGGCTTTAATACAAATTTAAGTCAAAGCTGACAAATGTACCTACACACAGACTGAGAATATTCAAACGTGGAAATAGGAATGAGTGAGAATATTTATATTATTGGGAAATTAAAATATAAAGAAAACAAAAGAATACTAATTCTGTAAAAAAAAAGTGTTTACCAGTATACCTGCCTCTCGCTCACACTAACAGAACATATACTGCCGAACCGAACTGTTTGGGGCAGTCTGCCGATTTTTATATGACTCAAAGAGCCAATCAGGAATAAGCAAGGAAATATCTTCACACTGTAAAACAAAATGCATTTTTGTGATTGGTTCAGAGATAATTTTAAAAATAGCCGTTGCTTGCATTGTGCTTGGGGGGGCAAAGACACAATTTGGGGGGGCAATGCCCCCCTCAGCCCCCCCTAGCGCCGGCCCTGGCTGGTCACTCTATTACCTCAATCTTGTTTGTCTGTAACCAAGATGTTTTGGGTCATTGTCATGTTGAAACACCCATTTTAAGGACATTTCTTCTTCGACATAGGGCAACATGATCTCCTCAAGTATTCTGATATATTTAAATTGATCCATGATGCCTTGTATGTGATAAATAGGCGTAACACCATGGTATGAAAAACATCCCCATATCATCATTTTGTACCACCATGCTTTACTGTCTTTACAGTGTACTGTGGCTTGAATTCAGTGCTCGAGGGTCGTCTGACATACTGTCTACGGCCACTAGACCCAAAAAGAACAATTTTGCTTTCATCAGTCCACAAATGTTGAGCCATTTCTCTTTGGACCAGTCAATGTGTTCCTTGGCAAATTTGAACCCATTCAGGACACGTCTTTATCTTAACAACGGGACTTTGCAGGAGTTCTTGCTGGTAAATTGGCTTCACTTAATCATCTTCTGTACTTACTGGTAACTTCAGATGTTCCTTGATCTTTCTGGAGGTGATCATTGGCTGAGCCTTTGCCATTCTGGCTATTCTCTGATCCATTCGAACAGTAGTTCCACGCTTCCTTCTGCGTCTTTCAGGTTTTGGTTGTCACTTTAAGGCATTTTAGCTGAGCAGCCAATAATTTGCTGCACTTCTCTGTATGTTTTTTCCCTCTACAATCAACTTTTTAATCAAAGTACTCTGTTCATCAGAACAATGTCTGGAACAACCCATTTTACCCAATATTTCAAAAGGAAATGCGCTATGACCAACCTGTGCAACATTTGCCACCCTCCTACCTTAAATAATAATAATATTGACACCTGTTCTTCTGCAGAATGAATGACTTCACCAATTGAACTCCTCACTGCTATTATTTTGAACAACCTCCTTTCAATCAATGCTTCAATTACTCAGAATGAGTGGGATGCATATCCTAATTGTTGGGTTTGTTTTGTTTTCAATACTCTACTACACTTTCAAGTAAATTTTTGAACACCACTGTAAATACAGTATATATACAGTGTGGACACTTGCTTGATTGATGCCTGCAAGACACTCAAGTATAAAAAGGAGATATTATATTTTATACTTCTGCAGGACAGAAGTATATAACATGAATATTTAAGTTACAATGTGTTGAAACATTCCACTATAAGCATTTACATTTACTCTTTTATCCAAAGCTGCTTACAGTTATGAATAATCACCGATAAAGGGTCTTGGCCAGGGCCCCAAAAGTGCCAACTTGGTGGTAGTGGGAAACGAACCAGCAACCTAATTATCAGTTAACCTTAGCCACTGAGCTCTCATTGCTCAAGTAAATTTGTAACAGGTGAGGGTATAAAAGAAGGATTCACCAAAGGGAAACATAATATTGTAGATATTATAGAGATAAGGTCAGAACCCACGGTTAAATGTGCGTGAACCTTGAACTCTTAGACGAATCATCATGTTACTATAATAAATGTAGCAACGTGGGCTCAGGTGTACTCCAAAAATGTTTTCACCTAACACAGTCCACTGCTGCATTAAGTGAAGCAACCTGGAACTCTGTTACTCAAAGAGAAATCCAAACATCAATTCTATACAGAAATGCCACTGATCTCATTGGACTCAAGCTCATCTAATATAGACCCAAAGGCAGTTAAAACATGTGCTGTGGTCAGATTAGTCCAGGTTTCAGCTTATTTTGGGGAAAATTGATGCAGTCCAGATTTATGTCAGATTAATGCAAATTATTGTACTTGGAACAAAACAGTTACTTAAATATTACCCAAAATCAGAAATGTGCCCATGGGTTTATTTGGGAGTCTTTTTGTTTACCAATGAATTGCATGTTTGAAAAAAAAAAAAGGTAGTAATTTACTATTAATATTGATTTATTGAACAATATTATATTTACATTTACAATTTATTTAAAATAATAAACACCTTCCTCATCATACTACTTACTCTTACACACTTACTCTTTTTTGTTAAATAAATATGTTATATATAAGTACAAGAAAAAAAGAAAGAAAAAAAGAGCCCTACACTACAATTAAGAAAACTGTTGTTTAAAAATTCTAAACCAAAAAAAGTCTTGGTGACTGGAAAGCTGGCATTTTGTCCAAAGCTCGCTGATCTTGTGCCCTCAGAGATGTGATTCTCAAAGAGAAAGTGTCTCGTAGGCTCCTGTTCAAAAGAGAAATGAAAACAGATTAGATGATTAGATGGTTATGAAAAAGAAATACAGACACACTGAAGGTGACGCCAGTTTGTTTTGGTCACTCACAATATGATCATGTAAATATCTACCATGCTGTCTTTGTGTTGCAGTCTGTGAGGTCATGTTCCATAAAAGTTGGGACAAAGCATGTTTACCACTGTGTTACAACTGGTAATTGTTTTAGGACTGAAGAAAATTATTAATTCAGTCTTAAAAGCTGAGACGTCAGCAGCATTTTAAAAATAATTCACATCATGGCAGTCTGACTTTGCATTTGTGGTTGCACACACAAATGTTCTTCATTGACAAGAGGCTATTAGATAGATGTTCAAGAAAATTTACTAATAAACATCAACCAACAGTGTACCTTTTTAATCTGCATGGTGAAGACATCCACTTCTTCTGAAGTCTCCTGAAGGTTCACCTCTTTCAGTTTATTTAGCCTTTCTTTGTGGTGTACCTTTAGGTTATTGTATTTACTGGAAAAATAAAGCACCAGGTAATAAAAGGCACATTAAAACTGATTTCAGACAAATGTTCACTTTATTAATTACGATTTGTTCACATAAAAAGGGACTTGATCTGGTCGTTCTGGGCCCGGATAGCGCCCTGCTGCTCCATTGCTTGCTCCCGCTCCTCAATAATGGTGGTTGTTAGCTGCCCAAAGTCAGTCTCCAGAGCCACCAGCTACAAGCATTTGTTTTATTTGTTCCATCAGCTTTATCTGTAAAAGCACAACAGAAATCATGTTGCTAGTGGGTCATGTGATGGTGGCCTATTCCGCTAGTAAGTTTCCATACCAAAGATGCTTAGAAAAAGTTCATTTACTGAATGATACATATGTTCATATCAGATAGACCAGTTTCTCAACTCTGGTCGTGGATGCCCACTGGCCCTTGGCTACTAAGAATGACCTCAGCCAGACCCACTTGCAGAAACATCTCTGCTATCTTAGACTTCTCAACACCGTTGTGCAAAAATAGAGCTAATAAGAATTTGTTGCAGAAATATAATAAAATATATTTAATGAGGGAAAAGCCTGTCAGGAACAAACCTTGCTGGAGAGTGAGCTCATCCAGTCTGGAGCAAATAATGTCTTTTTCCTCCTGAAGCTCATGGACCTTTGATTTCTGTATTTTGCAAAGACTTTGAATGTCCACCAGGTATTGCTGAACCTGTGGAGGTGTGGTCACAAAAAGATATACGTACAATGACAGAAGGGAAAAGGGTTATCTGGATTACACCACACACAAAAGAACTATCTTTATTTACAGTTGTTTAAGGTCCACTTGTAAAGATTTTGAGGTAAGTGTTAGGATAAATCTTTTAGTTCAAAAAGGTCCAGAAGAAAGCAGTCGGGAAGTCCAGAAAGTACTCTACAAAACACTTTATTAAGTGTAAAAATGAACTGTGAATATATATCAGAGCTAAGCCGACCGGCGCGCCTTTCTCCTGCAGTCTAGACACACAACCACGTAAGAAAGAGGCCGAGCCTCTCTCCCCGCCGGTTTTTAAACTCAGCTAGGCTCCTCCTCCTTTACTGCTGGTGGAGCCAATGAAGTGTGCTAACAAGCCCCGGGCTCTGCCTCCCCCCCTCGGTAGGAGTCAGGGAGAGAGCCTAGCCGGCGCCATGTTGGACAAAAGACCATGCGGCCTGGATGTCGTAAAGCTTGGAAAATGCCGTAAAACTTCCCATATTAAATGTACAGTGTATCACAAAAGTGAGTACGCCCCTCACATTTCTGCAAATATTTCATTATATCTTTTCATGGGACAACACTATAGACATGAAACTTGGATATAACTTAGAGTAGTCAGTGTACAGCTTGTATAGCAGTGTAGATTTACTGTCTTCTGAAAATAACTCAACACACAGCCATTAATGTCTAAATAGCTGGCAACATAAGTGAGTACACCCCACAGTGAACATGTCCAAATTGTGCCCAAATGTGTCGTTGTCCCTCCCTGGTGTCATGTGTCAAGGTCCCAGGTGTAAATGGGGAGCAGGGCTGTTAAATTTGGTGTTTTGGGTACAATTCTCTCATACTGGCCACTGGATATTCAACATGGCACCTCATGGCAAAGAACTCTCTGAGGATGTGAGAAATAGAATTGTTGCTCTCCACAAAGATGGCCTGGGCTATAAGAAGATTGCTAACACCCTGAAACTGAGCTACAGCATGGTGGCCAAGGTCATACAGCGGTTTTCTAGGACAGGTTCCACTCGGAACAGGCTTCGCCAGGGTCGACCAAAGAAGTTGAGTCCACGTGTTCGGCGTCATATCCAGAGGTTGGCTTTAAAAAATAGACACATGAGTGCTGCCAGCATTGCTGCAGAGGTTGAAGACGTGGGAGGTCAGCCTGTCAGTGCTCAGACCATACGCCGCACACTGCATCAACTCGGTCTGCATGGTCGTCATCCCAGAAGGAAGCTGACGCACGAGAAAGCCAGCAAACAGTTTGCTGAAGACAAGCAGTCCAAGAACATGGATTACTGGAATGCCCTGTGGTCTGACGAGACCAAGATAAACTTGTTTGGCTCAGATGGTGTCCAGCATGTGTGGCGGCACCCTGGTGAGAAGTACCAAGACAACTGTATCTTGCCTACAGTCAAGCATGGTGGTGGTAGCATCATGGTCTTGGGCTGCATGAGTGTTGCTGGCACTGGGGAGATGCAGTTCATTGAGGGAAACATGAATTCCAACATGTACTGTGACATTCTGAAACAGAGCATGATCCCCTCCCTTCGAAAACTGGGCCTCATGGCAGTTTTCCAACAGGATAACGACCCCAAACACAACCTCCAAGATGACAACTGCCTTGCTGAGGAAGCTGAAGGTAAAGGTGATGGACTAAACCCAACTGAGCACCTGTGGCGCATCCTCAAGTGGAAGGTGGAGGAGTTCAAGGTGTCTATCATCCACCAGCTCCGTGATGTCATCATGGAGGAGTGGAAGAGGATTCCAGTAGCAACCTGTGCAGCTCTGGTGAATTCCATGCCCAGGAGGGTTAAGGCAGTGCTAATAATGGTGGTCACACAAAATATTGACACTTTGGGCACAATTTGGACATGTTCACTGTGGGGTGTACTCACTTATGTTGCCAGCCATTTAGACATTAATGGCTGTGTGTTGAGTTATTTTCAGAAGACAGTAAATCTACACTGCTATACAAGTTGTACACTGACTACTCTAAGTTATATCCAAGTTTTATTTCTATAGTGTTGTCCCATGAAAAGATATAATAAAATATTTGCAGAAATGTGAGGGGTGTACTCACTTTTGTGATACACTGTATGTTTTTAGCATCTTAATGCTTTCACAATAACTTTTAACTATAGGTTAGGTGTTTCTAGATCCCAGGAGATAAGGATAGCTGTCAGCAACCCCCCAATTTAACCCCTTCTGACAACATGGCCACTGGGCTGAATTTTATACAATAAAACGTTTCTAAAAATAAAAAGGCTACCAGTTAAACTAAAGGAACCGTACCTATCGCAACAGCTCCTAACCCTAAAAACAAACAAACAACAAAAAATAATGAAAACAGGAAATCAAAATAAAGTAATTTAAAAAATAGGAAATCAAAAAGAGAAGAAAAAATGAAAACAATGGGTGCGTAGCTTCCACAGGAAGTCCGTTCAGGTTGTCCTCCACCGGACGGAGCTGCAGATATTCAGAAGGGGCCCATAGCTCCTGTTTCTCTGCATGGCTCCTACTGTCCCATGGATTCTACCCTGTCGGTCTGTTTCCGCAGCGGCACAAACACTTAAACGATGAAACACCGAGAATATCTTTTCTAAAAATAACAGAGTACCAAACATATATACATTGTAAACAATCCTGAACTAACCCCTTGCGTTTTGTAGCTAAACTATGAGTGTTGTACTTAACACACCTCCTGCTTCTAACAAAACAGACTCCATTTCCCACAATCCAACAGACTCTCACATGACCATCTCCTGCTCCTAGTCAGCCAATCCCTCATGCTCATCATCACCAGCGCTTTGATCCACTTTGGCCATCTGAAATCACATTGAACTCTACTTAAACAGTTCCATTTAGTTAACTCACTGCAAAGTACTACCAACCTATACTATCTTTATTGTATTATTGTTACATCTCCCTACAAATGTCATTAACCCCACATCACTATGGTACCTGCATCCCTACTCAGAAACACCACAAACACCTGAAAACGCTTCATTTGGTGAAATTTCAGTTTATTATCAAAACTGTCATAAATAACGAGTACAAATTATTATTTTCATATATGGAATTGCAATAAATTATTTCATTTGAATGTAAATAAGCAATATTATAATACGCATTAAAATGAATGATTTGTCGGTTCAGTGATTTAATAGTTCATTACTAGTTGTTCATAGGTCACACAGGGCTAAATAACACACTGGTATTAATTAAGAAGCATGAGGAGGGTAACTGAAAACTACAATAATCCTGAGACTGTAGAACATGTAATTCTTCACTGTACTAAGTATCATCACTACAGACACAAACTAATGTACAGGACATCCTGCAAAAAGGGTCAGATGAAATTGTTTTTAAGTGTCTTTTTTTCTTTTTGAAGGATACAGGGTTAGTGAACAGAGTTTAAGTGTATACACTAAAGTTACACGAACTACTGGGTCCATCCTCCAGTCCAGATGGTGGCGGTAATGCACCATAAAGTGAATTTATTTAGCGTGGTGACGTCACCGATGCGCCACTGTGTGTGTGTTGTTTTTGTGAGGGTTTAGTGACAGTAGCAGCGGAGACATGTGCGTTACTTTTTTATTCTTCTGAAGCAGTGAAAGCTGGAGAAACAGACGTGAAATAAGAGGAAACTATACCGAGGCAAACTCAGCTAGGATGCCGGGGATCGTTGTTTGGATAAATGATCATCTGTTATCAGCATTGATAAGCTAAGCTGGTTGTGAGCGGGTGGAACAGCGACCATGTTGCGCTTGTAGGTAAATGTTTGTATCGTTCATGTTGGTTGTTTTGCACAAAGTATTTAGTTTTTGTCTGTGTCTATTTACAAGTACAAATAAAGTATATATTTGAAATTTTACATGACTGTACTTGATTATTGTCCTGATTTGCACAATAGTTCTTTAGATGAGACGATGGTTCATTTGTGTACTTAAAGGCCTCTGTGCATTATGAAATATAGGCCTAATTATCATCAGAAAAACAAATAATGCAAATATAATAATGCAATAATGTTAGTCCACGATTTTGTTTTGTGTTTTTGGTGCCACTTTTAAAGCTAACAGAAGCATAAATCAATCTCCCTCCTGAAACTTTCTCTTCATCTAATTAATATTTTTTGTTCTTCTTTTATTTCTGATAGAACATTGTTATTTGAATACTTTTCTTTGCACATACAGAAACGGGGGAATTTTATGGAAATTATAGTGTAAATTATACATAGGTCAAGTACAAACACACCTTACGTACTTTGCGCATCTTACGCGAATTCACGAAACCGGTCTAGTACGTGGGCCAGTTTCGTGAATCGGAGCATGCGTAGTGAGGGTCTCGTTCCGTCTGCGCATGCGTAGTGAGGCTTTCATTCCCTGTTTGTGTTTTAATGAATAAGTGCTAGTGTCTTTTGACTTTGTGCTTATAAATATAAACAGAAAAGCATCTATTTTATTTTAAATTAACAAGGACACATCACTATTAAAAATGTACATATTTATTCACCCAGCAAACACTGAGTTAGCCACTTGGTAGTGATAGATACTTTACTTATCTCGAAGAACATTATGCCATGATGGTACGTTGTGACAAAGCAAAGCACCCAGAGACAAGAAACCTGACAAAAATATATGTATTACAATATTAATATAATGAAGAGTTATAAATACAGAGAGCTTATAGAAACAGAAATCACTGCAATTAGCTTAGCAGCTAACACTAGCGACTAAGCTAACAAGTACCTGTGTTCTTTACCTTTAATATTAACTCACAGCTGTAATGTCTTTCGTATAGTTAGAATACTGCACACGGTGCACAAGTCTTTATTGTATATCCTTCATAATAATAGTAATGGTGTGTGAGTTATTTGGGTTTTAGTCAGTATCTCAGGTGTGAGCTAGTTGGCTAGGCTGGTATTGACACCTTCACACGGCTGTTCTAACATTATTACCAGGGATGGGCGGATCGATCCAAATATCGATAGTATCAATAATTCAGTTTTACTTTTTCTCCGGTACATTCGGTACGTTTCTCCCGTTTCATAAGAAAGTAGAAACCATGTTTGTACAGACGCCCCTCTCACATCTTACATGCTCACATTACTGCTCCTGATCTGCTGTGTTTTGTTGTCGTGCCGTCACGTGACTAAGCGGCACCGAGACACCGAACACATGTAGCAGTGAGTGAGAGATAGAGAGAGAGGAGCTGTGTTGGGATATATTTAGAAAAGTGCAATAAAACACTGAGCTTCCACTGCCCAGATGAACTGGCATCAGGTAAGGTTACATAACATAATATTGTGATAGTATGACAAAGTTTCATGTTACTATAATAAATGTAGTCACGTGGGCTCATGGGGTACTTTAAAAACATTGTCACTGGAACTTTATTTTGAACAGAGAAATGCCATACATAAATTATATGCATTACATTACATATGGGCTCAAACTCAATTTAGATTGACCAAAACATTAATAAACATGTGCTGTGGTCAGTACACGTTTCAGCTTGTTGTTTTGGGGGATAAAAAGCAGAGTTCTCAATTCCAAAAGACGAAATGTATCATCAAAACTGTTATCAGTGATATCAGCTGTTTTTAAGATACTCATAAAAAGAATGAAGACTAGATTTATGCCAATTATTGTCAGATTTATGCAAATATACTGTTGTGCTTGGACCAACAGAATTACTTGAATATATTAATTGTGACTAGCGCCGTTTGGAGAAATTGGTGCTCTGTCTCTTTAAAAGCAAATCCGTGCGCCTGCATCAGACCTTATTGTACTCCTAGTCGAATCTTTAAACTGAGGAGTCGACTCTGGTTCTAAGTCATTTTTTGAGTCGACTCTGTAACATTTTTCTATTTTTTAATCTTAGGATTTTCAATAAATAGAAATAAACCATATATACAAATAAAGGGAGGGATATATTACTTTTCTTCAGTTATTTTTGGCCACGTAAGAGCTTAGTTTAATTGACATGTTTATTATTGTGGGGTTTTTTCTTAACGAATTACTCCAGCACATTAGAGAATGTTTGGCACTTGTGGCTGAACTTACAGAAAAAACAGCAGCAGTGTTTTTCCTTTAAACACAGTAAAATGGGTAGCTTATTAGTCTGCCCTGTTTGCATTTGTAAGCAGTAAAGCCTGCTCTTGGGGGGTCCAGTAGGAGGAACATACTGTACATTTTCAGCATTTAGCAGACGCCTTCATCCAAAGCGACTTACATTACAGTTACAGTGTACAGTCTGAGCAATCGAGGGTTAAGGGCCTTGCTCAAGGACCCAATAGCAGCAATCTGGCAGTAGTGGCAATCAGCAACCTTCTGATTACTGGTCTAATACCTTAACCACTAGGCTACAGCTTGCCTCTATTTACTGTAAATAAGCCAATCCGTCTCTGTGTTTTTTAGATGCTGTTTTCTCTTTATTATGATGCAGATGACACTGAAGTAGTTGTACTGGTGACATTCAGCTTTAGGAACACAGGTTTGATCCTCAGCTAGATCCTTAGATAGTAAATTGGGTGCTTTGAATTCAGAAGTGTGAGTTGATACATGGGAGATTGTAATGACTTGCAATAGACTGGATGTTGTTAAAGACTGATATTTATAAATATGATGCTCAGTGTCCTTTGTCAGACAGCTACAAAGAGTCTCCTATTATGCCCATTTTAGCGTTGAATCGACTTCAACAAAGCAGAGTCGATTCTTATTTCTTTAAAACCTGAATCTTTGAACCGACTCTTGTTGGAATTGACTCCCAGCCCTCTTTAGTTGTTGTTGCTCGTGGTGAGCGGGCAAGTGCCAAATTCGTAGCGCAGGAAATCAATCCAAACCGGATTTACACTGCATAAATCATAAAAAATATTACTTGCCATAGACAAAAACAGTGTGATCTAAATAATGTCTATAATTTTCTGATGAACGGGTGAGTAATATTTGTTTTATTAAATAATGGCAGTAGAGATCCTGTGTATTCATCTGAGTTGAGTCTGTTGCGTCGTGTTTGTTAAATAAATTGCTGATGATATGATTGTATAAATACAGTTTTATTTATTCAAATGTTTATTCTGCTTAAACTGAAATCTTTTTACCAGCGATCTATAATAATAATAAATGCCGTTTTAATCAGGCCATATAACGTGTCCCTAATACCAGGCTACTGTTATCTACATTGGATTGATACGTTATAGAGGTTGCATTAGGATAAATAATTGTAACTGTAAATCAGGGCAGTCAACTGATTAGGTATGATCCAGTCTAGATGACATGTAATAAGCTATTATAGGTTAGGGTTCACTACTTCAAGAGAAAGAGACGTGCTGTTCAAACTGTGTTTTCGAAATGCAATATTGAAATGTATTAGATGATGTGCAATATACAGTATAACCAAACAACCGACCAAATCGAACTGATCTAGCTGTAATCAAGCTCTAATGAGCTGTATCAGCTGTGTAGGGTAGTACATTGACCTCCCTGAGTTAAGACAGCTTGGTGTAAAGCACAATGCCATAGGACTCTGGATCAGTGGAAGTGCATTTGCTGATGCTTGCCATATTATGTAGAAGTCAAATCTGGGTTTGAGACCCCCTGGAGTAAAGCACAATTCTATCGAAACTTTGGATAAATGGAAATGCAAATATGGGTTTGTCAAAAGCTAGTAAAACATCACCCTGATGAAGAAGATATAACGTTCTGTGTAAATGAAAGTAAATGAAAATGATACAGCCAGTCATAAATTAAATCAAAAGAATAATGTGCTTTAAATCTTGGGGATAGTTTGAAACACGACCTGTTTATTTGTTAAATAACTTGTCTGGACTGCAAAAAATCCCCAACCTCAGCAGATTCCAGAATGAGGATTACTTCTCATCAATTCTTATCGGTTTATTAATTACCAATGTTCTAAACTGAAGCAAAAATCCTGTTCCAAATTTCATTGGGAAGCCTAGAGTAAAGACTGATATAGAAGTAATGGGGACATCTGTATGTGAAGAGGAAACTATTTTTGGTGCATGGAAGGTCATCAGATACAATGTTGTCCCAGAGAAAGCTGAACCATCTAAAATGACCCCACATTGTAGCACCCTGATGAGAGAAAGCTGGTTGGAACATGTTTAGTAAACAAGCAATAATAAATAGCCCAGGCACTCTTAATAATTCAGTTTTATTGGAATTAAAATGAATATCACAATCCTGGTGGTTTTGATATTGTAAGGCAGCAGATTCTGGTCTAATGTTCAGGATGAAACATTCCACGCCGCCTGCATTTAGCTGCAGGTCGATCATTAGCGATCAATAGCTCATGGAAAAGCATTTGGCCCACTTTAAAAGCACTGTGCTTTGATCTATAGTATCAAGGTACAGATTACCTAAGTGCATGGAAATTATGTATTGATATGGATACCACTGTCCAGGTGCTTTAAAGAAACAACTGAGGAAAAATCAATTTTACATTCTTTTCCACTTAGCACTGAGGAATTAGATCAGCACTCTGTATCTGGTGTTAAGCATTTGCTTCCTTAAGTAATTGCACCACCCATAGCAACAACTACAACTGAACACCTTTTGAATATTTAAAAATTGGATATTAATTTTTTTAACTTCATTTTGAAGGATTGTTATTGAACAAATCGTCTCTTTTTGAGATCAGCACTGACCGGACACTTTTGGCCATTTTAAACATTCTGGTCTGGGTAAAGTGGGTTTTAACCCTAATTGATCTGATAGATGTGCTGATTTGGCTTCACCTGTTTAAATGTGTAGCTTTTTGTCTTGTTTTTAAGGAAGACAGCAGTGGACAGTAAGCAGGCATCTGTTGACACTCACCCTGCCATAACAAAGAATAGACTGTCAAATGGAGGACAAGAGGAAGAAACGGAGTCCAAAAGTCTCCCTTCCACATCCTCCACCTCCACCAATCAACCCACGCAAGCTCTCAGTCCTCCCGGCCAGCAAGAGTGCCACCTTTTCTCTGGGGCTACCCCAACCACCCTCCCCTAAACCCCGGGGGAAGTACAAAAGATCTGTAGGAGCTATTGGAGTAGTTAGAGAAGTGCTCACCGTACCTGTCGTCCCTCCAAAAACCATCAGGTTAGTACGAGGAACTTGGATGTTTAAGCACACAGTAAAGTTTAAATGCTCAAGTAAACTAATAATAGTTTTGACTGATTATATTAGTTATTAAGAAGAAGGTGAGAAATCACTGTATGTTATCCACAGACTGTTAGCTCCATAGATGTATGACCCAAACTAACATTTATGTTTACAGTCTACAAACTAGATCTGCCATTCACAGACTACAGTCTTAATAAAGCTTGACCCCAAAATTTGATTTATGACCAAACTAAAGTATCAATGTTTAAGGATCTACAATCCATAAACTGTAACCGTAATAGCTCCACTACCTACAAACTGTTTATATATTCATTCATTCATTGTCTGCTTTACCAGCACTTTATTCTCTTCTGGGTCACTTTAGGTACTATTTAGTGGACAAAAGGTAGGAAACACCCAGTCATCAGTCCATCACAGAGCAAACACACACATTCACATTTAGGGCAATTTCAGTAGCTTCAATTAACCTGACTGCATGTCTTTGGACTTGTGGGACGAAACCGGTCCACAGAAAGGACCTGGACCGCTTCACCTGAGAATCGAACCCAGGACATTCTTGCTGTATTGCAACAGCGCTACCATCCAAGCCATTGTGCCACCCATTCCACAAACTATGTCCTCCATATATGTATGACCTGAAAACTACATAAACAACCCAAAAACAAGATACATGACCCACAAAGTCTTTCAAACCACTGGATGTATGACTTTCAGACTTACTTTCAGATTTACGATTTACAAACTGTATCTGTAGAGCTACGACCCTTAAATTTGGTTTATGATCGAACAAATAATGACCTGTTGGAAGCACACATTAGGCAGAATGAACATGAGCCCCACTGGCTGCATTGTTCAGGATTTATAGGCACTGACCTTTTACTGTAGCAGAACAGTGATTTATGTTGGTAAATGATAAAGAAAGGGTTTATAAAAGCACAGGTACAGATGGAGGTCGAACACAAAACTTAACTCGGAGCTGAATGATCGATACATCATCGCGGTTCCTTATCGTGATTGTGATTATGGTCATGATTTATTGCAGCAGGCCTCACAGAGAGAAGCCACGAGCCCCTCAGCCTGCCGGTCCCAGTCGGGTGTCCCAGTCGTCCTCGCCTCTCCAGCACTCGTTCCTCACTGATGTGTCAGATGTGAGAGAGATGGAGGGTGGACTTCTAAATCTTCTTAATGACTTTCACTCAGGAAAACTGCAGGCCTTTGGTGAGAAACCCACACAGACCTACTGAGTCAAGTCAGGTTCTGTTTGATTTCATTGTTCTATTGTGTTTTTTTTTAATTTAGCAAATCAGACTGTAGTTAGCTTTATGTACCATTTAGCAAGAAGAACAATGAAATGTAACAAATAGTCAATATTGTCAAATTTGTAAGTACAGAAGAATGAATGGATGGTTGGTTGGGTGGGTGAATTCATGTATGGATAAATGTATGAATGGTTAGACACATTGATGGTTTGTTGGTTGATTGGTTGAATAAATAAACTGAATGATGGATTTATGAATGGATGAATGAAACCTATATTGTTATATGGATGGTAAGTTTGATGACTGAAGAGAATGATGGTTGAATGGTGCATGGATGGATTTTTGGATGGATGGATGAAAATAAAACGAAATGTTTGCATTGATGGTTAAATGGATCTGATCACTTGCTGTTTGCGTTGAAAAATGTTAAACGTGGATCATGCGTATAATATGAAACACAAATATTCCTCTCAGTACCAGCATCATGACTGGGGCATGATGCATAGCTTTTGATTTGATGTCAGTATCAGATAAGCACTTAGTGGTTGGTATGTGGCACCTTGGTCATCATGATAATTTGGGGTTTATACTGAATAGCCTGAATTTGCATGTTTGTAAATGCACTCTCATTCCTTAGGTAAGGTGTGTTCATTTGAGGAGCTGGAGCATGTTCGAGAGATGCAGGAGAAACTGGCTCAGCTTCACTTTAGCTTGGACAGCCACGTGGAGGAACTGTCTGAAGATCAGAAAAAAAGTGCTTCAGATCGAAATCTGGAGCACCTGCTCTCTAACGTACGTAATCTACCACCAAAACACACACACAGACACCGAAATACACACCTGCACTGAAATCAGATACCATCTTCCTCACATGCACTTGTTTTGCATCCATAATTTACATGCGCTAACATTACCTACTGTTTAAAGCTGTAGTTACTCTGAGTTCTAACTTTGTTTCTTTGGTTTCATAAATATTTTTAGATCCTGGTATTTGTAATGACTAAGAAGAATGCAGAGATGTTTTCAGAATATTTCACTGTAGTAACCTTGCTACAAGTGTGCAAGGGTGGCGCAGCAGTGAAATACACTACCTTTTACGGATAAGATCTGAAGTTCGAGGGTCAGCTGTGCTATCAGCCAGCTGAACGTCAACACAGATGATTGGCTATATCTGAGAGGGGCGGTATGGGGGTGGCTAAACAGCGTAGTTATTGAGAGGTGTACTTGAAAGTGCACTTTCTTAGCACCTGGTTAAAAATAAAGAGAGTTGCAGAAGGAAGAGGAACCGGCATAAAAACTATATAGTTCTCATACTGCAGTACAAGTACCACAGGTGGCACAAACAATCTTTTCTAGGTGGTACTCCAGATGATATTGAAAAATTTGTTTAATATGTTTCTGTGCAGTACAATCTTACTTATAACCGCAATTGACCAATTGCAAATTATAATTGGGGCGGCACGGTGGCTAAGTGAGTAGCACAGTTGCCTCACAGCAAGAAGGTCCTGGGTTCGATCCCCAGGTCTGGGGCCTTTCTGTATGGAGTTTGCATGTTCTCCCCGTACCCATGTGGGTTTCCTTCGGGAGCTCCGGTTTCCTCCCACAGTCCAAAGACATGCAAGTGAGGTGAATTGGAGATACAAAATTGTCCATGACTGTTTGATATAACCTTGTGTGAACTGATGAATCTTGTGTAATGAGTAACTACCGTTTCCTGTCATGAATGTAACCAAAGTGTTAAATCCTAATAAACAAACAAACTAACAAATGATAATTGAAAACACACGCCAAATCTTAAGACTTTATATTCATAAAAATAAATTCATTAATATTTCCAAAATGTAACACTGTGTAGTATAATAAAATAAAGTGTAACATGGTAAAATAATATATTATTTATTTATACTTTTTAAAACTTAATTTATTAAGAATTTCAAAAACAAATGACATTACTTTTCTACAGTCACCTTCCCTGCAACATACCAACTTTTGTGTGAGTGCGTAGCCGCTGATGTACTGCTGCTTTTACATCATCACATGAAAATCTTCTTTCCCTTAAAGCTTCTTTGATCGTCCAAAAAGGTGGAAATCAAAGGTGGAAATCCACTTTATTCGGACTATAAGCTCTCTCAGTCTCTCAGACACGACCAATTACTACTCCTCACACCCTCACTGTTTCGAACCGAAATATAAAAGTGCGGAAACTTTTTGAAGATCCCTCGTACATTTCCCTCCCATACAACTTCAGACAGCACTGCTAATGTTACCAAGCACAACAACAATACAGTACAAATAAATTGGCTAAATTCTTTTTTGATATACACACAATATTCTCTGATCCTTCTAATCACATATGATGCACACAGATTTATGTATTAAAGCTTTTAATCTTTCCCTATCATTTTAAATTCACTTTTGATTGCTTTGTTAACCTTCAACTATGCCCTGGTTGATCATTATGGTTCTTTTCTCTCTACAGCTGGAGGAACTGAGCAGCTCCATGTATCCTTTATGAGTATTTAATCACTGGTTTAACCACATTGGGTTTCTGTCAGTATAGATACTTTGAACAGCCACGGATCAGTGTGAGTGGTGGAGTAGAGACAGATTAGCCTGTCAGTCTTTAAGATTTTCATACATTTTAATTTTGTTCTAAACCTCTTGTAGTTTATTTAAAATAACAGTGATTACTTATCCAATACACTCATTATGTATTTTATGTATACGGGTGCTGTTTTTGAACCCTTAATGCCTTTTATTCAGACAGAAGTTACACCTGGCAGAGAATCAGGACTTACCCAAGACTACTGACCCCTGAAACAGCAAACAAGCCAAACATGACACTGACATCATGGAACTGCTGGTATCATTGGGCTACGGCTCAGTTGGCTGCAGTACAATTACTTACTCAAAGAGCTTTTTTACAGCTTAAACATCAGCTTTTGACTCTCGAATAGAAAAGGAATAATATCTGTTTATAGTGTATATTTATATTTTGTATAATTTGATGGGGATAGCACATCATCTCTTTTTTCTACAAAAAAGGGATAAATATTGTAAAGGTGAGCACAAAGAGCACGTAGTAAAAACAAAAAACAGTTATAAAAGGACTGGATCATTTTCCTGTTTAAAAAATGCAAATCTATTTACGTATATGCCAAAATGTGTGTACATTTAAAGGGATTTTTTGTGCATCTTGCTTGGCTTCACACAGCACCAGGATTTGTTTCTTTGATTGATTTGATTCTTAAAATAAATTAGAATCCAATTGAAACTTCATAGTAGAATAGTGAATGAATAAATGATCCATAATCAGAAATACAGGACCATACTGGTGATACATCACCACAAATTTAAAATTATTTTCATTTCTAAAATATGCACATGGGTCCTGTGGCTGTGGCCTTGGTTTTTGCCTCTAGACACTATCTGTGAGAAGTTTTGCATCTTTTTTTTCTTCTAGGTACTCTAGGAGTTTTACCATATTAAAAATGTATCAAAACTTAATGTGCTTGGCTAAATTTCCCCTTTGGTATGAGTATTGGAATCCTGTTCAGGCTTTATTCCTGTCTGCAGCCGGTGTTTTTAAACATAATTAGGATAATCTAGGGCAAATGCATTTATTTGTCATGTATAGATGTACATGTGTACAGAACAACAAAATTATTTTTCCACATAGCCAAGCTTCTTTGGAAGCTGGGGTCAGAGTGCAAGTTGTACCAGACCCAGTGTGACCCTGACTGTGACGAAGCAGTTAGTATTGTTTGTGAGTATTGCGGTTTTTGCCCTTTGCTCATCACATAAAATCATGTTAAAATAGTAATCGGAATAGATAATAAATTAAAATGTTAAAGTGTTTATATAATAGTAGTTAAATAATGTTAAACACTCACTGTGGGACTATTTAAGCTCAGGACTATATGAGATGGCATGTCTCATCAACTGATAGCACAAAAAGAGTTATTTAGTGTATATATGTTTATACGTTTACACTTATTATACATGCCCTGTGTTGTAAAGTTGTATTGATATTAGAAACGGCAAACGTTTGGTGTAGAGATAATAGAGAAATGTAAAAAGAAGATGACAGGAATGTTTAAAATTGTTTGTTTTATTTATTTGAAATGTAGTAGCTAGAAATCTCCGGTGAGTTACAAGTAGTTATCAACATGCAGTTGAAGATTGAAGTCATTGGTCTGTCTGATTTGTACCCACAACCTTCTGGTAGCCAATTACAGTAGCTCTATTAAACAATCAGGCACTCGGATTCTTTTTAATGTTTTAATAATGTGGTGTTTGAAGGATTTCTGAACATTTGTAGCAAATAAGTTGAAATATTTTTGCCTCAGTCCAAACAGGAGATTAATAGAGCTGACTGCACTATTGTATGCTTTATTAATTTAAGACATTTTTTATATTTGTATGCTTTTCTTATCCTTAATAAATAAAGCAAATCAAGCTAAGTGGTTCATTTGTGCTCATTATTCAGGACTTGTTTTGTGAAGAAAAATCATCAGGAAGATTATTAGAACAAATACATTACAAATATTACAAAAATAATAGAGCTCGGGTGGCACTGCAGTATATTATGCTTGCCCACCATAGCTAAAGTCTAAGGTTTAAATCTCAGTGTTGCTATCAGCTGGTCAGGCAGACATGATTGTCTGAAGGGGGTTGGCTGAAGATGTATTGGCACCCTGTCCAAGTGGACCCGGGCCCTGTCCAGGATAAAGCGGTTAATAAAATTGAAATTAAATGAAAAACAAACATTAATAATGTACACATAAGTACATTATTAGCCTAGCGGTTAAGACACTGGACTAGTAACCAGAAGGTTGCTGGTTCAAACCCCACCACTGCCAGGTTGCTGCTGCTGGGCCCTTGAGCAAGGCCCTTAACACTCAATTGCTTAGACTGTATACTGTCAGTACTGTGTGTCGCTTTGGATAAAGGTGTCTGCTAAATTCTGAAAATGTCAGTATTTTGTATAAAAGCATATTAAACCATTATTTATTTGATCATTTAAATCTACAACGGACACACTGGGACCCTGATCAAAATGAAGAGAAAATAATAAAGAAATGCAAGCTTCGATTCCGTGCCTTGTAGATTTTAGCTCCGAGCCACCAAGTGGCGCTGTAGTTTCATCTCAGCCCGCCTAGGAGACAAGAAACGGTTGTTTTGTTGCCAAGTAAGGCTGTATCTCAAGTAGCTTCATATTGCCTACACTAGTGCCCTAACTAGGCTATAAACTATTACATGAAAAACTAGTTTCTAGCGCACTTTTTATAGCTCCGGATTGTTGTTGAGAACTCAATTTTAGGTCTTTTTTTTTTAACTCAAAAGGAACCGTTTCTGCTGTAAACAAAGATGTTTGAACAACATTTATAATGGAGCGCCAGCAGTGGATAACAGATATCATGTATTTTCAGGTAAAGTATAACTTTTGTGTCATTTGTGAATTTTGTTTATAACTAAGGTAAAATGAATCAATAATGTTTGTTGTTAAGCTCACTGACGGCTGACCTAAACTCACAGTGTTCCGTACAGTCTAACTTAAATAATATATATATATAAAACCACCTCCTTGTTTCTACACTCACTGTCCATTTTATCAGCTCCGCTTACCATATAGAAGCACTGTGTAGTTCTACAATTACTGACTGTAGTCCATCTGTGTCCCCTTTCATGCTGTTGTTCAATGGTCAGGACCCCCACAGGACCACCACAGAGCAGGTATAGTTTGGGTAGTGGATCATTCTCAGCACTACAGTAACAATAACATGGTGGTGGTGTGTTAGTGTGTGTTGTGCTGGTATGAGTGGATAACACACAGCAGCCCTGCTGGAGTTTTTAAATACCGTGTCCACTCACTGTCCACTGTATTAGACACTCCTGTAGATGTATCTGTCGAAAATACTGGAACGTGTTGTTGCCTCACAGCTCAAAGATCACCTAAATTCCAATAATCTATTTGAATCATTTCAGTCTGGTTTCCGCCCCCAGCACAGCACTGAGTCAGCCCTCCTCAAAGTCACAAATGACCTTCTTCTTTCCTCAGACTCTGGACAAATTAATATTCTCGTCCTCCTTGATCTTACTGCAGCTTTTGACACCATTAATCACTCCATTCTTCTGTCCCGCCTTGAATCCTCTGTCAACATCACTGGTACTGCCCTTTTGTGGTTAAGGTCATATCTCATAAACAGACAACAGTTTGTTAATATCAACAATTGTAGTTCTGCCATTGCTCCACTGTCCCAAGGCGTTCCCCAAGGCTCAGTGTTAGGTCCCCTTTTGTTTATTCTTTATATGCTCCCCCTTGGTGACATCATACGTCGGCATGGTTTACATTTCCACTGCTATGCTGATGATATTCAGCTTTACATCTCCTCCAAATCCATTAATACTGAACTTCACTCCACTCTGACAAATTGCATCACTGAAATGAAATTGTGGATGAAAGCTAATTTCCTCAAATTAAACTGTGAAAAATCAGATATGATCATCGTAGGTCCTACAACCCTGGCAAAAACCACAAAAAATTTTCAAATTACCATTGATAATGACACTTTGTCTCCGTCTTCTAACATCCGAAATCTTGGTGTAATTTTTGATAGCAACCTCTCTTTTGACCGCCATGTAAATCACATCACCAAAACTGCTTTCTTTCATCTAAAAAACATAGCACGTCTACGTCCATCACTCTCCTTTTCTGCCGCCGAAACCTTGATTCATGCTTTTATTACATCCAGAATTGATTATTGCAATAGCATCCTTTATGGTACATCTAACAAAATCCTAAAAAAACTTCAGTATATCCAGAATTCAGCTGCTCGCCTCCTTACTCATACTCGCTCCCGTGATCATATTACACCTGTTCTACAAAAACTTCATTGGCTTCCCGTTGCTCAACGCATTCAATTCAAAATTCTTCTATTCACTCACAAAGCTCTCCATAATCAGGCCCCATCCTACCTCACCGACCTGCTCCATCAGCACATTCCCTCCCGTAGCCTTCGCTCTTCTGAGGCTAACCTACTGTCCATACCCTCTAGGACCAAGCACCGGACCTGGGGTGACAGGGCCTTTTCCATAGCTGCTCCATCTTTATGGAATGCTCTCCCCAAACACCTACGAGATTGTCCTGACCTGTCCAAATTCAAGTCACTTCTCAAAACTCATCTATTCAGAGTGGCATTTAACTTGTAACAACACAAAATAAATGCTTTTATTTTTGCTATTCTTTTTAATAGTTTTTATACTTAGATCACGACAGAAATGTGAAGTCCTAGATCCTAAAACTTGTAAAGTTTTCAGTTTCCTGATTGCATGTAAATCTGTCCTGTTTCTGTCTAATTTTAAGAAATTGTTCTATATTTGTTGTTCTCTCTCATAATTTAGCTAATTTTTAATGAACTGTCTTATGCTGCTCTCTTTGTTTTTATCTTAATTATTCTTGATGTTGATGTACTATTTTGATTTTGTACTATGATTTGTATGGTGTATGTACGTATTTGTTTTGATTATTTGTCTTATGTAAAGCGTCTTTGAGTATCTTGAAAAGCGCTATATAAATAAAATGTATTATTATTATGTAAAGTCAGAGACGATCGCTCATCTATTGCTGCTGTTTGAGTTGATCATCTTCTAGATTTTCATCAGTGGTCACAGGACACTGCCCACAGGGCGCTGTTGGCTGGCTATATTTTTGTTTGGTGGACTATTCTCAGTCCAGCAGTGACAGTGAGGTGTTTAATAACTCCATCAGCGCTGCTGTGTCTGATCCACTCATACCAGCACAACACACACTAACACACCACCACCATGTCAGTGTCACTGCAGTGCTAAAAATTATCCACCACCTAAATAATACCTGCTCTGTGGTGGTCCTGGGAGAGTCCTGACCATTGAAGAACAGCATGAAAGGGGGCTAACAAAGCATGTAAAGAAACAGATGGACTACAGTCAGTAATTGTAGAACTACAAAGTGCTTCTATATGGTAAGTGGCGCTGATAAAATGGACAGTGAGTGTAGAAACAAGGAGGTGGTTTTAATGTTATGTTGATCTGTGTATATATGGCATTACAGCAGTTTGTGTGCTAATAAATGTTATAAATGTAGAAATCCAGGTCATTCCACAGGGTTCACTAACTTTTCTTGCAACTGTAAACCACAAATTGCTGCTTCTTGCAAACATCAGTTTTTATTTTTGCAACTTGCTTGTAAACTTTGGGGTTGAAACCAGGATGACCAGTGAGAGGTCTGGGGAACCATGCCACCCTGACCAGCTCTTTAATTTCTAACCCTGATGTTGAAATTAATTTCCCATCAGGATATGATTAGACATTTAAGCAACAGTCAGTAGCTCTACATTTAAGTCATTCAGCACATGCCTTTATTCTTACAGTAAGTAAACTATTTAGGGTTAGGGGCCTTGCTCAGGGACCCCACAGTGGTATTTTAACCACTGAGCTACCACTGGCCTGTGTTTTAAGTTTACATACTAACAGGCTTACACACAAGCACTTGCTTAATGACATTTTAGTAAACTTGCATTGCACACACCTGTATACTTGCATACATGCATACTAGCTTAATGAATGCCATCCTATTGAATAATTGCATATGTGCATGCCTGAATTTTTGCACACCAGCGTAATATCATACATACTTGCATTCAAAAGTGGAAGCAAATCCTGCTCTGCTTATAAACCACTTTGACAAAATTGCTTTCACAACTTGTTTTTAACTTCTCAAGACGTAGGGTGGATGATTATAGGTCTAAGGAAGCCATACCACCCCAAACGCCTCATTAATTGTCAGCATGTGCCTGACAGTGTAGATTAAGGTGTAATGTTTATTAACTGTACATGACTCAAAAACTGTTATTTGCACAGATTTTTTTTGGTTGGTTTTCTAATTTTAAGGATTTACATTATTCTAATGTTATTTCTGTTCTGCTTTCAGGCACGGTGTCGTGGATACTTATACAGAGACAAACTGAAGTCCATTCAGAGTGAATATGAGGCTGTAGTTAAAGAACTGGAGGGGTCTGTCGACCACCTGAGCTGGACGGGTCATTTCATTCCCAAACCTCACTTTTCTAACCCTGTATGCTGTAGTATTTTGCATCACTATTAATATTAATATCTAATGAATTTATACTTTTGATGAATCTTAGTTAGATCTATTTACACCACTTTAACTTAATTATGATTATTTTAATCTATCAGGACAGAGCCTTTTTCAAATACAGACGGTTAAAAAGCCAAACACAGGGATGCCCCGAGGTCACAGAGGAAGTGAAGATACCTGGTGAAGGATCCACCCTGTGTTCTCTGGATTTGGTACCTGAGAGGGACGAAGAACCAAGCTGCAGTAGAGAGAGTGAATGCAGACTGAACATTGCACCAGAAGGGGGCGACACAGAAAGAACTAAGAAGCAGTGTGGGAGTGAAACAGCTCATGTTTTAAACTGTGTGAGCCCAGAAATAAGCAATCGCCTACTGCAGAAAGGTGTGTGTGTGTGTGTGTGTGTGTATGTGTGAGTGTATTAGAGATCTGCATGGGATCAGGAACAATGGCAATTTGTGGTAGTATGATTAAAGGGATAGAGTTGGGGCACATAAGGACAGGGTGGACAGTGTTGAGACATGAGTAGGCTGTTGGGCATTTTGTGTCTCCGGACAACTCCTTAGTGTGAGTGATATTGTGCCACTGACGGACTGATTTTTTTTTTTCATTGAACAGCTTCTATTAGGGCGTGTCATTAAGCACTAAACACAGCTTACAAAATTTTTTGGTGGAATTCTTTTGATATAAATATTATTGTGAACTGGGCCCTTTGGTGGTGCAGTGGTAAATTATGCTAGCCCACTGTTGTAGAGTTTGAATCCCCAGCAGTGCCATGGGCCAATGGTGTCTACATACAGACATGTCTGACTGGGGGTGGCAGAGGCCCCATAATGGATTGCTATCCAGTTCAGGATGTGTAACTGCATTGTGCCCAGTGATTCTGTGATTCTAAATGAGTAATTGTGCATTCGAGTAAATAATTATTTCTGCTCCTCCAGCTTGCATTCTTGCTTGCATTCTTGAACATCCCACTATTGCGTATAGCCGTATTAGTAGTTACCAAACAGAGACAAGTACTGAATAAATCTTTGTTAGGAAAATCAAAACAATATTTTTTTGGGTTTTTTCTCCTCAACAGGCCTGCTGATGTGCTCTGTACTCACGGATGTAGCACACACTCCAGAAGCCCTGCAGCAACACAGAAACACTCTGGCCATGGAGCTGCTGTGGATCCAACAGGCCATCGCCAGCCGGAAGAAGGTACCCAGTGGATTTTGATCATTTTGGCTTTTGTGTTATTTGACTCGTGGTGAGCATTTAGAAACACAACCACACATTTGGGCAACCATTTGTGGTAGACCCTGTTTACTGCATCAATGTGCACAAAGCGAGGTCCAGAAGGACAGACGTGTCTACCTGGTGGAGGAACCCCAGTGCCCTGCACATAATTAATTAAGATGATTCATTCAACAGCCTAGAAAGTTCTATACTTTTATTACATTTGTGGCATGGCCTTATAAGTCCTCATTATTGATAGTGACTGACATCTATAGACTTCTTGCCCCAGTTTCACAGTATGTATTAGTAAGTACATGAAACAGTGGTATCTTCTCCAAGGTTGGAAAGAAAACCCAGTCCAAAATTGATTTTGTTGGATAGATGGTAATTCAAAAAAGAACCATAAAAGACAGGTCAGCTATAAATCAGAAGCAGTTGGAAGACAGATATCCATCTACAGCCAAGCAAGCTTAACGTCGCCATGAGTTTAAGGGCCGCTCTGCTAGAAACAAGCCTGCGCGCCTATTTCTTCCTTGTACTTGTGATCAGCAACAAACTTTAACGATGTGCATGGCGATGTAAAGCATGCTTGACTGAAAACATTTCCGCCTAAATACAAGTAGCTTTTTATTTAGGACATGCATGCTTTCTGAGGTTTTTGACTCAAATGGGATCATCTGGATTAATTTCTACTCAGCATAAAGTAACAGTGTGGGTTAGTCCTGTTTATACAGGCTCATAGGAGTGTTATTACCCTTCTTTATTCTGGTTAGGTTCACCATGGGTCGGCCAGACAGGACGCCAAATACATTGTGCGGCCTCGGCCAGACATAGCCAATGATGTCTGTATGTAGCTATAGCTGACCGAGCTATAGCATGACTTGGGATTTAAACCCTGAATCCCATTGTTTGTGTGCTTGTGCAGTTTACCGCAGCGCCACCAGAGCAAAAGTGTAGAATGATATGTGAAGTTGTTGTGCCTTATATTAATTTTGTCTGTTCTTTGGCAGTATCTGATGCTGAAACAGAAGATGGAGAAGGTGTAGCGACTAAGAAGGACTAAAACGTGGAAAGAGTGGATAATTAAGTACAGGTTCAATCAGAAAAGGCTGGGCCTTACAGGGACAAGGACTGAAAAAAATGTGAAACTCTGGGATATTAAAAATTTTTTTTTTGCATTTTTTTCCCCAGTTTTCCTTCCAATCTAGTCATAACCAGTTACCCGATTGCATTATGCTTCCTCTCCACCCTGACTGAGGAGAGCTGAGACTGACACACGCCCCCTCCGACACGTGTGCAGTAGCCGACTGCATCTTTTCACATGCACGAGACGAGTTCATACGTGGATCAGCTTTGTGTATGGACAGCCAAACCACGTCAACCCCCTGTCTCTGTGCATCAATCAGCCATTAGAGGTTGTAATTGCATCAGTTATGAGGAATCTCCTAGCGGTACCCTTGTTTGAACAATCGTTGTTTGTGTAGACACACCACCTGCCATATGGCAGAGCTGAGTTTCGAACCGACAAATTTGACGTCAGCTTTGGTGCGCTAGCATGTGTTTTACCGCCACCACCTGAGCGCCTATTTAAAACACTTTTGATATTAAAATGTAACTATGTGAGTTTTCTTCCATAACGATGACTTCAATAAATGTTATTTATTTAAATACACATTTCTTGGGGCTCTTTTTCCTTATATGTACTTCCTTCTGGAGACAGTGTACATGCTGGAATCTGAACCTTTACTTTATTTGTTGAGATCAGTTGTTCCAGCCACACCCAAAAAAAAAAATCTATTATTTAAAACAACTTTCATGCTTTCATCATTGTGGCAACAGTTTAGGCAAGAACCTTTTCTCTTCTATTATTACTGTGTGCATATGAACAAAGCAAGGTCTATATTGACAAGATTTAACAAGTTTGGTGTGGAGGAACTTTTGTGACCTGCACAAAGGTCTGACCTCAAACTTATTCAGCACCCCTGGGATGAATTGTAAATGGTGATCATGAGCCAGGCCTTGTTCAGTGCCTGACTCCACAAAAGCTCATTTGACTAAACTGGCACAATTCATCTAATAGAAAGACATCCCAAAAAAAGTGGAGGCTGTTACAGGGGGGCAATTGTATATTGATACCCAGGGTTTAGATCGATACACCTATTAGCAATGGGTGTCCAAACACTTTTGTATATATAGATTAAGCCTGTGCAAGTGTCTACTTGTATGTACTAACATGTATTAACACATCAGTGTTTGCTGAGATAGCTTAGGTGACCAGCGGTCTGTTGTGCTAGCCCAACACCACTGAGACCTGGGTTTGAATTACAGTGGCGATATTGGCAATCCAGGCATCTAAAAACATTTACATTTACATTTACATTTTCGGCATTTAGCAGACGCTTTTATCCAAAGCGGCTTACAATTATGACTGAACACAATTTTGAGCAATTGAGGGTTAAGGGCCTTGCTCAGGGGCCCAACAGTGGCAACTTGGTGGTGGTGAGGCTCGAACCGGCAACCTTTTGATTACTAGTCCAGTACCTTAACCACTGAGCTATCACTGCCCCCCATGAAAAGACATGATCGGCTAAGTCTGGTGGTGGGTACATATGCCCGACGCCTTGCTCTAGATCGGCACCTGTCCTGTGTATTCCAGCCCTGTGCCCAGTGTTTCCCAGGGGACCCAGACCTGCTGTGACCCTGACCAGGAGCAGGAAAGATAATGAAATGTATTAAAAATGAATAATGATTTCAGCATTTAAAACAAGTCTGCCATGAATAATAAGCTGCTGAAAAAAGAATGACACTGTTTACAGTCAAGCAGGCTTAGTCTTGTCGTGACAGAAAGAAAACCAAAATGGTCACCTTAGCAAAGTGGGAGCAGAGGGCTTCTATGTTGCATATCAGACTCTGAGCCCATGGTGAAATTAGGCTTGCTTGACTGTACACACTGTCACCTACTGTATGTTTCAGCAACTTCTAATGCATGGCAGACCCATATGTGGGTTTATGACTATCTAAAGGCATTTCCTTGTATATGTCCCTTTCAAGTAACTTTTAACTGTATGTTGTGTGTGTGTGTGTGTGTGTGTGTGTGTGTGTGTGTGTGTGTGTGTGTGTGTGTGTGTGTGGTCCATGGGAAGAACCTATATTTGTGCTGTATTTGTTTTTAGGAAATGCACATTCTCTGTAGCTTGGACTGAGGTGGGAGGTGAGAGAAGGTCATAAGATTTATGTCTCCTAAACCTATTGTATTTCTGTACGGCTCTCCCGCTTGTCTTTCTCTTTTGTTGTTGCCAGTGATCGCTGGCAATGCTGCCATAGCAACCAGAAACACTTCAGTGTGTGTGTGGTAGACGCTAAACACTTAAGCTGGTCAGAAGTGGAGAACACATAAGGAACGAGGGATATTTGCCACAACATAGAAGGCATCACTGATTTTAGACACAGCTGGTAAGAGGTGATCAGATCTTCTGTCTGTGTGTGTGTGTGTACAATATAGTCATGTGTACATTGATCTAAAAACTCAAATCTTTTGGTGTGACTGTAGTCTGTGCTTGTAGTGTGTTACAGTCAGAAATTCTGCTTGCCTGGGTCAGAGATGATGGCCTCCACCACTGTGAACACACTGTTACCTCCTGTAAAGAGTGTGGTGGTGTACAAAAATGGAGATCCTTTCTTCTCAGGTCAGTTCTAATCACATTAAAGAAATACTTAAGTGGTTTTAGGCTCATCTTTATTGACTAAATCTGTATGTTAGTGCATTTATGTGAGTGCCATGTAACAATGTTCACAGTCAAGCCAGCTTTACATCATCACTGGCTAAGAGAATGATGTGCACATAGTTAAACTCTGCTCTAAAATCCGCTCTACAAAGCTGGACTGAAGTGTGTTGCTGATCACATGGACAAAGAAAAAGCTGGAACAGGGGTTACTTTCTTGCATGGCAACCTCAAAGCCTATAGCAATATAAAGATTGCTCGATTGTGGACGGTGTCACCCATGTTCCAGCTGCTTCTAATTCATATCAGACAGTTTTTGTATGTGTCTGATCCCCAGAACAAATGAGCATGATGTGGATGCTTGGCTTTTCTTTTCTGATCATTTTTCAACAATTGCAGTCAAACTAGCCCTGTTAATATGGGCACAGAGAAGTCACCAGACATAGCTAGTCATAATTATCACGCCACAAAGTTAAATGAAGTCTAATTTTTGAAAAATCCACAATAGTTAAATTGTCTGAAATGCAGTAAATTTGCTGAAGATGTAGCACAGTATGAGAGTGGTAAATGAATCAGTGTACATGACTCCTATTTGACTCTCTGATTCAGGAAGGAGGTTCATTGTGAACCAAAGGCAGGTCCTCACCATGGAGGCTTTCCTGAATGACGTCACTGTCAGCATAGGTGCACCGCTGGCCGTCCGTACCCTCTACACGCCCCGCCACGGTCACCGAGTGCCCGATCTGGATCACATTGAACAGGGGGCGCAGTACGTGGCTGCCGGGTTTGAGAAGTTCAAGAAGATTGAGTGAGTATGAGGAACCAAAGTAAACAGTGTAGCTGGTGCAGCAGTGTTATTGGGATTTTTAAATTGATGCTTATATGCAGGTGTCATAAATGTTAGTCTTTGTCTAGTCTTTCATCAGTAGAAGCTTTTGGATCACAGGACACTTGGGCTTTATGTTTAAAATCCTAACAACACTGCTGCACCTGTTACACTCATAGCATAACAACAATACCACGTCACTAACATGTTAGTATCATTGCAGTGCTAAGAGCTCCAGGACCCAAATAACATCCCATGTAATGGGGGTTGGTTTTAATTGATAAATGGGGTACGGAGACGTGACAAAGTGTACAGAGCAACAAATGGGCTACAGTCAGTTATTGTATACCCACAAAGTTTTTCTGTAGGGTAGGTGTAGCTTCTAAAATAATGAAAAAATGCATGCGAGGGCCGCCCACTGTATAGCGCCCCTGGAGCCAAACGCGTGAGGAGCTTTGCTTTACACTGGATTCGAACCCACAACCTTTCGATTGATTGCTCAGAGCTCTAAAAGTTCGGACGTATTTACAATCCACAACTACCCTGATGCCCGTTTGATCATAAATAAATAATCTGGTTTCGGTCCCATCTTTCTCGGGTTGCCAAATATGTGCCAGCACTGCCCAGCAGGTTGTTCTGCCTTTACTACTTTCTATTATTCCCTGAATGTGTTTTCGGTGATAAAGTAAAGAGCAGGAGGGTCTGCTCAGTCACTCCTACACCAGTCTGGGTTCATGCAAACAAGTAGTTAGGAGTCCCAGAAACCAGGCTGTAAAAGGGGCATTTTTTTCCAAACACTTGTGCACCAATGTGAGAAAACTTTCTGAGGAGGCTTATTCATTTCTGTACTTTTCTACCCTCTCCTAGTTATACAAGTTTGGGCTTGAAGAGATCTCCACTGACCAGAACTGGTGAAGCTTCACAGGTGAGGGTGTTCTGCATTGAACTTACATTTTATTTTAGTTAGGTCATTATTACACACTTAAAAAAAAAAAGCCAAACATTCTAGCCATTGGGAGTGTGTGCTCTCAGTGCCTGTCCCAAGCTCTGATTAAGCAGGGACGGTTGTGTCAGGAAGGGCATCTGGCGTATCCGGGCTTGGGACTGGCACTGAGAGGGCACTTACAAGTGCACCTCCCAATGGCTAGAATGTTTGTCCACTCACTCTCAGTCATAGCCAATTATGTCTGTGTACACACCTGACAAGCTGATAGCACCGCTGAGTTTTTGGACACCTGATCATGAGCTTGTTAGACATGCTTTGGTATTATAACAGCATGTCTAACTGAAGCAAACCCATATATTGACTGAAGAGGGCCGTTTTCCCACTTACTCATGTGTAGTAGCCAACTGCTTCTCTTCACCTGCCAAACCAGGTTCACACAGGGATCAGTATAGTGTACGTAGAGTAGAGAATCTCCGTTATTCACCATCTTTGTGCAACGCCTTTGAGCGGCCAGCAGGGGTCTCTATTGTAACAGCATAAGGAATCGCTTCAGCCTGTCTACCCTCAGACATATCCAATCATGTCTGTGTAGGTGACTGGTTGGTTGATAAAGAACTGAGATTCCAACTTGAGAGCTGGAGATCTCAGTGGTGGTGGGCCAGTGCAGTAGAATATTATTATAAATATATTGTCTCGCATGGGTTTTTATTTGTTATTGTGTTGCTGTGGCTGCTGAGAATGTGTGTGTGTGTGGAGGACAGATTGCCTTATTGTTCTGAGTATTAACACGCTGATGTTGATGAGTTGATAGAGTTGATTAGGTGTTTAGGTAGGAATGCAAGGTATGGACAGAAGATAATATTGTGATTGTGTTGCCATGTTGCTCAATGACTCAGACATTCCTTGCCCAATATTGTCTTTACCAATGTTGTTCATTGTCTGTTAAACACACACACACACACACACACACACACAAATACACACACTGATCAGCCATAACATTAAAACCACCTCCTTGTTTCTACACTCACTGTCCATTTTATCAGCTCCACTTACCATATAGAAGCACTTTGTAGTTCTACAATTACTGACTGTAGTTCATCTGTTTCTCTGCATGCTTTTTTACCTGCTTTTACCCTGTTCTTTAATGGTCAGGACTCTCCCATGGCCATCACAGAGCAGGTATTATTTAGGTGGTGAATCATTTTCAGCACTGCAGTGACACTGACATGGTGGTGGTGTGTTAGTGTGTGTTGTGCTGGTATGAGTGGATCAGACACAGCAGCGCTGCTGGAGTTTTTAAATACTGTGTCCACTCACTGTCCACCCTACCTAGTTGGTCCACCTTGTAGATGTAAAGTCAGAGACGATCGCTCATCTATTGCTGCTGTTTGAGTTGGTCATCTTCTAGACCTTCATCAGTGGTCACAGGACGCTGCCCATGGGGCGCTGTTCACTGGATATTTTTGGTTGTTGGACTATTCTCAGTCCTATTCTACAGTCAAGCATGGTGGTGGGAATGCCATGGTCTGGGGCTGCATGAGTGCAGCAGGTGTTGGGGAGTTACATTTCATTGAGGGACACATGAACTCCAATATGTACTGTGAAATACTGAAGCAGAGCATGATCCCCTCCCTCCGGAAACTGGGTCGCAGGGCAGTGTTCCAGCATGATAATGACCCCAAACACACCTCTAAGACGACCACTGCTTTATTGAAGAGGCTGAGGGTAAAGGTGATGGACTGGCCAAGCATGTCTCCAGACCTAAACCCAATAGAACATCTTTGGGGCATCCTCAAGCGGAAGGTGGAGGAGCGGAAAGTCTCGAATATCCGCCAGCTCTGTGATGTCGTCATGGAGGAGTGGAAAAGCATTCCAGTGGCAACCTGTGAAGCTCTGGTAAACTCCATGCCCAGGAGAGTTAAGGCAGTTCTGGGAAATAATGGTGGCCACACAAAATATTGACACTTCAGGAACTTTCACGAAGGGGTGTACTCACTTTTGTTGCCGGTGGTTTAGACATTAATGGCTGTATATTGAGTTATTTTGAGAGAAGGATACATTTACACTGTTATATAAGCTGCACACAGACTACTTTTCATTGTGTCAAAGTGTCATTTTGTCAGTGTTGTCCCATGAAAAGATATACTTAAATATCTGCAGAAATGTGAGGGGTGTACTCACTTTTGTGATACACTGTATATACAGAAATCAAATGGCAGCATGTGGCCGCATCAGAGTACCACTGGTGTAGACACTCACTAGCCATGTGATTTTATTTAATTAGCATGAGAGTCAGAAAAAGGTGTTGTGTTTCTACCACAGCGATCAGCAGAGACAGCAGCAACAAAGCCTCATGACAGTGTTCTGTGCACTGGTGATTGATCTACACGTACATGTGATAGCAGTGTGTGTTTTGGGGTGTGAATGCCGGGCCAGACACTTTTGTCTGTGTCTCTTGATCCGTAAGATCCCAGGATTGGCCTGGTTATCACCCTTTTGTTTTGTATCAACAGATTAGAGGATTTGCCAGACCCAATGTTTCAGCAAAGTGGAGGAAGGTTGTGACTCTGCCCTGCATAATACAGTGAGTAACACAGCTCAACCATACACAAACACCGCGGGTGTAATGATTCTCTGATTTCAATTGCTGCTTATTACTTATGATTTATGATGAGTAAATCTGGGCATTTGGCAAGAGATAAAAAGATTAGCAGTATACATGCACTGAATAACACAGTTACTGGTATAAAATTTAGATATTTTGAAATCCAATGTTTGCTTTAATCCACTGTAATGCAGGAGTGAGCGGGTGTGGCGTAACACAAAGAGCTAGAGGTTTAAATCCCACGTTGGGCTCACAACCTAAACCTAGCCATTGTGGGAAACACCTATCAGTGCACCCTTAGTGCTAGTTCTAGGCCCAGATAAACAGATAGGATTAAAACTGAGCTGAATAAAATATGATGAATAATCCGCTGTGGTGACCCCTAATAGAAGCAGCCAAAAGCATTTGATTATTCAGTTTGTATGCAAAAACAAAACCAATATTGTCTGTACTGCATATTGTGACTCATAAACTTCATAAGAAAGCAATCATGTGACTGAGCTCTGGAGTGCTAAACAGACAAAATAAGCTTTGTCTATCTGAGATAAGGTCAGATAGGGTTTTCTGCTGCAACTGCAACTTCTGCTGTCTAGTCAATGTGTTGGACGAGCAGTGGGGGAACACATATGGTATAGTGTGACTGTCTGTAGTGTGGCTCTATGTTAGAATCCACCACTGGCTGGAGTAAGGAAGCAGCCACAACTTTGCATCTGTTGCGGGAGGCAGATGCTAGTCTGAGATGCTTCTCGGCCTGTGTGTGGATGCCAGACGCATGGGATTTGTAATAGGGAAAAAGTAATCCAGTATCAGGCCTGAAACCTACTCACATGTGTTGTAGTGTTTTCAGGAACGGTGATGTCCTCAGTCCTGCCATGCGCTTCATCATTCCTCGCAGCATGTTAAAAAGCCTGGAGCAAATTCTCAGCCTGGTGTCAGAGAAAGCCATGCTGCGTAACGGCGCTGTTCGTAGGTAAACGTAGCCAATTACCAAACCGAATCTGACTCACATAAGTGGACCAAACTATGCAAACTTTGTTTGCTTTAACAATCTTTTGCTCCACCAGGCTGTGCACGCTGGACGGAGTGACGGTGACATCGGTGGAGGAGCTAGAGAGCGCCCAGTATTATGTAGCCGTTGGTGCTGAGAGATTTAAGAAGCTACCGTATGTGGAGTTGCTGCTGAAAAAAGCAGCAGCAGGCAGTGCAGACAGGTGAGGAAGAGGATGCTGGTGCATCATGTTCTACATACAGTCAAGCAGTCACCTCCAGAAGAGCTGATAAAAAAAGTATTTCAGGGGGGATTTTAGGGGCACAATGGTCTGGCACTCTAGCCCACTACTGCACAGACATGATTGGCTGTGTCTTAGGGTGGGAGGGTTGAATGGATTCCTCATTGCTGCTGCAATTTGCGGCCTCTGCTGGCTGATCGATGGCACCTGCACAGAGATGGTGAATAATGTAGATCAGTGCATGACTCTGTCAGAGTTGGCGTCTGCAGCATCATATCAAAGAGATACAGCTAAGTAATTAGATACAACTAGATTGGGAGGAAAAAGTTTTAAAATCCATAAATAGAATTAAAAAAATATTTTAGAGGTCTGAAAGGGGTTATAAATCCTCATCAGAAGGCTCTAGATGTGGCCAGAACATTTTGTCAATGCCCAAACGTTGTGGTGGAGATTTTGGGCATGCCCTGCTGTGTTTAGACGACTTGCTGGGATTAAGTGATATAAAAGATCAAACAAATTATAAAAAGTATTTAGGTGTTGCAAACAGGTATCAAATCAGGAAGGGTGGGATAACGTGATACAGGTTTAATGAGCTGAACCTATTCTGTGACTAAAATGCAGCACAGCCAATAATAAATAAATAAATAAGAAATAATAAGAAATAAAGAAATAAGCAACCACTGTATAATAATAGATTTTTTCCTTTTCTTTAGGCATTATGTTGCAGATCGGGGTGTGCACAGGAGATCCGAGGTAAAGCATGAGCACTGAGAAATGACTGAGAAATTGTTTTAATATATAGACAGCTAAAGTGGATCTTAATTTTCATTTTGTACATGTTCATGTATCTCAGAACAGGAAAATATTTCCACAAGACAGCCACAGTGACTCTGCTCTCTTGGACACACCAGAGGTAGAATACAGTCATAGAGTGTGCTATCCCCTAACCGTTGTATGTGCTACCTCCTCTCTTCAGTGTCTGCTACCACCTAACCGAAGTGCCTGCTACCAACTTACCACAGTGCCTGTTACCCCCTAACCGTAGTATCTGATACTCTTTAAACATAGTGCCTGTTACCCCCTAACCAAAGTGTCTGTTCCCACCTTAACCATAGTGTCTCCTACACCCTAACCATATTGTTTGCTACCCTCTAGACATAGTGTCTGTTCCCACCTTAACCATAGTGTCTCCTACACACTAACCATATTGTTTGCTACCCTCTAAACATAGTGTCTGTTCCCACATTAACCATAGTGTCTCCTACACCCTAACTATAGTGTTGGCTTCTGCCTAACTGCAGTGTCTACTACTCCCTAACAGTAGGAGGGATTTGGTGATGTTAATACGTAAGAGAAAATGCCAAACTGTAATAAAAAAGACAGGGGAGTTCAAAAGCTGTTTTCCTCCCAAAGAACAATAAACCATCTCTGTAGCAATCAGCACTGGGTTTAGGTGTACTATCAGGGGTGTAGCTGTTAGAAGTACAGGAAAAAATGTAATTGCTCATTGTTATAAAATTCCAACATGGTTGCATTCAATCAGGTGCTATAATTTGGAACTTTAATATGCTTTTCAGAGAGACGGAAGGCGGGTAAAGTCGACAGGAGACGAGGATGTGACAGAAGAAGTGAATCTTTCTCGGCCCTTGCAAAGAAGAAGAAACGAGACGGAGGATAAATCCGTATTTTACGCTAAACCTGTCCGGGTGCGCAAACACAGATCCACGCATAGAACAATAAACAGAGCCACAGGTAAGAACATGCAGGGTACAGACAAATGTGTCCACAAATGGGATTGCTAAACTGGTTTCCTTCAAAACATGGAATTTTATCTTATTTTATAATTCTATAAGTTATAAGTTGTTGACATTAATACGTTGATGTAATTTTGCCTGACAATATTTGGTATGTTCATAGCTAAGCTTGGTCAGCATTGGAAAAATACAAATTGCGAAAATGCTAAAAATAGAAAAGGAAAAAAATCCTGTAATCACTTTAGCATGGGCAATGTCTTGTAACTTTCCTTCTCAGTAAAAGCATGTTCAGTAACAGAAACAATGGACCCTTTCTTTAAAAAACATTTCACTCTCACTAAAAGTCAGTTTATTGATTGCTGACATTATTAGATTATGAAGCCGAAATTATTCAATTTACTTTACAGCGCCTCTGAGAACATAGAGAGTAACATGCATTACACACTGAGAGTCCAGGGATGACCTTCTCATCAATATTCAGATGCATCACTAATCATTCTCAGTTTCTCCAGCATTTTTCTGTTTCTGTAGAGCTGAGAACATTTGTATCTCTTACAGGTCAGCCCAGTGTGTTTAAGGCTGTAGGGAGGAGGAGAGATGAGGTACGAGGAGCTGAGGAGGTGGCAGAGGATGAAACCACGGCTGTGGAACTCCCCATAGACCAGGTACTCCTTCATTCTGCATTCATTCTCCTTTATCTTCTTTCCTGTTCTTCATTCAATATTAATACAAAACCAATATAAATTATTTTCATAATATAATATATAAATAAAGTTATAGTAGTGAAAAAGTATTTTCTTCTTAAACACTTAACACTAGTTTTTTAGTCTTCATCTTATTTTTTTTACTTCTTTTCCTCCCGACATTCTCGAGTCGCTGCAGATGCCCACCCTGACCAAGCAGAGCCGCAGCTCCTTTTGACACGCCCACAGTCACCGTCCACTTCTTTTTACCTGCTAGAGAGCAGTCTCACGTACCGAGAGTCACTCACTGCTATCGTTGATTAAACGTTCATCACTGCAGGTGCCCTGTCCAGCAATGACAAACCTGTTTGACCACACCTTTCTTCAGACACAAGGCATTATGTAGATGCCTGGCTGGGTAATAGGAAAGCAGAGATTTGAACTTAGATTTCAGCAGAGTTGGGCTTGTGCATTAAACCACTGTTTCAATTAAACACACTGGCAGATGGGATTTTAATCAGACTCATTTTAGGAGCTTATGCTCCTCATCCACATGTAGCTTAGAGCGGCTTTCTGTATGCGATATGGCTCTGTGTTTGAACCCAACACTGCCAGGTGAAAAGGAGCGCCTGCAGATTGGACCGGGTCTCCTTGATCACACTGGGTGTTGTACAAGCGGCAACACAATCTGGAATTGGAAATTTTGGAGATAAAGGTGGCAAAATAAAAAAATTAAATGATTTAGGAAGTGAAATTTATATTTTTTTTCCTAATGGTGCATCCTCACACCATCACATGATTTTGACAATCACATGCATTAATGTTCTGATTATTAAATGCTGTAATTGCTTTTTGCCAGACATAATACAATCCTTTTTGTCCAAAAGGTCTGTTAAGAGAGATATTCTGTACTTACAAATACTCATAAATGTACCTGCTTAATAAAGTGATTCTGATTTAGATTTGAATTTCAGTGACATAAATGTGCATAGATGAACAAATGATTCAGATTCTTATTTTAGTTCATGAAAGTATATTGATTAAATGTAGTGATTACACATTGCTGTCGTTTACCCTTTATTATTTGCAGAGAGTTGCTGAAATTGTACAGGATGAGGAATTTAATGAGAGCCAACCAGGGACTAATCACATGCTCCAGGTGTGTTTGTGTGTGTGTGTGTGTGTGTGATGTTGTAATTAGCACATTTTCATTATGGACAATGCTGACTTGTCTCTCCTCTCATCTCTCTTAGACTGAAGAGCCTGATGAGCACATGGCCTCATCCAGTCTGTCTCCTAGCGACAGAGGTCATGGTGTGAAGGACGACAGAGTGTCTGATGATGAGACGTTACCAAGACAAAACGCGTCCCCTACCAGAGAGACAGAAACACAGGACGTGGACATATTTAGCGAGAGTTTGGAACATGAAAGAGATGATCAAGTGAGCCCATGACTGCATCATCCAAAAAATAAATAAATAAATAAATAAAGAGATCAAATGACAGACCTACTGCTGAAGTAATAACCTATGCCCCATATGTTTTTCCAATACTTGTGCCGGCCAGACAGCAGGGGTCACCGTTACAGCAGAATTGAAGAATAACCCTGTCTGAACTTCCCTCCCTCAGACACTAATTTTAAACCAATTGTGTCTGTTTAGTGCCTGACCAGGCCAGTAGCACAAAGTATGCACAGAAAACCATAAAACATTAAATTATGTTGTGTTTAATAATCTGAAACCATTCATTCTGAAATATGAAAACATGTAATTAAAAAGGGTAAATACTTTTTAACACCCTTGAGCGTAGATGAAGTATTTAGCCTTAAGTAATAAAATATATTCAAGACACAGGGCAAAGATTAAACCCTTTGTAGTTTTTAATGCATTTATAAATGGGACGATTTGTCTCTTAGATTAAACACAGGCCAGTTCTCAAAAACGTTCACTAGCGCTCTGCACAGCCGGAGCTACACTACATGGCCAAAAGTATGTGGACATCTGACCATGAGGTTGTGGGACATAATGTTCCAAAACTATGGGTATAAATATACCTTTGTCCCACCAGCCCCTGCCTCTATACCAGCCTTCACTCATCTTGAAAGGCTTTCCTCATGTGTCTGTGGGCAGGGGCGGAGCCAGGGGGTGGCCAGTGGTGGCCATGGCCACCATAAATGAATCTTCGGCCACCCCTCCGGCCCCCCCATCACCGCTTTGCCGGCAACTTTTTTTGCGGAAGCATTTCTGCACGCAGGTGTTCTCACAGGGACGCAGCGCACCTCAAAGAAGTAGTTCTCCCCCAAAACCGTGCAGTAATACACGACATAAATGTCAACCACCAACACAATTACAGAAGCAGTACTACATAGTGCTACTAGTACTATTTAGTAGTATTTGTGGCGAGCTACGAATAAAGGCGCAACCGGGCTCTGCGCGTTCCAGTGTTGCCAGATTGGGCGGTTATCCGCCTAATTGGGCGGATTTTGTTTGAAAACAATTTAATAGCAGTTAAATAACACTTCTATTTAAAAGAATATATTCCGTTTTAAGAAGCTCCAGCATTGTAGAAGGCTGTTAAAAGTAAAGACTATTTTCAATGCTGATTTGGCTTAATAGTGTTGGTCAGTCTGTATCATATTGTTGAAAGAAAATTTAAATTTGTTTTCCATGCATTCACACTAGCATGTTCTGGGGTTCAAATGAGTCTCATCATTACACACAAGTTGGCAGCCAAATGATAATGTATTGCAAAGGAATAGCTTTGAAATTCTTCCTCATAATGTTAAGGTTATAGGCTATATTCTGGTTTTTCACTTGTCAGGGAAAATGAAGAGAGAAAAAAAGCTTATTATTCTTCGTGATGTAATTCTACATGGCACTTACTGCCTGTATAGGTAAATGAGTGAGTGACCACATAAAAAAAGGTATCAGTTTCTGTGCCACCCCTGTGTGAGCAATGGTCTCAGTCTGGCCACCCCTATGGAAATTGTCTGGCTCCGCCACTGTCTGTGGGGAGTTATGCCCACTCAGTCAAAAGCGCATCTGTGGGTAAA
The DNA here is from genome assembly GCF_030014385.1 of Trichomycterus rosablanca. Lineage (NCBI taxonomy): Eukaryota > Metazoa > Chordata > Actinopteri > Siluriformes > Trichomycteridae > Trichomycterus > Trichomycterus rosablanca. Next base: position 12,118,643 of record NC_085992.1, read on the forward strand.
ACATGCCAGCACACCAGAGGTTTTGTCGGTTTGAAACTCAGCTCTGCCATCCGGCAGGCTGGGCACCTACACGAACAATGATTGGCTGTTGTCCCGGACGAGACCTCATAACTGATGCAAGTACGACCTCTGCTGGCTGATTGATGCCGTCTGCACAAAGACTGGGGATAATGGGGATCAGGGTGTGGCTCTCCGTACACAAAGCTGATCCGCATATGAATTCGCCTCGTGCAGGTGAAAAGATGCAGTCGGCTACTGCACACAGGTGGAGGTGGCTGGTGTCTCGGCTTTCCTCAACCAGGGTGGAGATCAGCATCAGTAGAGAGGAATAATGTAATCGGTTGATTGGATATGACTAGATTGGGAGGAAAATTGGGCAAAAAAAGCACATTTGTGAGGTTAGGAACTGCCACAGAGTTTTATATACAACTTAACTCAATAATTGGATGTACTGTCTTATGGGAATTTTAGGAATATTTGGGAAGAACCTGGGCCTGATCTTACCATGGCTCACAAACTGCAACTGAAGTCCTCTGTGGAAGGTACATTTGTACATGTTGTGTTGTGTGTATTTTGCACTGACTGTGTTTGTGTATTGGTGCACTTTAGGATGAAAGTTCCCATGAAGCTGAACCTTTGAACCATGTCGGTGAGACTCGGAGTCCTCATCACACCTCATCGCCCCTGGAACAGGGAGAGTAACCTGTAAATTCACATACATTTCCTTTTATTTGAGAAATGTGTGTATCTTTTCTTTCTCTTTTAGTTTTGCCCTTGAGCTACAATGATAATAAAATGATCAGTTACAATACTGTAACTGAAAGTGATCATATGCCAGTAAAGCTTATTGAATTATAGAATTCATTATGAAGATGAAACTAAGACCCTGGATAGGTGCCAATACATTACAGGACACTAAATGCGTACAAATTCACTCGCTTACTCATACCTAGGGGCAATTCGGAGCAGCCAGTCCAACATTTGCTTGTTTTAAAAGGTGGGGGGACATGTAAAGGTTTTTACAGACAGTGCTTACAATGAAGAATCAAACCCAGGTCCATAGGACTGACTTTATCAGCTGTGATACCTTCAGCCAAAACAGACTTCTATTTTACAGGTTTGCCCTTGAGTTACACAGTCACTGTAGCCGGCAAACAATACAATTCCTTTGAGGGGGAAACATTTCTTATTTCCCAAAAATGCTTTATCTTCTCAGTTCATTTCCTCCCATTGGAACTGGTGCTGCCTCATCATACAGCTACCAGGAAACAATAAAGCCTCCACTAAAAACAAAACACATTTCACATTTTTTCTGTTAAAATTAGTCACATCTGACTCCCTGTCACACACACTGGCAAAGAAGAGCCACAGTTGAGTACACACATTCTTCAACATGTAAGGAGTAGCTGGCTTTGTTTTCCCAATCGTCTCTTGTGCAGGCGCCTTGTCTAGACAGTAGGTGTCCAAACAGTAGAAGCACATCCCTCCCCATCCTGCCTTCTCACTATCCAAATCGGGTCTGTAAAGTGGCTGACCTGACTGGTGCCACTACTGAAACTTATAGACTTATAGAACACTACTTTTTAGTACGAAATATTATAAGCAGTGATATTCAAACAAGTCTCATTAAAAATGAGAAAAAGACAATGTTATTTTAGTGTATGTATTGATAAATTGCATTGACAAAATTCCAGAACTCTAGTTGTTTAATAGGGCATGAGTAGTGCAACAGAAACATGTTCACCCTATAGTACAGTACTTCACCAGTGTCAGTGATGCCACAAGCTGATCATGGCTGGGAGCTGGAAACTGACTGGTTGTGCTGTTTAGGTGGCAGGGGCAGCATTTTAGGGCTGGCAGTCAATTTCAGGTTTCAGATCATGTAAGATTGTGTAATTTGGAAGACTCGGTTAGTTTGGATTTGGTGGCATCCTAGTAAGGAAAAAACTCCAGTGCTCTGCACAGAGCCCAGACCTCAGCCCTACTGAACAGCTTCAAATCAATTCGGCTTTCTTCACCAGCATCAGTGCCCAGCCATCCAAATGGATTTTGACTGAATGGGCACAAATTCCCACAGACATACTTCAAAGTCTTGGCAGAAGAGTGGCTGTTGATATAGCTGAAAAGATTACATAAAACCACTTTATTTATTAGCATTTGTTTTTAAAATAGGCTATCCAACAAGCTAATGGTCAGGGGTCCAAATATTTTTGGAAGTGTTTTTAAGCAGTTCATTTCTACACCTTGAAGGTATTAACTATTTGGTTGAACCTATCTGAGCATGGATTAAAAAAAAAGATTTGGGTGAGAAGGGCATTGGGATGCAGCAAGTAGTGTGGGTGCCACACAGCATCAGGTTCCTGGCAATTTTGGTTCAATCCTCACCTCCAGTCACTGCCTGTAAGGGGTTTCTCCATTTACCTCCTTCCACCTCCAATAAAAAATGAATTGGCTGCTCTTAATGATCCCTCGGGGTGAGTGAATGTGTGGAACAATGCAATAGTATTGCCTCCTGATCAGTTAAAAACACATTTCAGAGCCCCATTATTATAAAACTTATTTGAGCCTGAGAAAAAGTGGAACTAGAATGTGATGTCTCTATTAGCGTGATCTTGATCTGCTGCACTGATTCTGAGCCCACTCACAAAACACATTACTGTGGTCATTTTAACTTCATAAAGAATGAAACTCGAGTTGAGTGACTGCTGACAGTAAACCCTGCTTATGTGAAGTGTTAAATGGTTGGAAGAAAGGATGCATGTCTATAATGTGACTATAATAAGAAATGTACACAAGCTCCGGCTCTGTTTATCAGATGCAGCTTTCTTAAAATTATAATTCACATACATTGATGAGTCATAACAAATCAGTTTATTTGCAATAGTATAAATAATAAAACTTTGACAGGTGCACTTTTGAGAAGGTTAGTGAGATTATATTGTTTTATATTGGGGAAAATCTCTGACAACTTCTTGAGCCATTAATAGATTCAATATGAACCACTGATGTTGATCTGATACTACGTCAAACGTACACACTGTAAATGTAATGATTCTACACTATTGTGACGTTTTCTTTTTCATGATTGTGCAGTTATAAATAGCTACTAACAATAAACTAAATTAGATTTATAAACTACAGTTGATAAATTATTAATGATTATTTGTATTCATCTGTATATTGATGCTGGTGTTGGTAACAGTTTGTAATTTCTGATATTGTTTTATCTGCTCACACATTTTCTATGTGATTTAGGGTGCAGACGAAAAAGTGGTTGGCAGAAGCACTTGGACAAGTTTCCAGTAAATTCTAGTGTTGGGACGTAGTTGAGGCCAGATATGTAAAGCATGTAGATTCATACTGTAGTATCTTACACACGTTTCCGACATATCGGCACCACCACCAATGCAAGGGTAAATTATTAGCAATAATTGCATATACAAATTTGTTACCTATTATAACCAGACCTTCAAGTAAAACATTAGAATGAGAAACTTGATCACACTTAATGCTTTAAAATGACCAGTCCTTAAACTTTAATATCTCCCTTAAGGACATAAAATCAAGGATAAACTAGGATGTGGAGGATCATTCAGTGAAAATGCAGTCTCATATTTACATGCGAGTTCTTTCTCTGATAACTGAACACAAGTAAATCTCAGATCCAGTTTTCTCCAGCTTTGCGAAGTTCTTCCTTTGCTTTTTTTGTGTAGGAGAAAGAGAGTAAAAAATGGGTGTCTTGCCCTGTAATGTTGCCAAGCCCACAGTGACCCTGACCAAGATAAAGCAAGTAGTGAAAATAAATTACCCTGCAAATAATTGCTTTTAAGGTCAACCTACCCTGTACGTAAACAAACGCACTTATAAATGCACCTTTAAGGTGTCCTTTAACTCCTGTCCATGTGTTTCTATGGACACCATATCAGCACTCAATACCCCATCAATCAGACAGGGATCACCACAACCAAGTAGATATAATTTGGGTGGTGAACACTACACTTGAGTTGCGTTTTGTAGTACTGCACTGTCAGCTTCTGAGATAGAACTGATCACACACAGTGTCACACCGACCATAGTGAGCACCATCCCCAAAACAGCACCTGTGAGAGGAGAAATAATTAAGAAAGCTGTTATTAAAGGTAGGAGTCATTATACTGCTGTAGCAGATCAATAACTAGCAGAATATTACAGCCTAAAAGAAGTGGGTAAATACATTTATATTCTACTACCCTGTAGAATCAGTTTCTGCATTTTAATTATTGTGGTTCTTACATTATTATTATAAAAGATTAAATAAGATTCATTCCTTGGCGATAATAAAATTAGCGTCATGCAAATAAAGCTACATTGAAAAAGACAAATGATGAAATAAAATGCTGAGCAAGCTTTTAGAAATACAGACAGATGATGATATCAGGCAATAACATACAAAAATCAAACCCACTTTTTCCTCCAAACTCTTCTCCGAGCAGTTTCCCAGTAAACATGGTGAACACAAAGCTGAGTGAGTTCACCATCGGCACAGCCAAGGAGAGTTCTGCAACCAGAAGAATCCAAATTTGTGCAACCACATAAACCACAATATTTAAGCATATGCATTATTGCATTTTTTAGCACTGTTATACCCATTATTCACCACTGCCTATAAAAGTAGGTTAACAGCTGCTAACGATAAAAAGGTACAAGTAAACACATGGAGCTCGATGTATTTTAGCATTCTGTAAAAAGCCTTGAGTTATGTATGAAACAAGTCTGTGCATTACACTATGACTACAAGGCAAAATGCAAATTTATCATGGTTAAGTGAGTTACTTTGTAACAGCATGGAGGTATGATATGCTTTGGGGATTTTACATTCCTAAGATTAATTATAGATGTGCTCTCCTTTTATACATTCCCTTTTTTTGTTCAGTTTTCAACATACAGTGTATCACAAAAGTGAGTACACCCCTCACATTTCTGCACATATTTCATTATATCTTTTCATGGGACAACACTATAGACATGAAACTTGGATATAACTTAGAGTAGTCAGTGTACAGCTTGTATAGCAGTGTAGATTTACTGTCTTCTGAAAATAACTCAACACACAGCCATTAATGTCTAAATAGCTGGCAACATAAGTGAGTACACCCCACAGTGAACATGTCCAAATTGTGCCCAAATGTGTCGTTGTCCCTCTCTGGTGTCATGTGTCAAGGTCCCAGGTGTAAATGGGGAGCAGGGCTGTTAAATTTGGTGTTTTGGGTACAATTCTCTCATACTGGCCACTGGATATTCAACATGGCACCTCATGGCAAAGAACTCTCTGAGGATGTGAGAAATAGAATTGTTGCTCTCCACAAAGATGGCCTGGGCTATAAGAAGATTGCTAACACCCTGAAACTGAGCTACAGCATGGTGGCCAAGGTCACACAGCGGTTTTCCAGGACAGGTTCCACTCGGAACAGGCTTCGCCAGGGTCGACCAAAGAAGTCGAGTCCACGTGTTCGGCGTCATATCCAGAGGTTGGCTTTAAAAAATAGACACATGAGTGCTGCCAGCATTGCTGCAGAGGTTGAAGACGTGGGAGGTCAGCCTGTCAGTGCTCAGACCATACGCCGCACACTGCATCAACTCGGTCTGCATGGTCGTCATCCCAGAAGGAAGCTGACGCACAAGAAAGCCTGCAAACAGTTTGCTGAAGACAAGCAGTCCAAGAACATGGATTACTGGAATGCCCTGTGGTCTGACGAGACCAAGATAAACTTGTTTGGTTCAGATGGTGTCCAGCATGTGTGGCGGCGCCCTGGTGAGAAGTACCAAGACAACTGTATCTTGCCTACAGTCAAGCATGGTGGTGGTAGCATCATGGTCTTGGGCTGCATGAGTGTTGCTGGCACTGGGGAGCTGCAGTTCATTGAGGGAAACATGAATTCAAACATGTACTGTGACATTCTGAAACAGAGCATGATCCCCTCCCTTCGAAAACTGGGCCTCATGGCAGTTTTCCAACAGGATAACGACCCCAAACACAACCTCCAAGATGACAACTGCCTTGCTGAGGAAGCTGAAGGTAAAGGTGATGGACTAAACCCAATTGAGCACCTGTGGCGCATCCTCAAGTGGAAGGTGGAGGAGTTCAAGGTGTCTAACATCCACCAGCTCCGTGATGTCATCATGGAGGAGTGGAAGAGGATTCCAGTAGCAACCTGTGCAGCTCTGGTGAATTCCATGCCCAGGAGGGTTAAGGCAGTGCTGGATAATAATGGTGGTCACACAAAATATTGACACTTTGGGCACAATTTGGACATGTTCACTGTGGGGTGTACTCACTTATGTTGCCAGCTATTTAGACATTAATGGCTGTGTGTTGAGTTATTTTCAGAAGACAGTAAATCTACACTGCTATACAAGCTGTACACTGACTACTCTAAGTTATATCCAAGTTTCATGTCTATAGTGTTGTCCCATGAAAAGATATAATAAAATATTTGCAGAAATGTGAGGGGTGTACTCACTTTTGTGATACACTGTATTTATGATTCATATATTTGTTGGTTGATTGTTTTACACATTTCTACACTTATCTAGAAAAAAGATGGCAATTGTAGAACTCTTAAGGGAAACAACATACAGTATATGTAAAAAGACTTGAAAGATAAAGAAAATGGTCAAAAGTTTTTTTTTCTTTTTTTTAAATTGGCAATTCTTAAAAACAAGTCAAGCAACCACAAAGAGTAAAACAAAAACATTACTGTTTATATAACTGTACATATGACATGAGTTTTTTTCTCTATACAGTAGTGTTTTTTTAATCAGGATGAACCCAGTTGTCAAAATTCTCTAAATCAAATACCATTTTTACCAATTCACTGCAGTGTTTCAGATCTGCCTCATAAGCAGAGATCAATCAGTAGGCAGTACCAGGAGCAGTTTGCCTGATGAACTACAGATGAAGTGAATTGAAAACTAATGTCAGACATGATGTAAGTGTAGATGATGGTGGTCGGCACATTAATGAAACAATACTGTGTTAGGTGAATATAGTGCAGGTATGACAGACCTGTTGAAGCAAGCGTGAGGTAGAACACCACCGAGCCACTCTGATTCAGCAGAAAGGGCACCAGATACTGCACAGAGAATGGCATGATTAAGCCCTTATTCAGGAATGTGATTCACGCAAAGTGCTTAAATGGCATTATGCACAGGTACATCAGAAACTGGGTAAAACATGTAACAATAACAGGGCACCACATACTAACACAGTCCCTGAGTCAATAAGGAATCTTACTGAGCATTCTCACTTTTAATAATTTCCCTTTTTTACCTTGAAATTGAGAAATAAAAACTTGACTTCAGCCAGGAACTGGTAGACCTTGTTTCCTTCCTGAACCCGCTCAATGCCCTCTGTTCCTTTCCTCAGAAAGGGGTTTGTGGTGCCCCATAATGCAGCGACCAGAAAAAGACTCAGCACCTCCACTAAACAGGAACATTCATATTAGTTCACTTTATGTTCAGCTAAATTAAAAATATGGTTATATAGCTTTTTGGATAGACAATGCAACTTGTAATTTGCTTAAACTTTTATTTAACTAATGAGTACAAAGAAAACATTTTTACTGACCAACCTAATTGTTTTTTGTAAATAAAAAAACTATGTAAATGTGATGCCCGCAACACACTTCAAAAAAGTTGGGACAGAGGCAAAATAAGACCAAGATTGTACAAGTGTAGTAATAGTATAGAACATCCACCAACGGCTTAATCTTTGCAAGCAAGGTATGCTAAGAAGAAGCTGCAAGTTATCTGGGCCCAAAGTTCTCATATTAAAAGAAAGACAGTGGAAACGTGTTTTGTGGTCAGACAAGTCCACCTTTTAGCTCGCGGTAAACTTGGATTTTATGCGCCAAAGATGAAAAACACCAAAAAGTAAAAAAAAAAAAAAACACAGAGACTTTTGGAGAAACCTATGCTGCCATCAAGACAATGTCTATTTCATCAGGACAATGTCAGGCGTCATTCTGCATGAGTTACAACGGTGTGGCTTCGTAAACATAGTGTGTATGCTTGACTGGCCTGCCTGCAATCTAGATCTGTTTCCTATTAAAAATCTATGGAGCATGATAAAGAGGAGAATTAGATATAAGCGACCACATACTGTTGAGCAGCTCATGTCTTGTGTACTGCAACATGTAGCATCTTTAATTCCCAAACAATTAAAAGGTATAATTAAAACTAAAGGTGATGTGGTAAACATGCCTCTGTTTTAGCATTTTTAAGTGTGTTGCAGGCATTCATTTCTTCATTTGTTTATTTTTAACAAAAAGAATTAAGTTCGTCATTGAAAACACTGAAAGTCTTATTTTTTTGTCAAATAAAAGTTCAAGTGAATTAACAAATTACACAATTTAGTTTTTATTGCATTGCAACTTTTCTGTAATATAAAAAATAAACAAAACATTTGCATTTTATACGAGATGAAACGTTTCAATGAGTATTGCATTCATTTTTAGCATCCCCCCCCATATTGCCCATTGGTACAATACAGCTTTCAGCGACTGACAAAAAACATTTATAACTGTTTTTTTAATCAATCACAAAAATTGTAATAATTGCATGTATACATATGTTGTAAAAATAACAATATATAAACTTTTACACCTTAGACATTTTTTAAGTAAATTAGAAATTACTACACAACGCGTCCTGTCACATCACTTATTGGTGTGATCCGTTACTATGGAAACATGTTTTATTCAATCGGCTAATACACAAATAGCTTCTGAATAATGATTCGGTGCACTGTCAAATACCGGTGTATACTTACACTTTTTTAGTATTATACTATCCCAGTGAGGTAAATGATTTAATCACGTTTAATATACAACAGCGGTATAATATTTTCTAACCCATATAAAGTTATCAAACGTCCAACGTCAAACTAACTTTATATCGGTTATTTTCTAATATAGTTTAGGAAATAATGCTAATGATGCTAGCTACTCTCCAGTCAAAAACAAAAAAGTTAATAATGTACGAAGCTCTACATTTCACAGGTAAGAGGCTTAAACTGGTTAAAATAATAATAATAAAAAACTTTATATTAAAATATAAATACAATTAAATGAAAATAAAACAAACAATACATGGAAAATGCTGCAGCAGTTCTCTTACCGGCTGAAACCATTTCTTCTTGTACTTGCTGCGCCACATAGTTAACGAAGCCACAGCGACACCGACAACATAAAGTCAGAGTCAGAGTCAGAGAGGTTTTATTGTCTTTTCAGCTACATACAAGTACATATTGGAAACAGCGTTCCTCTAGGATCACGGTGTAACACGGTACAAAAAGTGCAAGACAATACAAAACAGTGTAAATACAACAATAAATACAAAAAATCCTATAATAAATAACTACAAAAGATATTCCTAATTATCCCTAATATAAACAAGTAATTAGAAGACAGGACTAAAGACAAGTGTTAGTACATGATGGTGAATAGATGGTACAATGGTGAATAAAGGAGAAGCAAAAACGAGTTCCTCTGTATTGCTGCTCTCCAGTCATTATTATTGTTCCACTTCACGAGCTAAACTGTTTCTTCTACTAACTGCTTTATCATGAGCAGGGTCGCGGTGAGTCCGGTGCAACCCGGAGACACTGGAGGCGAGGCAGGAATACATCCTGCACTGTGCACACAATCCACCTAATGCATTAATTTAGGAGGTAAGAGACATCAAGTTCCTCACAGACGAGACACATTTTTTAATTATTTCTATTTGAGAATTTAAAATGACTGACGTTAGAGTTTTTAGGATAAAATGTACCCCGTTCTGTACCTCGTTCTGTGTGTCCTTAGAGACGCACTCATTGCCTGGAGGCCATACTGTGTGCATTACATTCTGCACATACACAGAAAACATTAGCATAAGAAAGCAGAAGATGGAACTGCACAAACAAGAGATGAAAGCTGTTTAGGCTCAAGTAGGGCCAGTGATAGCTCAGTGGTTAAGGTACTGGACTAGTAAACAGAAGATTGCCGGTTCAAACCCCGCCACCACCAAGTTGCCACTGTTGGGTCCCTGAGCAAGGCCCTTAACCCTCAATTGCTCATTGTGTAAGTCGCTTTAGATAAAAGCGTCTGCTAAATGCTGAAAATGTAAATGTAAGTAGGGTGACGACCCCCCTTTCTGAGGTCAGGTGTTAAACAACAATCTAAACAAAGCATGCAAAATAGGAAGTGTATGCAAAGCTAAGCCTTGGTTAGAGTAAACTAGTTTGAACTGGTTCGGCAGAACCTAAAGAGACGAAGATTTTAAGTTGGGGCTCTCTGCTATAAAAAGAAAATTCAGCACAGAGGCGAGAGAGTTCCTCTTGATCTGGTGGCATACACAGGAGAGAGAAACTTGCAGTGATCGATCACTTCAGAGCTCAGAGACTCCTTCCTTCTTTTCTAAATAAATAATTATATTTTAATTGCTAATTCCGAGGTTACTGGTCCTCATTCAATAAAAGATTTCATCGAGATTCTAACACTGAGTAAAAGCAGTAGGGATGTAACGATACAATCTACCCACGATGCGATGCGATTCACGATACATTTTTTTCCCGATTTTTAAACAAAATTAAATTGAAGACATTATGACAAAGTTTCCTTTTATTATTTCTCCTAAAAAATACTGTATTTGTGCTTATCTTTTATTTATCTAAATAATGAGGTAGGTACAAACTTTCCAAAACAATGCTGCAGACCCGGACCTCGACCCCGACCCCCCAAGCCAAAAAAAAAAAAAAAAAAGAAGAAGCTAAAAAACCTCTCGCACACACCAAAGGATATGAGTGATAACGGAACCTTCAGGAGCTGCTAACTGAGCTACTAAGCTAACTATTCGTGTCACAAACACATTAATGTGTACTACATAGTGCACTAGATAGTGTGAAAGATAATAGATTTATGTTCCCTATACGTGCACTAAATTGTATATCAGATAACGGATTTATGTTCACTACATAGTGCACTAGATAGTATTTTAGATATGAATTTATGTTCCCTACATAGTGCACTAGATAGTGAATTAGATAATTGGTTTATGTTCCCTACACAGTGTACTAGATTGTATATCAGATAACGAATTTATGTTTCCTACATAGTGCACTATACTAGAGAGTGAATTAGATAATTGATTTATGTTCCTTACACAGTGCGCTAGATTGTATATCAGATAACAGATTTAATACGTGATCAGGGAAAAAAGTCTGTGTCACCTGATCATGTGTGTGTGTGTGCGCTCTTGGCCGCTCGTTCTACACTCCAGGAGATTTTATCTGACTTGCGGGCATCAGGGAGCCGATATGTATATGCGGGAGACTCCCGGAACTTCCGGGAGACTTGGGATGTCTGATGCTGCACATTTCCCTCGTTGTGTAAAAAACTGAAATGAAATAAATCCCACATTAAATAAATATATGAATAATACAAATAAAGCAAGTATTCTCACATTAATTATTTTTGCTGTTTAAAGTAAATATCGATTCATTATTGATGTAAACCAATTTAAATTGTTACACATGTGAATCGATTTTTAACTGTCTTGTGGTGCATTGTTACATCCCTAAAAAGTAGTTAGAGCACCATCACTTAAATTTCTTTCCTCATATGATACAAAATTATTTCAGTTGAAGACAAAAAAAAAACTTTACAAAAAAAACTTTACAAAAAATACACCCAAAACAGATTTCTGTAGGATCGATCTCTATCGTGACATGTATTCTGTTCTTTCAATTTCTTCCTTACCCTAGAGCCTCACTGTACATTAATGCAAAAACAAACTGTGACTCGTCACCTCAGCACACTAACCCACCCTCCAGACTGTATCATAAAAGCTTAGAATACCTATTTATCAATGTAAAGCTTACCTTAGCTGCTGTTCTTTAAAAATGAGAAATGTATAGCCATGTTGTTCCATTAGCAATATAAAAAAATAAAAATGAAGATGAAATACAACAAGCAAACATCACACAAGTTCCAATTTCAAGCAGTCACGCCCACATGGCTCTGCAAACTAATATTATTGGATCTGGCACAGCGGGTGAAACTTGTCACCCATTTACAGGGAGGTAATTATTGGTCAGTTTTACTAGTTATTAGTTCATTTGAAATTGGAATTGCTTGGCCCTCTGAAAATGTATAGCTGGAACATCCATCACAGCATAGCATTCTTTCTAGCAGCAACAGAGGGTGACAAGGGGACTTCTTTAATTTAACTCTTCACATTCCAACACAAATTGAATAGGCATGTATGAAAGACTTATTGCTTAGATGTGTTGTTTAAATTTTGATCTTTAAATTATAAGTAAATACAATTAGAACTAAAGTTGTATGAACTTTGCAGGTGATCCAAATGTACAGAAGCCCAGGTCTAAAGAAGAATTGGAGATCATGGATCATGGATCATGGATCATGGATCAAAGGCAAACATACCTAGGGACTGAATTTAGTCCATCATTTGCAATTGGAGAAAATATGAAGCTGCCTTAGTCAGTTTGGCCATCTAAATCATTCAACTAGATGAGGAATTTGTTAGAATTACTTCAGTAACACCAGGGAAAGGCCTGATTGTGGGTTACCTTATTGCTGTTGCAAGAGTAACCCATATTGTCTTGGCTGGAGCCCCGACATGAGTATTAGAGGAATACAGTGAGCATAGCATGATCCTTTGTATGTGTTAAAGCTCTTTGAAAAGTCAGTATCTGGCAGGTGAAGAGCATTTGGTGGAGGAATTGCAATCTAAGAGGAATTAATTGGGGAAAAAAAGATGACTGGCTGTAAAAGCACAAATGTTGACAATTTAGTTGTTAAAATTCTTACCCAAACTGATTTAAACCAGTTGACTGTGATTAATCACATTTGGCAGATACCTTTATTCAAAGCAGTGAATCTGATCTGATGCATCTCTTGCTTAACTAAACCTGTTGCACAAACTGTTTGAACTGTAAATGCTAACACATTGCTAATTTATCAAACATAAGAATTGGGCATGAAACTGTGCTTCCATGCTTAAAATACAAAACAGTCTCAACTCGTCTGTTTCCCATGAAAAAAATAACGTTTGTTTGTGTGAAACTCGTAATGAACAAACTGGTTTAAGGTAACGGAAGACGAGTAGAAATGAGTTAGTCATGATAGGAGGCAAACCTGTTTTGGTTGTTTCTGGATTACCTTTAGATTAGACCACCTTAGACCATCCAGGTGACAATTTTTGCAAAGTGACCATTCCATGAACTTTTTTATTTACTATTGAACAATTACTTGTACAGAACTGTTTGTATAGTGGGCGGCACAGTGGCTAAGTGGGTAGCACTGTCGCCTCTCAAAAAGAAGGTCCTGGGTTCGATCCCCAGGTGGGGTGGTCCGGGTCCTTTCTGTGCGGAGTTTGCATGTTCTCCCCGTGTCTGCATAGGTTTTCTCCGGGAGCTCCGGTTTCCTCCCACAGTCCAGGTTAATTGGAGACACTGAATTGCCCTATAGGTGTGTGTGTGTGTTTTTGTGTGTGTGTTTGTGTGTGTGTGTGTGTGTGTGTGTGTATATGTATGTGTATCTGCCCTGCAAAGGACTGGTGCCCCGTCCAGTGTGTTACTGTGTGCCTTGCGCCCATTGAAAAGCTGGGATAGGCTCCAGCACCACCCCCACCTCCGTGACCCTGATTTGGATAAGCGGTTAAGAAAGTGAGTGAGTGAGAGTGTTTGTATAGTACAAAAATCAATGAACCCCTAAAACTGCCATGACATGAAACCTTTAGCTATGTGTTTTATTAACAATTTGATTTTTGTTTCTTTGAGCTTGATTCTTGATTCTTTCCTTAATGATCTCTAATAGACAGACATGTTTCATTCATATGTGTGTCATGGTTATCAGGGTGTGTGAATGGTCCTTTGTTTAGACACTTTAAAACCCCTAATGCTTAAAAAATCCCAGCTTTGCATCTTTAGTTGATGTTTTAATCCATGTTTCATAATACAAGTATTGTAACAGACTGCCACACCACCGTCTAATCAACCTGATTCATTAATGAAACATTCAAGTTTAGAATCACACAAATATGTTCATTCTTTACACTTTGGTCCCTGAGACTTAAATTGCATTGTGGGTTGTGAAAGCTATGACAAGGCATATTTGTAAATAATCCCAATTTGTATGTCGTAGGTATCATATAATTATGCTGCTTATATGTGCTTATGTTGAGTAATGTCTCACTTTTGGGCAGGGTTTGGAATGTGTAATGTAAATGCAATCACACCCAGAAACTCAGCTTGGGTAAATGTATTAAATTTGGGTGTTTTTATCAAAGCTGAATGTAAATGAAACTGTTATCTAGGTCAAAGTCCCCACAAGACAATTAAAAGTTTATTACGTTTGGTCAGTAACTAAAGCTTAGAAAACAAACCTTTTATGAATGTAAGTTCTTTATTAAGTTGTAACAGAAATATACATCAATAGCAATAGATGCTTGGTACAAATCTCAGAAAGCAGATGATATTTTTAGTTGTGCATGTCACTCAGAGCCATTCCTTAGCATATTAAGGTTATAATATCTTCTGTTTTCCTAATAAAAGTAAAAATGAAATACTGTTGGCTTTGAGAATATTCTTGTTTTTTTTTTTGCGTTTCTCTGCTTCACTCGAATTTACCCTAAACCTTTATCACGATTGAAGTGGAATGCTGCAACCCCCTCCATTACTTGCAGTGCTTTTGGCTTGTACACGTGGCAGTCGTTTTTTCAACATTATAAGCAGAACAAAAAATAAGATTGCAGTCAGAATTGAACACAAAACAGATAAAATGATGATTGTAATGCTCTCCCGTTTGAGTTTGTCTTCCCCTAGAAAAGAAAAAATATCCAGTTAGGAATTACGTGAAATACATTTTGACCTTTTGGAGGAGCTGTCACTAAATAGTAACATTGGAATAATGACTCCATTGTTTCGCATACTTATATTCCTCCATACCACACTGAATAACTGGATTTTCAGCTGCTAGAGCCAAACAGACAAGCATAACTATGCCAAATATGCCAAAGCAAATTAAAAATTAAAAGCTCTAAAAGGTATTTAAATGGTCTTGTGCATTTCAACAAAAAACAATCAAGGTCTAGTTAAGACATGGTCACGGTCTTGACTTGGTCTTTGCTATTAGTGGTGTTAGACTTCTGGAATTGGCAAAGATGGTCTTGATTGAGGTCCTAGACAGTACAGACCCTCTTTAGAAGCTAAAAAAAAATACGTTGATATTTAACACAGGTTTGTAATGGGAAAATCTTAAAAATATATGTTTATGTATGGCTTCTGTATTTAATATAATACCATAAGTTCTGTTTGGGATTTATAATTGAAAAGATATTTCTTATCATTTTATTTTATCCTTGCTTTACTTCTTCATGTGTATTCAGTATCAAACGGAGGGTTACTGGATTAGTTTGTGTTTTTTAAAAGAATGTGTGGACTAAAATAACCTTCCCGTCAGTTCCTCATGCCAGTAATATACAGTACAGGCCAAAAGTTTGGACACACCAGCCAAAAGTTTGGACACACCTTCTCTTCAATGTTTTTTCTTGATTATTTTTATTTTCTACATTGTAGATTAATACTGAAGACATCCAAACTATGAAGAATTATGTAGTGAACCAAAAAGTGTTAAACAAACCAGAATATGTTTTATATTTTACCAACTCTACCTCTGCACAACCCAACTGATGGTCTCAAACACATTAAAAAAGCAACAAATTCCAAAAATTCACTCTAGACAAGGCACAAACATTCATTGAAAACCATTCCAGGTGGAAACCTAATAAAGCTGGTTGAGAAAATTTCAAAGAGTGTGCAAATCTGTCATTAAAGCAAAAGATGGCTACTTTGAAGAATCTAAAATATAAAACATATTCTGGTTTGTTTAACACTTTTTTGTTTACTACATAATTCCATATGTGTTCCTTCATAGTTTGGATGTCTTTAGTATTAATCTACAATGTAGAAAATTTTAAAAAATTAAAAGAAACCACAGGAATGAGAAGGTGTGTCCAAACTTTTGGCCTGTACTGTATGTGTTTTTTATCTGGAGCAGGAAATTACTGAACTATGACTGTATTGGTAATTTATTAACTTTGATGGCTGATTTTACCTTGACATGTAACCTGTGCAGTTCTGCTTTCATCTCTAGAATCTAATTTACTTTAATCTCAGCTCAGACTACAGACGCTGACCTAAAAATATGTTTGTGTTTTTTCATTTATTTATTATTTCTCTTACCATTCAATTCATCTATGTTTAAATAAATTCCTAGATAAATGCCTACTGAATACTTGACCATGCTTCTTTTTAACCAAATTACAGTTTAATAAGAATATTAAGTAGACTTTATGGCCAAAATGTTGTGGGCACTTGACAACTTGTTGGACACCCTATTCCAAACCCTCAGACACTGATATGAAGCTGCTCCCTCTTTGTATTCTGGGGAGGATTTTCAGTGTGTCCATTTGTGTCCATTAAGTCAAGCAGGCATTAGTAAAGTCATGCACTTAGGTTGAATAAAAAAGGCCTGGCTTACAATTGATGCACCCATTTTTTAAAGGGTTTTGAGGAGGGTTGATATCTAAAAAAAACATTTTTATGGACGTCTTTATGGACCTCACTTTGAGCATAGCGGCACAATAATGACCATGCTGGAATAGAAAGGGCCTTCCCCAAACTCCAGACATTGTTGAAAAAGAATATACAGTAATTTATTTTTATTTAGCTTTTAATTTTTACACCTTTTAGTGATGAGTTTGACTTATGGGTGGGTCAGCAATGGGTCACTTGTTGAGATATGAGTGTCCACATGGCTATAAAGATATCACTTCTGTTACTTGGAGCTCAGCTGGTAAAAATATATATATTTATTTGTGCCTAAACTTTGGAATAATGTTTTAGGTTTCATTTAACAATAGCTGACTTGACTTGACATTAACAGTCAACCTTAGGGCCCACTCCATTTTCACCATTTTTATACAAACTCATTATGGATTAAAAGCATTATGCATTATGTTCTGCACTACTTGTCACTTTACTTTACACACTTGTTTATTGCCCTTTGTAATTATATTGTTAATTCTTCTAATGTTCACTTTACTTTAAATTGCTCTTTTTAATTATATTGTTAATTGCTCTAATGTTTCTAGATTCTTACTTTTAAAAACATTCTATATTTTTTTTGTATAATATATTTTTTTTACTATTTTGTAGTTTTTGTAATTACTGTGGCGGAGCAGTCACTAAAGCATTTCACTGCCAGTTGTACTGTGTATGACCATGTATGTGACAAATAAACCTTGATTTGATTTGATTTGAAACTCCTTCTTTGCCAGTTTACATTCTTGGAACAATGCTTCTCGGTGTTCAGTACACACTCATGATCTCATTGCTCTTACTTTCAGCTGTCATGAAGTGTCTGATTACAGTATCGCACAAACATGCTTTCAAACATTAAAAGTCTTATGGACTGTAAATGTGAAAATTTGCCATAGGTTTTTTTTAGATCAGACTACACAGGTAATCTATACCATCTTCCCTGAGGGAAGGAAGAGGTTGAAACTTTTGTTTTTACCATCTGCAATCCAGAACTTCCCATGAAGTTACAATCATGTTTAATTTTGGTAACGTAACAGCTATAATAGGTGGTTGATTTTATTATGGTCTTTTTCAAACCACTCTTGAAAAATCTGAGCAGGAAGTATGGCAGCATTATCATTGAGTCATATGATGAACAATGTTTGCACTTTAGGGTGAGGTGATCGTTGTTGTTAATAAGGAATTATAGGAGTTATTTATGTTATTTTCATCAGTTCAATAGCCGCAGACATAGTGGGTCGATACATCTTCTGGCATCCATAACAAAGTAAGAAACAATATTTCCCTTGTGCAGATGTCCAGGTTTTGTTTTACTTACATCATTTTTGCACCATTGCCTTTGAAATAAATCAAAAAGTAATTTTAAAATGATGGCTAAGCCATAGATTCCAGCCTTGAGAAGCGTATTATGTACACTTCTCGTTGACACTGGATTATATAAGGTGGGGTTTTTTTTTCATTTCTCAGAGATGTCTAGCCTTGTTAGCAAGTTTTTACATGTGTTCATGTTATTTGTTCATGTTTGACATTGGCTATACTTACATGCATCTCTTGATTTCAGTACCTTAACCACAGATCTACCAATGCCCTGATTACGTGTAGTTCAGGTGCCCACTATTTGGCATTATTGTTTCAAAGCTGTTTTCAAATTTCAAAGTACAGGGATCTTATATTACTGATTTATCATTCATGTGACCCCTTGATACTGGCTTTTACTTTGACCGTGTAACCGAATAGATAACACATTCAAATCTTTATGCCCACAGCACAATGGCTTACTGTATTTCACAGTGTGAACTGAACCATGACAACACACCCACACACACACTAATCTACTATATGGTAAGTGCTTTCAAGTGTGTATGAGCTCCAGTCTGAGAAATTGTAAAACACGCCTGAGACTTCTCTGCATGTGAAATAAAATGGTAAAAAAGCCAGTAAAACCATTGCAGATTTACAGAGCATTACTAAAAACAAGAAGAGTCTCTGGCTGTCTTCAAAAAGCCCACCTTTTTACTAAGCACATAGACTGAGCAATAACATGCACTTACTAACCTTCTTGCTAACCTTCTATAGCTATAGTATATTAGGACATACTGTATACCGTATGGCATGGATGCCATTTCACTCAAGGGATTTAAACATTTTTCTGCTGGCATGCAATGTAATAAAAACACCCTGCTTTAAAATTGGCACCCTAAAACCTTGTTAAGGTTTGTTGGTGATCACAAGGCGTTGTTCCTGCACTTAGAAAACAGGACACTATACCATTAGTATTTTTGTCCTTTTTTCTCCCAGACACACTCCAGAATGTTGTGGAAAGCCTTCCAAGAGAAGTTAAGGCTGTTAGAGCTACAAAAACAATTCTAACCAAAACACACAGTTAAGGAATATGATGTCCGACAAGCTCATGGTCAGGTGTCCACATACTTTTGTGCATGTAATGTAGTAAACAGAATGTAAAACTAAATTACATAAATTACCACTTTGAATGTTTAGGGATCTGTGCAGCTCCTGATTAAGCATCTGGTTCTTCAAAGTAAAGCTGAGGTTTAGGGCAGGTTGTTCAACGACACAGCTGCTATTTACATAAAAGAGTCCCTCTGGGCGCTCAGTGATCTCTGTCTGGTTGTTTAGGATCTGGCCATGTTCTCCCAGCCACGTCACCTCTGGTTTTGGGTAACCTTCTGTCTCGAAGTGCACAATCACTGTCAAGCTGTTAACACTGATGCTCAACCTCGGCTCTGTATAGAAGGCTGGGAGAAAACACAAACACAAATATTTATAGAATATTCATTTAGTCAGTCATTTCGGGAAGGTTTGTCCATGGAAAAGCATAAATAATAAAGGTTTCTAGGGGGAGTTTGCAGTGGTTTTACTAGCAACTTTAATTAGTTGTTAAGTTTTTAAAAAGTCATTTCTAAGTATTCGTAAGCTCTGTCTGGTTAGTTCTGCCTGTTGACATTTCAGGACTTTATTTACATCTTTATTATTATTCTTCATATAAAAACCCCAGTTGCTTTGGTTTATTTGGTTGCTTATTTGGGAACAATCTTTGTTCATAATTAAAGCTTTCTGGTAAAGAGCTGAAGGTGTTATATCCAAAATCTAATTATACTGTGCAACATTTATTTATTTATTTTTTCCATTAATTCTGACCAAACTGATTTAGGGCATTTGATTTTGTCTTCCGCTGCTGAGAGATACCAGATTCCTCTTCCGACACATGCACAGCCCTCCTCTTCTCGCCCGTGCCTTCTGCACAGATGTCTCTTCCGCCAATCAGGGTTCTTACACAGCATACAGTCCAGCCCCCACCCTGCAAATACGGTGGCCAATTAGTATCTGCTGCAGGCACTGCCAATTATGCCTGCCAGATGTCGCCCAGCTGACTCGAACCGAGGAGTTCAGAAACTCGGTGCTGGTGTGCTAGTGGAATATCCTGCTGCACCACCTGGGCGGCAGTATTTTATATAAGATTTGATGACATTTTCTGTCATTACTTTAATTGCATTACTTGCAAATTTTTTCCTTTTTGGTATAACATTTCACAGATGTTCATCTGTGAACATCACCATTAGTTGCAGCTACTGACTTCTGCAAGGTATTCTAACAAAAAATGTTTTGTTTGTTGATTTAGTTTACCGGGTCAGAAACATGCAAGCTAATTCTTTAAAATGCTCAAATGCTTTTGCGTCACTGAGGAGAAATTTTTAGCTCCACTTTTATTCCCAAACTGACTTCCAGAGTGGAAAGTCACAATGCAGGTTTACAAACAAACTGTTTCAGGTCTCACCACAGCATCTCAATTTGGTTTTAGCCACTAAAACTGTAATATAATTTATTTTAGCTATTCAGATAATAGCACTAGACAGATGTATTTACATTCTAATCAAAAATGTCCTAGATATAATGGAATTTCTTGTTCCCTCTATAAAGGCAAGTCACCCTTACACCATAATGCTACTACCACGTTTACTTCTTGCTATATTCTTACTATAAAATGCTACATTGGCATTTCATAAATGATATTTAAATTAAATATATATAGTTATTTGTATAACTTTTACTGGCCTGTCCATAGCCCATTATCCCAAAAGCTTTGGGGATGCTGTTTCTTATGGTTAGCTGTATTTTCCTATTTGCTACCATCCCATATATCACACTTTTGTCATGCATCTTTTGACTTTTACCTGGTCAATCTCTCCAGTGATTATCACCTTTTCCTTAACAGTAACTTTCTTTAATTGGAAAAACAATGTAAATCAGTCTACCAGTTAAATTTGGTGAGTTGTTTGAATAAGTAATTAGGGTTCAGTTACTTTATCTTAAGGGTGATATGTGTGTTGGATAACATTGTTCAGCTCTGTTGTATTTCTGTAAATCTAACATGACATTTGGAACCCCCGCTGCCAGACAAGCAATAGAAATAGAAGATAATCCATACCTCCATATTCCAGCTGCACTTGAGCTTTGTCTGTGCCCTTTGTGTTGCTTACTGTACATAGGTACGACCCCACATCTTTTGGTCCAACCGGGTAGATTCTGAGTGATGCGTTTCCTATCTTTAGCTCTGAATTGAACAAGACTGTGCGGTTTTTGTAATGTGCATCCTGACGTTCCAGCTGGTCTTTCTGGTAATAAAAGCTGTGGACGACTCGACTGTCCTCTACCCGCTGCCACGTCACCACCAGGGCAGAAAGGTCAGAGTCTGAGGTAAACTCACAGCCCAGGATAGCCGGCTGACCTCGGATTGCCATCAAACGGCCTGCAGGTGCCCTCACAAAAAATCCTGTGGAGACACAAATGTCTTCAACTCTAATGTGACTTAAAATAACACGGGTAATATAAATGTACTTTAATTGACTGTTTTTTTTTTTACATTTTGGTTTTATGCTTTTTCTCCCTTTTAGCACGTCCAATTGCCTGATTGCATCATGCTTTCTCTCTACCAATGCCAATCCCCACTCTGATTGAGGAGAACGACGCTAACCCACGGCCCCTCCGACATGTGGGCAGCATGCCGTATGCATCTTGTCACCTACACTTTGACGAGCTCACCACTGTGTACTTTTCCCATTTCTGTGCAAGTGCCATCAATCAGCCAGCAGAGAGACCCTATCTGGCTTAATCCCACCTCTATCTGAACAACTGGCCAATCGTTGTTCACGTGGCTGCTCAGCCCATCTGGCAGGCAGAGCTGAGACTCGATACGATGTGTTCGAGATCCCAGCTCTAGTTCCAGCTTGTGTTTTTACCGCTGAGCCACCTGAGCGGCTTAATGACTTTTTACTAAATCTGTGTGATTTCCTTCATCTCATCATTAAACTGCTCTTAGTAATTATGCTCATAGGGCATATTGCTAAAAAGAAAGCTCTGATTGGCTTTGATTCTTATTGAGGTTACAGACAGGTGTTACAAAGTGACTACTCATCTTAATGACTCAGTGCTGTAATGTAGTGATTCAAAACAAGTGGTTATTTTCACTGGAGAGTCATTGCTTACTTTGACTTTTTAACCCCTAACCACCAGACAACCTGAACTAAGATCAATTCTTATGCTGGCCAGGAGACAACACTATTAGTATTAAGTGGACAAACATGTGGGGGTAAAACACTGGGAATCGACTATCGGTCAAACGTTCATATCAGTTGCACCACAGACTTTAGAGTTTGGACACTATGGTACATTAAAAACAATATAAAACTATAATTTATAGATGATTTTCGCTGTGGATGCACTACAGTGTTAAATGTCAATGATTTGTCGTAGTATTTCTAAGTTCATAAGTACATAAGAAACTATGTAAATTTCTTCATTGTGGGATTAATAAAGGATATCTTATCTCTTATCTTATGTGGCAGTTCTAATGAAGGGCTGCTTAAGAGATTGAATGTCAAAGCCATTTGGTAGTGGGTTTAACTTTAAGTATAGTGATTTATCTTTTTAATAATAGTTAATAATAGTTTGTACTGCAGAAGACAAAATAAATAAAAATGACAGTTACTGGTAGAGGAATGTTGTGTATATAACGTTTGGATGCTCATTATGGACCAGGCTGCTTTTTTATCCTAGCATATTTGCATCCCCTTGTTTACATATTTTTAAAACAATTGTCACCATTAGTAGTTTAATACGCCCCCTTTAACAGCTTTATGAATGTGTTACAGATACTAATAGAAACAACACACATTTGCAATTTGGGTAGCGCTGTCACTAGACAGCAAGAAGGGTCTGGGTTTGGTTCTCCCAGTGTCCGCATGGTGCTCCAATTTCCTCCCACAAGTCCAAAGACATGCAGTCAGTCCAAGTGGAATTACTAAAATTGCTGTGTGTGAATGTGTGTCTGTCCTGTGATGGACTGGCAACCCACTGCGACCAGGATAAAGTGTTGGAAAACACAATAAATGAATAAGGTAAGTAAGGTAAAACATTCATTGTCTTTGTATTTTTTATTAAAAGTCATAGTGGAGATTAGCAAAACATTGCTTTATGCATTTTTTACAATTTGAAGTCACTGTTGCTTATAATTAATCACACTGGGTCTAAAAGAAAGAATCTAAAATCCATTTCAAACCATATAAGGAGAAAGTTGTGAGTGATGTTTGGATCAGTTAATTCAGAGCAGTCAAACAGTCCAGCGCCCAGTTTAAATATCTATAAAAAGTACAGAATGTCTCAAAATAAAACATTGTCCAGAAGCAAAACATTGCCAGAAAAGCATGATGAACCCTGGCTTTTATACTTCATGCTGGTAACAATCTGAAGGGTCTTTTTCCTCTTTAGCCCAGAATACAGATCATCATATACCGATGAGGCATCTCATTATGACCACCTCCTTGTTTCTACACTCACTTTCTATTTCATCAGCTCCACTTACCATATAGAAGCACTTTGTAGTTCTACAATTACTGACTGTAGTCCATCTGTTTATCCACATACTTTTTTAGCCTGCTTTCACCCTGTTTTTTAATGGTCAGGACCCCCACAGGACCACCACAGAGCAGGTATTATGTGGATGTTGGATCAATCTCAGCACTGCAGTGACACTGACATGGTGCTGGTGTGTTAGTGTGTGTTGTGCTCCTATGAGTGGATAAGACACAGCAGTGCTGATGGAGTTTTTAAACACCTCACTGTCACTGCTGGACTGAGAAGAGTCCACCAACCAAAAATATCCAGACAACAGCACCCAGTGGGCAGCATCCTGTGAACAAAGATGAAGATCTAGAAGATGACCAACTCAAACAGCAGCAATAGATGAGCGATCATCTCTGACTTTACATCTACAAGGTGGACCAATAGGTAGGAGTGTCTAATAGAGTGGACAGGGAGTGGACACGGTATATAAAAACTCCAGCAGCACTGCTGTGTCAGATCCACTTATACCAGCACAACACACACTAACACACCACCACCATGTCAGTGTTACTGCAGTGCTGAGAATGATCAACCACCTAAATAATATTTGCTCTGTGATGTGTGGGGGTCCTGACCATTGAAGAACAGGGTGAAAGCAGACTAACAAAAGTATGTAGATAAAGAGATGGACTACAGTCAGTAATTGTAGAACTACAAAGTGCTCCTGTATGGTAAGTGGAGCTGATAAAATGGACAGTGAGTGTAGAAACAAGGAGGTGGTCATAATGTTATGCCTAATCGGTATATTTTCAGATCTAACAGTGGACAGTTAGATTCTAGCAGTGATTTTTTTGGTGGTTCTTTGATTACTTCATCCAGACAGTTTACACAAAGAAAGAACATCTGTTTATATCAGTGAAATCAGTTTATATCAAGATTTATTGTCAATTTTATTAGAAACATCATACTAATGCCGTGTTGTTGTTTTGAGGTGATCTGTTGGATTTAGATGTGGTCACTAGGGAGGCCAATGAAGCTGTCAGGTTCATATAACCAGTTAAATATGTTATAGAATGACTGCTGTGGCTGTAAAGTGATCAGCTTTTACATCTAAATCATGCTCCACTGGTATTATAAACCATTTTTTAGATTTCCCACACTCTGACACCATAATCACCAGCCTGAACCATTAAACCAGGTTGGGTGCATGGATTCATGCTGTTTACTGTTTTCTGACAAACTCAAACCCAACTGTGGCACCAACAACAATGTCACTGTCAAGGTCACTACTACTAACATTCTGTTAGACTTGGCAGCAAAGCAAGCCGTAACATTCCCAATCCAACAATACCCTTACCCGCCATCTGATCTCAGACCAATTATAAAAGCATACACCACAACAGCTTGGCAAAAAGAATGGGAAACTTATACCACCAACAAACTCTACGAGATCCGCCCTTCCATAAAAACAGATAGAGCTTAATACCCTAAAAAAACAATGGGAACAAATTATGTACACAAGATGCTGAATAGAACACACTAAACATACTCATACCTGCCTGCTAAAAGGAGACCAGGCCCCCACTTGTCCCCTCTCTGTGGATCATGAACTTCTTTGAAACACATCCTCTATTCAGGACAAAAGATGAACCACCAGAACAAAATTCTACCATACAAACAACTACAAGGAAATCTTCACCTCAGTACCACCCCCCATAGTAATACAAACACTTTAACCATTGCACACACAGGTAAAGAAAGCAAACTGACCCCCTATCTTTCCAGCTGCTCTTTCAAAAGGTCTGGGCATATCAGTACATGTTTTGCACACAGGACTAGAGCTGTTTACTGTAAGAGGAATTTTTCATCAAATGACTCATAACCTTTTAATAATAAGGGTCAGTGGTAGCCTAGTGGGTAGAGCTTTGGGCTATCCGGAAGATTAGCAGTTCAAATCCAGGCTCTGCTATGCAGCCACTGTTGGGTCCTTGAGCAAGACCCTTAATATGCGAAGAAAGAATTTCATTGTACTGTACATCTGTATATGTATATATATGACAAATAAAAATAAAATAAAGTATATCTTCTTCTTCTTCTAATCTCAAATTTATCCAGATGGTAAATTATTCTTGAAGCAAGCAGTTTTGTAGGTAAACAATACTGTGACTAAAAAGGGATAAATAATGTAGCCAAAATAACAGAAACAAGGTAACAACTAAAAGACACAAAAAGCTCCACAGTCGTAGAACTGAGGACTGGTTGATACAACAGGACAGGGAACTCTTAGAACCGCCCAAGTCCAGCAAAGCACTACCGGTACCCCAACCCCACCAATCGACGCAGCCCACACATAAGTTACTGGCAGGATCTGCTCCAGAAACAGGGAGACCAGGTCGCCTCTGGGGCAGTCTGCTCTCCCAGGGCAGTTCTGTAGTGAGGCACAAACACGCTGCAACATCGGGTGAGTTCACAAAAAGAAGCAAGTGTGCTGCCAAGCAGTAGCCTAGTGGTTAAGGTACTGGACTAGTAATCAGAAGGTCTCTGGTTTAAACCCCACCTCTGCCAGGTTGCCACTGTTGGGCCCTTGAGCAAGGCCCTTTACCCTCAGTTGCTCAGACTGTATACTGTCACAGTACTGTAAGACAGTGCACGTCTGAAGAAAACCGGACCAGATGGAGCAGCCTGGTGTCACGGTTTCAGAAAAAGCAGGTTTACCAACAAAGGAGCTGGCAAGTAGCTGAAGCAATTTCAAACGAGCGCTCTATTGTTTTTTTCCCGAGTCTGTCTTTTCTGTCTCCCAAATTTGCTCCTGTGTAAGTCTCCACAAACTCTAATGCAGTGTTTGACAACACCCACATAACCTTTGCATGAATACAGACCCAGCATTCTGTCCATCCATCCATTCATCCATCCATCCATCCAAACAAAGACAAAAACACAGTCAAGTAGTTCTGCAAAGGCTGTAATCCGATACTGTTCAGTGCAGCAATTTCCATGGAAATAGATGTTATTTCAGTTGAAACAAACAAACAATAGATCCATTTCAAAAACTGAAAGTGTTTTAAACAGCTTAAGGCAGGTTTCTCTGTACTGGTAAAATAATCTGCATTGTGTCAAATAATTTTATAATGGGAAGAAATAAAATAAATCTGGACCTAAATGTTAGTGATTTTGACTTCAGGCTTTTTAATCTTTATTTAAACTCTAAACAGCATTCCACTCTTGAAGAGATTACATTTTAAATGATAAGGTTCCACTTATTCACACATGAAGTGACAATCTAAAATAATTAGGGATGCATCAATACCATTTTTTCCCAACCGAGTACAAGTACAAGTACATGTATTTTTGTACTTGCCGATACCGATACCTATTTAGAACAGAGGTGGAAAGAGTACTAAAATATTGTACTCAAGTAAAAGTACTATTACTTTAATGAATTTTTACTTAAGTATGAATAAAGTTACTGGTTTAAAAATCTACTCAAGTAAAAAGTAACTCATTTAAAATGTACTCAGAGTAAACTTTACTTGTTAACAGGAGGGCGTGTCTCTTCTGTGTAATGCACAGGACAAGTGGATATTAATCTCACAATAGTTGTTTTTAATTAAAATATAATAGAAAAAACATGTTCATACAACATTTAAAACATTTAGGGATGTGTAATGTGTCATTTTTGTCCCATAAAACTTTTTCAAACTGAATAACCACTAGTGATATGTGTCGTAGAATGATTCGATTCTATTGAACGGCCCTTTAAACTGAAATGAAGGAACCGATTCGCATTTGTGGGAGTCGTTATTTATATATACGGCTTTTTAAAAAGAATCGAGACAAAAGATCCGACTCCCCATCACAGAATTCACTGCAGCAGTTTCCCAGACGCGATTTTTTTTTACTCAGTAACGGATGTTATTTAAAATGTAGCGAATTACAATTCTTAGTACAAAACTTACTTAAGTAAAATTACAGGCTGTAAAATCTACTTTAAAAAGTACAAGTACACAAAAAAACGACTCAATTACAGTAACGCGAGTAAATTTAATTCGTTACTTTCCACCTCTGATTTAGAATGATGCAATCTGGAGCATTATGGAATAGTGTAGTTTTTAGTGTAAAATAGTGCAATGGAATAAAGCAATAAGCCACGAGAGGCCGTACGTTACTGTGATTTTAGCACGGGGATGACGTTTTTGGCACGACGCGAAGCGGAGTGCCAAAAACTTCTTTCCCCGTGCTAAAATCATAACAGTAACGTACGGTCTCGAGTGGCTTATTGCTTTTATAAAACGGCGGTCAACATAAAATACAATAAATACAACAATGTTTAATCATAAATGTATTTATTGTGTATAAACTTACAATAAAGCATTCTTCCGCGACGCAAGGTAATCCGATTAACAGTGTTGCTAGGCAACGTGAGGTCGAACATAACATTAATTTATTCTATTCAGTGGCGTATTAATATGGAATGATGTGAGGTGGTCATAGGTGTGCGTTTGTCGGGGATTTTACAACGGCTTCGAACGCGGCTCAGCCAATCAGATTTTAGGACCGGAACTATCCGTTTTATAACAGTTGATTTGTTCCTTTGAGTACACGCACTGAACAGAAACCAACGGTCTCACAAATACCGTTTTTTTAAACAAAAACACGTGAGAAGTGATGAGGGGTTTAATGATACCACGTCCAAAAATGCACGTCAACAAGTAGCGAGTGATCAAAGTGTTTGTGCGCTGTGATAAAATCAAGGAGGAAAAATAAATGAATCTGAGTGGACGAATAGCATGGATTGTTCTGTAGTGAGTTGGATGTTTTGTAGAGAACGATGAGGTCAGAAATACTGTAAAACGTGTGTGTGCCGGTGTATTCTGATATAAACTATCAGGGCAAAAATCGTGTAGTGTGAACTAGGCATAACGCAGCAACGTGCACTAGGCACACGGTATCGGTTGTTTAGTATCGGAGCCTCGTTTGCGAGTACGAGTACAAGTTAAAGAGCGCGGTATCGGGCAAATACCCGATACCAGTATCGGTACTCATGCATCTCTAAAAATAATAATCTAGTGCAGAAGGAATGTCTTTATTTGTCATATATACATTTAGACATACACCGATCAGCCATAATATTAAAACCAGCTCCTTATTTCTACACTCACTTTCCATTTTATCAGCTCCACTTACTACATAGAAGCACTTTGTAGTTCTACAATTACTGACTGTAGTCCATCTGTTTCTCTACATACCTTTTTAGCCTGCTTTTACCCTGTTCTTCAATGGTCAGAATCCCCACAGGACCACCACAGAGCAGGTATTATTTAGGTGGTGGATCATTCTCAGCACTGCAGTGACAATGACATGGTGGTAGTGTGTTAGTGTGTGTTGTGCTGGTATGAGTGAATCAGACACAGCAGCGCTGCTGGAGTTTTTAAATATCATGTCCACTCACTGTCCACTCTACTAGACACTCTTACCTAGTTGGTCCACCTTGTAGATGTAAAGTCAGAGACGATCGCTCATCTATTGCTGCTGTTTGAGTTGGTCATCTTGTAGATCCTCATCAGTGGTCACAGGACGCTGCCCATGAATGTTTTTGGTTGGTGGACTATTCTCAATCCAGCAGTGACAGTGAGGTGTTTAAAAACTCCATCAGCGCTGCTGTGTCTGATCCACTCATGCCAGTACAACACACACTAACACACCACCACCATGTCATTGTCACTGCAGTGCTGAGAATGATCCACCACTTAAATAATACCTGCTCTGTGGTGGTCCTGGGAGAGTCCTGACCATTGAAGAACAGCATGAAAGGGGGGTAACAAAGCATGCAGAGATATAGATGGACTACAGTCAGTAATTGTAGAACTACAAAGTGCTTCTATATGTATAGCTGATAAAATGGACAGTGAGTGTGTAAAATTCTTTATTTGCATATTCAAGCTTCCGGAGCCCAACAAGGACCCAACAATGGCTTCATGGCAAAGCCAGGATTCAAATCCATAACCTTCTTTTCGGTCAGTCATAGCTCTGCTCACTAGGCTACCACATCTAACAAGCACATGTCCAACAGATCTGATCAAACCCTTCAGCATCAGTGACTACATCAGTGAAAACAACAGTGGATTTGGGCCAGTGTATTTGGCCCGATTCTGGGCAGTCATTCAAAAAGAGTCAGAGCCGACACGGTCTGCCGGTGTTACCGGAGTGTTATTGCAAGGTTGTCTAAAGTTTTCAATAATTTAAAGGTTAGTACAAGGTTCCCTTAAGGTTTCAATAATTTAAAGGTTAGTACAAGGTTCCCTTAAGGTTTCAATAATTTTAAGGTTACGGGAACGTTAGGGGAACGTTCCCACAACTATAATGCACAACCAAACGGGAACGTTCTATTTCCGTAAAGAAAACTTTCCTGGGGAACCAAAGGGCAACCAAAACGATCCGTTCCCAGAACGTTCTGGGAACCAAAAACTAACGTTCCCGGAACGTTCTGGGAACCAAAAATTGTTAGCTGGGGTGATGGTTCGTGTTTTGTAGCGCAAAGTCTGGATCAATCCACTGAGCTGTTAACTTAACATGATCTTTATATATCAAGTGATCGGATCGGCTACATTTGGGAAATATCGTCCGATCGTCGATAGCATATTTTGATTGAAAATCGGCCGATATCGATTTAAAGTCGATCGATCGTCCCATCTCTACCCCAAACACACCTCTAAGACGACCACTGCTTTATTGAAGAGGCTGAGGGTAAAGGTGATGGACTGGCCAAGCATGTCTCCAGACCTAAACCCAATAGAACATCTTTGGGGCATCCTCAAGCGGAAGGTGGAGGAGCGCAAAGTCTCGAATATCCGCCAGCTCCGTGATGTCATCATGGAGGAGTGGAAAAGCATTCCAGTGGCAACCTGTGAAGCTCTGGTAAACTCCATGCCCAGGAGAGTTAAGGCAGTTCTGGGAAATAATGGTGGCCACACAAAATATTGACACTTCAGGAACTTTCACTAAGGGGTGTACTCACTTTTGGTCATGGTGATGGTGAACGCTGGCGCATTTCGCTGCCGTTGCTGTATTTTGTCATGTTTTGCCGTGTTTTGTTGTATTTTTGTCATGTTTTTCTTTTGTTTTCGTCTTTTTGTGGTCTCTGCTGCTCCTGTTTCACTATTTCTTTTTTCATCTGATGGTCTCGGCGACTGTTGGGTACTGGATGGTGATGGTGAACGCTGGCGCATTTGGCTGCCGCTACCGTTACCGTATTTTATTATTTTTAAACATTTTGATTAGTAAAGGATCTTATTGGTGGATTATCGCTACTCCTTCAGGAACGGGAGGACAACATTCAGTCTAGACTCATCCTTAAGTTGGATTTTATTACATCCGGAGTTTTCTGGACTTTATCTGTACTATCGCCTGCCTAACACGAGCTGTTGCTGCCCTGCTCCAACTCTGAATTTGCTGTGTCAATTTTGTACCTGTTTGGATTTATTCATGGACTTTACCCTGCCTCGGGTAATAATTCAAAGTCTGCCGTATACTTTCACATATACAGTAATAATATGCCTTATAACTCGTGACCGGAGCTGCTGCGCTTAAATTCAAACACTCGCCTGCCTACTGATGTTTACGCACGCTGTGTTGCTATGGGAACAGCACAACGCCCATGTTACATCCATCGGGGGTCCCGCCGCAGCATTTGCATGTCTGGAAGCTTTACACGGCTTGGCTCCGAGCTATATCGCACACGTTCTCTGTGTTCACTCCACGAGCTCTACGATCTTCTAACCAGCTGCCCTTAGCTATTCCACGTTCTCAGATGAGGTTCAAGGGTGACAGGGCCTTTTCTGTAGCTGCCCCAAGACTCTTCCACTTTTCATAAAGGAGTCCCACACAATAGATGCATTTAAGTTAAATTTAAAAAGTAATTCGTTTTCTTTGGCATTTGAGTCCATTTGTGGTTTTATTTGATTTACATGTTTATATGTTTGTGCGTATGTATATTATTTTGTATGTATGTTTATGATTTGTTAAATGTTGCATAGTTGAGTGGTATTTATACCTGATTTTAATGTACAGCACTTTGGTTGACACACGTCTTTTAAATGTGCTATAGAAATAAAGGTGACTTGACTTGACTTGACTTTTGTTGCCGGTGGTTTAGACATTAATGGCTGTATATTGAGTTATTTTGAGGGAAGAATAAATTTACGCTGTTATATAAGCTGCACACAGACTACTTTTCATTGTGTCAAAGTGTCATTTTGTCAGTGTTGTCCCATGAAAAGATATACTTAAATATCTGCAGAAATGTGAGGGGTGTACTCACTTTTGTGATACACTGTATAAGATTATTTACCACAGGTGCTCCTGTTGAGCAACGGTAAATGGCAGTGCTATCAGCCAGTCGGGAATTTATACACAGACGAGTCTGGCTATTTCTGGGGAGTTGGGTGGTCAAGCCCACACAATGGATTGGAGTCCTATCCAGGATGTCCTATACTGTGTTACTGCATTGCGCCCAGTGATTCTGAAGATAGTGGTAAACTGAACAAAATGGTAAAATATGAAAGTGAAATGAAACAAATTAAATTTGTATATAAATGTTTTGTAAAAAATTATATATGATAAACTGGTTGTCTGAGTTTCAGGGTCAGGGGTTAGTTTACAGTTTGGTTTGGATGGCAGACTGCTTTGTTATCCAAAAGTAATAAACTACAGTGCTGATCCAGCTGTTACTCCTACTGCTTTTCACTGAAGTGACCTTCAGTTCCCTCATACAAAAGATAAATTCAATCATGTACAATAACAATATCTAATGACAGAGACAAGTGGGCAGTGTTTCTGGATGTTGTTGATATGTGGTATCTGCTTTGTGTAGTTGAGTCTTGGGTTGAGTTTGGGTTTAAGCCCTGCCCTTTACACATAGGTTTCTCTGGATTATCTGAATCTTTTAGTATTGTCATTGACAGGGCCGGAGTGGGCCCCTTTTTCAGCCCCGGGAGTTTCATGCCCAAACCCGGCCCACTTTTTCCATGGAGGAGCAATTTGAATAAATGAAACAGCAGCTAGCTCTTACAATGCCTTTTTATTGGGTATAAGTTCAGGTATATGTTGGAAAGTTAACAGAAAACACTTCACTTAAACATGTTTAATTCAATTAATTAATCAGATAAAGATTTAAAAGGTAAAAAAAATGTAATAAAGATGAAAACGTATTTACATTTGTACAGGAGCAAATTTGAAATTTGAAATTAAAATTGCATTTGTCTTTCCAACAGAGAGGTGCTCTATTGTTTGGTTTACACTAAACTCTTAAGTATCTTCACTACACGTATATTTAGTAGGCTACCTACAGCATCAAAAGCCTCCTAAGCAGTGCACTGGTTTCTGCAACTTTATTAATAACGGTGTCATTGTCTATAGACATGAGACATGGCTTATCTGCTGCTCTGAGGCTAAAATAAAACATTTCATTAAGGGTTAGCCTATTTTTTTTAAAAAACAATTTAGCCTATATTATGATGGTGTAAAATTGATAGTGATTTAGGCTATTTGTCTCCATTTGTTAAAATAAATTAGGCTATCGTGCTGACATCTTTCTGAATGTCTGAACAATTTAACATATATCATGTATATTCTCTACGTTATACTTTACATTACAAATAACTATGTTAGTTTAAATAACTGTTAGACTGTCCTCATTCCCCATCGGGAATCCTCCCGAATCTCCCGATTAGCCACTCCGGGCTTGGTCATTGACTGTACATGGTGAAATCCTACAACCCCAAATCAGAAAAAGTTGGGACAGCATGGAAAAAGCAAATAATAAAAAAAACAGAGTTTCTTACATTTACTTTGCATTGTCTTGTTGAAAAATGCATGGAGCACACAGCGTCCATTTTTTGGTTGATGCTGCTTCTGGACATGGTTAACCCTTTGATGCACAACCTGGGTCAAAAGTGACCCAACTGAGTTTTTATTTTCTATATCTTTGCAATAAATTAATTTCGTCATTCAAGCTTCCATGAATTTTTCAATTAACTTGTTTTTGATTATCACAAATCCTCATTTCAGTTTTATATTTTTTACTTTTTTAATAAAAATAATTTTTGTATCACTACCCTTCTAATGCACAACATGGGTCAAAAATGACCCTTATGTATTTACTATGGAATTTGACAGAAACTACTGACATTTGTAAGTGTTTGTAGTCAAAAACATATTTACTGATCTTTTGAAAGACAACCAAAGATTAGGCTCTTGAATCTTGAATATGTCCAATACTATTTGCTTGCTAGCTGTTTACATATTCTAGTATAGACAGCTTTTATTAGCTAAGACAGTAAATACATGAATAACTGACAAATGTGCATATGAAAATATTCTTGAATGGATGAATATGGGTCATTTTTGACCCATGTTGTGCATTAGAAGGGGTTTGCTTAGCTTGTGCATCAAAGGGTTAAGATAAGGCTTCTTTTTTGCACAGTAAAGTTTTAAGTGGCATTTGTGCATGTAACTCCAAATTGTAGTGCTTGATAAAGGTTTGATAAACTAATCCCTCACCCATGTGGTTATATCAGCTATTGTTGAGTGGCGGTTCTTGATGCAGTGCTGTCTGAGGGATCAAAGATCACAGGCGTTCAGCTTAAACTTGTGCCTTTGGCCTGTTACGCACTGAAATTCCTCCTGATTCCTTGAATCATTTAATAATATTATGCACTGTACAGGGAGAAATATGCAAATCCCTTCCAATCTTTCTTTAAGGTACATTGTTTGTAAACATTTCAATTGTTTTCTCACACATTTGTTGAAAAACTGGAGATCCTCTGATCATCTTTGCTTATCAAAAACTCAGCCTTTCATGGATTCTGCTTTTGTACCAAACCATGATTACAATCACCTGTTGACATCACCTGTTTGGAATCACATCATTATTTAGTTTTTTTACCTCATTACTAGCCCTAAATTGCCCCCGTCCCAACTTTTTTAGGAATGTGTTGCAGGTCTGAAATGCAGGAATGGATGTTTATTAATAAATGAAATGAAATTGAGCTGATAAAACATGAAATATCTCAGGTTCATCCTGTCTGCAATTAAATAAAAGTCAAAGTAAATGTAAGGAACACTGCATTTTTACTTTATTTGCATTTTCTATACTGTCCCAACTTTTTCTGATTTCTAAAAATTTATCCCATACTAGCCTGACAACATCTGAACTCATGACTGCATCATCTGCTTTAGATGTTTTAATGAAATGTCCCTGTCTTGACTTGTTTGGAATGTAATAAGGTCCAGCATGTTTTACTGCAGTGAATTAAAACGAATGAACGTTGTGATGTATATCACACACACACACTGAATGACCAAATCAATGTAGACACTTGACCATGTGCTTGTTGGACATTCAATTACAAAACTGTCCACATTAATATGAAATTTGCCCTCTTTTGCAGCTTTAACAGCCTTCACTTATAGACTTTCCACAATATGTTGGAGTGTGTCCGTATGAATTAGTGCCTGATTTAACAAAAATAAAAAGAAGAAGCATAAATCCCCAGCTTCCCTAATCCTCCTGCCCCTCACTGAGCTCCTGGAACACATGATCTCAGATATTTCTTTATGTGCCACGGCCCCATGTTAAGATTTTCATGCTTATTTTCATGCTGATTCTTGTGTCCTTGTATTCCAGTCTTATCTTTGGATTAGAGTAAGGTTTCTAGTCCAAGGTTTTTGTCTTTGTAGTTCGCTTTAGCTTAGTGTATGTTTTTTGGTTTGTTCAGAACTTTCTTTTAGATTAATTAGGGACCTCTTAGGTTCTTGGAAGTTAGTATAAGTATTAGCAGTTACCTTTATCTTTCTGTACCTTTCTGTATGCTTTGTTCCTTTATCCCTTATGTCTTCCTACTTCTTGTTTTGTGTATATTCTCATGCCGGTAGTTGTGTTTTGTCTGCCTTCATATTTACTCTAGTTTAGTCACCTTTGTCTGTATAAGAATCTTAACTATCAGGGTTTTCTTGATTGATCCAAGAATTATTTGTTCTAAGCTTTGCTGTTTGAGTTTACCTTTAAGATTGCTGTTTACCAGGAATTAAATGTTTGTCTGTTCTAGTTTTAAAGTTTGTTTCTGAAGTCTACGCAAGTGTGTCCAGCTTGCTCCAGGTTGTGTTCCAGATTAATAGCACAGCTCTTGCTATGCTGGGTTGCTGTAACTGTATTGCGTAAAAGCAGCCGAGGGCCAGATAAAAAAATCTTTACACGGTGCATTTGTCCCCGGAGCTAAACCTGCTCTGTTCTTTTCAATCTTTTAAAATAATGAGATTAAAAGTGTTTGTGTCATTGGCAATAAAAAAAAATCATTATACAAAGTATTATAATCCCTGAGGACCCCATTCAACAGAAAAAACAAACAAACAAACAAACAAACAAACAAACAAACAAACAAAAAAAAAAAAAAAAAAAAACAAAAAAAAAAAAAAATGCCACTTATCCGGAGAGCCTTAATACATAAAGCCCAGAAGTTATCAGGCTTTTCAACCGAACTTATTCAGTCTTTACAGAGGAGACTATTTAGACAGGAGGTTTTGTCTGTGGTAAAAAAAAGTGTATGAATGTACAATTCCAGCTTGTTTCATTGCTTTAAATTGTCCTTAATAACTTAAAATAAAGTCTACAATATGAAATAAATATGGAATAAAAATGAAATACTTGTGATGAAACATTTTATTCATTAAAATATCTGATGACTATTTTTTAAGGTTGTGTTTATGCTTGTCATTTTTGGTTACACTGTAAAAAATAAACATTTTTTTACAGGTTTTCCCAGTACATTTTTACAGTTTTTCCCTGTATTTATAAAAGACAGAATTTTTTTGTAAAATTACAAGAATAAACTGTATATTGAAAAGTGTCATGTGATTTACCATAAAAAATCTGTATAAATGAAATACATAAAAAATCTGTTTTTTAACAGTTTTTAGATGACACTTTTAACAAAACTAACTGTAAAAATAAAGTAATCTTCATTGACAAAAATAGCAGAATCTTCTGTAATTTTCAAAAAAAAAAACTTTTGTTATGCCGATATATCACTGTCAAATAAATAAAAATACTGTTAATAATGCATTTAAAAATGTACAATTGCAAAAAAAATATGTGATCAAAGAAAGAAATATTTAGTAATTTTGCATTTCTTAACCACTACTTTACATACATAAATTGGAAAAACAAAGGTATTGCCTACCTTATTAGACAGGCAACAATACAATTTAAACAGATTTTAACTTTTACTTTATTTATGCATTTGTATTAATTTAAAGATTGAATTGTTAAATAAGTGCATTTATACAAACTGTGTAAAACCATAGTCAAATTTAAAACGTTATTAACTGTGATTTATTCTCACATTTATAATATTTAAATCAAGCATAATTTACCCATCCCCACATTCACAGGAAAAATGTATTACAGTTCATCTGTGCAACATGTTGGGTGCACATTCCAACCAGAGCACCACAGATATAAAATGATGCTCTAATTTACCAGTTACACACTTTTGAGTGCCTGTTGGTTTTGCATAAAGAATATATGCTGGTGTGACACAAATCAATTACATTTTAGATTTAAACATGACTGCATTGTGTTTATTAGTTAACTTAACTTAGTTGCTTTATTTCCCTGGAACTACTTAATGCAATAAGTTTATCAGGTGAAACCGGATATGACGCACCGGGGATTACGCAATACATCGTGAAGGCACATTGTGTTTCAATGGCAGGTAATGTGAAGCTTTACAAAATCTTTTTCCATATGTCTAATTGCATGCTAATCATGATGTTTATCTTATTATATTGTTTAATATAGCTCTTTAGTTGAATAATATTCAAGTTTTATTGCTGTACATGCTTTATTTGTTTAAAAATGCTAACGCTAATTCGCGCGTGCTAATGCTAACGGCGGACCTGCTTATATTGATTTATTTATTAACATCTTTCCAGGGATTCTGTGAATAATATTGAAGTCTTGAGGCAGATTTGAATAGATTGCCGTTGGCTGACTGTATATTAAGTCCGGCTGCGCTGTGTGTGATAATGTTGCATTGCCGTGGTGCTAGCTAGTGCTAAGCTAGTCAAGTTCATCAGCCAGTATTCTCAACTTGTGGCAGTAAGATTCTTTCCCGAAAGGTAAAAATGGCTTAAATTACTTAATGCAGAAATATATTAGAAGAAGGTAGAAAATAAAAAGATGTGTAATATTTGCTGTGCCAGTGCATTAAAAAACATGGACACAACCTAGCTAGCTAAGATGTGAGCAGGCAGCTCGAGCCTGAGGGGAACTTCATGCTTTTCGTTTGGCGCTCACGTTCTGCACAAACTAAAACAAAGTGATTCTGTAACGTTAGTATCATTACAAACCTGAGTTTTGTGACTGTTATCCTGGAAAGCACACACATGTGAACAGTATTGGATAATCAATGAATTTGTAATGTTAAAGTCTTTACTATAGAAATAATATTTTAGTTATTTACAACAAAACAACTGATGTCTTGTATCTTCTGTTTACAGATGGTTGGAAATGTGTATTTGCAGTTGGACTGACCTTTTACTGGTAATTTTTTTTCTACATTTTATGCTAAATTGAAGAATATTGAGCTACTTTTGACTGAACACTGAGTTAAGTTTAGATTAAGTGAAGAAGAAAAAATGTGGAAATTCTTATTATTTATTCTGTTTGGTTCTTTTACTTACTTTTTAGTTTTATGTATTTTATGTCTTCTTTTTTAAGCTGGTAATTTCTTTATAAATATTTGTCTTGCTGATTTTGATTTCCTTTAGTTTTCTTTAGTAATTTTTTATTTATATATCATTTTAATAGTATCCAATTTCATCTACAGTTTAGGATTCCCCCAATCACGCAATACCATCAGCGCTAGGAGGGTGAAGGTAAGCACAAGTTTCCTCTGAGTTGTTACAGCAACCACCCCATCTTTTACGTCTGAGTTGAAATAAAGGTTAAAGTGAGATATGTTAAGTCCTAAATGGATATTTGTGTACTGTTAAGTTCAAGAAAGTGATTTTTTCATCCTCTGTTCCATTGTAGGATGGTGATATGGCTGCAACTGAACGGGGGATTGAGGAGACTGTTCTGGGGATCTGTGTGACTAGAGTTGAGGGAGCTGAAGCCATGGACCCCCTGCCAATACTGGAGTGGTATTAGAAGGTGGTGTGGTTCTTGGGCAGTGTGTTCCTTGCCTTTGCAGTTCGGGCTGATTTATGCCTTATACAGTGTATCACAAAAGTGAGTACACCCCTCACATTTCTGCAGATATTTAAGTATATCTTTTCATGGGACAACACTGACAAAATGACACTTTGACACAATGAAAAGTAGTCTGTGTGCAGCTTATATAACAGTGTAAATTTATTCTTCCCTCAAAATAACTCAATATACAGCCATTAATGTCTAAACCACCGGCAACAAAAGTGAGTACACCCCTAAGAGACTACACCCCTAAATGTCCAAATTGAGCACTGCTTGTCATTTTCCCTCCAAAATGTCATGTGATTTGTTAGTGTTACTAGGTCTCAGGTGTGCATAGGGAGCAGGTGTGTTCAATTTAGTAGTACAGCTCTCACACTCTCTCATACTGGTCACTGAAAGTTCCAACATGGCACCTCATGGCAAAGAACTCTCTGAGGATCTTAAAAGACGAATTGTTGCGCTACATGAAGATGGCCAAGGCTACAAGAAGATTGCCAACACCCTGAAACTGAGCTGCAGCACAGTGGCCAAGATAATCCAGCGTTTTAAAGGAGCAGGGTCCACTCAGAACAGACCTCGCGTTGGTCGTCCAAAGAAGCTGAGTGCACGTGCTCAGCATCACATCCAACTGCTGTCTTTGAAAGATAGGCGCAGGAGTGCTGTCAGCATTGCTGCAGAGATTGAAAAGGTGGGGGGTCAGCCTGTCAGTGCTCAGACCATACGCCGCACACTACATCAAATTGGTCTGCATGGCTGTCACCCCAGAAGGAAGCCTCTTCTGAAGTCTCTACACAAGAAAGCCCGCAAACAGTTTGTTGAAGACATGTCAACAAAGGACATGGATTACTGGAACCATGTCCTATGGTCTGATGAGACCAAGATTAATTTGTTTGGTTCAGATGGTCTCAAGCATGTGTGGCGGCAATCAGGTCAGGAGTACAAAGATAAGTGTGTCATGCCTACAGTCAAGCATGGTGGTGGGAATGCCATGGTCTGGGGCTGCATGAGTGCAGCAGGTGTTGGGGAGTTACATTTCATTGAGGGACACATGAACTCCAATATGTACTGTGAAATACTGAAGCAGAGCATGATCCCCTCCCTCCGGAAACTGGGTCGCAGGGCAGTGTTCCAGCATGATAATGACCCCAAACACACCTCTAAGACGACCACTGCTTTATTGAAGAGGCTGAGGGTAAAGGTGATGGACTGGCCAAGCATGTCTCCAGACCTAAACCCAATAGAACATCTTTGGGGCATCCTCAAGCGGAAGGTGGAGGAGCGCAAAGTCTCAAATATCCGCCAGCTCCGTGATGTCGTCATGGAGGAGTGGAAAAGCATTCCAGTGGCAACCTGTGAAGCTCTGGTAAACTCCATGCCCAGGAGAGTTAAGGCAGTTCTGGGAAATAATGGTGGCCACACAAAATATTGACACTTCAGGAACTTTCACTAAGGGGTGTACTCACTTTTGTTGCCGGTGGTTTAGACATTAATGGCTGTATATTGAGTTATTTTGAGGGAAGAATAAATTTACACTGTTATATAAGCTGCACACAGACTACTTTTCATTGTGTCAAAGTGTCATTTTGTCAGTGTTGTCCCATGAAAAGATATAATTAAATATCTGCAGAAATGTGAGGGGTGTACTCACTTTTGTGATACACTGTATATTTATAACCTTATGATTTAGAACTTGAGTTACCCTCCTACATTCAGATACACTTTTGATGTACTCCAAAACTGTTTGTTTCTGGAACTAGATGCTAACAAACTGTCATGAAGCTCAATTACTAAATACCAAGCTGTTCAGTGAGATGTAGTCCATACTGAGTATTACACTTGTGATGTACTGTTTATCGAATCCCACTGTGGTTGCACTTTCTGAAAACTTCAATGTTGGTACTGTGTTTTGTACATAATTCAGATTTATACGTGTTTCATGTTTTGTAGACATTTCACTTAACTGTATGGTGCTTTGTTAAACATTTTCCATTTAAATGAATTCTGATTGCACTTATTGTATTGTATTGTATGCTGTATTGTGTTAAAGACGTCTGATTCTTACACTGATCAGCCATAACATTAAATATATAACATTACCTCGTTTCTACACTTACTGTTCATTTGTGTGAAAATTATTTGGGTAAAAAATAGCTGAACTGTGGTGGATTTTGATCCATTTTGATGCTGAATTTAACAAAAGTTATTTATATACTGCATTTTCATACTGCAAGTTCTGTATATGTTCTAAAGTTCTATATAACATGTAAGAGCTGCAAAATTTCACAGTAATTTAAAGTGTTATGCAGACAAATCTTAACCTACTTCTAATTTTTTTGAGCTTATATTTTTAAATGAAGAAAAACAATTTAAAACTACAGGTAACATGTTTTAGGGAAAAATGCTTTTATTTTGACAGTTTATTAATGTATTTCAATAATAAAAAAAGACAATTTAACAGATAATTTTTGCAATACCTCTGACAGTTAATTTAAAATTGGGCTTTTGCTAAGTAAAATTACATGGCTTTTTTTGTTTTATATGCTAATTTCTTGTGATAACAGTAGAATATATCTGTACTTAAACTTTTCTTTATCATTTATAAAGAGAATTATTCTGTTTTTTAGAGGTGTATGACACTGTTCTAACAATTAATATATGTTAAAAATAGAAGATTTCATGAAAATATAGGACAATTTCCTGTAAAATTACAGTGATAGATGTTAATTATGGTAAATATAATTACCGTTTTTTTACAGTTTATCTCCGTTTTAAATTTTACAGTATTTTTCAATTTTTTTACAGGCATTCTCTGGCGCCCCTGCTGCCAGAAAAATACCGTTTTTTTACGCTATTTTTTTTTACAGTGAGATTAAAACAAACCCTGGTGCGATTGCTCTGTTAGGGCATTTCGTTACAGTAAGTGTTAACTTTCCTTTCAAATGAATGGACAATACAAACCAATACAAACACATTGTGCAGTATGAGAACAGACTACCTTTGTTTGGTGTGTGCAGGGGAGGATTTTCTGGTGCTGTTTTTACTACTTTATTCATTTTACCACTTCTTGCTGTGTTTCCAGGTGTTTAAAAATACCAGCAGGTGTACACAACCCAGATAAGTAAGATTGTGAGTGTGAATGCTAAGCAAACCAGAACTAAAATGTAACAATGTATTATCTTCGTTGGTCTGGACAAAGGGAACCTGAACTACAAGTACTTATGAGATAACAGATTTCTGTGACTACATAATATCACTCTGCTTGAAACAAGACGATAATGCCATCCTTTCTACCAAGAGAATCAGACAGGAGCTTCTTGCTTGTACAAAAAAAGCATACTTGACTGTTATCAGTGTCACCCATATATGCAGCTTTTAAATTATTCTTGGATCACATCTAACCATACAGACAAATTCTGTTTTGGGTATTCTTTACAACCATGGCATTTTTCCATGTTTTTTTTCATGGGTATAGTCAAACTAGCCCTATTTATATGGGTCAAGTCACCTGCCTGTGTTCAAGCAGTCACTAGTGAGAAATTAGGAGGCCATGAAACAAAGACAAATTACATTATTTTCCCTACCAAAAGTTCCCTTGTACCCACAATAAACTCACATTCATTAGTGTTCCATTCATTCCATAACAAGAACATACGCACATGTCCATGTCACGCTTGGAGCCTCAGGGTGATCCTGTGCTCCAGTGTGCCACGCCCTTCTCTCCCCAATCTCCAGCCAGCCTCCCTCTCCTGATTGGTTAGCTGGGGCTAATTAGCCCCAGCTGCTACTATTTAGGAGAGGCTCAGGGAAAGGCTGGTTGGAGATTATTGAGGGTAACTCTGTCTGTTTGCTCTGGTGACTGTTGCTCCTTGCTCCTTGCTCCTTGCTCCTTGCTCCTTGCTCCTTGCTCCTTGCTCCTTGCTCCTTGCTCCTTGCTCCTTGCCGTTTCATCCGGTCTGTTTAGCCTGTCCGTTAGCCTGTTTGGTCTGTTTAGTCTGTTTGGTCTGTTTAGTCTGTTTGGTCTGTTTAGTCTGTTTAGTCCTGTTTAGTCTTTGTTTAGCCTGTCCGTTAGCCTGTTTAGTCTGTTTAGTCTGTTTAGTCTGTTTAGTCCTGTTTAGTCTTTGTTTAGCCTGTCCGTTAACCTGTTTAGTCTGTTTAGCCAGTTAGTCTGTTTAGTCCTGTTTAGTCTGTTTAGTCCTGTTCTGTCTGTTTAGTCCTGTCCTGTCTGTTTAGTCTGTTTAACCTGTTTAGTCTGTTTAGCCTGTGTAGCTTTGTTAGCCTGTTTAGTTTAGTCACTGTTCAGCCCCTGTCTGTTAGCTTAGTCCTTGTTTGTTAGCCTGTGTGTATTAGCCTGTCCGTTAGCCTGTTTAGTCTGTTTAGTTCTGTTTAGTCTGTTTAGTCCTTAATCCTGTTAGTCTGTTTAGCCTGTTAGTCTGTTTAGTCCTGTTAATCTGTTTAGTCCTGTTAGTCTGTTTAATCCTGTTAGTCTGTTTAGCCTGTTAGTCTGTTTAGTCCTGTCCAGTCTGTTTAGTCCTGTTAGTCTGTTTAATCCTGTTGGTCTGTTTAGCCTGTTAGTCTGTTTAGTCCTGTTAATCTGTTTAGTCCTGTTAGTCTGTTTAGTCCTGTTTAGTCTTTGTTTAGCCTTGTTAGCTTTGTTAGTCCTCTTAGCGTGGTATGTCCTGTCTTTTGTTATATTAAATCTGTTGTTTACACATCTCTGCGTTTGTGTCCGCCCCTCCTGTCCGTCTAGCCCACAAAGCGTTACAGAATAATCTCCCCCTATTAGGACACAGCGAGATGTTGCTTGTTCATGTTTTCCCAGACTTGGGATCTATGAGGTTTCCTCTAGTCTTCCCGCTTAGTAGGCCGGCTCCTTATGATGGAAGCAACCATAGGGTTGAAGGCTTCCTTCTACAGAGCCAGCTCTACCTGCAGAACCTTCTGGACCCCCAGCCAACTGAAATCGACAAGGTACGATTTATGATGTCTAGACTGAGGGGTGCTGCTCGTGAGTGGGCTAAGCAGCTTTGGTCTGACAGGGGAGTTGTGCTGAACTCGGTGAAGGATTTTGAGGGCCTCATGAGAACCCAATTTTCATGTAGCAAAGTGCCCACTGCAGCTTATACCTGGCATCCAGTGCCCACTGGGGAGGTTAAGTTTTCCCCAGTGCCCACTGCGGATGTGGTCCAGGAGCCAGTGCCCGCTTATAAAGCTCGTGACTGTCCCAAGTCCATGTTAGGAGCCAGCCAAAATTATTTAGGTCCTATTTCCTGTTTCGACCCCAAGGGCTCCGAGGGTCTCTCTGTTTGTTTGCCGGCTCCAGTCCCGTGTACTCAGGTTCAGCTGAGTTCAGTTTCTCCAGGGTCCAAACAGCTGACTTTTGACGCATATCCAGGGTCCAAGCAGCTGATTTCGGATGCCCCTCCAGTGTTTTCGCAGCTGAGTCCAGTTTCTCCAGGGTCCAAACAGCTGACTTTTGACGCCTCTCCAGGGTCCAAGCAGCTGATTTCGGACGCCTCTCCAGTGTTTTCGCAGCTGAGTCCAGTTTCTCCAGGGTCCAAACAGCTGGCTTT
Source organism: Trichomycterus rosablanca (assembly GCF_030014385.1). Lineage (NCBI taxonomy): Eukaryota > Metazoa > Chordata > Actinopteri > Siluriformes > Trichomycteridae > Trichomycterus > Trichomycterus rosablanca. The sequence continues at coordinate 12,162,972 of NC_085992.1, forward strand.
TGACGCATATTCAGGGTCCAAGCAGCTGATTTCGGACGCCTCTCCAGTGTTTTCTCAGCTGAGTGACGTTTCTCCAGTGTTTTTGCAGCTGACTTTGGACGCCTCTCCAGGGTCCTCGCAGCTGAATGACGTTTTTCCAGTGTTTTCGCTAGTGACTTCGGACGCCTCTTCAGGGTCCTCACAGCTGTTTCAAGGAGTTTCTCAAGGATTTTCGCAGCTGACTCCCGAAGCCTCTTCGCCAGGCTCACCGCAGCTGACTCCCGAAGCCTCTTCGCCAGGCTCACCGCAGCTGACTCCCGAAGCCTCTTCGCCAGGCTCACCGCAGCTGACTCCCGAAGCCTCTTCGCCAGGCTCACCGCAGCTGACTCCCGAAGCCTCTTCGCCAGGCTCACCGCAGCTGACTCCCGAAGCCTCTTCGCCAGGCTCATCGCAGCTGACGCCCGAAGCCTCTTCGCCAGGCTCACCGCAGCTGACTCCCGAGGCCTCTTCGCCAGGCTCACCGCAGCTGACTCCCGAGGCCTCTTCGCCAGGCTCACCGCAGCTGACTCCCGAAGCCTCTTCGCCAGGCTCACCGCAGCTGACTCCCGAAGCCTCTTCGCCAGGCTCACCGCAGCTGACTCCCGAAGCCTCTTCGCCAGGCTCACCGCAGCTGACTCCCGAAGCCTCTTCGCCAGGCTCACCGCAGCTGACTCCCGAAACCTCTTCGCCAGGCTCCACGCAGCTGGCTTCTGTTCCTGAGTTGGCGCATCCCGATGGCGCTCCTGTTCCCGAGTTGGCGCATCCCGATGGCGCTCCTGTTCCCGAGTTGGCGCATCCCGATGGCGCTCCTGTTCCCGAGTTGGCGCATCCCGATGGCGCTCCTGTTCCCGAGTTGGCGCATCCCGATGGCGCTCCTGTTCCCGAGTTGGCGCATCCCGATGGCGCTCCTGTTCCCGAGTTGGCGCATCCCGATGGCGCTCCTGTTCCCGAGTTGGCGCATCCCGATGGCGCTCCTGTTCCCGAGTTGGCGCATCCCGATGGCGCTCCTGTTCCCGAGTTGGCGCATCCCGATGGCGCTCCTGTTCCCGAGTTGGCGCATCCCGATGGCGCTCCTGTTCCCGAGTTGGCGCATCCCGATGGCGCTCCTGTTCCCGAGTTGGCGCCTCCCGATGGCGCTCCTGTTCCCGAGTTGGCGCCTCCCGATGGCGCTCCTGTTCCCGAGTTGGCGCCTCCCGATGGCGCTCCTGTTCCCGAGTTGGCGCCTCCCGATGGCGCTCCTGTTCCCGAGTTGGCGCAGCCCGATGCCGCTCCTGTTCCCGAGTTGGTGCCCCCTGATGGCACTCCTGTTCCCGAATGGGCGTCCCTCGGCGACGCTCCTGTTCCTGAGTTGGTGTCCTCCGACGGCACTTCTGTTCCTGAGTTGGTGTCCTCCGACGGCACTTCTGTTCCTGAGTTGGTGTCCTCCGACGGCACTTCTGTTCCTGAGTTGGTGTCCTCCGACGGCACTTCTGTTCCTGAGTTGGTGTCCTTCGAAGGTGCTTCTGTTTCCTCGTTGGCACTCCCAGATGGCGCTCCTGTTTCCGAGATGACGCCCCCAGATGGCGCTCCTGTTTCTGTGTTGGCGCCCTCCGATGGTACTTCTGTTCCGGCGATGGCGCCCCCCGACGGCGCTTTTGAACTCTCGTCGGCGCTCCCCGACAGCGCTTCTGGTCTCCTATCATGCCTACTGCAAGGCATATTAAATTACTTCAAATATGCCCCTCAGGGTCCAGGACCTCCTTTTTGTTTTTGGTTTTTTCATTTGGGCATGCCAGGAGTCGTGCCTTCAGGGAGGGGCCTACTGTCACGCTTGGAGCCTCAGGGTGATCCTGTGCTCCAGTGTGCCACGCCCTTCTCTCCCCAGTCTCCAGCCAGCCTCCCTCTCCTGATTGGTTAGCTGGGGCTAATTAGCCCCAGCTGCTACTATTTAGGAGAGGCTCAGGGAAAGGCTGGTTGGAGATTATTGAGGGTAACTCTGTCTGTTTGCTCTGGTGACTGTTGGCTCCTTGCTCCTTGCTCCTTGCTCCTTGCCGTTTCATCCGGTCTGTTTAGCCTGTCCGTTAGCCTGTTTAGTCTGTTTGGTCTGTTTAGTCTGTTTGGTCTGTTTAGTCTGTTTAGTCCTGTTTAGTCTTTGTTTAGCCTGTCCGTTAGCCTGTTTAGTCTGTTTAGTCTGTTTAGTCTGTTTAGTTCTGTTTAGTCTGTTTAGTCCTTAATCCTGTTAGTCTGTTTAGCCTGTTAGTCTGCTTAGTCCTGTTAATCTGTTTAGTCCTGTTAGTCTGTTTAATCCTGTTAGTCTGTTTAGCCTGTTAGTCTGTTTAGTCCTGTCCAGTCTGTTTAGTCCTGTTAGTCTGTTTAATCCTGTTGGTCTGTTTAGCCTGTTAGTCTGTTTAGTCCTGTTAATCTGTTTAGTCCTGTTAGTCTGTTTAGTCCTGTTTAGTCTTTGTTTAGCCTTGTTAGCTTTGTTAGTCCTCTTAGCGTGGTATGTCCTGTCTTTTGTTATATTAAATCTGTTGTTTACACATCTCTGCGTTTGTGTCCGCCCCTCCTGTCCGTCTAGCCCACAAAGCGTTACAGTCCACCACGTGTATGTACGTTTGTGTGTAACTTTAGACTTTAATTTTATACTGTATTAATAATCAATCATTTGCTTAAAAAGATCAAAAGCATTTTCTACTAACACAAGAATTCACAATTTAGAATCTGGTCATTTTTGACCTGGTGTTAGGCAACTTAAATATATCATAAATAATTCCATTGTGTCCAGTGTGGTCCAAAGTTCAGCACAGGCATGCAGAGACTAAAATCCTAATATCTAATAAGGATCCTTGTACTCTATGCCTACAGGTACAATAAAATAACAAAACGAGTTTTTATTACCTGAGCAGGCTGTAAAATAGAACAGGAGGAGAATGAAGCAGTCCATGTCAGCAGCACCATGCTGTAACTAAACCCCTTTCAGTCTACAGCAACTTTTCTTCTCTATAATGTGGTTCGCTGATCTATGAGTGTTCCAGAGGAGGCTGTACTAGCGTATGATTTTACAGCAGTTCTGTTTTTCAGTTTCCCTCCTTTTTTCTTTGTCTGGATTTATTTCATTCTTATGCATTCTTTATCCTTGTTTACTATTGTATGTCTAATGCTGTTAGCATGTAACTTTTATAACTTGAATAGCCCCTTTTCCTTGTTCTGTCTTATTTCCTCCCACTGCTTATCACTTCACTTGACAGCAAGTCTACACAGACAAGCCTAAACATGACACTACAATTTTTTTATCTCCCTCTTTTCCTTATTTTATTTCTCTGACATTTTTTTTCTTTCACAGTTATTTTCATGTATTTTTCCTACAGTTTATACATATTTAATCTTTGTTATAAATATCTATCTCACAAATGCCCCCCATTTTATAAATTAGCCTCCAATATATTTTTAATTTCTAATACAGTTTTTTTGGTTATTTTTTCTTTCTTTTCCACAGATCCCTCTTTTGTAGATATTTCTTTATTCTTTTCCCACAATTTCTCACGTTTTTATTTCTTTTTATATACTGTTTTAGACCATCTACCCACTTTATGCTCATAAATAAGAGCATGAATAAGTCATGTACTGTCATAATGAGAAGGTTTAAAAACTCCTGGTCAAATTCTGTGATCTGTTGATTTGGTAAGTGAAAGTACTCTCTAAAGGGAACACATGTCTGCACAAATTGTATTAGCATTATTATCATTCTGAAATTTTTTTTTAGATGTTTTTCTGACAAAGTCGAGAACTCCAGGTTTCCTCTCCTCTCTCCAGAGAGAATTTGAAGTGTTTCTGTTTTTCAGATTATCAGTTAATCTGCAGGGTCAGAGCTCCACCTGCAGTTTTAGACATGCATTTTTAGGATACTCTGGGATTGTACATTTGCTCTTCCTATGGATATAAAGGTGTAATAACGTGCGCCTTTGACTGCCTGAAGTTCCCACAGACACACTCCACAATCTGGTGAAAAGTATTTACTGGAGGAAACCCACACGGACACGAAGAGAACATGCAAACTCCACACAGAAAGGACCCAGACCGCCACACCTGGGGATCGAACCCAGGACCTTCTTGCTTTGAGCCAACAGTGCTACTCACTTAGCCACCGTGCTGCAATAAAGCATACTTGACTGTTATCAGTATCACCCACATATACAGCTTTTAATTAACAGCAGACCTTTTAAATTATTCTTGGATCACATCTAACCATACGGACAAATTCTGGCATGAATGTAACCGAAAGTGTAAAACATGACGTTAAAATCCTAATAAACAAATAAATAAACTAAAACAAGAATTCAGAAATTAGAATCTGGTCATTTTTGAACTGGTGTTAGGCAACGTAAATATATCATAAATAATTCCATTGTGTGAAGTGTGGTCCAAAACTGACATGAAGAGGTTCAGCACAGGTATGCAGAGACTAAAATCATAATATCTAATAAGGATCCCTACAGGTACAATAAAATAACAAGATGAGTTTTTATTACCTGAAAATAGAACAGAAGTACAGTAGAATGAAGCAGTCCATGTCAGCAGCACCATGCTGTAACTAAACCCCTTTCAGTCTACAGCAAATTCTGTGATCTGTTGATCTGGTAAGTGAAAGTAAAGGCAACACATGTCTGCACATATTGTATTAGCATTATTATCATGGTCATGAACAATACCATGAACTCGGATTGGATTTGCGCAACAAAGAACAAAGTAAAGCTGAAATACAGCATATATTATACTGTATATATACTGTATATAGACAAAAGTATGTGGACACCTTATCATGAACTTCAATTCTTAAAATAAAATAAAATGGATTAAAAAAAACTATCTGAGACAGCAAAGAAGTCAAACAAATTGATTAAATTGACCTAATTTCTCACTCAAAGCCCAAATAACAAAACTGAATCAATTTATCACAAAAGACAATCATGCTTGGAAGAGTGGAAGTTAAGCAGGTGTAGCCTAGCGAGTAAGGTACTGAACTAGTAATAGAAAGGTCGCTGGTTCAAGCCCCACCACTGCCTAGATGACACTGTTGGCCCTTAACTCTTAATTACTTAGACAGTACAGATAATTACACATGTATGACATGTAACATATAACTTATTTAACAGACCCGACAACACACGGACTGTTAACCAGTATTTACCAACATTTACCCAAGTGTCGAATGTAAATGTCGCCAGGAGTCAAAATGGACTTGAGAGCACAGCAATATTATTATTATTATTATTATTATTATTATTAATGATCATAATAACAATAACAGTAATGATAATAATAATAATAATAATAATAACAATAACAGTAATAATAATAATAACAATAACAGTAATTATAATAATAATAATAATAATGATAATAATAATAATTATTATTATTATAATAATGATGATGATGATAATAATAATGATGATGATGATGATAATACTACTACTAATAATAATAATGGTAATAATAATAAGAATAACAATAACAGTAATGATAATAATAATAATAGTAATGATAATATCAATAATAATAATAACAATAATTATAATAATACAAATAATAATAATAATAATAATAATAATGACAATAATAATAATAATAATAACAATGCTAATAATGATAATAATAATAATAATGACAATAATAATAATAACAGTTCTAATAATGATAATAATAATAATAATAATAATAATAATGATAATAATAATAATAATAATAATAATAATAATAATAATGATAATAATGATAATAATAATAATAATAATAATAATGATAATAATAATAATAATAATAATAATGATAATAATAATAATAATAATAATAATAATAATAATAATAATAATGATAATAATAATAATGATAATAATAATAATAATAATAATAATAATGATTAAGTTTATAATCGTAGGTGTGCATCAATAAAAGGACTTCATACCTCAATACGTCACCACAGCAGAGTTCAAACGGGCCGTACCATCTGTTCTAAATCGACAGGGCACTTTATAGATGTGTCTGGGTTTTTTTTTATCTAAATAATATTACGTTTTTATCAGGGCTATACTTTATATATTCATATATTTTTTACAATATAATTAAGAAGACAAAGCTATTTACTATTTATTTTAAAGGCCAGTACTCCAGTACTCCCCTGCGGTTGAAGTCAGAGTGGTATGATCCAGATTGCACGCTGTTGCTCACCATGTGCTGTTTGTTTTCTGATCATGAAAATCTGATGATAATCAGCGTGTCACTTCTCACAGACTAACGGAATATTTCACATTAGTGGTGATTTATTTATTACACTACAAACACTTGGTTTTCGCTCGGGAGGAACTGCTGGAACTGCTGGAACTGCTGCCACGCTCGCCGGCAGGGCAGGCAGGCAGGCAGGGAGGGCAGAAAGTGAAGTGACTCGGAGCTTTAAAGGTAATGCATGTTTTCATTTGATATAAAATGATAATGTCTCTCTTTCTCATGAGGCAAAGTCTGAATATTGAGATATCATGATGTGCATGTGCTGGATAATCTACTGTATATTGCCTTTTTGCCACGTCATACCCTTTATATGTTGCCCTCTGTGATCATATTGCAATTTGACAGCTGAAGTAAAAACTTAGAACCATTTGTAAAGGAAAGACATGGATCTGAAGGAAGTCTTGGGATTCCAATGACTTTTCTGATCTGTTGGTTCATAATCTACATACAGCAACTGAAATAATTCAATTGGTGGTGTAGAAAGTCCTATAACGTCATTGACTTCTCTGTGTCCATATAAATAGGTCTAGCATTGTTGAGAAAGTCTGTGAAGCTCTATGCAGATCTCTGAAAGTGGATCTTTGATTTTCACAAGGCAGGAATGGGTCATGGTTGCCAGGTCATGCAGCACATGGAACAGTTGTCTCTTCTACTATCAGGATGGAAACTATTCAGTCTTCATTATATGTTCAAATACTTAATTGTTGCTGTGCAAAATTGGAAGACTCATAGTTGGGGGCATCTTGAAGCTCAGCTCATGTTTGTTGCTGATGTGCATGGAGTTTGGTGGTAAGATATTTGACCACAGTTGTCCAGAAGTACAACCCCAAATCAGAAAAAGTTGGGACAGTATGGAAAATGCAAATAAAATAAAAAAGCAGTGTTCCTTACATTTACTTTGACTTTTATTTAATTGCAGACAGGATGAACCTGAGATATTTCATGTTTTATCTGCTCAACTTCATTTCATTTATTAATAAACATCCATTCCTGCATTTCAGGCCTGCAACACATTCCAAAAAAAGTTGGGACGGGGCCAATTTAGGGCTAGTAATGAGGTGAAAAACTAAATGATGATGTGATTCCAAACAGGTGATGTCAACAGGTGATTGTAATCATGGTTTGATACAAAAGCAGCATCCAGGGAGTCTTTGATGAGCAAAGATGATCAGAGGATCTCCAGTTTGTCAACAAATGTGTGAGAAAATTATTGAAATGTTTAAAGGCCAAGGGCACAAGCTTAAGATGAACATACCTTAAAGAAAGATTGGAAGGGATTTGCATATTTCTCCCTGTACAGTGCATAATATTATTAAATGATTCAAGGAATCAGGAGGAATTTCAGTGCGTAACAGGCCAAAGGCACAAGTTTAAGCTGAACACCTGTGATCTTTGATCCCTCAGACGGCACTGCATCAAGAACCGCCACTCAACAATAGCTGATATAACCACATGGGTGAGGGATTACTTTGCCAAACCTTTGTCAAGCACTACAATACAGAGTTACGTGCACAAATGCCACTTAAAACTTTACTGTGCAAAAGAGAAGCCTTATGTTAACCATGTCCAGAAGTGGTGTCAACTTCTCTGGGCTCAGAGGCATCTAGGATGGACCATCACACAGTGGAAACATGTATTGTGGTCAGATGAATCAGCATTCCAGGTTTTTTTTGGGGAAAAAATGGATGCCATGTGCTGTGGACCAAAGATGAAAAGGACCATCCAGACCAGCCAGGGTCTGTCATGGTATGGGGCTGTGCCAGTGCCCTTGGCAAAGGTCATTAACACTTATGTGATGGCAGCATTAATGCGGAAAAGTACATTGAGATCTTAGAGCAACATATGCTGCCTTGAGACGTCATCTTTTCCAGGGACGTCCATGCACTTTTCAAAAAGACAATGCAAAACCACATGCTGCACACATTACAAAGGCATGGGTGTGGAAGATTTGCACATTTTAAGACGTGTTTGCAGGAAGAATGGGACAAAATAAAACCTGAAACACTAATTGCTTGGTGTCCTCAGTGCGATTTAGTGGTAAATGCTTTATTTAATGTGTTGCAGTTTTGAAATGCAGGAATGGATGTTTATTAATAAATGAAATGAAGTTTCAGCAGATAAAACATGAAATATCTCAGGTTCATCCTGTCTGCAATCTAATAAAAGTCAAAGTAAATGTAAGAAACACTGTGTTTTTATATTACTTGCATTTTCCATGCTCTCATTACTTTTTCTGATTTGGGGTTGTATGTTTGGAAGAGAAAACGTAAGATATTTTAACCCAACAACATGCTCTGGAGCTGTTTTGGTCTCTAGATGCCTTCTCAATGATCTAGGTACACAAATCCACAAAGTTGAAGCAGTTCATCTGGACACAACTTTGGTGTAGAGATACGTTTTGTCACTCATCCAAGTATCTCTACACCAAACTTGTGTCCAGATGAACTGATTCAACTTTGTAAATTACTTCATGGTCCTTAAATCCTGAAGCAGGACAATGACTCAAAGCAAATATCTAAACTAGTTTTGCAATTGCTAAGTCAGGCTGAAGTAAAACTTTAAAAAATCTAGTTTGCATTTCCTTCACTCTTTCCGCCCAATCTGGTTGTATCCTGTTACCCAACTAAAACCTACCTCCACTACAGCAGTAACCTGACAGAGGAGAGCTGCAGTCTGTCAAGCGCCCCATCAGACCTGAAATCACACACACTTCACAGAGCACAATCTTGTGTACATTCACACACTGCTACCTGTGAGCCAGCAGATTCCACAATTACAAAAACAATGCGAAACCCATACAACCATCCTCTCAACTGCAACCAGTCTTGTCTTGTGTGGGCACCTGAGTAGTTAAAAGTACAGCTGAAAGTTGAGCTTGAGATTTTAGTGGTGGTTGGCTGGTGCACTAGACTTCTGTGTTATTGTAATTCAGACTAATTAACTTCAGACCCCGTTATACCAAGTACAGTGATCAACCATAGTTGTACCAGAAGCATGAAATGGACACAGTATATGTACAGTTTGACCAATCAAATGATGTAATATTTATAAAAAACCAACAACAAAGCTGTTTATATACACTGATCAGGCATAACATTAAAATCACCTTTTTGTTTCTGCAATCACTGTCCATTTTATCAGCTCCACTTACCATCTAGAAGCACTTTGTAGTTCTGTTTCTCTGCATGCTTTGTTAACCCCCTTTCTTGCTGTTCTTCAATGGTCAGGACTGTCCAAGGACCACTACAGAGCAGGTATTATTTAGGTGGTGGATCATTCTCAGCACTGCAGTGACACTGACATGGTGTTGGTGTGTTAGTGTGAGTTGTGCAGGTATGAGTTGATAAGACGCAGCAGCAATGGATGAGCGATCGTCTCTGACTTTACACCTACAAGGTGGACCAACTAGGTAGGAGTGTCTAATAGAGTGGACAGTGAGTGGACACAGTACTCCAGCAGTGCTGCTGTGTCTGATCCACTCATACCAGCACAACACACACTAACACACCACCACCATGTCAGTGTCACTGCAGTGCTGAGAATGATCCACCACCCAAATAATACCTGCTCTGTAGTGGTCCTGACCATTGAAGAATAGGGTGAAAGCAGGCTAAAAAGGTATGTAGAGAAATATATGGACTACAGTCAGTAATTGTAGAACTACAAAGTGCTTCTTTATGGTAAGTGGAGCTGATAAAATGGACAAGCTGATTGGTGTATTTGCATTTTGCTTTATAATGAAAAGCCATGTTTAATTTATCTAGGCATGTTAGCTAATTTTGTGGTCTGGTCTTGGCCGGGTGGGGTGGAGCTGGCTCTACTAACAACACTTTTCTTTTTTTGTTTGTACAGGCATTTTTGGCGTGTCTCTCTCCGGGTGAAGTTACTGACAGGCCGCCACCATGCGGAGGTGTAAGAACTGTGGAGGGACGGATATTGATGTGGACCAGGCACGTGGAGATGCCGTGTGTATGGGCTGCGGCTCTGTCCTGGAGGATAACATTATCGTTTCAGAAGTGACGTTTGTGGAGAGCAGCGGTGGTGCATCCTCAGCAGTCGGACAGTTCGTGGCATCAGACGGTGAGTGATGCATCAGATACTCTTACTAACCTCTAAATTACCTTCAGCTAACCTTCAGGTCTCGAACTGGCACTATAATGCAACTCTCGTACTGAAGTGAAATCAGCTTTTACCCCAGGAGATCTTTAATGCTTCTTAAGATGTTCTTAGTCGTACATTCTGGAGGGATGATGGAGTTTCTTCAAAAAGGAAATCTTTTATTTGTGATATGAAGGTGGAGATCCACTTTACAGTCTGGTGTTGATGGGGGTTGAACCGGTTTGTTTTTAAACTAATCAAGAATTAACTGTTGTACCATTTATTTTGTAATAGTTGCAGTAGAAGTAGACTTATTAATAAGGACATGCAGACCAGATGTGCATTTTTGTGCACCAAGAAAACGAATGATCGAATTTGCTGTCTGTATATTTTTGACCCTGCAGTTTAAAGAAAACAAATAAAAACTCAGATTTGTGAAAAACATTCTTGCACAAAAAAGAACAATTCAAGAAATCATTTAATTCCCAAGACTATTTAAAAGTGTAATTAAGTTGAACCATTGTTGAACAGTGGCATTTCAGTCTCTGACCAGCAGAGGTCAGTAAAACCGCGTTAGTACAAATACAGGTTTAAAAACAAGAAACATCAATAACAGAAGCAGTTTAATTTTAGTTAAAACAGCTCACAGCTGAGTCAGACTGGTGAACCTGTTACCTACAATACAGATGTATCGACCAGACAAGAGCTTAAACCATTCACGCTTTAATGTGCAGCATATTAAAAACATCAAAAAGCAACTAACAGTTGGTTCATGTCTTTAAAATCTGCTGTATATTGGAGGATTTTTAATGGTACGAGTGTCTGGTAAAAATCATCAGATCCAGTGATTGTTATGCATGGTCTAAAGCAGTTTTCCAGGACAAGGTGCACCCTATGTTGCACAGAGTTCCTACCCACTATCTGATCTCAAACCAGCCATAAAAGCAAACACCGCAGAAGTTTGGCACTTTGAGTCGACTCGTGACTCGCAAAAAATCACTTGTGGACAACAAAAGTCAGCAACATTAGTTACGTGTGACAATTATGCATATATATATATATATATATATATATATATATATATATGATCTGACATCATTCTGATCGTGTCATTTTCTGCTCTATAATAACACTCCGGCCGTCTTAACCTGCAGCGCACTCAATGGGTAAATGTTCCAGCCAGCTTCCGGCATAGTGATGAAGCGTCGCTCCCTACTTAAAATAGTGGAATACCCTACATAGTGCACTTCACAGTAACAGATAATGTGAATAGAACACTCCTACAGAATTGGCGCTAATGATTATAAGAACCGCTTTTTGAACCAACCAGACCTTCTGATTTTAATTGTTAGTAAGAAATGCTGTTATTTGCATGTATTTAGTTTGCAGCATCACACAGATGATTGTCAATGAAACGCTTGATTGGCTTTCTAACGAGTTCGTGTTTTACTTCACAACCGGGAAAAGTTTGGAGGTTTTTAATTATAAGCACATTTACAAAATAATGGATTATATTCCTAATGGGACACACGGTTATAAATTTAATAGCATCTGAAACAACATAAGCTAAGGTAAGCAGTGTTATGGATTTTTTTGCTGTGTTTGGGATTTTGGCTGCTGTGCCGTGATTTGCAATGAAAACAAAACGTCAGTTTAAGCTTTTAACTACCGGTACCTAGGAAAGGAAAGTAAAATGGCAAATACAGTCGCTAATCTGTTGTTGTTTTTTTTATCTGAACTTACAGATTATTTGTTTATTTCTATGCTACACTTGCAATATATGTTTTGTGTGTAGTATATTGACTCGTGACTTGACTCTGACTCTAGCCTTAAGACTTGTGACTTGACTCTGACTCTAGCCAGTGACTTGTGAACATCTCCGACGCATACCAACAACAAACTATGCGAGATCCACACTACCATAAACGCTGATAAAGCTGATACACAAGATGCCGCATAGGACACACCAAACTGACCCATACACACACCTGCTAAAAGGAGACCAGGCCCCCACTTGCGCCTTCTGTAAATCAAGAACTTCTATTGAACATATCCTCTACTCAACAAATGAACAAATGAACACCATCAGAACACAATTCTACAGTACAAACAGCTACAAGGAAATCTTCTCATCAGTTCCCCCCCAAAAAGCTTAAATTCTTGGAAAAACTTGCAGTTACAAACACCATATAAGTTAGACCCTCACAGTCACACAAACACTTGTAACCACTATACGTACATAAAGAAAAAAAAAAATATGGACCCACTACCTTGACGTTTACATAATCTATTAGTTAGCCATGATAATAGCCATTACAGCTGACATGGTGTTACGAATTGTTCTCCACCACCTTCATCCCCGCATAAAACTGGAAAATGTTTTTCCTAAAGAAACCTTAACTGTCATTACAGACTTTGCAGGGCTTCAAGAAGGACATTTAGAAAAGTACGAAAGCTTTTCTGAAGAAAAATGCTCTGTATGATTAATATTTGTTACATGTTTTTAATGTTTTGTATATTATGTGTAAATGTGTAACATGAACTGGTGTGTTTTGATTCTGAGGTTGACGGTGTTTTATGTGTGTTTCTGTCTGGTGCAGCACAGGGAAATGTACCTTCTTTGGGTGGAAACTACACTGGGATGGGAAAAGAGTCCCGAGCACAGACGCTACAGAACGGTAATTTGATTTTTTTCAATAATATAATGCTGTTCTAGTCTGAATACCCTGGACATTCATACAATTTTGTAGTCCTGTGCAAAAGTTTAGGAACCAGCTCAGAGTCAATGTTGTGTTGAATTTTTGTGTGAAATTAAATAAACGTTTACTGTTTATCTGTTGAATAGAACTAATGAAATAAATAAAATGCCACTTGTGCTCAGGTGGTGCAGCGGGCTATAATGCTAGCCCACCACCTTTGGGATCTAGGATTAAATCTCAGCGGTGCTAAAGGCTGGCTGGGTGTCTACACAGACACGACTGCCTATGTCTGAGATTGGGGAATGGATTGGTGCCCTGTCCAGGGTATTTTCAGTCACAGAAAAACAACATCTTTAAAATCACGAGCAGTTTGTTCTGAGTGAATGTAAACTACACAAACTTCATCTGTATCTGTTGTTGGTTGTGTTTAGCGAAGCGGAATATAAATCACCTGGGTCGCCAGCTACAGATGAACCAGCACTGCCTCGACACGGCGTTCAATTTCTACAAGATGGCGCTGTGCAAGCGTCTGACCCGTGGGAGGAAATCCGCCCACGTCATCGCCGCCTGCCTCTACCTGGTGTGCAGGACCGAGGGGACACCACGTATCCTTCATACAGGGTGGAGGGGGTAACGGGGTGGCAGCAGCTGCTTAAACAAAATATGAATTGCAGTGAAGTGAAAAAGTAATTGCTCCCCTTCCTAGTGACTATTATAACATTGGTATCACACAGAATGATTAATAAGCCTCTTCAGCCCCCATGCATAATCACTGCCAATTCCGCTGTCGCAATTCCCCCTGTTGTATTTTTTTTGCCGCTTGTATAACCCCTGTGCTGGCTGAAGAGAGCTGCGGCTATCACGTCCCCCTAAGACCTCCTTTTGCAGTAACCAGCAGCATCTTTTCAACTCTCAGCAACAGAGTCTCACAGAGAGCCGTACCGTAGTACAAAGCTTTATGCTCTGAAACCCCAACACCGATATCCAAGACAGCAGAGGTCACAATTGTACATCAGCATTGAAGAGCAGTCGACCCTCCCTTCCTCAGGCACACTCAAATGTGCTTGTTTGGATGCCCAGCCAGGTCAACAGCACCGCCTGGGATTCAGCTGAGCACCCCCAACCACAGCCATGCTTGATTCAGATCTTCAACCTTAACATTAAGGTTTAGTTTTTAAGACATGATACCACCGTTAATTAAAAATAAATGAGAAGCTGAAAAGTGTTTGTTAAAAATATATCAGGTTTTTGAAGCCATTTTTATGACTTTTGGACTCCACTGATCCACAGTGAGAGCTATTGTTTGTAAATCGGGAAAATTTGGACCAGTGGTAACTTTACCCACGAGTCTGGCCTTAAAGAACTCCCGACATCTGAAGCTTAGTATTCAAGATATGAAAGACAAGGCAAAAGTGTAATTCATGGGAGGGAAGTACTGCTGACATGACATGGTGAAGAAAACTGCTGACTTGGTGGAGAAAACATGATCCACTTTACATCATGGTGTTGTTCACCCTCACCTTATGTGTTCTTTTCTTAAAACAGGACCTTTTAATGCAGTTCTATTCTATACTGTACATTGCATCATAACATCTTCAGTTCAGCAACTGTGTGTGTGTGTTTTTGTATTTGTGTAGCCGGGGATCCCAGTGGGAGTGTTAAAAATAGTTCAGAAGCTCCTCTGGTCCCAATTAAAGGCAGAAACTTACAAGAGAAGCCTGACGACTACAGGCTTTCTAAATTATGCATTTAGTTCATGGAGTAAATTCACTTGCTAAGCGCTGACCCACTTAATTCATTTCCACCAATAAAAAGCTGACTGTGTTCTAGAAACTGTTTATTATATGCAGATTTACTCCCAGTGTCTTCTATTCTAGGTTTATTTTTATCTTTATACATACACTGACCAGCCATAACATTAAAACCGCCTCCTTGTTTCTACACTCACTGTACATTTTATCAGCTCCACTTACCATATAGAAGCACTTTGTAGTTCTACAATTACTGACTGTAGTCCATCTGTTTCTCTGCATGCTTTGTTAGCCCCCTTTCATGCTGTTCTTCAATGGTCAGGACCACTACAGAGCAGGTATTATTTAAGTGGTGGATCATTCTCAGCACTGCAGGTACACTGACATGGTGGTGGTGTGTTAGTGTGTGTTGTGCTGCTATGAGTGGATCAGACACAGCAGCGCTGCTGAACTGAGAATAGTCCACCAACCAAAAATATCCAGCCAACAGCACCCCGTGGGCAGATAGGAGTGTCTAATAGAGTGGACAGTGAGTGGACACAGTATTTAAAAACTCCAGCAGTGCTGCTGTGTCTGATACACTCATTTCAGCACAACACACCCAAACACACCACCACCATGTCATGGTCACTGCAGTGCTGAGAATGATCCACCACCCAAATTATACCTTCTCTGTGGGGGTCCTGACCATTGAAGAACAGGTTGAAAGCAGGCTAAAAAAGTATGTAGAGAAACAGATGGACTACAGTCAGTAATTGTAGAACTACAAAGTGCTTCTATATGGTAAGTGGAGCTGATAAAATAGACAGTGAGTGTAGAAACAAGGAGGTGGTTTTAATGTTATGGCTGATCAGTGTATGTGCTACTTTATAGGACTGTGTGTGATCCAACCACACACCAACTGTATACACACGCACTGTTTTCCACACATGTAAATTAAAGTGTGGACTGTTATCCGCCCCGCCCTACAATACCCTACTCCACCCGAACCACCGTCTGCAATCCACGTACCGAAGTGCATGTTTTCTCTGCCGTGTTCTCAATCTGTCGAAATGACTAAAATGTGCCTCTCTAATTCGTGCACATGTCGACATGTGCTTAAATACACGGTTTGAACCTAATGAGGGGCTGTGAGGAGCTTGTGTAGGTCAGGTGTGTTACAGAAGATAAAGCATGAAAACCTGAACTGTGTCTTCAAAGGATATAATATAATCTGTTTATATCCCATAATAACCTTTTATTCTTCAATCAGGCATTTCATCAACAGCCTCTCAGTTCAGGATTAGCTCTCTGTCACCATGGTGAGTAATCCCATAATGCTGCTGTGTTGTTATTCCATTCCCGTCCCATTGGACAGGTTTCCATGGCCGTGCTTACTCCTGGTGTTTGGTTTTCAGATTGAACAGGTTAGATGTTAGAATCTTGATATTAGAATTTGGTAATGTTAATGTAACACTGGCTAGACAGGAGGTTCATCACTGATCAGTTCATGTTTACGTTCACTGTACATAGATTTACAGTTCTGACAGGTACAATGCAAGCATTTTATGGTTAGGAGCCTTGCTCAGGCTCAACAGTGCCAATGAGGCAACTGGGGGTTCTTGAATCAGCAACCTTCTGATTACTAGTCCTCATTGTATTGTCTGAGTGCCCAACCAAATTTAAAATAGGGTCTTGTCTGTGATGGACTGGTTCTTTAAACTACTGTGCCAACTGTGCAGCCTCAGTCAATAATACGATTCTTTAACTGAGCTCTTTCAGACATGCTGCTGGACCTGAGTGATTTGCTGCAGGTGAGTTTAATACCTATTAGCTTATACAATGTCTTCCACACACCTTTTCTAGCTGAATGTTTTTTTCTTCATACAATTAAAAACCTTTGTATCCATTTGTATTGACATTTGTATCCATTTGCCCAAAGAAAAATTTTATCTAAACTAAAGCCTGAGATGGTGGCACAGCTGACAATGTGCTTAGAACAGAAGTCTGCAGTGTTTGTGACTCAAACTGTCTGCTCAAGTCTCAATATACACTGATCAGCCATACATTAAAACCACCACCTTGTTTCTACACTCACTGTCCATTTTATCAGCTCCACCAAGTAGTACCTACTCCTGTGGGGGTCCTGACCATTGAAGAACAGCATGAAAGGGGGCTAACAAAGCATGCAGAGAAACAGATGGACTACAGTCAGTAGATGTAGAACTATAAAGTGCTTCTATATGGTAAGTGGAGCTGATAAAATGGACAGTGAGTGTAGAAACAAGGAGGTGGTTTTAATGTATGGCTGATCGGTATATAAAACAGTGTACTTCTGCACCTGATTCAGCTAAACTAGAAAGAACTTCACAAGCACTGTACCTAAATAAAAGTCATAGTTAATTGCCAGACCATTTCTGGCTGTACTTGTGTCATGTACGCCAGAGCAGTCTGGTTTTACGGTGACTTGGCCTTAGGTGGGTTTGAGTGTGTGCCCATGTGTGTGTGTTTTCTGTTCTTATACTCAGAACTGGAGTGATGTAATGTTTTCTCCTCCAAGATGTGTTGCGTATCCTCTTTCCAGGATACACACATACACAACCCCTGCTGTGGTGTGTAAAACACCTGTTTCTTGTATTCCTCTGAGGTCAGGAGGGTTAATAGTGGCTCACCCTCATTTGAAGTTCACGTCTTCCCTCGCCTCCAGAATGGGAGACTCTGTAATGGGCAAGATGGAAGGGAGTGTGGATGTGTGAATGTGTAAGATGAAAGCATGCATGCATACTGTATATGAGACCTTTAGAAGTGGGGGTGCATCAATTTATAGGTTACATCATAACTAAAGGTCTTTATTTAATGAACCGCAACTGGAGGAATGAATCAAAGCTTTGTGGCACCAACGCTACCTGCTGTGCTATCGTTCTGCCCTAGCGTTCCAAAAGCTTTTACCAAAACAGCATTTTCCCGGGTTACCAGTGTACTGGAGAGGTGGATAAATACTAATTTGATCTTGTGTTTGGAGCAAAAATGGTCTATTTCTGATCAAACACTTTTATTTGTCTGCCAGATTTATTAACGGAAGTAATATCTAAGAACACAGTAGCGTTCGTTCTGCTGATATGTTGAACCAGAAGTCCACTGGGCTCTGATCTTGGATTTCTTAAATTCTGTTTATTACTACACTGGAGTTAATCTAGGCACTCAAACCTCTAATCACATGCAGCCAAGCCATGCAGGGCAACATCTCCATGTTGGTGTTTAGGTAAAAACATGTCCTTATACGACATTTCACTTTTCAAAGTGTAACATTGTTCTTACCCCTCTGCTCTGTGTAGGTGAACGTGTATGTGCTGGGCAAGACTTTTCTGGTGTTGGCTAGAGAACTCTGCATCAATGCTCCAGCTATAGGTGGGTGAGCCTTTTCTAACCATTGCATTTATAGATGATTTAGTGTGTGTCCAGGGTTCAGTGTGTTTATCAGTTTATCAGTGTGTGTCTGATGTGATACACAGTAATTCACGTGTGACTAAGAGTCAGTTGATCGGGTTTCTGTCTAGCATCCATACCTGTTGGGTGTGTTTTTTTTTCTTTTTAATTACAACCCTCTTTGGATTGGATTAGTTCATCAGGGGGGTGTCTAATACAGCACAGATCTTTTTGGTGATTACTTTTGTGCATCTGTGCATGGATAAATGCTCAGTGAAGCACATAGCTGCGTTTTCTTCACAAACATGGATGTTTGCATCTGTTATATAAAGGATTTAGGAAAGGTACCAATCAGATTAAGGGTGTGTTCGAAAACCTAGTGAGCTCTCCACATAGACAGCATTTTACGTCATTCTACGTGTGATGACGTAAGATGCTTTAAAATGCTGTGTAGTAAGGCACCTTAAATCTGAACGGCATTTTGCCTGAATAATGAGGAAGCATCCGATGCTGCCTTAGTGGTGAAGGCAATCCCAGCATTCAGTGCTTTTCTCTCAAAAAAAAAAATTACAAATATGGCGTACGGATGCAGAGCAACGAACTGAGTTATTTTTAAATGTACAAAAGAAGGACTGTGGTCCTATATACATGCCAAGACTCTGTATGTGTCTTTGCATCAGACGGAGGTCACCAGGAGGAAATTGAGCCTGTACAAATTAGGTGCTAAGGGGGCAATCCTCATTAGAAGGGAAATGGAATATAAAGTCAACTTTTCAACGTGTTATTGTTTGGGAACTGATTACTATGAATATGAACACAAGAAGACATACCTAAAACGATTAGTCCACCAGAGGAGCAACAGTAAAAAACTGGAGTGACCCGGTCCCCCCCAATATACAGTACTAGTCGATTTGAGGTTTGATCAGTCAATAAGATTTGTGTTTTTTTGTCTTATATGTTAAAAAATCAGGCACATCACATCATTCAGCTTGTGTTATTATTTTTCATTTGAAGTACATTAATAAATTGAAAGTCTCACGTCCAGCATCAAGCTGTCAACAAATAATCAATAAATAAAAAAAAACAACATGTCAGAAAGGAAGAGCTGCAGTGTGTTAGTAATTAAATAGCATAAAATAAGCATAAAATAGGGTAATTAAATAATAAATAATATCGAAGAGCATTACAGATAGACAATACAGATACATGTTTCCAAACCAGTGTCCCATTCTGCAGTGTTCAAACACTTTGGACCTCTTAAAGCACTTTTCCCACTAATCTTGTTCTAGTGCTGGTTCCCACATCTGCATATGTAAAGATAAGGCTGATAAACCAATAGAAATATGTTACAGTTCTAGCTTAAAAAGGAATATTAGCGTCCCAGTGTATTAGTGTTTTTTCTCTGAAATGGCTCAGTCCAGGTCCTGGATTTATCCCTTTTTCATCCCGATGTCCATAGCTCTGTGAAATAAATCATCCAGACCTTACTTAAATGTATGGTTCTGTTGTGGTTCTGATATGTGGTTCTTACTTCTTCTGTAAGTGCTAACCCAAACCCGTGTAGCTCTGATGCAGACTGTGCACATGAATGTAGCACCTAGTCCTCTTGGTGTCCTATTTGTTGTCCTACTTATGGAATTAAACATCTTTAGACCTAGTTTGCTCTCATAAATTCTTCTCTTCTCACAAATGGACTAGTCTACATTATAACACGTAGAACAGAAGTTAGGGGTGTCATTTCGGGAACCTGCCCGTCCTATTTTGATTGTAATGTTGAGAGTCTGGACAAAGGAGCTGGCCAGATCTCTTTTAGTGTCCTATTTGGAATCAAACCTCAGTCCAAATGTTCACGTGTAGAAGACGAGCTCGGGAATCTGCCCTGCCTCCACCCCTGTCCCGTTTGTGCTATCTGATGAGCTCTGGAACTGGAAGGTGACATTTCCACAGTGTACCTCGGTCATACCATCCTGACCAAAGTAGCTAAGCTCGTTCCCATATAGAACGGCGCTGACCGTGTAAAAAACGTCCGGCTCCAGTTGCACCGGCTGCTCAAAGAACACCGTGAACACAGAGTCCGAACCATCTGACACAAACTTGCTTGACCTCTGCACAAGCACCACTTCCAATTTCTTCAGCTCGATTCTGACACTGTACTCCGCTTCCTGTTCACTGGCTCCATAAAGTCCAAGTCCGGCAAGGAAAATCCGATGGTCTGCGCTAAACTTGATGCTATCGCAGCGTCCTTGGTATCGCCATTGATTACTTCGGAAAGCAGAGGATCGGAAACGTGTGCATCGCTGCAGCTCGAGTCCAGTCCTTGGTGTAATAGGAAAATCCAGCCTTGGTTTCTCAGCAGCTGTGAACCAGAGGAAAATGTCGCGTGTCTCCTGAGGAGTCAGGAAGTCGTATTGTGCTACACTGTTTGCGTACTCGTCCAGGGTCATTGCAGGCAGGCGTAAGAGAAAAAGTGCTTTGCCCAGAGCAGCTCGTTTGTTTAAACCTGTGGGATTCGTGCAACATCGCTGGCATTCGGCTTCAGCCCACGCCAGCGCGGCCTGCAACACGGCAGATTCACGGGCATTTAGCGAGTCGCGCCGGAGGACGCCCTCTAGTGTCACTGGGTCGAGTTGGAGGAAGTCATCGGAGCACAGCGCCAACTCAGCCTGGGCATCGATGACCTTCCAGCAGCTCTGTGCCAACTCTGGCTCGTCCAGTGCACAGCTGTGAGAGAGCAGCGCGAATGCATTTCCCGCCTCCAGTCTCGACTCCAGGAAACGTACGCATGCACTGACGAGTACTGACACAAGGTACTTCTTGGCAGCATAGAGAGTCTCTACAATCGTTTCTGGCTCCAGATCAATCTCGTCACTGTACAGGTACCTAAAAGGACAGAAATTTGACTGTTTTTAAAATGAAAAAATGCATTCAGCATAACATGCAAGTACAGGTGTTTTTCTGGACGCTGGTACTGCTTGGACAGAGAAGGTCTTTTTGATGGATGGCTCAGATCATACTGAACCTCTCACTCTAAGAACTGTACTTAAGCAGATTGTTTTAATTATCTGAATAGCCCTTCCAAAAAAGTGCTCAGGCCTCCAGTGCTTTGTTAACTGGCCAACTCAGAATATTCTGCAGTGATGGACTGTTGCAGTACCAAGAATTTTTCATTACTGGTGTTAGGTCAATGCAGGTGCAGCTTTAAGCCATAGTTACACATGTCTTTCATGGTTGTGCTTTTTATGATTTACCTAGATCATATTGGTAACAAACCTCTAATTATAACATTTTCCAATCAAGCAGAACGTGATATTGTCCCCCTGACATCTAAACAGCATTTATAAGGTCTATAAAACCAGAAAAATTCTTAATTCGCAGGTTTGCCCTAATCTCCCAGTCCCGGCCTGGATGTGGTCACTTCACAAGGCAGATTTTGCTGTGATCGGGCTATAGTAATGTATTCGGTTTGCGTAATTATTTCAATGCTCCGCTCCTCCCCTGGAAAATCTGAATGTACTCCATTTATTCACAGATATATGACAAGATGCTCAAAGAAACTTGTAATGACAGCAGCTAGTAATTCTGTTTGATTGTACAGTACATTGTTAGCCTTATTCCTGTTGCTGTAGGTTATTTTCTAGCAATATCACAGAGATTCACACATGAACTATTAGCTGAGGAATGGGAGGTCAGAGCCACTGAGGCATTACTCCTCTAAGCTTGGTTGTGGCTGGCCTGTGTGGTTATTGTTATTTTTACATGGCGGTGATTTAAGGACTCTTACTTGAGCAGTACTAAAAAAGCAGCCGGGTCCACGTCTGGAATCTGGATCTCGGATTCTCCCTCAGCAAGGTCACCATAAAACATAGCGCTGAATACGGAGCTCCCAACTGCCAGAACGTACTGAAGTGGGAAAAAAAGCCAGAATAAATGAATACATCCAAGTTAAGTCACTCATTATCATTTTATTCCTGATCTGAATACTGAACAAAAACAAAAGTGCTTCTAATTTTGTTAGTAGAGATGTGGGAAGAGGTGAGGTTGGAAATGTACTCTCAAAAATAATTGAGACATCAACATCTATTGGTTAATTCTATGTATCTGGTATTCGTTCCGCTTGCCAGTCAACCACTCTCCTATGAGTGAAGCTCCTGCCGTTCGTGCTCAAACACAAATGGGCCTGCTCAACATTTGAATACATACCACAGAGCACTGTCTGGAAACATCTGGCTGAATGTCTGTTTCTGAATTGCTTAAATTTCTCCTGATTATTTGCTGATGATTCTACTAGCCTGATCCCATTAATTACATTTAGATTTACCTTGACACCTAAATGCACCTAATGTTCTAGTGGTAATACTGGGAGCTACAGCAGCAGGTTGTGTTTTTCCTGCAATTGTGGTATCATAAAAAGCTGTCTTTAGAAAGGGAGTCTGTCATATTTTCATTTGTGAGCAGTTAAGATTATGCTGGAATCAAGGGTACATTTATATGTATATAAATGTGACTGACTGGGGGAATAAAACAAGCCAGCCTGGCTCTGTGTTTTCACATGCCTGCTTTCATTACATAGTTATCATGCCCACCTCATTTGCAGCAGTATGACATTTAAATATTGACCGTTGCACCATAAACCCCCTTTCTCATTAAGTATGTTGTAGGAGAAGGGCTTAAGGTGAAGATATACTAGGGATTGTTTCATTCAGACTATTCGGAGATTCTGTGATGGATGAAATGCTCTAGTCTGGCCCATAAAGAAAGAGTGTCGTTAAAGGATGAGATAGTTAAACAGACCTTATGTGCTGGAACTTTCTGAGTTGCTCCTGGTGGACCAACAACAAAGTGCACATCTGCCATGTGTTCATTATTGAACATCACTGCGTTCCTGAAAAATGGGAGAAGGACACAAACTTTATTTTTTTTTTTTTATTGAAGCTCCTGTTTTACTGGCACTTTATTGGCAAACCATGCCAGAAATGAAATACTGTGATGCACATCACAAAACATTAAACTAGATTTGGATTCAGACTACAGTTACATTAGTTGTTCTATTTCTTTATCGTATTAGCAGAAAAGAATAATTAAGACAAAATAAATATTACATGATTTTGATGAATGGGCAGGATATTATTCAGTGTAATGTTAGTGTGTGACATTAATATATATGTAATAATATATAGTAATGATGTAAAATTAGAAATATTTTTGTTAGGCTTATTTAATGAAACATAAATCATTAAATGTTAAAACATAACAACAATAATAATAATAATGAACCATTACAGTCCATTTTTCTAACGTACAATATAAATAATATATCATAAATACAAACACTACTTGCAGTTAAAAAAAAAGTAATATAATAAAGGAGCATTCATGTTTATTATGTGTATTAGATATTTTAAGTATGAATGTTTTCAATATTAGCAAAATTAGCAATATAGTTTCTTAGAAAAATAACATTTAGTAACAAAATCAGTAGTCAATAATAATGTAAATAATAATAATAATATTAAACCATTACAGTAAATATTTGTAACGTACAATATAAATAATATATTGTATATATTATATTATAAATACAAACACTACTTGCAGTTAATTAAACTAAATGGATGAACATTAATGTTTATTAGGTGTAAATAAGGTTTAGTGTATGTTTGAAATATCAGTGGTAGTAGTATTAACAATACCAGTTCATAAATTAATAACATTTATAATGGGATTAAAATAATGTAAAGTAGTAGCCAATAATAATAAATATAATACTAAATATAAATATAACAGTACCTGTCCCGTAAGGAGGTAGAGGGAGAATTATTCTGGGCTGTTTGTGTTTCTCTGACCGGCTCCTTCTCTCCGCTGTTTGCCGCGGTGTTCTCTCTCTGCTCCGCCGGGACTCGGCTCTCCTGCTCGGGCAGAGTCGGAGTGCAGTTGCCGCTGTTCTCTTTCACATCCTGTTTCTGCTCCGCTGTACTTTTCGTGTTTCTGACAGACGGGGTGTTGGTGGTGCAGCATGTCGGCGGTTTGTTGTAAGATTTTACTGCTTTTTTAGACTTTCTGAGCGCGTTGGGCAGCAGGAGGAGGAAAGTCAGAGCCTTCATGATCCGGCCATGATTATGATGATGTCCGCACTGCTGCTCCACTACACTCCTCTGTTTACTCCAGTCTGATTCACACCGCAGCGTCCCGCTTACTAACTTCTTATTCCTCATCGTTTCAGCATCCCGTCCGAGCACAAAGCGGTAAATGATGATAGTAATAATAATAATAATAATAATAATAATAAATAACTGTTGTTTCGTCTCTGTAATCCCGCGCTGCTCTTGTTTATTCGCGTTTCTAACGGTTTCACTCGCTGAGCGCAAGCTTTTATTTGATTCTTATAAAAACCACGCCCTATTCCCCAGCCATCATTGGTTCAGCCAATCAGCTGAAAGTAGCTGTTGACGGTGCAATGAATCCCTTCTTACTGTGCACATGGGACATTGTGTACTGCACATTGCGCATGCGCCGAATCTCTAAATTACCTTGAAATACAGATTTATATAAAATAAAAATGTTTTTGTAAATATAAATTAAAAATCAAATGAAAATCAAATATAAATAAAAAATACCAAACATTACTAAAATAAATCCATTTAACTTACACTATTATTTGCATTTACATCTGTTGTGCATATTTTGTGAATCCTGAGGTAATATATTGTTGTTGATATTGTCTTATATATTGTCTTATATATTATATTTAGGCAGGGCAGTAAAAGAGCTGGTAAAGTGGTGGACGCACTGAAACACTGGTCTTAAGGCTCTGGGCTTGATGCACGCCTTTGGTCACTGACTGGAGGAGTTAAACTTGTTTGTACTGTGTGTATGTAGGTCCCCTGCGGGTATTTGGGTGTTGCCTGATCTGCTGTGGACCTAAACAGTATGAAGCAGTTGGTGTTAATAAATGAATTAATAAATCATTATTATAACTATGATTATTGTAGTTATTATAGTAGTGTTATACTTATCACTATAAATATACTAATACAAACTAACACCATTTATAATTGCAATTGCATACTAATATACAAATGTACATGGTGTGTATGTATACAAATACAGCACGTACATGCATTATAAGTTTGGAATTAAAAATGTACATAAAAAGGAGAGATAATTATTTAAATACTGAATGTTATTAATATATTATTTGTATTGTTTTGTTGTTGCTGCTTTTATTGTTACTATTATGATTACTATTATTATTATAATTTACAATTATAATTTATCAAGAAACACTGGGCGCAGACAGGAATAACCTGGATAGGGCACTAATCCAACGCAGGGCTTTGGCCACCCCCCTCCTCAGACATAGCCAATCATGTCTGTGTATGCCTGTAACACTGGGGTTCGGGGCTCTGGTATGATAGCGCATTAGACCTCTGTGCCACCAGAGCACATCTTTTTTTATGTTGTTTTGTATAGTAGCAACAAGCCACTTATTTCTGGCAATAAGAAATTGTTCCTGATAAATACAGGTATTTCAATCAATGTGTAAATTCTAATAATATTACATTGTATTTTATGTGTATAAATGTTTTATAACCCTAAAGCTCATGATCAATTTAACTTGAATGTTGTGAATTGAGGTTTTAGGTATTAAATTGTTATAAACATGTAACAAATCTCTGTTAAAAATACTATGTAATATAAGAAAATGTATCATCTGAAAAGGTACAAAAATACAAAAAATACATTTATAAATTGGCTGTAAAACCTTGTTTTCACAATTCATCTTATTAGCCATGACAGTCGTTTTAATGGTTATTGGGCTGCTCGATGTTTTTTACTTGAAATTTCCTTTTCTGTGTTTTGCTGACTTTGAAAAATCGTTCAACAATTAAAAGAGAAAATGTCAGGTTTAGGGAGTAAACAAACACACCTCCTTTACTTCTACTCATTTACTCACCAGAGAATTATAGATGATCTGAATAATACTTGAACGAACTCTATTTTCAGATCCCTGTTTGTACATCCCACGATTTTCCCACATGCTGGAGTTTGGAGATAAGAGCCATGAGGTTTCAATGACAGCACTCAGACTTGTTCAGAGGATGAAGAGGGACTGGATGCATACAGGACGAAGACCCTCGGGACTCTGCGGAGCAGGTGACCATGGAAATTTGTGACCTATTGACACTGACCTTTTTTTTTTTTTTTTTTTACAGCTGTTTGCTTTTGAAGGGGAAACCACATAGACACGTGCAAAAGATTTTCACTGGGGACTGTAGATTAAGTTACAGACGCATGCACCATAACAGTTGCCAGGTCTTCAGAAGACAACACAATGTGTGTTTAGTAATTCAGTATATAAAAATCTCCCAAGGGTGCTCAGGTGGTGCAGCGGTAAAATACGCTAGCACACCAGAGCTGACATTTTGAACTTGTTAGTTCAAAACTCATCTCTGCCATCCGGCTGGGCTGGGCGGGTACATGATTAACGAATGGCTGTTGTTCATACTGAGTGGGAGCTGGACGGAACCTCATAACTAAGGCAATTATGACTTCTGCTGTCTGGGTGATGGCACCTGCACAGAGTCGAGGAATAATGCGCTGATCAGGTTGTGGCTCTCCATACACAAAGCTGATCTTTATATGAACTCGCCTCATGCAGGTGAAAAGATGCAGATGTCAGCTACTGCACACGTGTTGGAGGGGGCATGTGTTAGTCTCGCTCTCCTCAATCATGGCGGGGATTGGCATCAGTAAAGAGGAAGCATAATGCAATTGGGTAATTGGATATGTTGAAAGTTGGGAAGAAAATGGGGAGAAAATGCATAAACAAACAAACAAACAAATCTCCCAGAATTAGCTAGTACAGTGGATACACCTCCTTTACTGGGACTAACAGGCACAGTGGATACACCTCCTTTACTGGAAATGGGTTTTAACAGTAAGTATTTAATGAAGATCCTGTTAAACAATTGAGTGCTTACATCATGTGGTAATGCACTGTGATTTTCTCATCTCCCCTCAGACCCCTCTGATCTGTAATGAGAAATAACGTCTGTTAGTTCAGGGTTTTGATCTCACTCCTTTGTCATCACTCTGTGGCCTCATTTTCTTTCTGAATAATTCATGCAACATTAATCTTTCAAGAGTCATCACTCAGAAATGGAAGAACGAGTTTAGGAGTTTGCTTCATGCTGCAAGACCTGAGACAGAGTGAGGGAGCAAGATAAACAAAGGAAAGCAGACACACAATAGGCTTTCTGTTTAAAATTGTTTCCACATTTTAAATTTCATAAAAATGTCACTGTAGCAGTGCGTAAAATAAACAAACTTATATTTGTTACAGTCAAAAGTTTACATACACTCATTAGGAAATGATTTTATCCTCGACTCTCTACTCTTCTACTTTTCTTTTCTAAATGATTGAAATACACAAAACACTTTTTTGACCCTGAAAAACCTTATTGTGTGTTTTCCTAAAACCTGCTTGATCAAATATATATCAATTTAGAATTATTTAATTTGTTGGTGTAGAGAGTTCTATCATGTCATTTAAGTTTGTCCCACAGCCTTCTCATTCCTTGTTAGTGATTATAACTGTGGCCCAGAATTGAGTTATTGTTCACTTTTGCTGTGTTATCTGTGTGTGTGTGTGTGTGTGTGTGTGTGTGTGTGTGTGTTTGTGAATTACAGCCCTGTTGGTTGCTGCTCGTATGCACGAGTTCCATCGCACCATCAAGGACGTGATCGGTGTGGTAAAAGTGTGTGAAGCCACACTGAGGAAGAGGTCAGATCATCAAACATAAATCGCACATATATAAAACTGACATTATTTATTGTATTTAGATTTCATTTGTATTTGAACATCTTGATTTGGTGAGTGAGTGGTTAATAAATACAGAACACTTCATTTAGAGTAGAAGAATGGCTTTGTCATATATACATATATACATGTACAGTACAATAAAATGATTTTTTAGTCTATCCCAGCTTGTTTGGAAGCTGGGGTCAGAGCGCAGGGTCAGCCATTGTCCGGAGCCTCTGGAGCCGAAAGGGGTTAAGGGAATCAAGCTCTTAACCTTTTAACTTTACCAACTAGGCTACCACAGTAGACTGTAGAGTTATCTCCCAGATCTAGTGATCCTAAAACTGTACAGAGTACTACCTCACGGAACATAGTGTGTTTGTCGCTTAAAAAAAGGTGGTTTGAGGTTTCACATATGTCGAATGTGAGAGTCACAAAGCAATGAGGACTTGGATATGACTAAAATTGGGTGAATTGGGGAGAATTATGATGTTTGTAATTTATTATTTTATTTATGTCCTTTTTGCTTGCATGGATTGTTTATTTTTAATAATGTAATAACTTTGTAATTATAATATAAGTTTCTGTTGGTGACTGAATCCCAAATTTCATTTAATTATTACCTGGTGGCCTTACCAATCTTATGTTTTTGTTCTTTTAGAAGTTGTGTATGATTACAGGCTTATTAATGCAATGCATTCAATTACAAAATTGTTTACGTAATTACAGTTCAAAAGCTGTTTTGATTGTAATTTGATTGCTCTAATATGACACATTAAAGTTTGAACATCCAGATCTGACTGCTTTGCAGTGCATTGGATACAGATAATATCTAGTAATGTCTCTGAAAATCTTTAAGGTGGGTTTTTCCCCATCATGAAAAAGACCAACCTACATCGCATAGGAAACAGATCAGATTGGGGCCACTTTGAACCACAGTGTGAACATAGCCATGGCACTTTAATACAAGTGAAGTAGCTGCATCTAACCCAACCCCCACGCTCTGATTGACAGGCTTAGTGAGTTTGAGGACACGCCCACTAGTGAGCTGACCATCGAGGAGTTTATGAAGGTGGATCTGGAGCAGGAGTGTGACCCGCCCTCCTTCAAAGATGGACAAAGGAAGCTGAGGCTGCAAAAGGTAACACCAGTGCTGACATCGAGCTTGCGAGTTCAAATCTCAGGTCTGCCATTGGCAGTCAATGATCGGCTCTTCTGAAGGGTGGAATGGTAGAGGGGATTCCTCATAAATGCTGCAATTATGACCTCTGCTGGCTGATTGATGGTGTCTGCACAGAGACAGGGGGGTAAAGGGGATCAATGTGGGACTCTACGGGCATGATACAGATTTCATATAAACCCATCTCGTGCAAGTGAAAAAAAGTGGTCAGCTAGTGCACAAGTTTTAAAAGGGCCATGTCAGTCACTGTCAGACAGGAGTGGAGGTCAGTCTTAAAACATGAAAGAGTAATAGAATTAGTGAAGATATACTGTCCTGTGATAGATCAGTAGAGTCCTGGGAGCAGTCCTGCCCCATGTCCTGTATTTTCATGTAGCATGCATGCTTTTTGAGCACCTATATAGAGTGAGTAATTAAATAAATGTTTTGTCAGCTGGGTTGAGTAATGAGATGAAATGTGTTATGTTTTTGTCTGCAGATTGAAGAAGAGCTGTCCAAGAAGATCGACGATGTTCAAGGTTAAACCACAGAATGTGGCCGCATGTTATCAACTTTTTTTTTAATTCCATTTCTTGCTTAATAAGGTCATCTGGATTTTTTTCGGTTTGTGTTAAAGGTGAAATCTGTGGCTATCAAGACGAGATTGAACTGGAACTGGAGACCAGCAGACCCAAAGCCAAAGGGCTTATTGCGATTATCAATAAAAACGGTACACACACACACACACGGTAATTGAGAGCATTGTTTTGTGCACTGACCAATCTCAGGAAGGTACAGAATATTTTTAATCAACTCCACAAAGTACTACATGTCATTTGACCTTGTTGCTTACAGGACTTTTACTGTTTGAGTTCTTTCCTGGTTGCCATGGTTTCATTGGAGGAAAATAGCTTCATTAGAGTGGACTGGTTGTTTTTCGTGTCGCCACCAGTGACCTCCCTGTTGCTCATTCGCCATTAAACAAAACAGGACATTACACAGCGAGAATAAAAACATTTTGTAAAGCGTCATTTTATTTAGTATTCTGGTGGTTTAGCGCTCTGTTACGCTGGCCCATTACCTCTGCGATCTGGATTCGAATCTCCACAATGCTATGGGTCGGCCGAGCATCTACACAAACAAGTCAGTGGTTAAAGCCCCGCAATGGATTTCCACCCTGTTCAGAGTATTCCTGCCTTGCGCTCAGTGTTTCCAGGTGCAACCAGACCCGCTTCGACCCTGACCACGATAAAGTGGCTGATAAACATTGGGGCGGGGAAGGGGGGAACTATGTCTATGTTTCAGTCTAAGGAAAACAATGTATCAGTCTGAAAAAGGTTATACAAGTATATCTCAGACTCTAGGACTCCACGGAATCCCTGTGGAAGTCATTATCGCCGAATGCAGGACAGGTGTAAATGAACCCAGTGGTGGCCTGCTAAAGTTTCTCAGTGACAACTCATTCAGAAAGTCACACATGCTGATGTTAGCTACTTTACAATATGAAGAAAAATGGGATTTATGAGAGGGTAACCAGAAGAAAACCATTGCTGACCAAGAGGAACATCTATGCTGGACTCCAAAACCACCTGGATAATTTAGAATCATGTTCTGCAGATTGATCACTTAAAATTGGAACATTCTCAAGAAGATCATTTGTCAGATTAGACACTGATGTTGGATGAGAAGGCCTGGCTTACCATAGACACTCTATTTAATCTCAAAGCTGTTTAGTGCACACATTATATATGTTATA
Organism: Trichomycterus rosablanca; assembly: GCF_030014385.1. Classification (NCBI taxonomy): domain Eukaryota; kingdom Metazoa; phylum Chordata; class Actinopteri; order Siluriformes; family Trichomycteridae; genus Trichomycterus; species Trichomycterus rosablanca. Next base: position 12,193,924 of record NC_085992.1, read on the forward strand.
TGCACACATGTGCACACATTTTGGGACAGTGGTAGCTTAGTGGGTAGAGGTTTGGGCTATCAAATGAAAGGTTGAGAGTTCGAATCCCAGCTCTGCTATGCAGCCACTGTTGGGTCCTTGAACAAGGCCCCTAACCCTGTCTGTTCCAGGGGTGCCTTACAATGGCTGACCCTGCACTCGGATATGCAAAGAAAGAATTTTGTTGTACTGTACACCTGTATATGTATATATGACAAATAAAGCCATTCTATTTTATTTGCTGTAACTCTTGCACAACTGTTTACCTTCAGCTGGCACCTATTACACATCAAGCCATCTCATCTCCTCACCTGTTTGTCATTTTTACCATTTTTTTACACACTGTTGTTTATATTTAGTATTATTTCAGTGGATTTTATAGTGTTTGATGTTATTGTTTTAGTTGTGTGCTTGTTTAGTTTTATTCTGTGAGTGGCAACACGGTGGCTCGGTGGGTAGCTTGCCTAGCTAACCAGAAATACCAGCTAATGTTGCTAAGTGAATAAAAACAACTGAAGAATCAAACAGCTAAAACACTACATACCACAACTAAGGCTATAAAATACAGTGAAATAAAACTAAATGTAAAAAAGATTATATACAAAATTTGTAGAAACTACTAAGACAGTTAAGGAGATCAGATGTCTGGATGTGTAGCAGGCGCTAGCCGGGAGTATGGTTTATTAGACACCGTTGATTTTATACATCTTTTGGCAATGGGTGTGGCTGAAACACCTAAACTACAACTGCCAGAAGTATGAGAACACCATTCTGAATTACTATGTAGTATATTTAGTATACATACAGCAGGTAACATCCCTGATCCAACAATGCCCCTACCACCATCTGATCTCAGACCAATTATAAAAGCATACACCACAGCAGCTTAGCAAAAAGAGACCACCAACCATCTTATACCACCAACAAACTCTACGAGATCCACCCTTCTATAAAACAGATAGAGCTCAATACCCCAAAAAATTATGGGAACAATGATCTACACAAGATGCCGCATAGGACACACACCTACTCGCTAAAAGGAGACCAGACCCCTATTCGCTCCCTCTGTGGATCAAGAACTTCTATTAATCTGTTAGCTAGCCATGATAATAGCCATAGCAGCTGACATGGCGTTAAGAATTAAACAAACAAATACATACACATACAGCACTTGTGCTCACTAACACTGTTATAACAAAACCTATGCTATTACACACACACACACACACACACACTCACACAGCATGAAACCTAATCCCACATTACATGCTGCTTTAGGGTGTTAGCAGATTGATCTGCTCAGTGAAAGCATTTTAATTGTGTTTTTGGTTTTCTGGACACCCCTGTTCTCACTTCACTGTTCACTTAACACTTTTCTGTTGCTGTTGGCTCTCTCTCAGCCCAATTAACACTCAGACTTAACGAGCTGGATGAACTGTCTCAGTGTTTGACAGTGATAGGGCTAATTTAATGTGTATGTGTATGAATTTGAGGACATTAGCGTGTGTGTGTGTGTGTGTGTGTGTAGCTTTGATTAATGAACGACTCTTAGCTGAGATTTGATAAAAGACCAAATAAAGCAGGATCCCTGTTTGTAATTAAAACTCCTCCTCGTTAAGCTGGTTAACTGAGCCTTAACGATGTATTTAATCACTCTTGGTTACAGTCGAGCTGCACGGCTGAATGGCTGAAATGCCAGCGAGTGTGCTGATGACATTTCTTTGCTCCGCTGATTCCTAATGAACTAATTATCAGCGGAAGGTTAATGACAAGGCTTATTATTGTTGTCATGGTGATAAGAAAATCTAAAAATTGGTTTTAAACATTGAAGGAGTAGTTCTACTAGACATCAAGTGTGCTAATGTTCCACTTACTGTACGTTGTGACGTCAGTTATGCCAAATCATTCTCGGTGCTGGAAGTGACCCTCAGCTGAGGTCAGCACTGATTGACAAAGCTAATACTAAATGTACATTTGACTTGACTAAAACCCAAATTATTTGGATAGTGTTGTTGATCCTTGAGCTTCACCTTCACCAATTTCTAAAGCTCAGTGCATCACCGTAGCCATTCTCAACCAGGTTTATCCTGACCTGGGCAGTGCGGCTGTATTTCTGTTTTCTTCTTTTTATATTCTTTATGTCGGACTGAACTTAGCTTTATAGTTTGTTCAGTGTCGCACTCTCCAGAGCCATGCGTCTCCAAAATTACATTTATGTCATGAATGTTTTTTACTTCATTTTAGTTTGGTCTTGTGATTAGTCTCTACTATACTGATAGACCTTTCAAAGTCACATGTTGACTTCAACACATTGAGTAATACGACCAATCTGAAGCATATATCATAAAAGTAATGTCCCTTGAGGAACTTGAGGTACCTCATAGTCAATGGTGACACCAGTGGGAATACCTGTAGCCACCAGCTTAGAATCACATGAGTTGCATGTCTGGAAATCTACATGTATGACCCATGTTTCTTTTTATCCTCACTCCCCCACCAGACAGTTCAGCCCCCTTGGCGTCCACTGGTACCTGCGACGTGGACGACGAGGATGAAGAGCTCCAAGCGGTAGCATCTCACCTGAACAAGGACCTGCTTGACATCAATGAGGATGAGGAGGGAGATGAGGAAGAACAAGACGAGCTGAGAGAGGAAGAGCAAGACACTCGAATGAAGCGTCCTTCTCTGGAGGTTCTGCTCGGACCTCTGCCCACCGCCGCCAGCCTCGGCCTCTCCGACTCCATCAGCAAGTGTGTAGGAGAGGAGAAGGAGAATGAGAACGGTGAGTTTCACTTCTGTGTCTACACTACACCTCAGATACCTGGGATGTAGTTGGAAGAAAAAGTTTGTGAACCTATTGGGATTAACCCTACGTGCAGACTAGCAGCAATTGTGGGTGTTTGGTTGCCATGGTTTTAACAGATGCCAATTACCACAAATCAGACATGTCCTCTTTTAAAATAAGAATCCTGGAGGGAGATCGCTCGTCTATACATTTCATCCTTGTGTCTGTGCAGGCACAGTGGCTCGGTGGGTAGCACTGTCGCCTCACAGCAAGAAGGTCCCGAGTTCGACTTCCAGGTTGAGCGGTCCGGGTCCTTTCTATGTAGTCTGTGTGGGTTTCCTCCAGGAGCTTTGGATTCCTCCCACAGTCCCAAGACATGCAAGTGAGGTGAATTGGAGATCCAAAATTGTCCATGACTTTGTTTGATATTAAAACTTTAACTGATGAACCTTGTGTTACCTGTAACCACCTGTCCTGTCATGAATATGAATATTGTCTGATCTTCATCCTCATGTCCACATTTCCTTTTAAGTTTCCCTTCTTTCCCAAAAACAAGTGTGAGTGAGTAAATGTGTGGGTTTGCTGGCCTGCGATGGATCGGCATCATAGTGCCCCAGACCCACCAGGACCATGACTAGAATAAAGCAGTTTCTCCATAGCCAAAAGTATTTGGACACCTGTCCATAACTTGGCTTTGGAGTGGCCTTCCATCTGAGTTGCCAAATGATGTGTTTAATGTGGTTAAAGTCTGGGTTAGTTCTCATGCTGGTAGATCAAAGGGCCTTCTGCAAACTGCTTCCAGAGTGTTGTGAAGTATAGAATTTATTTTAAATAATTGGTTGTATATGCCTGTTATGGATATGGGTGTGTCTAAAACACCTGAAGTTATTAAGGCTGTCCACTTACCCTGTTATATAGTATAAAATTAGCTGTCCATTTCTTTTAATGGTGTGTATGGACATGTCAACAGCGAACAATAGTTCAGAACCGCTTCATCATCAGTGTCAAGTGAGTCAGTTGTGATAATATGATTCACAAATGAAGCACTACACTAAATGGTGTTTTTGCTTGTGCTAGGTGAACAAATTAGGACTTCAAATCATCACATTTTACTATTATTGGTGTTGACTTCTACAGTATTGGTATCGTAACAACCTAGTAATCAAAGGAACAATTTGTCAGTAGTTGCAGAATAAAAAGTCAGCATTAAGCACAACTGAAGTAGCCATGTACTGATACTAAGTGAAAACACAGCTGCTGGGTTGAGCCGGGCTGTAGGTAAAGCCGGAGTTCTGACTGGCTGTGCATGACCATTATCTGGTCTTTGATTGGCCACTTGGTTTTCTGTGTCTTTCATTACCCCTCTGTTCTTTGAAGCAGTAAGTGCACCAGCACGTTGTCATTAGTTCTTCTCTTTCATCCTCCCTCTGTGTGTGTGTGTGTGTGTGCGTGTGTGTGTGGCGTGGGCCGAGGTGGGCTAAAAGAAAACCCATTACTCTTGTTAAACGAGGAACCGCAGTGTGCTTTTAGTCCGATTCGAACCGTGACCATCGTCCATCAATCTGTCAGTCCAAGCTGAGCGGAAAATTTGAAAACCCATCGTGAAAACACGCAGATGTTTTAATCTGATTCTGCTCCCGAAAAGCTAATTTCATCATCTATCAAATTTATATCTACTCACCCTGTTTGTACTGTCCACGGCCAAGCAAGCTTCACATAGTAAAGAAGGCCTCTGATCCGCCTTTCAATTAGTCCACGTGAAACTTGAATCAAAGAGCCAATTCTTGTACAACAGTTTCATGTTGTTGTCCATGATCATTTAAAGCTCTGTGGACAGACTGACGTGTTGTCCTGCAGATTTCTATTTTTGGCAGCTTGTTCTTTAGTAGTTATTAATTTGCATCTGACCACCTGGACGTATTTCCTCTCAGCATAAAGGGACAGTTTGTGTTTTTTCTTCTGACCCTGTGATGAGACGACTGTTCCACGTCTCTACCAGAGCTTGATGTCTTTCATGACGTCTTAATATCAGAGATAACAGAATGTATTCATTCTGACAGACTTGAGCATGACTGTGCATCTGCTGTGGAGTCTAAAAGAACTTTAAATTCTTTGAAATGGAAATTGCTCAGACAGATTTATGGACGGGTGGAGAAGACGGGGCGTGTTTGTGCACGTCTTTAACTCGTGCTCTTTCTGAACCCTTAGTATTGATTGATTCTTTCTTTTTATTTTTAGGCTCACTTTGCTCTGCAGTCCTTCTATACTAAGATAAGCTCAAACGCCCATCTTGGAGGGTTGGGGATAGTGTGGTTGTGTAGGCAGTTTTCAGTGAATCCTGTGGGATATTTATGGTTCAGCACTGCCAGTCAGCACTGCTCTGGTGTGTTGGCTAAGATATTGAAAGTGGCAAAGGGGTGTGACCTTTGGGGGGTATTTTGGTGCAGGTTGATTTTGGAACGAGGCATAGTTAATAAACTGAAGGAATTTGAGTATAAACGTGTAGTTACGTTGCACACAAGAGCAAGATGTCATTCTTTTGGGAATATGATGGGAATAACTGGAATGGGGTAATTTGAGTAATACAATTGTTTGCCTTCAGTAACCTCCATTCACAAACATTGGCAATAAAAAGTGTTATACTGAAAAGCTTGCTGAAAGCCAATGAGTCAAACTGCTTAGAAAGAGCTGCTCGATCTCTTGTTAGTACTGTTATCGTGAAGCCAAACTGTCTAGAAGCAACAACAGCTCAGCAATAAAGCCACACAAGCTCACAAACTGTTAGAATCAGGTTTCCATGGCTGAGCAGCTGCACACAAGCCTAAAACCAGCATGGGCAATGCCAAGAGTCCATGGCTATTGGACTCTGGAGCAATTGACACAGACCAGTACAATAGATCCTGCAATAGGCATTGCCAAGCATTGATAGTACAATGGGTCTCACTGAAGTGCCACTTTTCCAACATGTCAAGGTTCTGCCTTGCTAGAGCTGCACTGGTCATCTGAGAGTCACTTGTTATCAGTAAGAGGAATCACCTTGAAGCAACAATTCAGAACAAGATCCAAAAGTTCTTGGTTGCAAAACCATTTCAAACTGCATTAAAATCATCATCAGTACAAGAACTGATGGGTTTTTCATGGCTGAGCAGCTTTACTCAAGCCTTTGAATACCATATGCAGTGCAAGAGTTCTAGTGGTGTAAAGCACACCACTTTTGGACTTAAAATCTGTTTGAATTTTAGCCAATTTATCATGTTCCAGAATCTGGCAGCCTGAAATTTGCATAAAAACCGAAATCCACGGTTGCCAAATCGATCTGTCTGTCTGTCTGTCTGTCTGTCTGTCTGTCTGTCTGTCTGTCTGTCTGTCTGTCTGTCTGTCTGTCTGTCTGTCTGTCCATCCATCCATTTATCCTTCCATCCATCCATCCCTCTATCTATCAATCTATCTATCAATATTAGTGCTTGATCACATCAACACTCTTATGGCCAAATGGACGTGAATCCCTTGGGACTTGTTCCAAGTCTAGTTGAAAGCCTTTTTTAATAATGCCAGTGGCTTTGGACATTTTGGACAGTTTTTTTAATGGTCAGTAGTTTGGAAACACCAGACATTAATCTAAGCACACACAGTATTAACTACATGTTACTTCTTCTTACCAAAAGGTCAAATGCTAAAGCCACATCTGTAGAGCTAATAAAGACCCACCCCCCAATCCTCTGGTCTCTCAGCATGAGTGTGATGGCCCATCTGGCCTTTTAAACACCAATCCCAAACATCTGCTCACAATCCGACTGACAATTCAATACAACACAATGAATCTCATCCACTGTCACTTTCCGTCCACCCTCCCTCCTCCAGACAGTGATCTGGGCAGATGGACAGAGTTTCATTGGGGTCTGACGGGGTCACTGATTTTACATACACATGATCACACTTCACTGAACGCCTGAAATCCCAGCATGTTCAGGCACGCTGATGCTTTATCAGAACAGTAGCAAGTTGTTAGCTGTCCATCAAACTAATATCATTTAGAAGCTGCCTGTCTGAGCTTATATGAGCATCAAAAAAACCCCAAAAAGAATTACAAGAGGTTCAGTTACGATGCTAAACTGCAGCTTGTTTGTTAACTAAGTAATAGCGGTGGCATTATATTCGGCTAAAATAAAAACCAGGAACGGTAAAAATAAGAAACAGCTAGTTTTTGGTGTGCCAGGCTTTAGTGGTTCAGAGATTTAGAGATAGACTGATAGAGAGATGCCATTATCTGAAAAGGCAAACAGGAAGGGGTGTGACTATCTACATACACACACACACACACACACACACACACACACACACACATTCATATGTATACACACACTCACACATGTAAACATACACACACATACACTCACACACAAGCACTTGCATATGTAAACACATGTGAACACACGTAACTGCATACACACAGACATGGACACTTTTATTGCCTAAATACACACACAGTTTTCACGCACATTCACACCTTTACACCCTACACGTAGACATAATACACACACATCAACACATTTACACCCACATGTATACATTTACATTTTCGGCATTTAGCAGACGTCTTTATCCAAAGCGACTTACATTACAGTTACAGTATACAGTCTGAGCGATTGAGTGTTGAGGGTCTTGCTCAAGGGCCCAACAGCAGCAACCTGGCAGTGGTGGGACTTGAACCAGCAACCTTTTTATTACTAGTCCAGTACCCTAACCACTAGGCTACGGCTTGCCTAGACGAAGAAAAAAAAAGCATAATACATACATAACATACATAGTACCCACACATACATATGCATACACACACTCACACACACACACACACACCTTTACACCTTACTCATACACATAATACACACACACATACATAGCACATACAGTGTATCACAAAAGTGAGTACACCCCTCACATTTCTGCAGATATTTAAGTATATCTTTTCATGGGACAACACTGACAAAATGACACTTTGACACAATGAAAAGTAGTCTGTGTGCAGCTTATATAACAGTGTAAATTTATTCTTCCCTCAAAATAACTCAATATACAGCCATTAATGTCTAAACCACCGGCAACAAAAGTGAGTACACCCCTTAGTGAAAGTTCCTGAAGTGTCAATATTTTGTGTGGCCACCATTATTTCCCATAACTGCCTTAACTCTCCTGGGCATGGAGTTTACCAGAGCTTCACAGGTTGCCACTGGAATGCTTTTCCACTCCTCCATGACGACATCACGGAGCTGGCGGATATTCGAGACTTTGCGCTCCTCCACCTTCCGCTTGAGGATGCCCCAAAAATGTTCTATTGGGTTTAGGTCTGGAGACATGCTTGGCCAGTCCATCACCTTTACCCTCAGCCTCTTCAATAAAGCAGTGGTTGTCTTAGAGGTGTGTTTGGGGTCATTATCATGCTGGAACACTGCCCTGCGACCCAGTTTCCGGAGGGAGGGGATCATGCTCTGCTTCAGTATTTCACAGTACATATTGGAGTTCATGTGTCCCTCAATGAAATGTAACTCCCCAACACCTGCTGCACTCATGCAGCCCCAGACCATGGCATTCCCACCACCATGCTTGACTGTAGGCATGACACACTTATCTTTGTACTCCTCACCTGATTGCCGCCACACATGCTTGAGACCATCTGAACCAAACAAATTAATCTTGGTCTCATCAGACCATAGGACATGGTTCCAGTAATCCATGTCCTTTGTTGACATGTCTTCAGCAAACTGTTTGCGGGCTTTCTTGTGTAGAGACTTCAGAAGAGGCTTCCTTCTGGGGTGACAGCCATGCAGACCAATTTGATGTAGTGTGCGGCGTATGGTCTGAGCACTGACAGGCTGACCCCCCACCTTTTCAATCTCTGCAGCAATGCTGACAGCACTCCTGCGCCTATCTTTCAAACACAGCAGTTGGATGTGACGCTGAGCACGTGCACTCAGCTTCTTTGGACGACCAACGCGAGGTCTGTTCTGAGTGGACCCTGCTCTTTTAAAACGCTGGATGATCTTGGCCACTGTGCTGCAGCTCAGTTTCAGGGTGTTGGCAATCTTCTTGTAGCCTTTGCCATCTTCATGTAGTGCAACAATTCGTCTTTTAAGATCCTCAGAGAGTTCTTTGCCATGAGGTGCCATGTTGGAACTTTCAGTGACCAGTTTGAGAGAGTGTGAGAGCTGTACTACTAAATTGAACACACCTGCTCCCTATGCACACCTGAGACCTAGTAACACTAACGGGTGACATGACATTTTGGAGGGAAAATGACAAGCAGTGCTCAATTTGGACATTTAGGGGTGTAGTCTCTTAAGGGTGTACTCACTTTTGTTGCCTGTGGTTTAGACATTAATGGCTGTATATTGAGTTATTTTGAGGGAAGAATAAATTTACACTGTTATATAAGCTGCACACAGACTACTTTTCATTGTGTCAAAGTGTCATTTTGTCAGTGTTGTCCCATGAAAAGATATACTTAAATATCTGCAGAAATGTGAGGGGTGTACTCACTTTTGTGATACACTGTATACACGTGTGCACATGTTTCACACACATTCACATCCTTACACCCACCAAATGTACGTAATGAACACACACGCACACATTCATGTATACACACACACGTAAATATACACACATACACTCACACACAAGTACACACATAAATATATAGACATGTAAACACATGTAACTGCATATACACAGACATGGACACATATTGCACAAATACACACAGTTTTCACACACTCACACCTTAAAGGCATTCTTTTTCTTCTTAAACCCTACACATAGACATAATACACATGCACACACAGCACAAATACACACAGTTTTTACACACCTTCACACCCACCACATGTACGTAATAAACAAACACACACACACTTTCATTGTTTCTTGCTTTGTTCATTGTTTGGAGCACAGTCTCTCTGCTTCTTTGTTGGAATTACATCACATTACTTCAGTTTTTTTCATGCAGACACACATACCCACATGCTCACACACAATAGGAACTTATCAGGCGTTGTGTATTGTGATTGAGCATCTGTTTGACTTTAAGAAAGAATGAAACATGTGCGTGTGTTCAAGTGGGGTGAACTGAACCCTGAACTCTGAGCTCCTATGGCGTGTGTGCAGGGGTATAGAACCCCACCCCACCACCCCTCTTACCCAAATAGTATTTCATGACATGACAGTCTTGGGATTTCAATTAATTTTGCCTGTTGATGTTTTCTTCTGTGAATTACTTTGAACACTTTTTTAACTACATGGACAAAAGTATTGGGACACCACTTCTAATTTTTGAATTAATGTGTTTCAGCCACAACACTAACTCAGTTATATAAAGGAAAGTAAGTGCTTCAGATTTGTAACAGCAGTTTAGGGAAGGCCCTTTCCTGTTCCAGCATGACTGTGACCTTAAAAGCATAAGGAAAAGCTTCAGTGGCCTGCACAGAGCCATGACCTCAGCCCCACTGAACAGCTTTGGAATGAACTGGAACATCAATGGAGGCCCAGCCATACAAATGATCTTTTGACTGAATGGGCAGTAATTCCCACAGACATACTTCAAAGTCTTGTGAGAAGTCTTCTCAAAAGAGTGGCTGTTGTTATAGCTGAAAAGGTCACTCTATTTTAATATCATTTGTTTTTAAATGGAATGTCCAACAAGCTCATGATCAGGTGTCCAAATGCTTATGGTCGTAATGTATCTGCAGGGACAAGAATCGACATACAGCAGCATTAATTATTGATTTGGTTCTGTAGAAAGTGCCAATATAAATAGGACTAGCTTTCTTTCACCTGTTACAAACTGTCACATTATGCTGAGAGGAAATTTGTCTGGATGGTTGAATGTGATCAGAATAATATTAAAAGCTCCTAAAAAACTTTAAATTACCTGAAACATATACACTGATCAACCATAACATTAAAACCACCTCCTTGTTTCTACACTCACTGTCCATTTTATCAGCTCCACTTACCATATTGAAACACTTTGTAGTTCTACAATTACTGACTGTAGTCCATCTGTTTCTCTGCATGCTTTGTTAGCCCCCTTTCATGCTGTTCTTCAATGGTCAGGACTCTCCCAGGACCACCACAGAGCAGGTACTATTTAGGTGGTGGATGATTCTCAGCACTGCAGTGACACTGACATGGTGGTGGTGTGTTAGTGTGTGTTGTGCTGGTATGAGTGGATCAGACACAGCAGCGCTGCTGGAGTTTTTAAACTCCTCACTGTCACTGCTGGACTGAGAATAGTCCACCAGCCACAAATATATCCAGCTAACAGCGCCCCGTGGGCAGCATCCTGTGACCACTGATGAAGATCTAGAAGATGACCAACTCAAACAGCAGCAATAGATGAGCGATCGTCTCTGACTTCACATCTACAAGGTGGACCTACTAGGTACAGGACAGGGTGAAACAGGGTGAAAGCAGGCTAAAAAAGTATGTAGAGAAACAGGTGGACTACAGTCAGTAATTGTAGAACTTCAAAGTGCTTCTATATGGTAACTGGAGCTGATAAAATGGACAGTGAGTTCCTTTCTTCTGTGTCTGTAAATAATTGACTGTAGTGGTACGTTGTTCAGCCCTATAAGAAAGTCCACTTATACAGTATGTGTAGAACAGTCTGGAATGCTTTAGGCTTCTAAAAATATTACATTTAAATCTGAAACGTCTTGTGTCAGTGAACGGTTATGAATGATGGATGAAGATGGACAACTATAATATGACTCAAACCACTTTAGTATTGATCTAAACACATTACTGTGCTTTGTCTCGCTTAAATAGCTTTTCTTCCCTCTTTGTGTGTGTGTGTGCGCGCGTGCGCATGTGCGTGTGTGTTATGGGGGTGGTTCTTCATCCTTCAGACTAAGTACTGTAGTAGATATGCAGCACATTGTGGAAATACTCCTCTATTAGTCCCTCTAGACTTGTTTCTATCTCTGCCTCTGCTGGAGGCACTGTGTATGCAGTAGCAGGTGTCTGTGTGGGTGTGTGTGTGGGTGGGTAGGGGGTTTTGGGGGTGTGTGGGTGAGGGGTTTCCTGTGGGAGGTCACAGGGGTTAGTAAGGGTCACTTGTTAATCGATAAAACTGTTTCCCCTATTGCCAAAGGAGCCTTTTAATCACTTTCTCTCAGCTTCTCTGTACCCGTCAGTCCCAGTAAGGGTGTGTTCTCTGTACCTGTCAGTCCCAATAAATGACTGTCCAATGTACTTTTCAGTCAAAGTACGGCGGAGTCCTCTGTATCTCTCAGTTCCAGTAAATGAACGTCCTATGTACCTGTCAGTCCCAGTAAAAGAGGTGCATCCATCGTACCACTGTCAGTCCCACTGAGAGATATACCTGTCAGCCCTGAGGACCTGGGTTTAATCCTCTCCATTAGTCACTATCTTGGAGAAGTTTTGCAAATAAGTTATCCATGTGTCCCTGTGTGTATCTTTTATTTACTTCAGTTTCATCACACATTCCTAAAACGTTCTGAGGACGGATTGTCTGCTCCAATTTGTTTCCCCAGTTTTGAGTAAGTGATTGAATGTGTGTTTCCACTTGGCCATGAACGTACTGCGACTAGTGGAAATAAATGAATATTCTTGGCAGGTTTCATCTTTATAGAAATCTTGTTTTCAACCTGCTGTTTATACTTTAACATTCAACAAGGAATTCTGTATTTTATTCATGTGAAAAAATGTATTTAGAAATGATGTTGAAAAACCACATTAAATTGTGATAATCCAGATATTCTGGTCCCTACACCTGCAGCCGTATCTTCATAATGGATTTGGTCTTGGTGTGTGTATTGATGTAGTACAACCCCTGGCAAAAATTATGGAATCACCACTCTTGGAAGATGTTCTGTCAATTGTTTAATTTTGTAGAAAAAAAATAAATCACAGACATGCCACAAAACTATAATTTTTCAAAATGTCAACCTTCTGGCATTAAGAAACAATAAAAAAAAGAAACAAATATAATAGTTGTGGTCAGTCACAATTGCTTTTTTTTAGATCAAGTAGAGGAAAAAAATATGGAATCACTCAAATCTGAGGAAAAAATTATGGAATCACTCTGTAATTTGCAGTTTAAAAACAAAACATCTGCAGCAGATTAGATTTGCTAATTATTCTTCAGTTTAAAAAGAGTGCTCACACCTCGGAGAGCTGTTGCACAAAGCAGATTGTCATGAATCATGGTTCCAACACAAGATATGTCAGTTGAAACAAATGAGAGGATTATAAAACTCCTTCAAGAAGATAAATCATTGTGGAATGTCGCAAAAGATGTTGGTTGTTCCCAGTAAGCTGTGTTTAAAATCTGGACCAAGTACAAACAAAATGGGAAGGTTGTATAAGGGAAGCATACTGGTAGACCAAGTAAGACATCAAAGCATCAAGATAGAAAACTTAAAGCAATATGTCTTGAAAACAGAAAATGCACAACAAAACAAATGAGAAACAAGTGGCCGGAAAGTGGAGTCAATGTCTGTGACTGAACTGTAAGAAATCACCTAAAAGAAATGGGATTTACATACAGAAAAGCCAAACAAAAGCCATCATTAACACCTAAAAAGAAAAGAACAAGGTTAAAGTAGGCTAAAGAAAAGCAATCGTGGACTGTGGGTGACTGGATAAAAGTGATCTTCAGTGATGAATCGCGAATCTGCATTGGGCAAGGTGATGATGCTGGAACTTTTGTTTGGTGTCTGTCCAATGAAATTTATGAAGATAACTGCCTAAAGAAAACATGTTAATTTCCACAGTTGTTGATGATATGGGCCTGCATGTCGGGTAAAGGCACAGGGGAGATGGTCTTCAATAAATGCCAAAGTCCACATTGAAATTTTGGACGCTTTTCTTATCCCATCATTTGAAAGGATGTTTGGTGATGATGACTTCATTTTTCAAGATGATAATGCATCTTGCCATAGGGCAAAGGACGTGAAAACTTTCCTTCAAGAAAACATATAATGTCAATGGCATGGCCTGCAAATAGTCCGGATCTCAATCCATTTGAAAATCTCTGGTGAAAATTGAAGAAAATGGTCAATGACAAGGTTCCAACCTGCAAAGCTGATCTGGCAACAGCAAGAGACAGTTGAAGGCAGATTGATGAAGAATACTGTTTGTCATTAGTTAACTCCATGCCTCAGAGAGTTTAAACCATTATAAAAGCCAGAGGTGGTGCAACAAAGTAATAATGGTGCAGTGTTTTCTAATGATTCCATAATTTTTTCCTCAGATTTGAGTGATTCCATATTTTTTTCCTCTACTTGATCTAAAAAAAAGCAATTGTGACTGACCACAACTATTATATTTGTTTCTTTTTTTATTGTTTCTTAATGCCAGAGGGTTGACAGTTTGAGAAATGATAGTTTTGTGGCATGTCTGTGATTTATTTTTTTTCTACAAAATTAAACAATTGAAAGAACATCTTCCAAGAGTGGTGATTCCATATTTTTTGCCAGGGGTTGTATGAGATAAAAAGAACAGTTTTTGGAATTGAGATTAAAAAGAAGTTGTCACATTAGTAGGAAAGGTGATGAAACGCAGTGCTGAACACACTTCTGTCCCATCTTTTTGTAGTGTGTTGCAGGCATCAGAAACTAAAAGCGTTCATATTTACAATAAATGATCTAGTGGAAACGTTGTAAATCTTTTCTTTCTACTTTAATTAGTATGTAAGAAAAATATTAATTTACACTAGAAGTAGTAATACATAATCAATTACAGTGGTACGGTGTACTTGGGAGTTTAAAAAACGTTGAGTTTCATGGTATTTTTTCCCATAAGGATGTATGGAAAACGTGTTAATGCGTTCCATGGTCCCATGCAGATATTTTAGGCTAATGTAAAATAATGGGGTTGTTTTGGACACTTATACACTGAAAATGACACAAGTATAATATAAAAACACTGAAATACAATTTAAAACAGTAAAATTTCCAAAAAACATGCACTTTACCTTAACTTTTTTGTTTCCTTACGTTGTCTCCTTCTTAATCGTGGAGGTGCTTGATCTCTGAATACCGTATTCCCTAGCGAGTTCAGTAAAGGCACGTTCACATGAGAAGCGGCAGAATCACTTTTTGCTGTCTGTGCTGTTATTTCTATGGAGTGTGGTGGAGCACAAAGCTGAACATGAGTTACTGTACTAAAACAAGTGAGGAATTTCATTAGTGGAGAGCAGTAACTTATGAGCAGTAATAATTAAGAGATATTTAGTGTTACTATGTTGTTTTTTTAAATACATAACTATAAGCGTTTTAAACTCTCTCGGAAAAGCTGATTCTTACAATTTCTCAGAACCCCGAGCTATAACACAAGTTTAAACGTGAAACAGGAGAAAAATCCAGCTAAACACAGATATATGTTGAGCTTTCAGAGTGGATTTGACTATTATTCCACACAAATGCAGATTCGTCTCATATTCGCACTTTAATGACGTTTTACCACACCGCTTGAGGCGAGCACTGAACAAAGGGGCAGTTGCACACACGTATGGTGTAAGGTAAACGTTGAGTTTAAGGTAAATGTTGAGTTTAAGGGTACAAATTTCTCAATGAAGGGGTTTGCGTTTTAAAGATTTTGAGTTTAGGGGACGTCGAGTTACAAGGTACCACTGTAGTACTTAGAACATGTAGATATGCTTAGGGCATAATTGCCAGTAGTCATATTCCAATATTCCAAGTATACTGCTACAGTGGAAGGTTACTGGATGTGTATGTGGTGTACGTGACAAGAAGTGCGTGAATTGCATTGTATGACCTCTAAAACCCAGTTCTAGCTGGTTTAGACCGGTTTCTATATTCTAGCTAAGAAATCTCTCTTAACGGTGAAATCTTCCACTGTCCTACAAGGTCAATGAAGGGAGTATATGGGGTGATTATTTTCTTTCCTCTTTATCGCATTCACAGTGTCTCTGTGTGGGACTCTGTTGGTGCGGTCCTTTATTGCAGACAAGATTAAAACCTTTTTCTACTCATAATCAAGTCTGTGATGTATTTTATTAAGGGTTTTTCCACCACATTAGTTAAACAAAGAATTAAAAAATTTAACAAATCTTTTTTTTATCTTCTTTTCATCGTATTTTACAAAATGTCCCAACTTTTTTGGCAGTGGGGTTTGTAATAACTGGATCTCTTCTCTTTTGTTCTGTTCTTCTGAAGTTGGTGCAGGTGGGTCTGTATTGTCGGATTTATCTCTCGCTCACTGCAGCTTCTGTTCCTCTGTTCCTCTAATGTGCTGCTCTGTTTCTTCTTAACTCTGATCTTTAAAGTGCTGTAACTAATCACCGCCGCCTGATTACGCCTCACCACATCACACACACACCACGGAAAGCACACTTTTAGAGGCACGCTACGGGGGTGGGTGCTTTGAGACCAAGATACCATGTGCGAGGCTTTAAACAGATCCCGCACCCCATGGTTTTAAAAAGTTGTCATCATCCAACATGCTATATCGGCACATGTTATTACTGGGGGATCAAAAAGTGTGCCAAGATAACAATCCCCACATGTTACACCACCACCATCCACCTGAACTGTTAACAGAAACCTGTTGGTCATGTGGATTTAGCGAGTTTACACAGAATTCTGACCTTACTATGTGCATGTCTCAGCAGAAATCAAAATGGACCAATCCAGGCAACATTTTCTTCTCATTTATAACTTATGTTTTGGTAAGCCTGTGCCCACCGTATTCTCGAATTTCTCTTTTCAGCTGACAGGTTCTCAAGGTATGGATGTTGTACTATCTGAGATGCTTTTCTGGTTGCCTCCCTGTCAGCTCAAACCTATGTGGTCATTCTGCTCTGACCTTTCATGTCAACAAAGCATTTTCTGTCTGCAGAACTGTCACACACTGGATGTTTTTGGTGTTTTGTGTCAATATCTGTGAAGATAACTGGATAAACCAACCTGTCAGAATGTAATTCATACAGGGTGGGAACCCGGATAGGGACTCCTCATAACTGATGATGGCGCCTGCACAGAGTCGAGGAATGATGAGGATCAGGGTGTGGCTCTTCGTACACAAAGCTGATCTTCATATGAACTCGTCTTGTGCAGATGAAGAGATGCAGTCGGCTACTGCACACGTGTCGGAGGGGAGCATGTGTCAGTCTCGCTCTTCTTAATCAGAAGTGGGGATCAGCATCAGTAGAGAGGAAGCGTAATGCAATTGGATACGACTAGATTGGAAGTAAAATTGGGCAAAATTTTAAAACGTTTTTAATTTGTGTTATTGTCATTTGATTTATGAGTGTTATTTAATGACTGATGTGAAATGTGACACTTTTGTGTAAAAATCTGTGAAATCTGTGATATTTGAAAAACGAGGTCCGTGAAATTAATTAACACATTTTCCTGTGAATTTAGTAGGGCTATAATTATAACTGACTGACTGGATAATTACATTAAAAAGCAGGTGTACAGGGGATCCTAATAAACTGGTTGGTGAGTATATATGATACTGTGCAAACTTGGACTTTACCCAGACGAACATTTTTGCTTTGGTACGAAAGTCCACGCCTCCTTTACAGAAACTAGCTGGCACAGATGATTTCTTTCTCTTGGGCATGTATGCAGTTGGGTTTTCCCTCCTCTGTACACCACTCTGAGACCGAGAGTAATAGGAGAAGAAGTTCTGTAGATCATGTAGAACCTGTGAAGTGCTGCCAGAAACCCGTAGGCATTTTGGAAGGGGGAAGGGGAGATGAAAGGGAAGAGGAGGACCAGGAGATGGGGGGAGGTAGGAAACGAAGGAAGGGGTGGAGGGGAGGTAATGTAGAAGGAAGACTGAAGTGCACACACACACACACACATATACACACACAAATTACACTGTTACAGTGACCTGAGCAGGATGGAGTTGGATCAGAGCCTGCAGATAATCTCACCCATATAAACATGCGTTCTGCATCATTGCTGCCAGCAGTTTTTCACCTCTGCCCAGCCTAACTGGTATATGCTGCTTGCTAGTAGGTGTTTTTATTGCTGGTTGATCTGGGTGTGCTGTTAGTTCCCAGACATTACATTTGTTTTGTGCGAATTAACTCCCAGATGGTAGCTGAGTCTCCTCACTGGGCTTGGGTTTGAACGTCATGGTCACAGTGCATCGTATAACTGCCGCTCCCTGGATGTTTCTGTAGACTCTAGAGTCATGGTTCTCTACAACTATGAGCCAGAAAGGCCACGTTCAGCTGAAACCGCTGAAACTGTAACCAAAAGCAGTCCTGTGGTTTGCACAGATAATGTATAGTAATATTTTCTGCCTGGCACTAAAAATCATGCCACGGTTAAAGTCACTCAGATCACATGATCTCCTATTCTGATCTAATGTCAACTGAAGTTCTTGAACATCTCATTGCGTGATGAAATGACCACGTCGGCAGCAATCGTCACTTTGTTTGAACAGAGAGTTTAGAGCTTCCCGTAATCAGCATCACCAGCAAAAAACATTACACTGTAATGAACTGCCAAAGATGCAACGGATCATTAAAAAATAATTAATATTAACAGATTGGATATAAACAATAAGTATCAAGCTGGTCCGGACTTGCTGCTTTTTTAGGTTGTCACATAAATTTAGGCTTCATCTTTCGTTTGGCACTGCCAACTGGTGTGGAGCCGTGCATCTGGTAACAGCAGGGTCTGAGTTCCGGAGTTTGAATCCCAGGCTGGAGTTACAAATACAGGAGGCGCATAGTGTTACATGAACCTAGCCATTGAAGCGACACACATCAGTGAACCTTAGTGCTGGTCCCAAGCCCGGATACACAAGAAGGTAGCGTCAAGAAGAGCATCCGACCTAAAAACTGTGCCAAATATTATCAAATATTCAGACAAATGTTCTGCTGTGGAATAGAATCGTTCACTTAAGAACCCTTAAACTTTAGAGACTTCATAGTTTTGATTACTCGAGGACCATGTAGAATTTATGAGCAGGTGTGTGCAGGATCCACTGTAAGACATAAATAACTAAAATAACCACACCTACTGTTTGGGCAGAAACTTACAGTCAAGTTATTTGAGTTAAAGTTGAGTTCTTGTATTATTATCTGATTTACATGCAATTAAAGGCATAATATTTACATCAGTGCCTTACAGTAAGTGTATTGTTGTTGGCTGTAGATCTGTAAGTACACTGTGTTTCTGGTGTCAGTGTCCAGACGATCTCTAGAAGAGTGAACCAAGAAATGAAGTCTTTTTGTTGTTTCTCTTTTATTTTACAGATGAAGAATTTGATACTGGTGAACTGGACCTGAGTGGGATCGATGATGATGAAATAGAACGGGTGAGTTACTCAAATCACATACTAGTGTACTAAGCAAAATGTAATCATTTGATGTTATTTTTTTTTTTACAGATAAAGGATTTGCTTTGAGAGTAATGTTATGTAGGCGCTCGGGTGGCACAGTGGTAAATTAAGCTAGCCCACTACTGCTGGGATCCAGGTTGGAAGCCCAGTGGTGCTGTCGGCCGGTCGGGCATCTACATACAGACCTTCAATGGATTAGCGTTTTGTCCGGGGGTGTGTTAATGCTTTGCGCCCAGTGATCACTGGTAAACCGGACCCACCATCACCTTGACCAGGATGAAGCAGTGATAAAACATGAAATGAAGTTATTCTATAAAGGGAAGATTGATTTGATTGGTTTGGTTTGGTTTGGTTTGATTCTCTCCAACTTTTGGGACCATATACAATCCAAGCAATTAAATGTTTTGCTAAGAGGCCACACAGTTGACAGTCAGGCAGTGGCAGCTTGAACCAGCTACCTTACTTGTACTAGTCTAGTACAACTGGGCCATCATTGCCCATGATTGGGAGAAAAAATTCTGAAAGTGAAACAGCTGAAAAACTGATCAGCAACATTTTTAAATAAGCAAACTGGAAATAAAAATGTAATTTAAAACTTTTATGATCTTTACAAATTTTTTATGCAAAACATAGTTAAAAATTAGTGATTCCAACATGTCATTAGACAAAAGAAAGAGAACAGAAGTACAAACAGTTTGACCACTGTTTATGAATTAAGAGTCCTTAAATCAGCTCATTTGAGAACAGGACGAAATCTATGTGAATCAAAAGGTTGCCAGTTCAAGCCCCACCACTGCCAGGTTGCCACTGTTGGACCCTTAACCCTCAGTTGCTTAGATTGTTTACTGTAAGTTGCTTTGGATAAAAGCATCTGCAAAATGCCAAAAATGTAAATGTAAATGCACAAACTGACCTGGTTCACTTTTTTTCACAGTACATCCTAAATGAAAAGGAGGTCAAGATTAAAACTGAGCTGTGGATGCTGGAGAACGCAGATTACCTCAAAGAACAGAAAGGTAACACACTGGCATCAACATCTTTATCTTAGTTTTACACGTGAGGGAAATTATGGACTCACAGCGCTAAAAACTAAGATGTTTCGCTATTTGATTTCTTATTTATTTATTAGGATTTTAATGTCTTGTTTTACATACTTTGGTTACATTCATGACAGGACAGGTAAATTACTCATTACACATTTATATTTTCAAGTCTAATGTCAAACACAGTCATGGACAATTCAGTATCTCCATTTCACCTCACTTGCATGTTTTTGGACTGTCGGAGGAAAACGGAGCTCCAGGGGAAAACCCACGCAGACACAGGGAGAACATGCCAACTCCAAACAGAAAGGACCCGGACCGCTCCACCTGAAAACGGAACCCAGGACCTTTTTGCTGTGTGGCGGCAGTGCTTCCCACTGAGCCACTGTGCCATCCTTGTTTTATTTGTATGCTTAAAATGCACTCAGGCACAGCAGGTGTAGGTGGTGCTCCAAAATTTGATGTAGCCAAGGGACACTAATTGGCTCATGATTCACTTTTTTCAAACCTAGTTTACACTAAACCTGCCTGTAAATGATGTGTATGAGATCAGGGGTTATTTTTCATTCCAATTAAGTTTAGAATGGTTTAATTGTAGAGATTTCAACTAATCTGGCAATCCTGAATACATTTCTGGCAATGTATCTTTTAGAGAAAGGACATTTCTCTTCTTATTAACCTTTTAATTGTGTGCCTAAAATTAGAGCATTTGTATTGTTTCTATCCACTTAAATAACCATATCCTGCAGGGCGTTACTTATTTATATGTATTTGATCTACAGAGAAGGAGGAGAAAATAGCAAAGGAGAAAGAGCTGGGCATTTACAAAGAGAAAAAGGTGAAGCCGAGTTTCTATTGCACACTTTTATGCAAGGCACAAATGTGTATGTTTACATCCATGTTTTGTTCTGATTTGACACTTTGACTGTCCTTTCGTGTGCGTACGTTTTTTTTTTCCTTCTAGCCGAGAAAGCCACCAC
This sequence comes from Trichomycterus rosablanca, assembly GCF_030014385.1. Classification (NCBI taxonomy): domain Eukaryota; kingdom Metazoa; phylum Chordata; class Actinopteri; order Siluriformes; family Trichomycteridae; genus Trichomycterus; species Trichomycterus rosablanca. Next base: position 12,215,100 of record NC_085992.1, read on the forward strand.
AGAAGAAGCAGGCGATCAATGCCAGTACGGCGGACGAGGCCATAGAGAAGATGCTGGAGCAGAAACGCATCTCCAGTAAAATCAACTACGACGTGCTGAAGGACCTGAACAGATCGAGTCTGAAAAGCGAGTCTTCCGAGCCCAAAGAGTCTCCGAGCCGAGTTCCGCTGAAGAGGACGCCAGCTCACCCACGCAAAGCGAACCAGCTCTCGGCCAGCCTGGCGGTGCCTGCCAGTAACTTTGGCAAGAGGTAATGTATTGAACAGTCATGACTGTACCTGCAAAAATAGTGCAGAGACACACTAGTAATTAACGGGGGTACACAACCATCTAAAATAACAGTTTGGGGACGACCCTTCTCTTATGAAGCTTGACTGAGTTCTAGTGCATGGAATAAGTGTAGTTTAGAGGAACTCTAGTGGCCTGTACAGAGATTAGACTTTAACCCTATTAAACACCTTCTGAGGTGCTCAGGTGGCGCAGCGGTAAAGCACGCTAGCACATCAGAGCTGACATTTCGAACTCATCGGTTTCAAAATCAGCTCTGCCATCCGTCCGGGCTGGGCGCCTACATGCACAACGATTGGCTCTCTCATAACTGATGCAATTATGACCTCTGCTGGCTGATTGATGGTGCCTGCACAGGGACGAGGAATAATGCATTGATCATGGTGTGACTGTTCGTACACAAAGCTGATCCGCACATGAGCTCGACTTGTGCGGGTGAAAAGATGTTGTCGGCTACTGCACACGTGTCGGAGGGGGCGTGTGTTAGTTTCGTTTGCCTCAATCAGTGGAGAAGAAGTGTGATGCAATCGGGCAATTGGATGCGCTAAAAATTCAGGAGAAAAAGGGGAGAAAATGCATAAACAAAAATATCTATATGAAAAAACACCTTTGGGATGAATTGGAACACTGTTTTCAAGCTAGGCCCTTGAATCACTCCAAATCCTTGTGGAAAACATTTTTTTAAACAGTAAAGGCTGGTATAGTTGCAGGGTGGGGGTGACAACATAATAATGCAATTTGTTTTGGAATGTGACGTCCAACTAGCTCATGGTTGTCGACATACTTATGGCCATGTAGTGTTTTTGAGAAAGCTAGGATACACATCTTTGCTTGAAGTCTGACGAAGACAGAATTAGAAACTTCATCACAGTGCAGTAAAGAAAACTCTTTCTCAGCTCAGTGTGTAGTGGGTTCTGGGTGGGTGGAGAGAAGACGAGTGGTCAAAGTAGTACAGCCTAGTCTATATTTAGCGTGGAGGAGGTGAAGGCGAGATTTTGAAGTCGCGCCCCTCACAGATGGGAGTAAAAATCGTGCTTCAACCCACAGTCACAGCGGATGAAAACAAGACGGAAGAACTGACAAGGGAAGGTTCAACACAATTACAAATCAGTGTGTATCAGAGTTCTATAGTTAGGGCCCTACTAAATTCGCAGGGAAATGTGCTTAATTTCACAGACCTTGTTTTCAAAAATCACAGATTTCACAGATTTTTAAAGAAAAAAGCCACATTTCCCAGCAGTCATTAAATAACGCTTATAAATTGAATAATAGAATAAAAGGAAGCTACAATATACAGCACAGCCTACCTTAATAGTTAAATGTAAACCAAAAACATCCGCCCCTCCCTTCCTGTGTCCACAGAATTGGTTGCAATTTTTTCAAACTCAGTTACCTGAGTCGTGTTTTTAGCTGCTTTAGAGTTTGACATCTTGGACATTTTGACTAACTGAATTGCTGTAGAATTGCTAGGACCACCTCATAATTCAAAATAACCAGTAAATGTCAGGCACTTGAACGCTACACGAATGAAAAACGTTAAATCGCTAAACACAAACCTTAAAGTTTGAATTTCACAGCAAATTGCATATTAAACGGGAAACGGCTCAATTAGGTAGGACCATACCTATAGTGCATTTACATCATTTACATGCCAGTACAGTACATATCGGTTCTACTAACGTGCTTCATTCTAGGTGGGGTTGTGGTGGGTCCAGTGCCTGGACAGGGTACCAATTCAATGCAGAGTATCACACACTCACTTTTTTACTTAGTTGCTTACACCAGGGTTGTTTAAACCCTAAGTCACGACCCTTGCATGGGTCGCAGAGACAAATAATAATAATCATTAAATAAATGAATTTTTATAGGCACCTAAACACGAATTGAGCTTGTACATGATGCTCCATTGTGCAGGTCTAACGTTACATCTTGTAAACCACAGTGGGATCAGATGGGCAACCTTCTCATCAATTGAGTATATAAATATATTTATTTTAGGTTTTAGTAAACGTTCAGAGTAAGATGTGTTGTGGACAAGATGGACAAGATGTGGCTTGCTTTAAAACAAAACCCTGGCTTACACCCAAATTAAAAATTATTACAGCCAATCCACCATCTGCATAATATGGATAATATGAATAACATGCAAAACTCCTCACAGATGATGACTAGAGGTGGAAATCAATGGATGAGAAGGTTTAAAATTTAGGACTGTTTTGTGAACAGTGCTGCTGTTTTCTTTCTACCATTAATAACTTTGCTGAATGAGTGAATTATGTGAATGGAGAGTGTTTTTAAATGAATTTTGAATGCGCTCTGCTTTTACTGAATGGACACACACACACACACACACTAATGCACATTTGCTGTTTTTTGTTGTTTTGGTTTTCATTAATACTTTATGATCTGTTCCATTATTTTATTTACAGTTTTTCTATCATTTTTTTCTTTCCTTCCGTCCTTCCTCTCACATGCCTTATTTTGTCCTTCATTTCATTTTCAGACGTCTCAGAAGTTTACTCGTTTTTATTTTTATCACTACGCTCGGATAGTTCAGACGTCTGTACTAGCTCACCACAGTGGTGAAAATACTGAGGAATAAACGGGAGGTAAAAAGCAAAGAGAAAAATAAATTAAAGTAAAACTTTCCATGCTGTTACTAGTTTTGCCTCCTTCAAGTTCTTAAGTTTCTAATTGTGCATTAAATGACGTCACTTTGCCAGAAAAAAAAATTATGAAAAAATGGTATTTTAGGATCTCTCTCTCTCTCTCTCTCTCTCTCTCTCTCTCTCTCTCTCTCTCTCACTCACACACACACACACACACACACACTCACTCTCTCTCTCTCTCTCTCTCTCTCTCACTCTCTCTCTCTCTCTCTCTCTGTCTCTCTCTCTCTCTCTCTCTCTCTCTCTGTCTCTCTCTGTCTCTCTCTGTACCACTCCTCCATCCGACCTTGCTATTTATTCCCTCTTTCATCAGAAACAACCCCGGACTGGCCTCCTACTACAGCCATTACTGTGTTCCTCCCTCACCACTGACTCCTCCATGCATTCATCCTCCCTCCTTTTATACCCATAGCTGCCTCTCCTTCACCCCAGTCCTTCCTTTCTTTCCACCTTGCTGCTTCCTCTTTCTCCCCCTACTCCTTCCTCTCTTTCTAACCACATTTTTTACTCTCTATTTTTCTACTCCCTTACTTTTTACCTCAGCCCTTTTTCTTTCTTTCTTTCTTTCTTTCTTTCTTTCTTTCTTTCTTTCTTTCTTTCTTTCTTTCTTTCTTTCTTTCTTTCTACTTACCTACTTCTACAATTTTTTTAATTACAGTGGCTAAAAAAGGAATGAAAGAAACAAGAAGAAGAAAAATCAAAGCAAAAGGAAGATATAATAAAAAGAATAATGGACAATAGCAGTGTAATAGTTGTTGTGTTGATAAACTTTTATTTAATATTAAAAATACTAATAAAAAAAAAAAACTATGCATATTTGTTTAGTCTGTAGATTTACATCAATTCTTAATATGCATAGTATTTGGGACAGTGGTAGCTTAGTGGGTTGAGCTTTGGGCTGTCAATCGGAGGATCGTCAGTTCAAATTCAGCCTCTGCTATGCAGCCTTTGTTGGGTAATTGAGCAAGGCCCTTAACCCTCTATGCTCCAGGGCGGCAGTACAATGACTGACCCTGCCCTCTGACCCCAGCTCAAACAAGCTGGGATGTGTGGAAAAAGAATTTCATTGTACTGTACACGTGTATATGAATATACAAGGTGTGATTCTCGTCTTTATTTACTCAGTTACATCAGTCATCATTCTCTCACTATCACCATCTTTCATTATATTGTTTTTTAGTCACCACACTAAAGTGTATTTTTCTTTGTTCTGCGTCTCCAGTTTCTCTTGGTCTTTAATTTACAACACTGTAACCAGAATGGTATGCAGAATATGAAGGGCTGAACTGCCGTAGGCTGAATGGAATAAATTCGAACTTCAGATGAAGGCTGATGGTTTTGGAATGGGCTATCCAGTGAGCACATGGTCAGATATCTACATACTTGTGTGCATATGTTATATACATGCGTGACAAATGAAAGGATGAGTTGTGTAGTAAGGACATCAGGAGTCATCAAAGCTTTAATTTACCTTCACTTAAATTCTAGAACTTCATACCTGTATGAAGGGGGGCAGCACAGTGGCTCTGTGTGTAGCACTGTCACCTGCGTTCGATTCCTTTCTGTGTGGAGTTTGCATGTTCTCCCCCTGTCTGCATGAGTTTCCTCTAGGAGGTCCGGTTTCCTTCCACAGTCCAAAGATGTGCATGTGAGGTGAATTGGAGATAACAAAATTGTCCATGACTGTGTTTGACATTAAACTTAAACTTATGAATCTTCTGTAACCAGTAATGACCTGTCCTGTCATGAATGTAACCGAAGTGTGTTAAATATGACGTTAACATTGTTATAAATATATAAATAAATAAATAACCTTATAAAAGAATGAGGGAAGGACAAGTTTGCAGAGAGTGTGTGTTTTACTGAATGGTGCTTTGTATTAAAATTCATCATCATCATAACTGTATTATTTGGTGCAGACATGAGCTAAAGAAGTAACAGTTCAGACAGGCCAGTTGGAGGGACATATTTGTTTCTTGTTGTTCAGGTGTTACACAGTCTGGATTTATAGTTGCTGTTGTGTATTTGCTTGACGTCATCTTCCATTGGCCGAATTTAATCTGAGGTGACTAGATGTCCTCTTTTTTGTAGACTTGTCCTCTTTATGTGGCTTTAAATATCCACGCAGTTCAAGGATTATGCATTTCATGAGTTAGATTTTGTTTAATAAACGTCTTGTTGATAACCTGTTGTGGGTGAAATTAGTTGGGATTCTGATTGCTTTGTTTCATCTGATAATATTATGATGGGGCGGCACAGTGGCTCAGTGGGTGGCATTGTCGCCTCACAGCAAGAAGGTCCAGGGTTTGATTTGGGTCGTTTCTGTGTGGAGTTTGCATGTTCTCTGTGTGTCTGTGTGGGTTTCCTCCGGGAGCTTCGGCTTCCTCCCATAGTCCAAAGACATGCAAGTGAGGTAAATTGGAGCTACATAATTGTCCATGGCTGTTTGATATTAAACTTGAACTGATGAATCTTGTGTAACCAGTAATGACCTGTCTTGTCATGAATGTAACCAAAGTGTGTAAAACATGACATTAAAATCCTAATGAACAAATAAATATTACGTTTGGCTATTTTTTATTCATAGAAAGATTTGTATAATCCTTGAGCTTCTCAAAGCCATCAGTGGTAAACTACAACTGCCAACTACTGCTGAGATCTGGGGATTTAAGGTTTGAATATCGTATATACCGTCATATTGGCCAGCCAGTCAAGCATCTACATGGACATGATTGGTTAATGTCCAAGAAGAGGTCTAGCAGTTGAGGGGTTCACTTGTAAGTGTGCTTTGAGTTTCAGTCCCAAGCTTGTATAAAAATAGGAGGCTTGCATCAGGAGGGACATCCAGTGTAAAAACTGTGCCAAGTTTGGTATACAGACCAGATCCGTGTGTGCTCAGCTTCAGTGTTACGGGAAGTGTGTGTGAAGTTCCTATGAGATTTGAGCTTTGAATTATTAGTAGCCGTCTGAATAAATCTGACTCTGATCCACTTATGCATTTTATTTGCATATCACAAAGTCTCTGGAATAATAATTAGCTATTTGGATCTCATTATCACCCTGTTCCTTTAACACACTTCTTATACGTTTATTATCATGCTTATTGACTGATGTTTGTTTATTCTTTTCTCAGTTCATTACTAAAAGATTAATTTTAATGAGATTGTTGAAAAACTATGCGCATTATGTAGCACAGCGGTCGCTCTGGGGTTAAAAGTGCAGGAATTTGTTCCTCCTCACTAAGGTTGGGATTAGTCATGAGGCATTAAAAAAACCCTCATGTTTAATATATAGTTCATTTATTATTTTCACATTATACTCGGATTATAACTCTGCATTTTGCATGTAGTCACTTTGCATATAACTGTCTACAGTCAGTGTGTTTTTTTAAGACCTTAAAAGCTGCCATGCAAGAAATCAGCACCTAAACATTTGTGCCTGATCACATGAACACTTCTTCAACAATCTATAAGCCCATATTGAGCTTGTAAAGCTTGGTTGTGGACAGCATCTTCTACAGTTTTAGCACCCGTTTGGTGTCCTCACAGCAAGAAGGTCCTGGGTTTGATCCTCAGGTGGAGCGGTCCGGGTCCTTTCTATATGGAGTTTGCATGTTCTCTCTGTGTCTGCGTGGGTTTTCTCCGGGAGCTCCGGTTTCCTCCCACAGTCCAAAAACATGCAACTGAGGTGAATTGGCGATACAAAATTGTCTATGACTGTTTGACAGAGTAAAATCCTAATGAATAAATAATTAATATATAATAAATAAACAAATAGGACACATTTGGATTTTCTTTCCGACATTGGCAGCAGACCACTGTTCCATGCACTTTCTCAAGGGTTTAGTTGAAAGAAGGTGACAGCTCATTTAATAATGCAATGAAATTGCCGCTCAGGTGGCACAGCGGTAAAAACACACGCTGCAACCGGAGCTGGATCTTGAGTACGTTGTATCGAATCCAGCTCTGCCTTACCAGCCGAGGCTGAGCGGCTATATGAACAACGATTGGCCTGTTGTTCAGATGGGCGGGACTAAGGTCGGAAGTGGGTCTCTCTCTGTGAGAATGGTGCAGTTACGACCTCTGCTGGCTGATTAGAGGCACCTACACGGAGATGAGGAAGGAGTGCTCTTAGGGTGTGTCTCTCCGCAAGCAACGCTAGGTGGCGCAACACATCAATGTGTGGATGGCAAGATGCATACGGCTTGCTGCTCATGTGTCGGAGGGGATGTGGGTTAGCTTTGATCTCCTCGGTCAGAGCAGGGATCGGCAGAGGCAGAGAGGAAGCGTGATGCAAATTGGGCAATTGGATGCACTAAAGGGGAGAAAATGCATTAAAATAAAAAATAAATAATTAATAATAATGCAATGAATTTTTGGAGCTAGTAGAACACATGGACGTGTTGAAATCTCATGAAAGTGGCTGTTTTCCACGCTGCGCTCCAGACACTGTTTTTCCACTGATTGAAGTGATTTCTTTATATCTTTGTGTTTTCGGGCTCCAGGTTACGGCCTCTGATCTCACCACAGCCTGCTAAGAAACCACTGCTGGATCAGGTAAGTGTGTATTGATTGGTTTTGGTTGCCTGAGTTAATTTTTTCATTTCAAAACGCCTCGAATGCCTTTAAAAATGAATATTAATAATTGTAATAATGTTTAATAGTCGGTACATTGCAGCACAGTGCATGTAAATAATCTCCTCTGTGTAGCTGGTGTCTGAAGCTCCAGCAGCCCCTGCTGTTGTAACCCAGAATGCCGTGCTGGTGGAGAGCGGCCCAGTAGCATATGAAGAACCAGGAGAGGATGAGGAGGAGGAAGAGGAGGAGCCCTGTGTCAGTGCAATGCAACTCATGGGAGGCGGCGGTCAGTCTTCCTATTTTTCATCAACGCTCCTTTATGCTTTTTCTCAACATAACATGATAGTTCAGGGTTTCTTTTTAATTGTAGCAAGGGACGACTGTTCCATGTAGCTTTACTGTACTTTTATGGGCTTTAAGAAGTCACAAGCTGCATTCAATCAAAATTGTGGAATTAGGATGGCATGTCACAAAAAATCATATCTTTAGAAGTACACTTATGGACTTTTCAATTCAACGTCTTGAACGTCAGTTCAACGTCAGTTATTTAGTCACAGAAAAAGAACAGTCTGCCACAAGAGATACAGTGTATCACAAAAGTGAGTACACCCCTCACATTTCTGCAGATATTTAAGTATATCTTTTCATGGGACAACACTGACAAAATGACACTTTGACACAATGAAAAGTAGTCTGTGTGCAGCTTATATAACAGTGTAAATTTATTCTTCCCTCAAAATAACTCAATATACAGCCATTAATGTCTAAACCACCGGCAACAAAAGTGAGTACACCCCTTAGTGAAAGTTCCTGAAGTGTCAATATTTTGTGTGGCCACCATTATTTCCCAGAACTGCCTTAACTCTCCTTGGCATGGAGTTTACCAGAGCTTCACAGGTTGCCACTGGAATGCTTTTCCACTCCTCCATGACGACATCACGGAGCTGGCGGATATTCGAGACTTTGCGCTCCTCCACCTTCCGCTTGAGGATGCCCCAAAGATGTTCTATTGGGTTTAGGTCTGGAGACATGCTTGGCCAGTCCATCACCTTTACCCTCAGCCTCTTCAATAAAGCAGTGGTCGTCTTAGAGGTGTGTTTGGGGTCATTATCATGCTGGAACACTGCCCTGCGACCCAGTATCCGGAGGAAGGGGATCATGCTCTGCATCAGTATTTCACAGTACATATTGGAGTTCATGTGTCCCTCAATGAAATGTAACTCCCCAACACTTGCTGCACCCATGCAGCCCCAGACCATGGCATTCCCACCACCATGCTTGACTGTAGGCATGACACACTTATCTTTGTACTCCTCACCTGATTGCCGCCACACATGCTTGAGACCATCTGAACCAAACAAATTAATCTTGGTCTCATCAGACCATAGGACATGGTTCCAGTAATCCATGTCCTTTGTTGACATGTCTTCAGAAAACTGTTTGCGGGCTTTCTTGTGTAGAGACTTCAGAAGAGGCTTCCTTCTGGGGTGACAGCCATGCAGACCAATTTTATGTAGTGTGCGGCGTATGGTCTGAGCACTGACAGGCTGACCCCCCACCTTTTCAATCTCTGCAGCAATGCTGACAGCACTCCTGCGCCTATCTTTCAAAGACAGCAGTTGGATGTGACGCTGAGCACGTGCACTCAGCTTCTTTGGACGACCAACGCGAGGTCTGTTCTGAGTGGACCCTGCTCTTTTAAAACGCTGGATGATCTTGGCCACTGTGCTGCAGCTCAGTTTCAGGGTGTTGGCAATCTTCTTGTAGCCTTGGCCATCTTCATGTAGCGCAACAATTCATCTTTTAAGATCCTCAGAGAGTTCTTTGCCATGAGGTGCCATGTTGGAACTTTCAGTGACCAGTATGAGAGAGTGTGAGAGCTGTACTACTAAATTGAACACACCTGCTCCCTATGCACACCTGAGACCTAGTAACACTAACAAATCACATGACATTTTGGAGGGAAAATGACAAGCAGTGCTCAATTTGGACATTTAGGGGTGTAGTCTCTTAGGGGTGTACTCACTTTTGTTGCCAGTGGTTTAGACATTAATGGCTGTATATTGAGTTATTTTGAGGGAATAATAAATTTACACTGTTATATAAGCTGCACACAGACTACTTTTCATTGTGTCAAAGTGTCATTTTGTCAGTGTTGTCCCATGAAAAGATATACTTAAATATCTGCAGAAATGTGAGGGGTGTACTTACTTTTGTGATACACTGTATGTAATTTAAAAGTGTATATAAACTTTTGACTCTTTAAACTGTTTTAATTCTTCTCTTTGTTATTTTTCAGATTACGGTTATGATTGTGAGGATGATGATGGATTCTAGCGCCATCTGCTGTATGTTTCAGTGAGATACGGACTTCTAAAACTCACTAAAATCCCCTGTTGCTGCTGCCTTTAAAAAATATTACTGCTAAGGTGCTGATGCTGATACACAAGCATGAATCTTTCAGGATGAGAAGCTGAACTCTTGTATAATGATTTTATTTTGTATTATTTTATTAAGGATTATCTATGCAAATGTGCATGTTTAAGGCTTTAACTTCAAACTAGTACCTTGTATTAATAGTGTGAATACTTGTTATACATGCTAACTTAATCAGGTCAGACTGCAATAGAGGGTTTCAAGCTGTGGAGCCCGAGTACCTGTCTAGGAAGGTGTGCGATGAGGGTTTAAACACATCTGTGGTTTATTCGGGGCAGAGGGCACGTCCTTGTGCTCTTTATCAAACAGACACAGATGTGAAAGGAGCTCTGCACACTTTCCTTCATTCATCCATCTTCAGGTAAATGCCTCATTCTGATCAGGGTTGTGACTTCCAAAAAACGCTTGGTGCAATGTGATTTCACCTCGCTGACAAGGCAGCAATCCATCACTGGACACTCACTCACACCTAGGGATAATTTAAAGCAGCCAGTTCACCTTCATGATGTTTTGTTTCTGGAGAAAGCCATGGGAAGGACAAAATTTTTCACAGACAGGCACTGTTTGAACCTACGACTCAAGACCACTGACTACCTGCTTCTCACATATATTTCAGTTTTTAGATGTGCACAATTCTTCAAATCCATGTTTTAATGGTCAGTTTTGTGTGTGTGTTAGGAGAGCAAAGTGAAGAATATAAAAACATTAAGATTAGTGCAAATCCCAAAGTACTGATATTTGTGGAAAAATTGATTATGACTGAATAATTGGAACACACTTCTTGTACGGCTTTATGAAAATTTACATCTGACACTATCCAAAGTCAAGCAAGCTTTATATCATCATGAACATGAATCATTCCCTGAGAGACCACTGTTCCATGCCCTTTTTTAATGGATGCAGATGCGCTGTATCTGTCAGTCATTAGAAAGAAAATAGTAGATTGTGTTGTTGTAAATGACGTTCTCAGAAAACTCACAAGAAATTTAAAAGGACTTTCATTTGTTGTTTGTGTTCCAATCATTCAGTCACAGAAAACAGTTTCAGAAATGATCCCACGACTGGCATAACTCATCCCTGAAAGATGTCTGTAAACGTTTGACCTCAGGTGTATGCTCCCTGCTGCTAATCCAGTCCTCATTTTCAGTTTGCTTTTTTACTGTGTTCAGGTTATAGTTAGGTTGTTATTTTTTGATCTGGAGAACATGATGTTTACACACTATGAGAACAGTCCTGATTATTATAGTTAGATTATTGCTGTATTCAATGTTCTTGTGATTATTTATTTGTTTTACAGTCCTGTGTTGGGACTGGCGTTTTACATCAATATGCACACTATTGAAATAAATGACAATTTGTGGTTGAACAGTAAGAGATTGTAGTAACACTATGTATACTTTATACTGTGCTTTTCAGGATTATTCAACCCATAAACCCTTCTTTTCCTTACATGAATGACCTGGGTTAAATTAACTTGTGATATCGAAAGGTAATGTGTTGTATCAAGTCTTAAGCCTGGTTATTTTAGTATAGGGTAGTGCACACTACATGTTGCTGCTGAGCTTTACCACACTACATGATTTATCAGTCACGGACACAGAGATCCAGATCACAAATCCATTATGTTCCCTCAAAAATAGACATGAAAACTTAAATCTGGATATAATCAACACTTAAAAGTGGTGCAGACAAGATATTTTTATTTTGCTTGTTATTTTGTGTAATATGTTTTACTTCAAGTAATAAACATACAGTAACTGAGATGGTCAGAGAAGGGATAATGACTTTTTCACAACACTGTAACAGCCACAGAAAAAGTTTGACATTAAAATTGAGATTAATCTATGTGATTCCACTGTATTCCAAAAATCAATGATTTGCTATTAAGTGCCATAAATGTAAATCACACAAAGTGTTCTTCCTTCAAAAGACTGTTTAGATACACAGCATAGAAGAAGGTCAGCGTTTTCACTTTTGAGATAAAGACCCCAGGCCTCTTTTTAAGGTAAGACCCCATTTTGGACATATGTAAGAAAGTATAACGTGTCATTAGTGATGGCTTAATACAGATGGTTCAACAAATAGAACAACACAAACACAATAATGCTTGTCTACAAGTCAAAACAGCCAAATCGTATCTAACACTAAGCACTCAGGAGAGATGAATTTTCATTTCTTTTTGTATTGCACCCAAGTGGGATGAATTTCCCCTGGCCATGCAAGATGCTAGCTAAGTCTTTTACTGTCTATAAATAAGGACTTAAGACCCTATAATACTCTATAATAATAATAACAATCAATATAATCATGAAAATAATAAACACTAATACTAAATAATAATAATAAGTGTTATTTTAGCCATATTGCCTTCAAACAGAGATTTAGCTCTTTGGTTCTTAGGCTGTTTAAAAAAATTAAAAAAAAAAGTATTATTTTTATGAAATATTTAAAGTACCAAGTGATTGGTGTATTATTATTATTATTATATTATTTATTATTATTATTATTATAGTTATTATAACTATAAAGCTATTGGCTGGATCTAACTGCAGTGGATGGTGGTGCTGATGGTGCAAACCATGGCTGGATTACTGACCGGGCCAGTGGGGCCAGCGCCCAGGGGCCCTTGAGGTCAGGGGGCACCGGGGGGGCCCTGGCCCAAAACATTTTGCGATGCCTATCAACATTTATGATACAATATATTTTTATTTCCGAGGGCCCTCCATTTTAAGGATCCTCTGACTATTAGGGACTTTGACCCCAGGGCCTCTTGGGGGCCCTAGCCATGCTTTTGGGGCCCCTAGCCATGCTTTTGGGCCCTAGCCATGCTTTTGGGCCCCTTATGAAAATGGATGAGGCGTTGTGGCACTGCTCTGACTTTGACTTCTGGCTATTAGGGGTCCTAGGAAAGAGGGGGGCATATTTTTAGAGGGCCCTGGTTATGAGAGCCCCTACCAGGGGGCCCTAGAGAAGAGCAGGGCATACCATTAGAGGGCCCTTGATCACGAGAACCACCTGAACTCACTGTCACTTCTGGCCATTGAATCAGATTTAGTCAGACAGCTTAATTTTGATGAATTAGTGGATGACTTTGCAAGAAAGAAGAGTAGAAAGAAACTTATATAAAATAGATTCTTGTGTTAGGGTTAGTTATTGACAGGTTGTTTAATGTATTAATTTATTTATGTTTTTGGAGGGGGGGGGGGGGCCCAGGGGCCCAGACTATCCTTAATCCGTCCTTGGTGCAAACAGTGTAAATGTGACTGCTTTATTTTGTTAATCAGTAAAAATGGTGTAATTAATTGCTGAAACAGTTTGAATAGAGCAGTTTGAAGATCGCATTCAGAGCAATGAAGTGAGTTTTAATACAGTGTACCACGTGTATGACGTGTGAGTAAGAAACTTTCGAGGCGATGACGTCACAATTGCGGCTCGTCTGAGGGTTCTATTAATGATCCGCTTTCATCTCACACATTACGATTTACACTCAGCACGAATCAACACGTATTCTACACAGCTACAGGTCAGTTTATTTTTATTACCTCTTTATTTCTTAATCTGCACTGATACTGCACTAAATATATAAAGATACATAAAATATAATATACAAAACTTTTATAAAAACAAAACAGTGTAGAAAATAATGTTTAATGCATTTTAAATAAGTAAAAGCAATGTAATTTATATATCTTCACTGACAGATCATTTAAAACTGTGCTTGAACTGGTAATTTAAAAAAAATTACATTATTAATAATAACAGTAGCAGTTAATAGTAAATAATCATTAATTCACTTTGGTTTTTTTTTAGTTTTGATACCTAACATTTATAAAGCATCTCTAGATAGCTTTAAACAGATCTTTCCCATACTATCCAAATATCCAAATTACACAGCCCCCATGTCCTTCCACCATCCCATAATATTTAGCCGATCTAAGTCCTTAAACATAAAAGAATCATCCACCATTTTGGCTCTGTCACTAACCACAAACAACTATTAAATAGTATGTATTATTTGGGCACTACAACATTAGCACTTCGGTCCTAGGTACTATACTCACATTATAGCCTTAGTGTGGACCTGCATCAGAGGGCCCAAATACTTTAAAACTGATATGCAGGAGTGATGTGAATAGCCCTCAGTGTGGAGCCTCATCTGGAGGCTTGTTATGATTTAAGTGTAATATGTCTGCAGAGATGTGTGTAGGTCTCCTTATGGAGCTGCATGAGAAGGCCTAAAATGGTTCAAATGTTGTATGCATGTGCTGATGTGAGTAAGCCACATTGGGGAGCTGCATCAGGAGGCCTATAATGACCAAAGTGTAATATTAAATGTCGGTGTGAAGCTGCACCAGGAGGACTATTATGGTTCATCTGTAATGTGTATGCACTGATGTGTATAGTGATTTCAACCCAAACTCTTGCTCTGTCTTTTCCTTTACTGTTTCAGGCGTATTATACCAAAATGACTGACAAGTTTGAGTGGGTGGCATCTACCTACCCACAGCACCCTATCCCTTCCCTCTACACCCACCCCTCTTCCTCTTCAATGATGATGGCCCCACAGCCTCAGGGCCACTACATCTCTTATGGACAGGTACAGTATTTTGTCTTATTCTACTTTCCTTTAATCTCCTAAGTTAAATATGTGTGCAGTTGCATGTAAACACACAGTTGCGTGTGATGTTGTGTTCACTGTTGTTCTACTCATCAGTAAAAATGACTTTCTTTTTTTCCTGTTGCAGTACTGCTTGCCGTACAAACAGCCTGTGCAGCAGTATCAGTACAGTAATTACGGTAAGTAGCTCTTAAATTACAGACATTTGGTTTGTTTTCTAAATTCACCTATAAATAGTGCAATTTTTCTTTACGTGTCTAAAACAGGCAAACCACCCATTTGTAAAGTCCTTTAGTTAGAAAAGCTGTCTACATACTTTCGGTCATGTAGTTTATTTTTTCTTTTTTCTGGTTTCAGCTACAGGGTACTATAATCAGTACCAACAGTCTGTGGCGTCTGGTATGATCTGGTACCCTCTCTACCAGCATCAGACACCAATGATTCAACAGCAAGTCACGTCTCCTTTGCCCAAAAGAGTCGGCAAGAGGATTACAATCCGAGACCCCAACCAGGGAGGACGTGACATCACTCATGAGATCCTATCTGGATTATGTATGTAGGAATTATAATGATATAGAAGTGTCATGCATGACTAGCTACAATAAACAATATTTAATAATTATGTGTGAATACTTTTCTAATGCTAATTATATTCATGGTTTATTTCTATAGACCGTGAGAGCAAATCTGTGGCAGTTGCTTCTGCCCCTCTACAGAAACATGAGGATCCATCACCAACGTCTTCATCGCTTCCTGCTCCCTCTGTTTTGAATGGCAGTGTGGACGTTCCAGTGGCAGAAGAAGAGATCTGCACTGATTTAGTGAATGTGGAGCAAAATGATTCTGAGATGCTCCCATTGAATAGTTTGGGCTCTGTAGTTGAAGTGCTCCCTGAGAGTGCTTCTGTTTCCAATGTGGTTGAATCTGTTGTCTCACTGACTGTGTCTCCTTCCCCACCTCCAGATATTCCTGATCTGTCTTCACCGAGTGGCAGTGTGGAATCTGGAAAAGATGTGGAACATAACACCATACCTGCAGAACTGATCTGCAGTGGTTTAAAGGAGGAGAAGTCCAAGGATGCTGAGATATCAGTTTCTAACTCCACCTGTATTGAAGTGCCCAATGAGATTAAATCTTTTGCCACTGGAAAAGCGGATAACGAGGACAAGCCAACGTTGGTGCCCTCAGACACAAATCTGTCTGATGATGAGGAGCTCAAGATAAGGAGAGTGAAGACAATGATTGACTTCACTGTGGAAAGAGCAACAACAGAGCCAAAGTCTGCAGTGATGTACGCAAACTTCTGCTACGAACTGAAGGATGTGAGTGAAGTTTCTCCATGTCTAAAGTTAATTATTTAAACAAAATAGAAGAGTTGAAAAGAGAATGTTTCCCAACATGTGATGCTCAGACCTGAGTAAAAAATCCTAAGAGTTATATAACTGAAATCTAATAATCAATTAGTAGATCCATACATGTGAATTTTTTCCTGAATTTGCGCTCGTTAATGACCAGCAGGAAGTGTCCACTATGAAGAAGATGCTGCTCAGCCGCTGCCAGGAGGAGCTTAGAAAGGAGAGGAAACATGACATGGCTCTTGCTAAGAAGCAGAAAGAGCTGAATGATGCCAAAAAGGTGTGTAGTAAAGTGTTAAAAGCATTTGTCCTTTTTTACTTAATAGTTAGGAGATAATGTTTTATAAATCATCGGAAAAAATGTCATTATATATTGAATTATCACATCTGAAAATGTAGGAGGATGACAAATAACACATTACTAACATTTACTGTAGGAAAAAGTTTGGCAGAACTTGAAGAAAGACCTTGAGGAAGAGAAGATCAGGTCCTTCCAATGTTCTCTCCTCAACATGGAGTTCATTGCTGAGCTTTTTAAACGTGAGATGCTCCCCAAGTCATTTATCAACAGCTGGATTGAGCAGAAGCTGGTCGTGAATCCAAGCGAAGAGAACTTGGAGTGTCTCTGCAGGCTGCTATCAATGGCCGGAAAGGACCTGCATGATGAAAATGACACGGTAGGGGTTGGACGATTGGACAATTTTGAAACTGAGATGGACTAGTAATAAAACTGAAATGTTGAATAGTAATAAATGAATGTTTTTTTTTTAATCATTTCTCTTAGTTGTAGATTGTGTGCTGGTATTTTATTGTAGTAACGACGTTTGTCTTTTTGTGTAGTACTTGATGGATCTGTACTTCTGTGCGATCAACAAAATCATCCAGCAGAAGAAGCTTTCATCAAGGATCTGCAGCATGCTGCAAAGCATTGTGGAACTAAGACAGGTAAATACTTTCCCCTTTCTTGGAAGAAATACCTCCTTTATCAGTCTCATCCCATCTCAAGTCTTTTCTTGAGCTTTAGGAAGATGTATTGGTGTGTCATTACTGTTTAGTATGCCATGTAGTTGTAGTAAGGTTTGGTGAGGTTTTACAGTGAGGTTTGGGATGCAACACTTTATCAGTGTAATCGTCAGAAAAGTTGATCCCACCCACAGGCATAAAAGTCTCAGTTTTACAGTGTTGCTGAGCTGTAATTATTTCTTATCATTTTCTGTTTACAAAAGAATAACTGGGTTCCCAAGCGCAAGATTCGGGACACCAAAACCATCAATGTGGACTCAAGTATTAAAAGAGGAAAGCGAGCTATTAAAAAACAGGATGATGGTCCTATGACAGTGACCATCAGGAATCAAACGGACGATACATCCCGCCCCAGCAAGATCAACAAGGTACAAACCAGCATGAGCAAACACCTCCATTCCTTTATCGTGTTTAGTACAGAAATAACTTTAACTTTAAAATAATTCTTACTTTAAAACAATCACAGCCTGGTGCCGCAAATCACAACCAGCTTGATGTGCCTGCAAGAAAGAGCTCATGGGGAAATTGGGGCAATAGAGGTACCAAAGGTTCCCGGGACAGATCCAGCACTGAAGAGAATGGAAGTGCTTATATTAGGCAAGTCAGCCATCTTGTTGTTTTACTTAGGTTTTATGTTCAGCTTTTATTGATTTTATTTAATCATTTCTGCAACAGAACTAAGTTCTGCTAGCCCTTAAGTGGGATTTTCATTATTATGTTAGCACCAAGTTAACAGTGATGCAAGTTTTAGCTTCAGTTTTATCAACACCATGTTCTCTTTTCTCCTGCACAGACAGAACTACAGAAAGAACGAGCACTTCGAGCACTGTGACCGAGATCAGGTCTATTTTAAGTGCTGGGACAGGAGGTACAGAGGACAGGACATGCGTCCTCATTACTAATTTTAGCAACATCAGGTAAGGGATGATGTTTCTACTTTCTTTACAAAACCATCATGTCTGTTCTGAGCTTTAACAATGTTGTTCATATTTGCAGTCCCAAACCAGCTGAAGACTCAAGACAAAGCCAGACTCAAAAGAACATCTGCCTCCAGAAAACCTTCATCAAAAATCAACCATGAGCAATAACATCAATAAAATTTCAAGTCTTGTGCATTTGATTGTGTTCACATTGGGTTTTATTTCTACATCTATACATGAAAAATGATAATGGTGCTAGTAAAAGAAAGAGAGAAAATCATCTGTCCATAACCTGAAGCTCAAGAGTTTGGCAGCAGGACAGAGATCCAAATACAAAAGCTAAAGAAGAAACAGAATTAAAGTTTAAGAGTGATCAAAGTCCTGACTTGAATGCTGTGGTAAAACCTAAAATGAAAAAAATGTGCATCCGATGTATAGAAATGATGTTAAATTCTGTTACAGAGAGGGGTAAATCATTACAGAGAGTGGTAACTCATTACAGAGAGGGGTAACTCATTACATAGAGTGGTAAATCATTACAGAGAAGGGTAACTCATTACAGAGAGTGGTAACTCATTACAGAGAGGGGTAACTCATTACAGAGAAGGGTAACTCATTACAGAGAGGGGTAACTCATTACAGAGAGGGGTAACTCATTACAGAGAGGGGTAACTCATTACAGAGAGGGGTAAATCATTACAGAGAAGAGTAACTCATTACAGAGGGGTAAATCATTACAGAGAGGGGTAACTCATTACAGAGAGGGCTGAATCATTACAGAGAGGGGTAAATCATTACAGAGAGTGGTAACTCATTACAGAGAGGGGTAACTCATTACAGAGAGGGGTAACTCATTACAGAGAAGGGTAACTCATTACAGAGCAGGGTAAATCATGACAGAGACAGGTAAATTAATACAAAGTGGGCTGAATCATTACAAAAACATCATTAAAAAAAGGGGGTACATTATTACAGAGGGGGTAAATTATACAGAGTCAGATAAACTATTACAGAGAGGGGTAACTCATTCCAGAAACGGGTAAATCATTAAAGAGAGGGTACATTATTACAGAGGGGGTAAATCATTACACAAAGGTAAATTGTTATAGAGATGTTAAATCATTACAAAAATAAGTAAATCATTACAGAGAGGGTTAAATTACTAGAGTGATATGGGTGTTGAATTTACACAGCTTTAGTACTGTTGACTGGTTGAGCAATGGAAGGATTTTTCTCACCAGGTGGAGCCACCATCATGTTTATGAGTGAGTTGGACAGTTTGGGAGGATTAGACATTGCACCAGAAGCTACATCTAAAAAATAATGACTTGCCAAGCGGCATCTTCTCACAGTTTCCAAAAAACGACATGAATACATTTTACATTTAATAATGTATAATAATGTATAATCTTAAAGTTTTATTTCTGACAGAAGGCAGACTTGTACAAAAATTAAAGCTCCTTATTGACTTCAAGTTTTATATTTAGGAGGCCCTCAGGAGACCAACAATATATGGACACTTCTTCAAATTATGGGGCTGTTATGGGGTATTGTGGAGTTTATGCAGTGCAGCTCTCTGTGAAACTCTTACTGGCAGGTGAAAAGATGCGGACAGTGACTGCACACTAGCTCTCAGCTCACCAGTGTGGGGGGTGGTACAAGCAGCAAGAAGATTTTAATACAGTAATTGGCAATGCTTAGATTTTTGTGTTTGTGTGTGTGAAAACAAGTGTGGACTTGATTGGATTTAGTGGGATGTTTGTGTGTGTTTTCCTTGGCATTGAGATTTATGAGGGAGTAAATTGTGGGGAAAATCCACCAGTTCTCTTTGTTCATCAGACTTGTCTAACGTGATCTGGGATTAGATTTTGTCTTTAGCATCTTCAAAGGCTATTTCAGCCAAAATGCTAATTCTGTTGTCCTCATGCTGTTGTAAACAGAATAATCATAAATACATCTACATACAATAAAATATTGAACAGCCTGTCTGGCTACATTTGACAAGGACTTGTGATCTCAATACCAATGCACTTCCACCAAGGTTCAACCTGTTGCAGTCTGATACTGATCCAAACATTCAGCAAGTTTTATCATCTGAATAAGTTAGAATTTGTCTGAAATATGACAAAATAAAATATAAGGTGAATAATTCATTATAAAAAACATTATGATTCTTGATGAGAACCTGGAGTGTGTCATTGCATAACATAGTCGGTCTATAATCAATCACTGACAGGATTATTTTTCCTCTAAAACACATCTTTTGAAATTCAACCCACCTTGAATAAGGAACAAAGAACCAAGAGAAACAGGGATCAGCTCAACCATCAACAAACCCTATTCATGTCTACTTACTGGAGCTTGCTGATGACCTGAAGTGGCTGCTTGTAAAGTGGGGAGGTTTAATCTTTCTTGTTTTGGTTTTCCTTTATTTATTTAGATTACTTCTGTTTGTTTAATAAGATAAGATCTTTTGAGTATTAATATTGGCAGAGAGTCTTGAGCATGTAGAGGCAAAATCTCTTTCACCCCAGCATTCCAGACTCTGCTTTGATTTGATTTTTGTAACTTAATGAAATGTAACTTCTATTGTCTTAATGGGCCACAATGTGTTTGTTTCTTTACTGAGGTAGGTGGCTTCATGTTGCCATTTGGGGTTGAGCTTGACCAGGTTACATTGGTAGCCTTTTCCCCAGGTGCTCAGTCCTGGTTCCAGATCTAACATTAGTAATACCCCTCATGAGTATCTATTGGGTCACTCTGAGTCTGACCTCTTTCCTCAGACCTGTTCACCATCTTGATGACCAAGCCCTGAGTTCCATCAAATATGCAAGCCCCCTAAGGACAGCCTTGGAGTAAAGTCTGCTTCATCTAATTAAAAAAGTCAGTTGAGGTTTATGGGCTTCCTCTAGATAAAGACAACAGGACAGACCCTTGAACTTCTGGAGGGATTATACATATTTCACATGTTGCACATGGAATTTCCCTTTCCTTTCCCCATACTCTCCTCTCTTTTGCTTTTTCTTTCTCTCCACACTCCAGTCTCTCCTTCTTCTCAATCAAATGGCAGGAAATTCTTTCATGCTGAAAAATATCCAAACTTGTGAAACAATTACTAATTACTCAGGAACTGTAGGAGGGCCTAAGAAAATTTCCTCCCCTGCCTCGGTCTCTGCTGGGAAACGCTTGCCAGGCGTAAAAAACACCAGCTGATCTACCTACATCTTTTAAAAGAATTCTGACTCATTTTACAGTTTTTCTTCTTTTAAATTAATTTAAGTTTGGTTAAAATATTTTTTTTTTCAGCCCTGCTGATGTCATCGACTTGGTGACATGGTGGTGGTGTGTTAGTGTGTGTTGTGCTGGTATGAGGGGATAAGGCACAGCAGCGCTGATGGAATTTTTAAACACCTCACTGTCTCTGCTGGACTGAGAATAGTCCACCAACCAAAAATATATTCCGCCAACAGCGCCCCATGGGCAGCGTCCTGTGACCACTGATGAAGATCCAGAAGATGACCAACTCAAACAGCAGCAATAGATGAGCGATCGTCTCTGACTTTACATCTACAAGGTGGACCAACTAGGTAGGAGTGTCTAATAGAGTGGACAGTGAGTGATCTGTAGCTGTCAGTCATTGTTAGGTCAGCTATCTAGGTTTGATCTGTGGCTATAACTTCTCTCTCATCTCACAGAGCAACAGAGAGCCACAGAGATTTCCCAGGATTCACTGCATTGAGACGACCATGGAGACAAAAAAGAGAAGCACCTTTTCAAGTCCTTAATCTGGCTGTTTTTTAGAAGTAAACCTGTTTGATCCTCTGATGACAGGTCAAGGCTCGAATCCCCTCCTTCAGTCAATTAAAGAGTGCTGCAAGACATGCACATGCTACTTAAAGTTCCTCAGATCCACAGAACAGACGGCAGGTGAGGGTGAAGGACGTACAAGGTTAAAGGTTAAGTGTGTTCTCTCATACCCCATTAGTTTCACGACCAACCCAAAATAAAGAACTTAACACCCTTAATAAAAGAAGTGGAATTTCCATACACCTGTCAATTGTGACAAGTCTTATTCTAAAGATATTTATACAAAATTTAAAGAAGATTACAAATTTTCCAACAATGACCACCCTATTTTCCTATCAATGAAAAAATGAAATATGTTTGTATTTCATATTTTTGTATACATTTAATATTTCTTGTGAAATAATATTGATAATTCATCAATATTGTCTTCTTTAACAAAGAGGGTTATAATTTAATACTTTTTCCAGAAACCACTGCTACACTATTAATATTATTATTACTATTAGTATGATTATATTTCTACTAATTCTGATAAAATTATCACTGCAATTTTATTATTGTTTTGGGGAATTGCTACAATTCTAGGAGCTTTGATAGACTTGTGCTACTTTGTGAGCATTGTTACTCAGTGCCACTGACAGTGTTCATGTGAATAAAAATCTCACTACCTCTTGTTGGTGTTTTTCATGTCTGTACTTGCAAACTGTTTGCTTACACAGTTTAGATAATCTCTACTGTACATACAGTTTATTTAAAAGTATTTTACTGCGTTATTTACACTGATGTTATTACAATCTGAACCCTGTCAAGTTCATGTTTGTTCTGTTTCTTCAGATTGTGCTAGTAATTGTTCAAATATATTTCTGGATATAACTGGTAATGAGATAAATAATAACTATATATAGGGAAATTTCCCTTCTTTCTTTTTAGGCATGCAATTCAATGGTCTGGTTCAAAAAACAAGATTAGATTTGTGATGTCACCCAAATTCCGGTAGTGATAAGAGTAGTAATTATAGCATTACAAAGATTATCTTGTATTCATCTTGTTTAATCATGTTAGTGGGCATGTTTACACTTTTAGCAATTAGCCAGTGTTCCTATTTCTAAGTTGTCAAGTGTATTTCATCAGTGCTTATTATAATGTCTTTATAGCACAAACTGATGGTTTACTGATAGTAATTGTTCAGAAGAGTTACATGAAATAGAAGTATATCAAGAATATAACATGCTACACAAATCAGCACACAGTTAAAACCACATACGGTTTATTTTCAGACAAAGCACTGGTTAAAATGTTATTAAGATGAAGTGAAATCCTAAAACTGGTGGTTGTAGTTCATAGAGTCCCAACCAATAATAATAGAAGGCATTTTGTGCCACTCCAGACTTGCCATTTAGACCCAGCCTGGATAACAGATAACAGTATAGCTCCAAGCTAGATGACAGGGTGAATCCTAAACTACTTCAGGGTGTAAAACATAATAATATATGCTCACATCATGTAGTGCACACATGTAGACAGTAGCAAGCCATTTAGGATACAACCAGTCTTTTGTTATACAGAGTGGCAAAAACAACCTGAAAGATATAATTATGCTACTTAAACCAAAAACAACAATCTCTTAATACCATTTTGGCACGTTATTGAAGTTTCAAGTCTCAGATCATTTCTGTGGATATAACTCTGGTCTACTATTTAAAAGATTGCTTTTAAGTGTACAGACTTACTATCATGACATTCTGATGACACATGACCATTAAATTAACATAGTCTCTACAAGCTAGAGATAAAATTGCTAGTTTAGCCAATTCAGTAGCTAGTTATTGACCTTCTAGTTAATCGGCTAAACAGACTTAAAATCAACAGACCTAAAGTCAAAAATACTACAGTCACAGATACCTAGGCACATAAACATGAAGGCATGATAACTTGGAAGCTAGCCACAATCTAAAAGAAGCAACATAACGCTTATCTTCTTAGCTAACAGGTTAAACAGCATTTAACATAAGTTAATAAATCAGCATTTACACATTGTTATTGTAGTTGATTGTCTTGCTAGAATCAAAATGAATGCAATCAACACTCTAAAGCTAAAGACTAGGGGAAGGCTAAACAAACCTCTGTGCAACGACCTATGTCTATATGTTACAAATAACAGAACTACTGTAGCAAATTCAATATCTAGGTAATAGAATTGTAGCTGACTGGTACCATAATCAACATGCTAACCTGTAAGGTTAAAAACATTTAATCATGTTCGTGCTAAAGAAATCTAGCAAGCATTGAATGCTAGTCAGATTTCCGAAAGTGTTTTGCTAGTGTTGAATGCCAGTCTATTAAAGCTATGAGGAGAAAAAAGGTTTGTTATCTTTTCAAAGAGATAGCTTGTTGTCTTTTTCCATCGTACTATTCTGTTCCCCCTTGTTCCTCTTTGTCTACATTTTTAAGCCTTAATTTTGGCAACTGATAAGATCACAAGGAACAGAATGGTCAATGTTCTAAAGACTAATCTGAGGCATTAAACTGACTTAGCTCTCCTTCATCCCCTGCTTTTCATCCTATAGCCTATAATTCAGGTCTCAATACCTTTAAGCCAAGAGCTTCAAATTGGAGCCAATAATTAGGCTACCTGGACTTAAATACAGTTGTGCTTGTTTTTTTTTTTTACTGTTCTTTTCTCTCTTACACCCCTTCATTTTCTTATTTAATCTTCTTTCTTTAATGTAAGCCTGATACTGCTTCATTCATCTACACTTCTTTACCCACCAGTTTTAAGCTTTTTGCATAATAATATCATTTGTTTATCTAACTTTCCTATTTTTTAAATTGTTCTATCCAGTAGAACATAATGATTTTGTTAACCCTCAGACTGTTAAATATTAATTATAAATTGTTTATAGCTGTATTTGGCAGAGTTTGGTATTTGTTGTGTTCTATTTTAGATAAAACCTGAAAAATATTAGCACATTATGTGCTCTGGGTGATAAGGGAACATTGTGCTTAAAACTATTAGGTTGTTACACAGATAGCTAGAGACACTGCTAGTTCCTCACCAAGTGTTTAGCTACAATGTAAAACCATTAGAACAAGCAGAATCTGAGGCATCCTTATTGCATGGCAACTTCGAAGTAATGCTTGGTTGACTGTGGACGATGTCACCCATGTTCCAGCAGCTTTTATTGTTCATCTTGACAAATTTCCAAATTACTGATCCACATTGTAACTGATGATAAGATTCAATTCATCATATACAGTAATTTGTACATAGAATAAATTGAAAGCTATTGTAAGTATTAAAACTGGTCAATAAAGTCTAGATTACATTACAATACTGTATATGTTGGGTCACTTGCTATTTTAAAGGTATCTCTTAAACGTCTTCAATTGAATGGGTGAGTATCAGCAGAGGGCGCAAACAGATCCACCAAAATATCTGTGGACACTACTGTCAAAATTTTGGGACTATCAAGAAAAATTCTCATATCTTTTTGTAAGAACCATCGTTATTTATTCTTTATTTTGTTTTGTTTGGAGGTCAGTGCATTGAAGCAATGGCATCATGAATGACTGTTTTGTCACCTTACCTTTCTGTAAGTCATAATTCTGATAAGAAATGTGTTTGTTTACTAGGATTTCACCTCACTTGCATGTCTTTGGACTGTGGGAGGAAACCGGAGCACCCACAGTAAACCCACGCAGACACGGGGAGAACATGCAGACTCCATACAGGAAGGACCCGGACCGCCCCATCTGGGGATCAAACCCAGGACCTTCTTGCTGTGAGGCGACAGTGCGACCCACTTAGCCACCATGCCGCCCGATAAGAAATGTGTAATAGGTATAAGCAGTTGATATATAAGGATGTAATCTTTGCAGTGCTTTTGATGTGAAACATTAAAGTCTGCAGGTTTATATTGGGGTGAAGTATTTTTGACTTACACTTGGTGTATTACACTGTAATTACACTCTAGGCTGAGTAAAAATTGGAAAACCTTAAAATACACTGCTGGGGTTCCTCAGGTGTGAGGGGAAACTAACTGGTCACATATTTAGTACATTTTTCAAAAGTTTGATAACATCATGTGGTTGGGTTTACCATGTTTAGTGCCATACAGGTGCTGGCATCATGTCCATTGTTCAATTAATACTTTTTTTTTGCTGCTAAATCATTTTCCATCTTTTCAAATTCAATTAGCTTTAAACATCAATTCTTTGTACCGCCTACCTGCTCTGTGATTGGTTGTTTTCAGGCAGTATTAAGATTGGTGGTTAGTGATTGGCTATCTAATCAATCAGTCAGTCACAGTTGTTGCAGCAGCGCTTGAGTGAGTATGAAGGCAGCAGATCTTCACCTCTGTGTGTGTGAGAGTGTGTCTGAGGTAACGGACTGTGCTCGTGCAGCCGCAGATGTCGCCTGTCAGGAGGAACTGTATCATGGAGAACCAGCTTTTGCCCTCCGTGTCGTTACCCTAAAACTTACCGGAGTCATGTGGAGTTTTACCTGCGCTTACTTTCACATGCTTTGCCTGGTCTTGACATTTTGGATTGAGGTGAGCTTTAATTTTGACCGTTAATCCTAACGGAATTCAGCGCCTGTTAAAAAGCTGAAATATTTTATCATGAAAGCTGCTGAAGCTTCTGTTTATTCAGTAATTATTCAATACTTAATATTTATTAATGTATTAAATATACTATTAATCTTCTGTGCTAATACAAAATGGAATACAGTTTAAACCAATAGTTTACATACTATAGTCTAAATTCCAATTCCTCATTGTGTACATATAAATAAGGCTAGTATGACTTCACCTATTGCAAAGCATTGGTTGAGAGGAAAAGCCAACCTGCCCTTTTCATTTGAGGAAAAATGTCTGCATTAAATAAAGAAATTGCTGGAACATGGCTTCAAAATATACTTGCTGGAGTGAAGTTTGTTGCTGATCACATAGACAAATAAAAAACAACAACAAAAAGGTGCTTCTTATGGATAGAAATCTTAAAGCCCATGGCACATGAAAGCTTGATTGATTGTGGAAGTGTCAATCATGTTAATTAAAAACTTTTTACACAATCATTGTAATTGCTGTATGTGTTTTTTGATTCAGCAGGTTTTTAGAAATAATAAATGTATCAATTTTATTTTTGGCAAAGAAGTAGGTGTTCCGCATATCCAGTCACAGAAAATGAACATACAAGTCCATTACAAGTGTCTGTACTCGGTCTCTGGCCGTGTCTTCCAGTAATCATTTCGAAGGTCTGGTGCTTTAGGTAAAAAAGGTCTCATCCAGAGGAAACACTTCTTTTTGAGCATTGTACCACACTGCAAATTTAAACCCAAATCAATCATTTTACCAGCTCTTAATTCTGGAAGACTTCCATCAACACGACCTGTCACACCCCAATTTTAATAACTGTGCTGAATTTTAAAATTTAAACAGGCGATGGTTAGATGAGCTTTGGGGTTGAAGGCAATAATTCTGACATTAAAAAGGATGAATTGTGATATAATTAAACATTTTATGAGACTTCAACATTTTCAACATTTTAATGATGTCATAGCATTGCAGAAAATTGGGGATTTGCTTATTTATTTGTAGACACAATATACCAAGGGTGGTTTTATATCTGAAACTTTTCCCCCCAATTAAAATCACTCAAGGGTTATTTCAAATAATCCTAATAGTCAAATACATCCAATTTCTGCCTAAATGACACACCCAGTTTTAGGACTTTTTTCTTTATCCAGAAAGCTCATAGGATTGAACAAATGTACAGTATAATGTTACAGAAAATAAACTGCTAAATACTACAATGAGAGTTTACCATGTTGAAATTATTATGATAACACCAAAAAAAAAATGTAGGGCTTTTAAAAACTTTATTTTGAACCTTTTCAGTGAGTGTAAGTAGGAATGTGTGCAGTTATAGTGGCTGATAGCTCATACTAAACTGGAGTTATTCAAGTTGTAGTCCATATTGGTCTCCTTGGCATCTCCAATGGTAGCCAAACCTTTCCAACCTATATTACACAAAATATGTTGAATCATGGGTTGCCTGTATTTCTTGGTGCCATTATATAATAAATGTGTGGTGTCGTCAACTTTTCATATATAAACTGTGTATTCAACTGCACCTGCATGCGTTTTTACAGCTTTACCTCTTCTGCATGCATGCCCAGTTTTCTCACCCCCTAATTGGTCAACAAACTGAATAAATTCCTGGTCAAATCCATTAGACATTCACCTTTCATATTCATTTAATAATGAAATCTAAATAGAGTATGTGTTTTCTACATGTCTTTTTTAGGTGTGTCGGGCGTCCGGATACTTAGAGCTGCGTGTGATCAGCGTGGAGAACAGGAGCGGCAAGCTTGCAAATGGTGCATGCTGCGGTGGAGCAAGGAGCGTTCCGCAGGAGCAGGATCAGGATCAGTCATGTGGCAGTGTGCAGTGCAACACATATTTCAGAGCATGCCTAAAGGAGTACCAAGTGGACGTCATGACCTCAGGCCCTTGTACTTACGGAACTGCAAGTTCAGCCGTGATTGGTGGGAATTCAGTTCGATTTGCTGGTAATCGGAATAAAGGAAACAATGTAGGGAATATAATCATTCCCTTTCAGTTTGCATGGCCGGTAAGTCCACCATCCATCCACACATCCATCCATACAGCCATCCATACATCTATCCATCCACACATCCATACATTTATTCATCCATGCATTTATTTGTCCATTCATCCATTCATATATCCATCCATTCATCCATCTCTAATGACTAAACATGACTTGAATAACTGATGTGTCTACAAACCTGTTACTGAACTAACCTCAGAACTGCTTTGCAATAGTAATTGGTTTAGTTGCATTAACGACATTTAGCAGATTATTTTATCCACAGTGACTTACAGTTATGACTGAATACCATAGAATCAATTAAAGGTTAAGGGTCTTGCTGAGGGGCCCAACAGTGGGAACTTGGCAGTTATGGGGATTGAACTAGAAACCTTTTCATTACTAGACAGTACCATTACCACTGAGCTATCACTGTCTAGTTTCAACAATAATGTGAACATGTGCACAGTGTAGAAAAATGTTGAAGCTTTCAGTATCAAGTAAGCAATACATTTGCAGAGTGTTTTACCCTGATGAAAGCAGAGAGATCGTATGAAATGTACTGTTATTAAAAATAATGATAATAATATAACATTGCTTTATCTTTATATTATTTAGCACACAGACCATGATGGAGTTCTGCATGCTTTTGTGCTCATGTGATACATTTTCATCCTGTACTTTTTTTTAGGTGTTTAGTTCTGCTGGATCATCTATTTTCTTGTTCTGACAAAACCTACCAAGTCTGATCATGAACTCATTTGGCTGAATGAGTTGTGTCGGAACAGGAAAGTCACTTAAGTGTGTTGAACTTACAATACAAAACACCAGAATTTAAGAAAACATGATACAGATCTTGATATAAAGCAGAGCACTGTAAACATACTGGGTTTCTGGCACGGTTCAGCCTCTCTAGCTCACTTTTAAACTGTCCTCATCTTCCAGACAACATAAAGCATTTGCTTTTACGTTCAGCGCTGAAATAATTTAACACCAGCTTAAGATTCTTCTCACTGCTTCCTCTGAACTGTGATGCTTATTGATGGTGAAGCTGCAATATTCATTCAGAATAATGGATCCAATACACAAACTACTTTATTACGTACAATAAATAAATAATTAGGTAAAAATTAGTTAATCCTTATATTCCTCATATAAAATGTAGTTAGAAGATCTGAAATAAAGAGGTGTGACAGAGGCAAAAATAGGAAAAGAACAGAGAAGAAACGAATACCTTTTGATGTCATATAATCCAATATTCAAACAAACATTTATATCTTTTATCTTGTAAAAAAAACACTGATAATTATTTCATTTTTACCAAACAAATGTTAATTTAGATTTGAGATGCATCAGGCAACCTGACTCATAATCTAATGGAATTAGGAGCTGCCTGAAGATTCCCACCCCAACCCCAACATCTGACTTTAATACTAGTGTAAATATAATCACATTTAATGCAGCATTCTTATAAAAATAGAATGTATAGAGAATTGTGTTAAAATGCTAATATGCCATAGGCTTGGTGTTGTGCAGGAGGTGACATAGTTTAGATAGGTGGGACGATGAGACTAGACCTGGCATGCTCAGAATGATGTGATTTTCACAGATGAAAAACGGGAAAAACTAATATTTTTTGACATCCTGACATTTATACCTTTGCTTCATATTTAATGCATTTTCCTAATTGCAGGATTATCTGTTTTCATTGTCCTGTACACACTTTGTACGCATCAGTGTTATTTGGGCTCCAGTTTGTCCCCAGGCTTTTTTAGCTGTATAAAACACAAGAAATGTTAACATTTTACACACATTTGTTTTGGATGATACTGACGTCACTCTAACATGCAATTTTCTAATCTTCAAATCTTCCCTTTGTTTTAGGGCGCTAACCTAAATGAACCAGCATTAGTACAAAAACCACTCATAGTTTACACAACATGGGGAGGGGAAAAACATAATTCCAATGAGAACTTTGATATTTCCCAAGCTGTGGGGTCACAGTTCCCACACGAATATTAATAATTACCACAACACAGTGGGATAACAGGATATCATTTTGTTATAGCAGTTGTCTTGGTGGTCTCCAAATTAAAAGAATAAACCAGTTTAGCTAATTAAATACAGTCTGGCTAGAATCCAGCAGTACTGTAGAATGTTATTCATACTTATTAAATTTAAGGATTAAAGACAAGCTGGGATCAACAATTTAAGAAAATTTCCTAAGAGCTGAGAAAAAAAGCTTTTAAAATATATCAGCCCGGAAAGTCTCTAGAACTCAGCTGAACCACAGTGAGAGCCATTATCTATCTATCTTGGACTAGTGCTCTTTTTTTTTTGTTTTTTTTTTTGCATTTTTTAAAATTTTCCTCCCAATCTAGTTGTATCCAATTACCTGATTGCATTATACTTCCTCTCTACTGATGTTGATCTCAACCCTGGTTGAGGATAGCCGAGACTGACACACGCCCCCTCCGACACGTGTGCAGTAGCCGACTGCATCTTTTCACCTGCACGAGGCGAATTCATTTGTGGATCAGCTTTGTGTTTCAGGAGAGCCACACCCTAATCAACACATTATCCCTCGTCTCTGTGCAGGTGATCAGCCATCAAAGGTTGTAATTGCCTCAGTTATGAGCCCCCATCTGGCACCCCCCTGGAACAACAGCCAATTGTTGTTTGTGTAGGTGATTTTTGATTTTTGAGCCGATAAGTTTAAAATATCAGCTCTGGTGTGCTAGCGTGTTTTATCGCTGCACCACCTAAGCGCCCAGAAAAAAAATTAAAGAACTGCAGATGTCTCCCACCTCAGCTAGGGTCAGTGTTAATGATCTCACAATACTAAATAGCCAGAAACGTGGTGGTGGTTGTGTGATGGTATGGGGGTGCTTTGGTGCATAATGACCTAAACAACACGCTGCTATTAAAACAATGATTACCACACTATTATGGAAGGTTCTTACAGAAAATGTAACATCATCTGTCTGTCTGCTGAAGCTGAGGTGTTATTGGGTCATGCAGCAGGCCAGAGATCCAAAAAACAAGTTTACATCTAAATGGCTGAAAAGTTTGGAGCTGTCAGTAGAGATGCTGTTGTGACCTGAAAGCAGAAGTTAATGTCTGATTTCAAGCAGTTCTGTGAAGAAGTGTGTACCTCACATTCCTCCACAGTGATGGGAAAGATTGCACAGGCAGTTAAGGGGACAAATACTTTCATTTCTTCGTGTAATAACAGGAGGGCACTCAGAAAGGGGGCGGATACTTTTTACAGTTTAAACAGTTTTGGTGTTGGGAATTAAGTCTGGATTAAATAGCTTCACACATGATGACACAAACACTCCTCTGTGCTAAAAACAGTCACCCCCCGCCCTATTCCAGTAACTCCTGAGTTTATTTTCAACCTTTCCTGTCCTTATTCTTGACCATGACTGAGACTCGGCTTTATGTCTTACAGTCACAATCTGCTCTCGATTTCAGTGCTCACACACTCTTGGCCGGGTGCAGCTGTGTTCCTGACATCTTCTTCACTTGGACTGTAGATTCATGTTCACTTCCACAGAAATGACTTTTTTAATGGGACAGGACAAAACATGCAATGCATGAATGAAACAGACATGAGTCAGGAGCTTCAGTTCATGTTCACAT
The DNA here is from genome assembly GCF_030014385.1 of Trichomycterus rosablanca. Taxonomy (NCBI): domain Eukaryota; kingdom Metazoa; phylum Chordata; class Actinopteri; order Siluriformes; family Trichomycteridae; genus Trichomycterus; species Trichomycterus rosablanca. The sequence goes on from NC_085992.1 coordinate 12,247,053, forward strand.
CAAACATCAGAAAAGGGGGAGATTGTGATCTGAGTGATTTTGACAGGCGTGGTTGTTTGTAGCCGACGGTCTAGCATTAAAACATCTTCAGATCGTAGTGCAAAACATTACTCATATTTCAGTTGTGTGTGTGTGTGCATACTCGGCTAAGGTACTGGACAAGTGGCGCTCGGGTGGCGCAGTGGTAAAATATGCTAGCCCAACAGTGCTGAGATCTCGAGCTCTCAGCTATCAGCCGGCCACCTACACAGACACGATTGGCTGTGTGTCTGTTAGGGGTGGGACAATGGCTAAACAGGGTCTTCTCATTACTGCTGGCTTATTGATGGCGGCTGCACAATGAGACAGGGGATAATGGAGATCAGTGCATGACTCCCCATACGGATCCCCATACGAACCTGCCTCATGCAGGTGAAAAGATGTGGTAGGTACTGCACACATAGCAGAGGGGGTGTGTGACGGTTGCGACCCTCAGTCAGGAGTGGAGGTCAGATTGGGTAACTGAACACAATTAGATTGGGAGAAAAACTGGAGGACGAATACAGAAAAAAACAGAAAATACAAAAATGGTACTGGACCAGTAATTAAAATGTTGCTGATTTAAACCCCATCACTGCCAAGCTGCCACTGTTGGCCCCTGAGCAAGGCCCTTAAACCTCAGTTGCTTACATAAGTGTAAATGTAAATGACTGAGAAACAGACACACATCCAAAATGTTTAGTGGCAGTGGTAGCCTAGTGATTAAGGTACTGGACTAGTAATCAGAATGACCAAGTTGGGCCCCTGAGTAAGGCTCTTAGTCCTCAAAGTTTGGGATTGTAGTAGTCACAATTGTAAGTTTGCTTTGGATCAAAGTGTCCGCTTAATGCCGTAAATGTGAATGTTCACACCTAAGACCAGGAACTGCTCAATCCTGTATTATCATCCACTTCATCAACAGTAACATAAAAATATACAAACTAAACTGATCCTGGCTGCAGGTGGTGCAGCAGCCCAGTACGCTACCCCACTACTGCTATGATCTGGATGTTTACACAGAAATGATTGGCTGTGTCTGAGCTGGGGTGGAGTGTAAAAAACCTAAGATGGATTGGCACCCTGTCCAAGGTATTCCTGCCTTGTGCCCAGTTAGCGCTTTTCCAGCAAAAGAGCTCTGGTTCTTGAACCGGTTCTGTTCAGGTTTCTTCGAACCTTGGTGTTTTGTAGAGAACCGACTCGCGTTTCCACCAGTTTTTGGGAACCAAGCATGCATCATCAACGGTGGGCATTACACAACGATAGTAAAGAGTAGTGATGTGATGGTGAAGCGTGTAGATTATGTGCGGATCCGCGTCGGTGGAAAAGGGGTAATTGTTTCCCAGTGGAACCAGACATGCCATAACCCTTACCAGGATAAATCGGTTGATAAAAATGCATTATTTTATATTTCTTGTTCTGCAAACAGTACAAATCCATTTTTTACTTCACAACAATTCAAATCTGAAAACTGTTGATCCTTTGTGACTGTTGTTGTAAAAATGCATTTGGATGAAGTTCGATGATTGAGAATTGCAGATTGTTCTGATCTTGAAATAACCATGCTGACCTCACCCCCCCACACACACACCCACTAGTCTGTTCTCACTGCTCATCTGGTTTATTACTGAGCTAATCAGTCACTACAGCGTGGGAATCAGCTTATTCCCATATTCACACTGTTATGATTCACACACACACACACACACACACACACACACACACACACACACACACACACACACCTTGAGTACCATCTTAAATGCTCTTTTAAACCCTCATTCACACTTTTCAGTGAGGGGGGAGCATCGATGCTCGTAAATCAAGTTCTCTTCACATATCATTCATAAAAATCATTTTATTTCTGTAGTTTTCAACTAATTTAATCTATAAATTTAAAGCTGTAAATGAATCCGCCAAATATGTCAGTTGGAATGTAGAATGTAGCATTATAATTAGGGAAAAAGTGCTTAATTTCACTGATCTCATTTTTCAACAATCACAGAATTCACAGATTCCCCCCCTGTGTCCACTGAATTGGTTGGGATTGTTTTTAGCTGCTTTAGACTCTGACATCTTGGACATTTTGACTAAGTGATTACTAACTGAATTGCCGTGGGATTGCTAGGACTGCCTTATAGTGCAAATTATTCAGTTAACATAAGGCACTTGATTGCTTCGTAAATGAAAAACGTTAAAACGACTCATTTCACTGTCCACGACAGGATCATGACCATGAATTAGATAGGGCTTTACTTTGAATCACTTTGAATCATTTTAGTGATTCAAAGGTTTAATAAAAATACTACTAATAATAATAATAACAATTAAAAGTTTAATATGTTTATTGCAGAGATGGAAAGTAACAAATTACATTTACTCGCGTTACTGTAATTGAGTAGTTTTTTTGTGTACTTGTACTTTTTAAAGTAGATTTTACAACCAGTAATTTTATGTTTTGTATTAGGAATTGTAATTCGCTACATTTTAAATACCATCCGTTACTGAGTAAAGAAAACACTAAAAAAATCGCGTCTGGGAAACTGCTGCAGTGAATTCTGCAATGGGGAGTCGGATCTTTTGGCTCGGTTCCTTTTAAAGAGCCGTTAAAAAAAATGGCTCTTCATTCTTTTGTTCAGGCAGCGAGAGGCGCTACTGTAACTGTAATACAGCCCCAATATTAATATCAATGATGAACAATCATCTAATTCAAACAACACTTAAATGAGAAAAAAAAGATTGTTGTCAAAAGTATACAAATTGACAACAAGTATGTTTTAATAACAAAAATAGTTTAAAATAATTGCAATAAATCATCTGTTGTATAACTTGTAGCTAAACTGGGGTTACATTTCATTTCATTACATTCCGCTTGGTAATACGTGATAAACTACATATACCTGTATATATGTAATGACTCCCAAAGGCACGACTCGGTTCCTTTCGTTCATTTTAAAGAGCCATTCAATAGAATTGGATTGTTCACGAACAACCCATCACTAGTGGTTATACAGTTTGAAAAAGTTTTATGGGATGGTCTGTACTAAAATCACACATTACACATCCCTAAATGTTTTAAATGTTGTATCAACGTGTTTTTTCTATTATATTTGAATAAAAAACAACTATTGTGAGATTTATATCCACTTGTCACCCTCTCCTTTAAAAAAAGTAACTAAGTAACGTTTACTCTGAGTACATTTTAAATGAGTTACTTTTTACTTGAGTAGATTTTTAGACTAGTAACTTTACTCGTACTTAAGTAAAAATTCATTAAAGTAATAGTACTTTTACTTGAGTACAATATTTTAGTACTCTTTCCACCTCTAGTTTTTTAAAGCAATAAGCCACGAGAGGCCGTGCATTACTGTGATTTTAGCACGGGGATGACGTTTTTGGCACGACGCAAAGCGGAGTGCCTAAAACTTCTTTCCCCGTGCTAAAATCATAACAGTAATGCACGGTCTCGAGTGGCTTATTGCTTTTATAAAACGGCGGTCAACATAAAATATAATAAATACAACAATGTTTAATTCATAAATGTATTTATTGTGTATAAACTTACAATAAAGCATTCTTCCGCTACGCAAAATAGTTCGATTAACAGTGTTGCTAGGCAACATGAGGGCGAAAATAACTTTTCTATTCAGTGGCGTATTAATATGGAATGATGTGAGGTGGTCCTAGGTGTGCGTTTATCGGGGATTTTACAACGGCTTCGAACGCGGCTCAGCCAATCAGATTTTAGGACCGGAACTATCCGTTTTATAATGTTAGATTTAGAATGGTAACTTATGAGGCAGTGTATATTTTGTCAGGGGTGCAGAATTTAGCATTTGTGTTGTTTTTTTTATGAATAAAAATCAAAGAAAAAAGAAAAAAATTTAGTTTTTTGATTGATTTAAAGTAAAATGAGAAAATGATGAACGTTGAGTGTTTTACCTTTTTGCATTTGTACAGCGATAAAATTAAGTGTGATTAAGCTGTGATGAGCAGTGAAGCACAAGTTTGTGTGTTTGTATATGTGCTTCATGCACTGTGTGTACTGATGTGCAGTGTGTTTTATCTTCTCTAGCGAGCATACACACTGATTTTAGAGGCGTGGGACTGGGACAACAGCACAACCAGGAATTACAGTAAGTACAACTTAACACTCATTTTACAGAAGTTCCTTGACTACCAGATGTGTCGGGTGCAGTTAGGTCACATTCTGCACAAACACCTTACATATCCCATTTTCTCTGCAAATTAATACAATGGTTCTTAATTCTCATGCACAGTTCTTCATGATGAGATGTATAAAGGCTCTAAAAGGTTTAAGGTTAGTAGTTTATTATGTGGACATAGGAGGAACATTTCCAGCATGAGCCCCCCTTCCTGGTGCGGATGAATCAAAGGCGTGTTTTGTGTGTGAATGTGTGTGTGTGTGTGTGTGTGTGTGTTTGAGCTTTTTTCTGGATGGACAGCTGCAACACTACTGCCATGTGTAATTTTATTTGAGTGTATGTACACTGGCATAGATGACTGAAGGCTCTGACATGAGCTGGTTAGCTTGTTAAATACAGATCAGACTGATACGGCAGAGTTCAGGTACGCTATGCTACAGAGCTGGATAGGTATGTACTGATTAGTGATGGGAGGATCTGATGGTTTTTTTGATGGTACAATATGTAAGAGCAAACACACACACACACACAGCTCACGCTCCTGTGTTTACAAAACAGAGCCAGAAACAGCACAAATAACACATAATACACTGATCAGGCATAACATTAAAACCACCTCCTTGTTTCTACACACACTGTCCATTTTATCAGCTCCACTTACCATATAGAAGCACTTTGTAGTTCTACAATTACTGACTGTTGTCCATTTGTTTCTCTACATACTGTTTTAACCAAGACCCCCACAGGACCACCACAGAGAAGGTATTATTGTTTAGGTGGTGGATCATTCTCAGCACTGCAGTGGCAATTACATGGTGGTGGTGTGTTAGTGTGTGTTGTGCTGGTATGAGTGGATCGGACACAGCAGCGCTGCTGGAGTTTTCAAACACCATGTCCACTCACTGTCCACTCTATTAGACACTCCTACCTAGTTGGTCCCTCTTGTAGATGTAAAGTCAGAGACGACCGCTCATCTATTGCTGCTGTTTGAGTTGATCATCCTTGAGACCTTCATCAGTGGTCACAGAACGCTGCCCACTGGGCGCTGTTGGCTGGATATTTTTGGTTGGTGGACTATTCTCAGTCCAGCAGTGACAGTGAGGTGTTTAAAAACTCCATCAGCGCTGCTGTGTCTTATCCACTCATAGCAGCACAACACACACTAACACACCACCACCATGGTATTGTTACTGCAGTGCTGAGAATGACCCACCACCCAAATAATACCTACTCTGTAGTGGTCCTGTGGGGGTCCTGACCATTGACGAACAGCATAAAAGGGAAACAGGTGGACTACAGTCAGTAATTGTAGAACTAAGAAGTGCTATACAGTGAGTGGAGTTGGTAAAATGGACATTGAGTGTAGAAACAAGGAGGCGGTTTTAATGTTATGGCTGATCGGTGTACATCCATTAAATAACAAAATAATACATCCACTCATTTTAGCATGTTTGACAGGTACAGTACAATACCAACTTTCTCCACATGGTGTGTGTATGTGTGTGTGTGTACTTCTATTCTTAAATGTTCCATACTTACTTAGTAGTTCTTGAGAGTGAACATAATGTTTAAGGCTTTGCTTTAAACTCCATGATCCCACATATTAGTGGTTGTTTCCATTGCAAAGTGCTAAATTTAATTACCCCTCTTGACCAGTGACCAAACATACCAGAGCAGGCTGTAAGTGTGGGCCGAGATCCAGCGTTAATGGTTTATTGGTCGTACAGAACCGGCACTGGAGTGAGGCAGTACAGGTGCCATATTTAAAACCCACCTGCAATTGATTTTATTAAAACATTGTTGTGAAAAACAAAACAGGACACACAAAAAGAAACTTAAACACTCCATGAACTACAGCGGGCCAAACTGTTGTCCTTTTGTGGCTACTGCTATGGCATACAGTTAGTGTGGTGTTTTTTTGCTCTCAGAGTCTGGTGAAGAACGCCTTTACAGCATCACCTTCAGCAACTCGCACGTCAGCAGAATACAGGACCAGACATCACGGTTTTAGAGAAAAAGCAGGTGTACCTACAAAGCATGTGTGAGAGGGAGAAACCATGATCTATAGAAAAACTTCCACCTAAAGTGAATAATGCTCAATCATTTGCGCCTCTGTGCCCACTCTGCTGGTCGAAATGGCAATGCAAAAGGACACGCTTTAACAAGGCTTGCTGACAAATTACTTTAGCAGCTGCCACATTACAGGATTTGTATGTGTATAGTATACTGTACTGTAGGGTGCCGTGCAATGGAAATGAAGCTAAAGTGAGCTCACACGTTATCACCATCGCTACAACTTTTACTCTGTGTGTGTGTGTGTGTGTGTGTTTGAGGGATACATTTGTGCCTCATCCAGCTCTCCTTAGTAACAGGCCATAATTGCTTGACTTTAGACAGTGTGAATGATTGGTGTAAACAGTTAATGAAAAGAATTAGGTGATGTAGCAAGTATTACATATTTTCCTTTTGTCCTGAACTTCGGACAGACAGTCATAGAGAATTAAAAAAAGAGCTGATGACATGTTTGACGTGAACCAGCACACTGTCCATTTTATGTGGAAATTGGGCCAGTGTGTGGAAGCATTTAGTACTTTTTCTTGAAACTCATGGCCATGTATGGAGAAAGTAAGACGAGTGTGCATGTGTTCTGGAAGGGGGGGGTCTACAGCACCTAGCTAACATTTAGTGTGCACACACCTACGTATTTCGTCTGTGAATGTGCAAATGGTCTGTAAGGTTCTGTGTAGTAGCAGTTGTAAAATATATATATATATATATATATAAAAACACTGCTGTCAGTATAACTCAGAATCTCGGCAGTCTTAGGGTAAACAGCTCTGATGAATGAGCCACAATGTATAAGATGGTAAAATTGTGTAAAAATCAGCCGTTCTGGGCTCCCAGGTGGCGCAGCAGGATAATCCGCTAGCACACCAGCGCAGAGATTCTGAGCTCCCGGGTTCAAATCTCGCCTCTGCTACCGGTCGGCTGGGCGCCCTCTAGTAGGCAAGGATTTTTTTTGCATGACTTACTCAAAACCCAGGCTATGCCTTTTGATTGGTTCTTGGATTACAACTGACTGTCAAGACAAATTCCCACTCATTCCTGAGTGACAGTATGGGAATTGTTCCTGACCTGAAAATGCTTTCTAGCCATATTTATTTAGACAGATAGAAGTCATCATAATGACTAATGTACGTACATTTAAAAGGCCTTGCCACAAAACAGTTCTGTATGTATATTTTTGACATAGTGGATTTTGTGATGTCTATATTTTCTCCTAAGAAAGGAACAGTTGCAGAAATCATAACTGTTCCTAGTTTGCCTCGACATACGTTTGCTCCTGACTTCAACTTCATGTGCACATCATGAGGTGTGTGTAGCTCAGAATTCCTGCAGACACTCTGTGGACGTTTCACCTAATGTACCTAATTGTGGATGTTAAAAAAAGGTCACTGGTTGCCCTTAAAAATAAAATAAGGTTTTTCCTAGTTGCCCTTCCTCATCAGTTCCCCTTATTATTTCCTCCCTGGCTCCCAAACAGTCTGCAACTCTGCTTCCTGACAGATACAGAACCAGAGAAAGAAATGGTTAGCTCTAAAAAGCAGGAAAACACTCAGACTGTCCTGTTATTGAGCTCCAGCAGCCTGATCACTATTTTGTCTGTTTCTGTTCTACAGCACTTTGTTTTTCAGTCCAGGACAGAGGTGCTTTTTTAACCTCAAGTCTCCAAGTCTTCCTCCATGTTCTGAAACGGAAGCCATAAATGCTCAGGAGCGATTAAAGCATTTCCTCATTTCCTAGAGAGCTCTGTTGTTGTGGAAGGGTGTTATGCTGGGCTCCTTCCCATCACTCAATAAAAAATATTCATAACAACAACAACAATGGCTGATCAATTTAGGATTTCAGTGCCCTTAAAGCAATATCATATTGGAAGCCACGTCCGAAGGTACATCAGCGCAGGACAGGTTCTGATGTTTAGTTTTGCTAAGGGCCAGCAGATGTGTAGTGTTAAGTCTTACTGAATGTCTGCAGTAGGCTTGCATGGTGATAAGATGGTTAGTCTTGAAAACAGGCAAGACCTTTTATGTTAGGAATTCTGTTTATTTTTGTGAAAAACGAACACTGAGTTTCCTGTGCCAAAGATAAAAAAGACCATCCAGACTATTATCAGTGAAAGATGCAAAAGCCAACATCTGTCAGAGTATGGGGTGTTCGTGGCATGGGTGATTTGCATGATGTGTGAAGGTACTGTCGATGTACATTGGGATTTTAGAGGCAACTTGTTTTTCTGGAAAGTTTGTGGTTATTTCAGCAAGATGTTGAGCAGCCACAAAATGTTGAGCAGCTAAAATTTCATTTCAGGCAAGAATGGACAAAAATTCCACCTTCAAACTACAACAATTAGTGTCTTCAGTTTCCAAACCATTAAGAAGTCTCATTAATAGAGGATAAAACACATGGGCAAACATGCCTCTGTCTTAACTTTTTGGAGTGTGCTGCAGATATCAAATTCTAAATGTGTTTTTTTCTAAAAAAAAAAAAAAAAGAAAAAAAAAAAAAAAGACACATTAAAAAATACTAAAAAAAGTTAATTAATAAAACTTTGAAAGTCTTTTCTTCCTACATATATCAGTCAAATAAAGATTTAAAAGAATGACCAATTTACAGATTCTTTGTTTTATTGCATTTTACAAAACGTCTAAACTTTTCTGCAGACGGTCTGGCTGCGCAGACCAAGATGTTTTTTTGTATTTAATAGGACTGATCATTTTCAAAACCATATGTCCAGACGTGTAATGATTGTTGTGTGTGTGTATTGGTACAGATGAGGACTTGCTGATCGAGCGGAGTGTGTATCGTGGGGAGATGAATCCCGGTGATGAGAGTCTGGTGATCCAGCACACCGGCTCCTCCGCCAGTTTTCAGTACAGTGTGTGCATACGCTGTGATCAGCATTACTACGGCAACAAGTGCAATAAGCAATGCCGTCCACGCGACGACTATTTCGGCCACTACGAGTGCGATCACAATGGCAACCAGCAGTGTATGGAGGGCTGGACCGGATCAGACTGCAGGAAAGGTAGGTGGGTGGTCGTGGTGGTGGGTTACTGTGTATTTCTGTGTATACAGGTCTGTGTGTTTGTGTTTTAGCGTAAGGGTTTGGGTTTAAATGTTTGAGATTTAAATTCAAATCTATTTCATGATTTCACTTTTTTCAGCTTGTATGTTGTTGAGGTGTTTTGTTGGATGTCAGGGGTGTTACGGTGTGACATTTTCATGCCATAATGTAATAATTATGTATAAATGCCTTCCTTAATTAAACTGACATTATTCTTCAAGGTCATTTTTTCCGTTTTATCCTCCGTCTTAATTTACCAGCTGCACCAAACCTGGCCACGTAGGGCCACAGGCTTACACATTTTCCCCAGGACACACATTGAGCATTAAAGATTCTTTAAAACATATAGAGAAACAAGCTTTGCTCTGTGCATTTTTCACATTTTGTTTGTGATGGTGACCCAATCAGACAACCTTAAATACCCGTAACATGGCAGCTGCTTAAGTAGTTTGGCAGCTGATTTATGTCCTTTTGAATTTTCATTTTGGCCAGCAGAGGGGGCACTGAGGTGCACACGATTGATGTGTCAGTTTTTCTGGATTGACAGTCAACTGAGCCTTGTAAGTGTTAGTTTGCTTCAAGTGGGCGTTTTTCTATCTATCACGGTTTCTCCCTCTCACACTTGCCAGCTCCTTTGTTTGCACATCTGTTTTTTCTCAAACTATAATAGTAGGCCGCTTAGTCCAGTCAGAATGCCAGCATTCTGTAGTTTTCTGGGAATTTACCCAGTGTAGCATCATTTTAAAATGAATGTTACACATTTTTGCTGGAAATTTAGCAAAAACCTGAAGAGAAACAATGGGTAATCACTTGATTTTGTTTCGAACAGATTGATATGAATAAGTGTGTTTACATTTCTGAGATTAATTCCAGTTTAGGATGGATAAATAATGTATAAATAATTCAGCATTGTTTCTTTCTCACCTCTTTCGTACAGTAAAGTTAAATTCCTAATATAATGTCATACTCTGCTATCTTGCATTTGTGTCTTTTTTTCTTTAAGCTTGTGTTTTTTTAAGAATGCTAACACTACTCCATGTCTTGATGCATTGTTAAATTGCATAATGTGTGTGTGTGTGTGTGTGTGTGTGTGGTTGATAGCGATCTGTAAGCAGGGTTGCAGTGAGCTACATGGCAGCTGTACAGTTCCAGGCCAGTGCATGTGAGTCTGCTCATCTAAACCACTTAATTCTTGATTTTTTAAAAAATTTCTTCAACAAACAAGAGAAAACAAATCACAGCAGAATAACATTGTTTTATTCATTCATTCATTCATTGCCTTTTTTACTATATTACTGAGTGAATGAGTGTGTGTGCATGTGTGAATGAGCGAGTGAGCAGTTTGGGATATGCGGAGGCTGTAAATAGTTCTGAACGAAATGTGCAGACAGCAGGAACGAGGTTGTCACTGATACAGAAATAACACCACATCACCCTAAACCAACTGATTAGTTAACCTCTCACCTTGTGTGTGCGTGAGTGTATTTGTGAATGAGTATGTGATGGCCTGTAGTAGACTGCTGTCCTGTCCAGGCTGTATTTTTGCCTTGCACATGCAGTGTTTCCAGGTAGTGTCAGACCCAGAGCAACACTGAACAGTAAATGCTCCGAATGATTGCTGATTCAAACAATTCTTCACTCAGACACTGAGGGGTGGCATGGTGGCTTGGTGGGTAGCACTGTCGCATCACATCAAGAAGGTCCTGGGTTTGATTCCCAGTTGAAGCTGTTCAGGTCCTTTCTGTGTGGAGTTTGCATGTTCCCCCAGTGTCCATGTGGGTTTTCTTCAGGAGCTCTGGTTTCCTCCCACAGTCCAAAGTCTAACTGGAGCTACTAAATTGACCTGAGCGTATGTACATGTGTGTGTGAATATGTGTGTGCGTGTTTGCACTGTGATAAACTGACGATCTGTCCGGGGTGTTTCTTACTTTTCACCCAGTGAATAGATGCTGTGGTAAAACAGGCAATAAATGAATGAATAAATTAAAAATTGAGAATGATTTAGAAAGAAACATCAAAAGATTAGCTGCTGATTTGTCCACCTTGTCGTCTTTTTCAACAAAAATATGTCTAAATATATCACTTTATATGTCTGTTTAGGATTAACACACACACACACACACAAATTTAGATTTATTTCTGAAGGCCTGGTATGTTCTTGATGCAGGTGTAACTACGGTTGGCAGGGTCCTCTGTGTGACGAGTGCCTGCCGTACCCAGGCTGTGTCCATGGAAGCTGTGTGAACAAATGGGAGTGCATCTGTGAGAAGAACTGGGGAGGACTGCTCTGCAACAAAGGTGCTCACTAACAAACATGTATTAACTGTAAACCAAATACTTCCCAAACACACACACACACACACACACACTAAATATTGGTACCTGTGAATGTGTGGAACTCAATGAATAAAGCAGTTCTTCCACAGTGTTCCTGCCTTGCGTCAAGTGTTTTCAAGTAGAACTGTGCCTGCTGTGACCCTGACAAGAATAAAGTGGTTAATGAGAATGAGAAAAAAATGAAATAAAAAAATTCAGTATAAAAGAGAGCTCACTTTTTTTAGTGCAGCAATTTAATGGGAGGGCTCTTGTGTGCTCACCAGCAGCCTCTTTACAACCACATTAAAAAAGATCTAATAATTTATGGAATTTACTGCTGCGTTACCCGAGCGCTAGTGCTAATTTATTAGACAATTAATTGCCTACATGCACTATGCCACCCTACAACATCCTTCTATTTACCTCCATGAAAAACAGCCAATCCAACTGTGAAGAAGAGCATCTTTTTATGTCTGATGGGGGTAGCCAAAGCACAACATTTGATTGTCATCCCGTCTGGAGTGTGTTACTGCATTGTGCCCAGTGATTCTGGGAAAACTGGACCCACTACAACCCTGAACCAGGATAAAGTGATTGTTAAACAATAAAATGAAACAAAATAAATGAATGAACATCACTTCAATAATCTCAAGGGAAATTGTTTCGTTACAGCTCGCAGGAACAGAAATCTACAAATCACAAACCTATACTGCACAACCCTAGAGAAAAAAAGATAATAAATAGAAAACACAATAAAGACGGGATATACAAGGGCTCGGCTATATACAAATAAGGAGCTAAAATACAATATAATGTATGGTATAATATATACAATATATAATAGTACATACACAAATATATCTTCATGCACACATATATGTACAAATATGCAGTATATAAAAATAATTATACAAGTAGTACTAATAATAATAATGTGACACCTTGCAGTCTGTCATAATTAGATTGGCATAATTTTAAACAGTGTGCAGTATTAGTGTAAGACCACTGAGTCTGCAGGTGTCTTTATTCTGCATGATTTTTCCACAGATTTGAATTACTGCGGGACTCATTTGCCGTGTGTGAACGGGGGAACCTGTAAAAATACCGAGCCCGATGAGTACCAGTGTGTCTGTCCTGATGGCTACTCAGGCAAGAACTGTGAGATAGGTGAGGATTCATTACCATCTTCATTCACAACCCACACTTGCTGTATGCCATGCCAGGGCAGCTTCTTTAGATGAGCATGATACTGATCCCTGAGTGAACGTGAATTCGGCAGGTGAAAAAAGTGGTTGGAGGGGGTGTGTATTAGGCACGGGGTCAGGTTAGGGGTATGCATCAGAGAAGGTGATACAACTAGGTGACCGGATACCCAAAAAATCCAGAACCTATCATGGCTTACATGTCTCTTATTTTAACCACAGACAATATACTCACTGATCACTTCTTATCACCTGTCAGTGGTTGATTCCCACACAGAGCTGTATTGCGTACAGAGAGACATGCTATGCTTATGTGATGGGGTCACAACAGCAGTAAGGAGAAACCCCACCTGATCTCCCTTCCCTCAGATGTGTGTGTCCTAATTGCACAACTGAGATTAGATCTGTACTAGGATGCTGCGCCAACAGTTTTATTATCAAGTTACATAAATACGTTGGTTACCTAGCTGCAGTTTACGCTCACATTTGGAAATTTAGGTCAGAGTGACAGTTTGCTTCTCCATGTTTGGCTATGAATTATTAATTATTGTCATTTTGGGATTTCCTGCACTGAGATGGATACAAGCACAGCTGGAGAGCTAATGAGCTTGTTTCCAGTTGGTATGCAGTGACTGAGTGACAAGTACAGTATCTGTATATATACCCATTATCACCATTGTTATAACTTCTGTGTGTGTGTGTGTGTGTTAATGTTATCCAGCGGAGCATGCTTGCATATCCAGCCCATGTGCAAACGGCGGGACATGTCATGAAGTATTGTCAGGATTCGAATGCCACTGTCCATCTGGTTGGTCGGGACCCACATGTGCCAGAGGTATGAGATTAAGTCCCAGCTACACACAGAAAGCTTTACTTCAAGCATTTAAATTCATCTTCAGTTTGACTTCTTACAAAAACGAGAAAGTGTTTTCACATAAAGCAGATCGCTAGAAAGGGGACCGCACAAATTAGGGTTTTATTTGGTGGAGACACAGCAAGAAAGTGTGCTAGCTTGTTAGATGGTGGTGGCATAAAGGTTCTGAGCGCTGCATGTTGTGGCACCTCTGCTCAATGTTGTACATTTACATTTATGGCATCAAGTGGACACTTTTATCCAAAGCAGTCTACAATTGTGACTGATACGACAATGAGCCTTGGGCGCCCATGACCCTGTCGCCGGTCCTTGGACCACTTTTGATAGGTACTGACTACTGCATACTGGGAACACCGCAGAAGAGCTGCAATTTTGGAGATGCTCTGACCCAGTCGTCTAGCCATCACAATTTGGCCCTTGTTAAACTCGCTCAAATCCTTACACTTGCCCATTTTTCCTGCTTCTAACACATTGACTTTGAGGATAAAATGTTCACTTGCTGCCTAATATATCCCACTCACTAACAGGTGCAGTGATGAAGAGATAATCAGTGTTATTCACTTCACCTGTCAGTGGTCATAATGTTATGCCAGTGAAGGCACATAATCAACAAGTGCTCAGAGGATGTGAGAACCAAAAGAATAAAGCTAGTAAAAGAAACTATGCATTTGTACAGTAGTTATTAATAAGATGGTTACATTTATGTAGCACTGTTTTGGATCTCTGCTGCATAATTTCACCTCATTTATTTAATAGTTTTGATGTCTTAATTATTATTGTATTTTTATGAAGGTAGAAAATGTAGAAAACCCTGTATGTCAGTATGTTTCCAGACTTGTAAATACAAGTAAATGCATAATTAAGGTCCACATCAATATTAGCAGGTCATTTAAGGTTCTGTACCTCCAGTAGTTTTACAGAGACATGTAGACCTGATGCTCAGAAACACTGAGCGACGTTGTTATTTATCAAGTGTATGTTGTGTTTTAGATAAAGACGAGTGCATGTCCAGTCCCTGTGCACACGCTGGAACTTGTCTCGATCTGGAGAATGGATTCGAGTGTGTATGTCCACCACAATGGAAAGGCAAAACTTGCCAAATAGGTATGAGTGTGTGTTTATGTGCGATAATTCAGATAAACTGGATTCAAGTGGGGTGGTGTGCTGGTAGTAGTGCATTTCTGGCTTCCATTTATTTGCATGTTGAATTGGATAAGGTTTGTAACTGATTGCTGTTTGTGTGATCACTGTGTGTGTGTGTGTGTGTGTATGTGACCATGCACGTGTAAGTAGTGCAGACTACATGTCTGTTACATGATCAGTAACCTGACACCAGCCTTGAGTAAGGTTAAATATATCTTCGGCCCCGGCAACTGCCAGTCGGCGGGGCTAAATTTACTCTGGCTGGGGTAAATTTGGTGGAGGGGGAGAAGTACGGACAGAAGGGATCAGGTATTTTACTCCAGTTTTCATATTCAGTTCAGTAGGGGTTCATCAGCTATGAAGACAGAAGCCACTGAGTTTGTTTGTCGGACCCCCCTCCCCCCTTTTGTGGCTATAACAGCCTCTCCTTCTCTGGAAAGGCTTTTTACAAGACTGTAGAAATGTCTAGAAATTTGTGCTCACTTAGTCAATTGAGCATTTGCAAGCTATTGGACACAAAGACCTGGTTTGCAGTAGGTGTTCCAATTCATTGGGACCTGGACACAAAGGTTCAGGAGGAACTCCAGCAAATATAAATATAATAAAAACTAAAAGTAATGTTTATTTAATCTTATGAAGGTTTTGAAGTCATTGGTAATATAATCACTGTGCCATCACTTTGTATTAATGTTGCTAATAAGCCTGGTTCATGCCAGTACATGGAATTGTGGGATACTGTTTTTGGATGCATGAAGAGGAAGCAAAGAGGAATTTTAAACAGAACTGATTTGTACTGGACTGCTGGTGGTGGTTGTTTCTCTCTTTTTCTATTTTTCTTTCACAGATGTGAATGAGTGTATAAGGAGGCCTTGTTTAAATTCTTACTCATGTAAAAATCTGATTGGAGGATATCACTGTGCCTGCTATCCAGGGTGGGCGGGAAGAAACTGTAACATCAGTCAGTATATTAGCATCAGTCTCTGCCTCTGTAGATCAACACCACATTTCTTCTCCTTCTCTGCATTCACATGAACATTCTGCTTCTAGACTCTAGTCTGTGTAGTGTACTGAGCTCTATTCCTTTCATCAGGCTTTTTGGCCTCTGTTTACTAAAACTGATTAGCAGGCGTAAGACTGCCAGCAACCATTGTTAAAGGCTGCACTAATATCTCTTTAATTGGCACAGACTGCTGTCACTGGGGAATTGAGTTTATTTAAATCAGTTAATGAATAAGCGAGAGGCTTTCACTGCTTTTACTCAAGACAGCTTAAATCCACACAGGTTTTTTGTAAGGGTGGCTCCAGGGGTCAATAAGTTTGCTGAAACAGTTGAATAATGCACAAATAATGATTTTATTATTCATTCACTTATTTATTTATTTTAAGTAAGCACTTAATCCTGGTCACTATAGTGACAATTTCTGTCATTAATCGGTGTGAGGCCAAAACCTGGAGCAAAAATCAATATCTTAAGTCTTGCTTTCTTGCTTTCCTGCATGTCCTGTTAATGCAGCTTGATTTATAAATTTTGCATGTTCACACTGTAAAATACTCACTCTAAATGAATCAAAACATTTAATCATGTTAAAGCCACAATCTGTGATTTTGCATCGTTTTTAAGTTTAATTTAAAGCATATTAAATGTGTGCCTTTATGTCCTCTGGCATCAATGATTCCACCCAGCAGCCTGCTGGCAGGGTGTAGCTTGTCCCTTGTCAGACCACTGTCGGTGGGTATTTAACTTGGCTGTATGTAACACTCCTTGCTGTTTTGGAGATACATTAACCCAGTTGTCTGACCTTAACAATTTGGTCCTTATCAAAGTCACTCAGGTCTTTTTGCTGAACAGATCTGCTGCATTCAAGATGTAAACTACCATGAACTACCATCAGCCCAACATTTATTCCTCACCCTCAGATGCACAACTGTTATGAAAAAAGCATTGCCATCCACATGTTTGGGGTTGGTCTGAATGCTTTCCCCTCATTAGTGTATGTGCATACTATAAAGTTTAGTCTGAATAGTTCAAAAAAAAATCACACAGTGTGGCTTTACATGAAATGTCTAACTATCTTTCCTGATCATAATCTTCTCTATTGTTGATGATTATTTGCAGATATTAATAGCTGTCATGGTCAGTGTCAGAATGGTGCATCATGCATGGTGAGTAAAAATCCAGATTTTCTTTTAAAACACTGCAAATTGAAAATAACAAAGGCAAAAATACAATTATGGGGAAAACGGCACTCTTAAAACCCCAGAAACAGCTTTACTAGCATTTACAGATGGTAATGATTGATTAAAAGCAGACTAGTGTAAGAGAGAGAGCATGTTGCATCTTCACTCTGTATTATGCAAATGTTATGATCAGGTTGATGTGCACAATGACATATTTACATAAAGTAGATGATAATAGCAGGTGGGATTGCTACACTTAATCTGTTTGTAATTTACTAGCTTTCTTTCTACTGAAAGTTGGCATGTAAATTCAAAATGTGAAACCAAAACGCATCCAAAAACCTGGTTTGGCCAGGACTTCAGAAAGATACTTTTGGCAGTTGCTTGTACCAGAGGAGCCTGTAACCTCCTATTTTCCGTGCTGTCACAATGAAGATATGGGTGATCTTTTCTTATCCCAGTATGAATGAATGATTCCTTGTGGCTGCCCACATTAGAAGTTGCCAAAGCAGATCGTTCGTCTGCATATTTGATTTAGCATTGTTGTTATGCTCCCATGAATCCAGGCTTGGGACCAGCACTAAGGGCCCCAATGACTAGGTTCACATACCGCCATGCTATGATACAAATATTTAAGAAATACTTTTACAATACAATACTATTAAATATTCCTGTTAGATTTTGGTAGTTGGATTCAGGGACGAGCCTCCCAGTCTAGTAGAAACTTGCGAATGTGGAAGAGAGAGCATGTCTTGGCTGTGGGTTGCAGAATATTGTGTAAGCTAGTTTTTTTGATGATGTGCCATTATCAAGGTTTTACAATGTTGACATTGGGATCGGTTAACACTGGCAGATCAGGACATGCAGTGATCAGGCACTTTTCTATTGTCATATTACACTGACACTGAACACTGCTGTGAGCTGGGAACCTAACTGCTGTGTGTATGTGTGTATGTGTAAATGTGCGTGTTCTGTGTAGGATGGCCATCATGGATACACGTGTCAGTGCAAGCCAGGGTTTGCGGGTAGGCACTGTGAGGTGCAGCAGAGTGCATGTACGAGCTCGCCCTGCCAGAACGGCGGTCAGTGCCACACCGTACCCCGCGGTTATGAGTGCCAGTGTGTGAACAGATACACCGGGACTAACTGTGAGGTAAATAATGTTTATACAATATATGTTTTGTATCTGTCTGTATCCAGCGTGTCCTCTTTTTAACTTCTTCTGTCTCTGTTTAGGTCCAAGTAGACCCATGCTTTCCAAACCCGTGTGTGAATAAAGGTCAGTGTCACACTCTACAGTCAGGGTTTTATTGTGTCTGTGCTGATGGGTATGAGGGAAAGACCTGTGCAGAGCTGACTGATCACTGCAGGACTAGATCATGCCGAGGTGAGACGTCACACTACACTTGTCATTTCTGTAAACAGGGTTTGTTTCTGAAATCTTCCAACCAAACTGAAAAATACAAATGTTTTCTGCTTTGTTCTTATAACAGTGATTGACAGCTGCACCATTGCTGTAGTGAACAACTCTACTGAGGATGGGGTTTGGCACATCTCATCCAACATCTGTGGTCCACACGGTCGCTGTACAAGTCAGTCAGGAGGCAACTTTACCTGCTCCTGCTTACCAGGATTCACTGGGACCTACTGCCATGAGAGTGAGTTATGACAGATATGAGTACACACCCGGTACTGACTCCAACAACAACAACAAAAACAACGAAATAATCCAGGAAATTGCTCAACCATTAACATCTGTAGTACATATGTAGTACAGAAGCTGTTTTATGATCATTTAAAATTCGTCCTAATAGGAAGCTGTAGTGCTTATTTATAAGTTGGTCACATCGACACTGTGGTAAAAACTTCTGGTCCCAAAACACTGCACAGGTAACAGCTGATCATTATAGAGTCAGAGACTGGAGCCCTGGAAATACAGCATGGAAATGCAGGACTTCAGGATAAGTGTTAGTGCTAAGTGCCATAAATGTAAATGTTACACTCATCATGTTGAACAAAAACTATTGCATTAGCCAGACTTCATTATCTTTGGCCAGTTAGGTACAGTCTTATGCAAAAGTTTGGACACCCCTGGAAAATCTCAGTGGTTCTGTAGGCCAGCCAGGTGTTTCCTTAAGAAGCCCTGCGATCGAGTGGAGCTCTGCCCAGGATATTCCTTCCTTGCTCCCAGTGTTACCCTGTGAAACTTTTGCATGGGCCAACTTTCAGGTTTTTATTTTCTGCCCAATGTTAACTACAGTAAATAAACAGTAATTGTGCATTACAATGTGCAGAAGTTACTTTATATCAACTAAACATGCAATTGAGTCTCTACCGATTGTATACTTGTGTGTTGCTAGCAAATTTAATAGAACAATACAGCTGTTAGCTCAAATGACTTGCACCAATTTCTTTTTTTAAATTCCCTTAAATTATTTGTTGTCAAGTCCCATTTTCTAGCCGAGTCCTCACAGCCAGAGAGCAGTTCCAATTTTGCTCTCCTGTATTCCCAGCCATGAATGACATTGGCATCTGTACCTGGGAAAACAGATATGACCAAAACCTGCCAATCTCTTTTCAGAAGAGAGTTTTGAACCTACTTTGTCAGAGCCTTGTGCTGTGACCCGTCCTGCAACTAATCTAGGTATCAGCTTTGATATTGGTTTGATGTGATATTTTCTTTCTGCAGATATTAACGACTGCACTTCGTCTCCCTGTCTGAATGGTGGTACATGTCTGGATGGTGTAAATTCATTCACATGTGTTTGTCCTGATGGATGGAAGGGGCAACTTTGCCAACATGGTCAGTCTGCTTCACTCGTTTCTTCTCGGTTCTTTTTAATACTTTGCTCAGCACATGTATTTCTCACCATCATCTCTGTTTCTTCTGCTCCTTCATCCCTTGTTTCTGGCTGCAGAGGTGAATGAGTGTGAATCAGAACCATGTATGAATGGTGGTCACTGTGTGGACCAGATGAATGACTTTTATTGTCACTGCATCAACAACTGGAAGGGCAAGACCTGTCAGTCACGTAAGTTTACCTGTGTGTGTGTGTATGTGTGGGATGCACCATCATTAGGTGTAACTTCTTACACCTATATTTTGCAGATTTTTTAATTGATATTTACAATTTATCAAAATGTGGGTGTTTTTAATGTGCGTGTGTGTGTGTAACAGGAGAGAATCAGTGTGACTCTGCTACATGTGCTAATGGTGGAACATGCTACGATCATGGAGACCTGTTTCGCTGTGAGTGTCCAGCTGGTTGGAGGGGCAGTACCTGTAACCTAGGTAAGCTTTAGCTCTCAGGTTTGCATTTGAGTGGTGCTACCAACCTGACTGGGCACCAACCAGGCACAATTTACCATGCCTGAGGGAGGGAGGGTCAGATAGGCTTTATCTTTTTTCCAGCTACAAGAAAACAAGCTTTGTTTTCTGGTGGTCAGTATGAGCAGTGAGGGATACACATAGAGCCAAGTGTAACTGACTAGGGGTTTGTGTAGTGGTGGGGTTTGGTCTACTAGTCTGCTGTTGATTGTTAATTGCCAATAATTGTTGGATCAGAGCCTGATGATGATACATCATTGAGATTGTTGAATATTTAAGGCCTTTATTTTTCCTCCCCTGTCTCTGTACTTCCAGCAACGAACAGCACATGTGACTCTCAGCCATGTGCCAATGGAGGAACTTGTGTTGGAGGGGGTGTAGCACTCACCTGCATCTGCAAAGAAGGATGGGAGGGGCCTACTTGTACTGAGAGTAAGGCCACACCCACTGACCATAACAATGATCCCCGTAAGGCTGCTTTCATATCTGTATAGCTCAGGAATCTAAAATTGCTGATTTTGTTCTTTTTTTCTTTTGGTAGACATTGATGACTGCAATCCACATCCATGGTAAGTTGTGAGCCACTACACAGACATAAGAACACACTTTGTTTACAACTGGAAAAAATCTCTACTTCTGTTAATTACAGGCTAATAATGCTAACACTGATTCTTCAGCAGGGTGGTGTTGCTAGTGTGCACTGCATTATCATGATGATATGTGTATAAACTTCTCTGTACAGTTATAATGGCGGTGTGTGTGTTGATGGCGTGAACTGGTTTCGATGTCAGTGCGCTCCTGGATTCGCCGGCCCTGATTGTCGTATTAGTGAGTACATTAAATACTATTAAATATTATTTTATGTGCTACTACGTAAATAGTTGTTGGAGTTTGTGTCACACAGCAACATGGCTTTGTAAGGAGCTGTCTGTAAGAAGTTATTTATCCCCCAACCACACACAAAAACGGGACAGACTTTTCTAAAATGCCCCTTAGTGTAAGTGAATGAATGTGTGTGTGTTTTGCCCTGCAAATGATTGTTGATTTGTCAAGTATGTGTTTCCTTCTTGCACCCACAGTCTTCTGGCTTTGGGAGCCAGAACCACAGCAATCTTGACCAGGATAAAATGTGTAGTGAATGAATACACTACTTAAATGTTTTTATTTAAGTGGCTGCTATTGCAGCAGCAATAAGATATCTGTTCAACCACCATCCCCCATCCATCAGACACAGATATACAGTGTATCACAAAAGTGAGTACACCCCTCACATTTCTGCAGATATTTAAGTATATCTTTTCATGGGACAACACTGACAAAATGACACTTTGACACAATGAAAAGTAGTCTGTGTGCAGCTTATATAACAGTGTAAATTTATTCTTCCCTCAAAATAACTCAATATACAGCCATTAATGTCTAAACCACCGGCAACAAAAGTGAGTACACCCCTTAGTGAAAGTTCCTGAAGTGTCAATATTTTGTGTGGCCACCATTATTTCCCAGAACTGCCTTAACTCTCCTGGGCACGGAGTTTACCAGAGCTTCACAGGTTGCCACTGGAATGCTTTTCCACTCCTCCATGACGACATCACGGAGCTGGCGGATATTCGAGACTTTGCGCTCCTCCACCTTCCGCTTGAGGATGCCCCAAAGATGTTCTATTGGGTTTAGGTCTGGAGACATGCTTGGCCAGTCCATCACCTTTACCCTCAGCCTCTTCAATAAAGCAGTGGTCGTCTTAGAGGTGTGTTTGGGGTCATTATCATGCTGGAACACTGCCCTGCGACCCAGTTTCCGGAGGGAGGGGATCATGCTCTGCTTCAGTATTTCACAGTACATATTGGAGTTCATGTGCCCCTCAATGAAATGTAACTCCCCAACACCTGCAGCACTCATGCAGCCCCAGACCATGGCATTCCCACCACCATGCTTGACTGTAGGCATGACACACTTATCTTTGTACTCCTCACCTGATTGCCGCCACACATGCTTGAGACCATCTGAACCAAACAAATTAATCTTGGTCTCATCAGACCATAGGACATGGTTCCAGTAATCCATGTCCTTTGTTGACATGTCTTCAGCAAACTGTTTGCGGGCTTTCTTGTGTAGAGACTTCAGAAGAGGCTTCCTTCTGGGGTGACAGCCATGCAGACCAATTTGATGTAGTGTGCGGCGTATGGTCTGAGCACTGACAGGCTGACCCCCCACCTTTTCAATCTCTGCAGCAATGCTGACAGCACTCCTGCGCCTATCTTTCAAAGACAGCAGTTGGATGTGACGCTGAGCACGTGCACTCAGCTTCTTTGAACGACCAACGCGAGGTCTGTTCTGAGTGGACCCTGCTCTTTTAAAACGCTGGATGATCTTGGCAACTGTGCTGCAGCTCAGTTTCAGGGTGTTGGCAATCTTCTTGTAGCCTTGGCCATCTTCATGTAGCGCAACAATTCATCTTTTAAGATCCTCAGAGAGTTCTTTGCCATGAGGTGCCATGTTGGAACTTTCAGTGACCAGTATGAGAGAGTGTGAGAGCTGTACTACTAAATTGAACACACCTGCTCCCTATGCACACCTGAGACCTAGTAACACTAACAAATCACATGACATTTTGGAGGGAAAATGACAAGCAGTGCTCAATTTGGACATTTAGGGGTGTAGTCTCTTAGGGGTGTACTCACTTTTGTTGCCGGTGGTTTAGACATTAATGGCTGTATATTGAGTTATTTTGAGGGAAGAATAAATTTACACTGTTATATAAGCTGCACACAGACTACTTTTCATTGTGTCAAAGTGTCATTTTGTCAGTGTTGTCCCATGAAAAGATATACTTAAATATCTGCAGAAATGTGAGGGGTGTACTCACTTTTGTGATACACTGTATGTGTCTGTGTGGGCACCCAGTCGGTCATAGCACAACTGAGATTAGATCTTAAGATCCCAACGGTAGTGGGTTAGCGTAATTTACTGCTGTGCACACCCAAGTGCTCATTTTTAAAAATTATGTATTAATTTAGTACTTAATTTTCATTAATCAGTGTCCAAACCCACTTTAGAAAAACTAGGGTCAAGGCTGAATCACATAATATTACCGGGCATATTACCGGGCAACACACACTCTGCTATGGCATTTCACCCATAGAGCATCCAGTTCACCCAGTGGAATGTTTTGGGGCAGTGAAAATAACATACACATTATTTAAATTGCAGATTAATCTGAAAAACATAATTTAACAATAAATACGAATTAAACCTAAGAACAAACAGTGTTTCAGTCACATTCATACCAAGTTATTTTACTGCTCTGTTTTGATGAATTAATGTATTTATTTATTTATTATGCTCACACTTCTCTCTGTAGATGTGGATGACTGTCAGTCCTCTCCCTGTTCTTATGGATCGACGTGTGTAGATGAGATTATTGGATACCGATGTGTGTGTCCTCTGGGCCGAGCTGGACCTCGCTGTCAGGACTGTAAGTGCTGCTGGAGAAAAAAATAAAGAAATTCACCTCTTTCTACCAAACACTTTCTTTTATTGATATGGAAAATAAGCATGTTAGTATTAATGTAATATACCATATACATATCCTGAGGACATGGGTTCAAATCTCATCTTTGGTCAATGTCTGTGACGAGTTCAGCATGTTCTCCCTAGGTCCATGTAAGATTCCTTCAGGTTTTTGGTTTGCCCCAGCTTCCTAAAATAAAGAGAATAAAAATGGTACTCTGACATTGGCTGGTTTTGGCTGTATTCCTGCCAAGCCCATCACTGCTTTGCCCATAATTGTAAGTCAGAGAGTAAACGTGTACATTGGCATGTGATGGACTGCCACTTTGTCCAGGTGGATATCTCGTGCCCTTGTGTTTCTTTATGGTTTCTGACTCACCAGGACCTTGATCAGGATGAAGTGGTTACTGAAAGATTATTGAATACATTAAAGTTAGTTTAATCCTGTTTTAGACTTACTGTTAAACTTGTATAGACTTACTATTGATGTGCAGAGGGCAAGCAAGTAAGAATTTCATTGTACAGTGTAACTGCTGTTTTTGATGTGCACATAACAGTAAAACTCTTGAATCTTCTGTAGTTGTTGGAGTTGGTAAGGCGTGCCAGCGCTCTGCTTTACCTGTACCTCATGGCACTCGTTGGGAGGAGGAATGTAACAGCTGCCAGTGTGTGAACGGAAATATCAAGTGCACCAAGGTGAGCACACATCATAAATATTAAAAATGTATGGCACATCAATCTAATACGTTAGTCCTACCACTGTCAATACACTCGAGCTTGAATCTCAGCTGTGCCATCCACCTGGCCAGATGCTCACAGACACAACTGGCCGTGTCTAAGACAGGACAGGCTAGATGGGTAATTTTATTTTCTACATCCTAATCATTATTTTAAGCATCTTGCATCTGAAATTGGTGCTGTTCTGCTTTGCCAGTCAAAAGTTTGGAGACACCTGATTAAAGTAAATGTAATTTTGACTAAGTGAAATAAAAAAAACATTAAAGGAGATTAATTAAAGGAGATTAACCATTTCATTAAGCTTGCCATGCAAAATGCAATGCAAAATATTGCAAAGTTATTAGGATAAAAGGTTTATACTAAAAATATTTAAAAAAAAAAAAACAATCTAGGACTGGGTTGAAACATTTGAGAGGACATATAATAAACAAAGCTATATTGTCTTTTAAACATTAATCTCATGTTTTGTGTTGGTTCATGTAGGTTCACTGTGGTGGCCAGCCCTGTCTGCTGAGCTCTGATGAACCACCGTGTGCAGAAGGTCAGGAGTGCACACAACATCACTCTGTGTTTTGTCTTCATCCACCGTGCCAAAAGTGGGGAGTGTGCTCTGATCTTAATGGTCCACAGATCAGCACTGACTGTCAACCCAACAACGGTTACTCTGACGCCAACTGTGCACGTGTCACTCTTATATTTGAAATCGACACTGTGCCACTGGTGAGTATATTTAAGTGCAGACGATTGAGAAATCAAAATCAAAAACACTATAAAGCTTCAGTGCTCATTGGCATCAATTATACAAGTCTACAAGTAGGGTTGGAACATTATTCTACCAAAATATTTTCCCTCAACTGACATTTTAATGATGCTGGTAGAGAGATGGACTGGTGAGGTTTGAACCCAGCTCCTGCAACCCCTTCTGTCCTACACAAAGTCACCAATTTGAAACACTGGCCACAAGGCAAGAAAACACTGGACTGTGCACCACTCCATCTCAGAATACATTTTAAGTGATAAGTGGACCTAAACCATACAGCTAAATCCCCCCACAGCTTAACAAAGCAACCAGACTTCCTCACTGCAGGAGTCAAACATTCATGATTGAACATCCCACATGAAATTCATCACTTAGTGAGAACATTTATTTGAATAAATAAGTTGTATCTTATGTACTGCTGCAGGATGGCTGTACCTAACACACACCCCCTCCAACACTTGTGTAGTAGCTCAGTTGTGGATTTTTCTGTTACTTCTTTTAACTGTAGAACAGTTGTTAACACTTATTTACACGAATTAATTTTGATGTCTTCAATTTATTTATCACACATTTGTGTATAACAAAATGTCTGTAATAAGCTCATACATTTAAAAAATGTGGTTTTGTTTTTTACAGGGAACAACTGTCGATAAAATCTGTTCAGAACTCAGATTCCTTCCAATAACTCGAACCCTTGGCCAAGAACACACCCTCTTCATCCTCTGTGACCAATCACATTCAAGCACCAATGCGGTGGAGGTCGCCATGGTGAGACTGGTTTCGTTGGAAGTGATTTAAACAGTTCAGTGTTTTGTGAAACGTTGAGGATCAGTTTCTCTCACCTAAAAGTAATTTGTCTGATTGGCGGCACTGTGAAAAGTTCAGTGGCAAGCTGGGCCAAAGTTCAATCATACTGAAACATGCTAAATCATGCAAAACATGCCAAATCTCCTGTGGTGTGGTGGTAATAAAAATGGCAATAAGACCTTGAACTGTTTATAAATGCTTTTGGCATTATTTTATACATATTTACTTCACCACTATAAGGTTTTAAAATGCACAAGACTCCTACAGTAATAATCACAGTAAATTAAATGTTGTAATAAATATGTTGACTTGTGGTGTGACATCACTTCAAATTAAATGACATGCCTTTTATGAAGGTACAATTAATTCAATTCTCCTGTGTTTTTTGAACACTGCTAAGGCTATAAATAATATATTTTTATCTTATTTTTATTTTAGTGTAATGTGATGTCACACCGCAGGACAATTTAATTCATTTTGACCTCCGTTTGTCAAGTACCCACACACAATCCTATACACTTATCAATTATTTAGTTTTGTGTGTGTAAACCTTTTTGTCTGATTCTGTTTGGTTTCTGCCCTTGGGTCCAGAGTCGGACTTTTTCTTCCTCATCTGCTCTCGTTACAGATTTTACTGTAACATCACTGCTTTTTGTTTCTTCATGTCAAATATCAGTTTCTATTTCTCTCTCATCTTGGCGTTTGGTTTCTTCGACCATTTGCTTTTTGAGTTTGCTCTCACTCTGTAAAAGTGCACTTTAAGCCTTTTAGAAATCTTGACGTTTTTCAGAAATCACTTGTAAAACTTTTGTTTTTGTCTCTGTGAAGGTAAAAGCACCGTTAAACTCTTACACACATTAATTTTCCTTTCAGCTGTTTATTGTTTATCCCCGTCCGCCTCTGAAACTTTTACCCACAACAGGACCATGAATCATCCTTCCCTACATGCACAGTCATCTCAGGCTATCCAGAGTTTCTGTAGGAACAAGAGACTGCAGCTGATATTTCTTTACCATTCTGAGCCCTTAATGGGTAGAATCCTTCGTTAGCATGTTGAGGGCATGTTGAGTTGTTATTTTTGCATTTCTATAACTTTCAAAAATCACAGATTTTATGTATTTTTGAAGGAAAGTGCCACATTTCATGGCAGTCATTAAATAACACTCATACATTAAATGATAGAATAATGGAAGCTACAATACACAGCACAGCCTACAACATTCAGCGATGGTGTGAGGCTTCGCCTCCGTCCCCTGTGCGTCCACAGAACTAGTTGGAAGTTTTTCAAACTCAGTTACCCAAATAGTGTTTTTAGCTGCTTTAGATTTTAACATCTTGACTTATCGATTGCTAACTAAATTGTCGTAGGATCGCTAGGACTGCCTAATAGTGCAAATTAACCGGTAAACATGAGACACTTTAACACAAATAAAAACATTTTAATTGCTAAACACCTTAAAGTTTGAATATCATAGCAAATTGCATATTACACCTTACCTATAACTAGTCATCTCCGTGTCTGGGTCTCACTCTGTCTTCTTCTGTCTTCTGTAGTCATTTGAAGAAACTGCAGTGTCTCAAGAGCATGCAGACATTCAGGAAGTGGTCAGCTCCATCATCAGCGCCCTCTCCAAGAGCCATAACAGCACACTGCTCCTGGCTATCAGGGAGGTGAAAGTGGAATCCCAGGTCATGCCGTCCTCGCCAGGTGAGTCGGAAGGTTTTTAATGCGATCTGCTGATGAACCTATGGACTGCTGCATTACTGCCACATGACTGCTCGATTGATAAAAATATACATGAGTGAGCATACATAATTCTTCTCTTTTTATAGGTTACCTAGTTCCTTTGCTGTGTGTGTTGTTTGCTGTGCTGTGGATCTCCTGCATGGTGGTCTGTGTCTGCTGGTACCACAAGCGCCGGAAACAACAAGAAAGCAACACCACTCCAATTGAACAGAGCATCAATAACCAACGAGGGGTGCTACTAAACACCCAGCTTCCTCACAAAGCCAAAACAAACACTTCAGAGGACAGACAGTGTGTTCCCTACCCACTGGACCGGGTGGGAGACGGAGCGGAGAAAGAAGAGGAGGACAGAGAGGATGATGATAGTGAAGAAGTGCAGGTGAACAAGTATCCTTCTCTGAAGTACACTAAACGAGAGGTAGTGTACACAGTGTGCACCACAGCACCTCCCTCACGGACACAATACAGCAGCAAAGATAACAGACAGAAAGACGTGAACCTAAGTGAACAAGTGAACGATCATTATGTATGAATCAAAAAAATCTTGTATCTGGATATTTTCAAGATTTAGAGTCAAGATTTTTACTCCTTTTGTTTCTGTTTACAGTCGCATTTGGAGGATCTGGAGCTAAAGACGTGACAAAGGTGCTCACATTTGAGTCAAGTTTTTGTGTTAAGCATTTGGCATGTGTCCCTTTCTAGCACTCAAAATTCTGCTGAAAATCATGTCAGATCAGTAAATGCTGTCGAGTCGTCACTTTCAGTTTTCTTTTATATTGTATACAAATTATTTATAACACATTGAAGCAAAAAGTCAAAAAGAGATCATTTGCTTTGTCTTGCTTTGTTTGCTTAGTTATTTGCCACTGGATGGTTTTTATAAAACAAAAAAATCATAAAAAAAACAAGGAGAATTCGACACATGACGATTAAAGATGTATATTAAGTCCTGAGCATTTGCAGCACTTGAATTTCTTGTATTTTTTTTTTTTTTTTTTTTTTTTTTTTTTTTTTTTTTTTTTTTCATTTTAAATAAATGCACTTGTTTAATAAATACACAGTAAATGTGCCATAAAGAAGTATTTTTTGTATGACATGAATATGGAGGTTTGTAATCTAAAACTTGATGACACAGAGCAGCATCGTTGTATTGACATTTTCTGCATTTTATGATTTGCTGAATGGCTCTATTGAGTCCCCTGAATCTTAGTAGTTCTTTCTCTGGTGGATTAGTAAAGCCTCACAACTCTCTGCCTGTAAATAAAAATGAGAAATTGATAAAACAAGGACCAGAATCTGAGGGTGTGGCAGGGTTTCACCCTCATAGTTAAAGATGTATCCAGCATAGTCAGCTCATACTTTGATTTTGACATTTTATTATTTTTGTTAAGACCTGGTCATTGTGTCAAGTATTTGGTTCAGTTACAGCTGCATTTTTAACATTTTTTAATGTGCGGACTTTTAATGTCAGGGTGAGCAACGAGTGACCACGTGCTTATGATGTAAGTTGATGACACAGAGCATCCCAGATTTGTTTAGTTTCATGCAAAGTAGTTGTAGTATTTTGAGTCAAAAGATGCGTTTGAGCATTTTAGCACTTGAGTTTCCACAATAAAAAAGATATTGTGCACTGATGATTTGATTAACCTGAGTGCACATCTTTGGGCAGTGAAATGAAACACATGCAGACACGGAGAACATGCAAACTCCACACAGAAAGTACCCTGGCCACCTGACCGGGGAATCAAATCCAGGCCCCTTTTTGCTGTGAAGCGACAGCACTATCCACTGCACCAGTGTGCTGCTCCAGTAAACATCATAAAACAGTAATTATATGAACGATGTTGAGCATCATTGAGCATCATGATGTATGTTGCCAGATTTGTGTTATATATGTGCACTTGTTTAATCAGTAACATTGCTGCAGATAGACTGTTCTGGATTCTATGGCTAGCTGAGCACTTTCATGTTTAGGTTTGGGTAAATTGTAAATACTTTTTTTTAATTGTTGACTTGAACGTTACTGTACTTACCGAAGACTGTTTAATCATGGAGCATTATTTTGTTTATTTGAAGCAACACTAGCATTTAGTTTTGTTAGAATTTCACCAACATCTTAATGCTTTTGTATTGTGTGTGTACACTTAGAATTTTCTGGTTGAAGTCCCAGCAGTGCCGCTGGCCTGGTGGGCTCTTTAGACACGGTTAGCATCGTCTGTGAGGGGAGATTTGCAGTGTGTAATTATATAAGTGTAAATGTGTAAATAGGTCCGGGTTATAGTGGTGTATATTTGGATTCAGTAACTTAACAGAATTTTTTATTTATGTTTTTTAAGCATTTGAGATTTCTGGTATATTTTGCTTTTCTCTTTTTCAATAAAAAAGCCATTTTTTTTCATTTACGTAGGTTCTGTGTTTTTCCTTTTTTATGTATGTACATAAAACATTGAAGCTCATATTATGGTCTCTATGTTTTATTCAGTTTGTGCTTTAATGTTTTAGTTTCATCAGAAATGTAAAGAAAAAGTGCTTTTCCTTTTGCCTTCTCCTATATTTAGACATCGCCACTGTGGTCCGAATACCTGATTTGGCTCAGTTTTTACATTGGTTGTTCTTCCTGATGTAACCCTCCTTATTTAATCTGGGCTTTGGACCTGCACTGAGAGTCCCACTGACTGTTACCTTACTGATTTGATTGTTGTTGTTTTTCTTTTTCAAAGCAGCAAAATGTAAATGTACTTCCTTTACCACATTGGAACTGTTTTTTTTTTCTGTACTTTTCAGTGACTTCTTTTAACCACTGTGGAACCATCTTAGAACCTTCTATGACAGTAATGTAACTAATGCTTGTTTGACAATGTTAATAGAATAATGTTTAAGAATAAAATAATTCTGTTTTATAAGACGTGCCATGTTTAAATAATTGACAGATTCTAATTAAAGTAGATTAGATATGGGTGACACAATGAAGCAGCTGACAGAGGAGATGCCACCCAACAATAAGGGTCCTAAACATTTTTTTTATTTTGATTGGTTTGATTCATCAGAGATCCAGTCTTAAGCTGTCCTGTTTCAGTAAGCCTGAGTCTAATGTAGCCTTAGATTTCTGCATTAGAGAGCGAGAACACCTTTATTTGTCAAAAATACATATACAGGTATACAGTACAACGAAATTCTTTCTTCGCATATCCCAGCATTCAAAGAACAAAATGCAGGCTCAGCCATTGTACGACACCCCTGGAGCAGAGAGGGTTAGGGATCTTGCTCAAGGGCCCAACAGTGGCTGCATGGCAGAGCTGCGATTCCCAACCTTTCAGTTGATAGCCCAAAGCTCTACCCACTAGGCTACCACTGTCCCTAACTGGAAGCTAACTTAAGCTAACTGGAGTGGAACACAATGTGGTCTTCTGTTGTTCTAGCTCACTCTTAAGGTTTAATGTGTTGTGAGTTCTGATATGCTTTTCTGCCCACCCATATTGTAGTGCTTGAAACTTTTCCTGCCACAGAACTGCCACTTACTGGATTTTTTTTACAACATTTTTATTGGCTCTCTCACCAGAACAGCTCATTTTGCACAATAACACAATGTAGTTAAAGTTACTTAAATCTCATGTGATGTTTGATTTGATGTTTGACATCACCTGTAGCTCATGGTCTATGATCTGATTGGATAATTGATTTGGCTACTTAAGAATTGTT
This sequence comes from Trichomycterus rosablanca, assembly GCF_030014385.1. Classification (NCBI taxonomy): domain Eukaryota; kingdom Metazoa; phylum Chordata; class Actinopteri; order Siluriformes; family Trichomycteridae; genus Trichomycterus; species Trichomycterus rosablanca. Next base: position 12,278,658 of record NC_085992.1, read on the forward strand.
GCCCATTCAGTCAAATGAGCATTCATGAGGTCTGGCACTGGTGTTGGATTATAAGGTCTTACCTCAGTGTTCCAATTCATCCTAAAGGTGTTAAAAAGTGTTAGATCAGGGCTTTGATTTCTTTCACACCAAACTTGTCAAACCAAGTCTTAATGGACCTCACTTTCAGCATAGCAAGGTCAAACTGCTGCTGTAAATTTCAAAGCTTCTCATTTATTTCAAAAATAATTCATTTTACACACCAAATGGTGTAGAAAAGTAACCAAACAGTTGTGGTTGCAGTGAGAGAAACTGAAGTGTGTTTAAAACCTGAACCCAGTGAGGGTAGCCGTGTGTATCATCTCTGTTTAAACATTAAGCTGCTCTAACACAACCTCAGCATCTTCAGTGCATACTGACCTTCAGCACACTGCTATAGATAAGCATCTACTGGAAAATGTCAGTCTCTTTTCCATGAAGGTGGTGTGTTCACCTTTAATTTACATACCATTCTTTTACCATAGACTAGTACTAAAACATGAAGGTAATCTCAGAGTTGTGGGTTTGTGCATCATGAAGTTCTTTATTGTAGTATCATGCCACATGTTGGATCATATTATATTTTATTCGTAGCCAGATAATGAATGATGGTGCAGATCAACCTCTCACATCTGGCTGCCAGAACAGGTCGGCAACTCAACACTGAAAAGACCATCCTGCATTCCAGTGAAGGCACCCACCTGAGTGAGCAGGGTTATTTTGGGAGTATTACTGGGTCTGGGAAGAAATAAAAGACAATTCCAGTAAATATTTTGGTCCAATTTTCTTTTGCCTAGTTGTTTCTAATGCCCATATTGTAGATCCACTGCCACATGGAGCATAGTGTATAAGAAGAGACACGCTGTGCTCGATGTGACAGCCCCCCCCCCCTTTTTAAGAGTCTAGGAGACATCATAACACAGTGGCAGTGAGAAGAAACCTCGACCAACCTCCCTCCCTCTGACATGGTCACCAGTTCATGGAGAATTGCCTTATATGGCCATAAAATATGTTCCATCCTGTTTTTCTCCTTGAAGGGATTAATAATGTGCATTTTTACTCATACCTTAATAACACAGATTCCCTTTTTTAAAAAGAAATGTGTACTGTGCAAGACTAATGAAGCAAACATGGAAAACATATTGTCTCCGCAGATCTACTACATTTCCACTTGGTAAGTAAATAATTAAGAACATTTTCAGCTGAACCTTATTATTAAGAGTTTTATATTTACTCAAGGATCCAGGGTTTGGAAGTTGAAAAGGTTTGAACTTGCACATACTGAAGAATTTGGGTACGGTTTTAGTGCCAACTGAAGAATTTAGCAGTACAGCTTTTTATCTGCTATTTCATCCAAGCACACCTAAATCCAGATGTTTGTACTGGAGGAATTTTCCATTTACCCTCACACAGAACACCTCTGTCCCAGTGTTAAAGCTCAGAACCTCTGAAGCCTGTGTTTCTGAGTGAGCCATAATGAGTAACTAAAGCATATCAATGTGTTAATTGTTAAAGGAAGCAGCTGCTGAGCGCAGCATCTGTAGGATTTACAAACAGTGTTAACATGTGTTGTGCTGGGATGGTTCAGTACTGTGTAAATGCTGGCGGACAGTTACAGCAGCTGTTCAATCACCCTTAAGAAATAAAGCCACATGGACCAATGAGGATAAACTGATTTATTCCTGCATGTTGTCTGTAACAGAAAAAAAACAATAACTACATCTATTTTTAATTTTATTATAAGCATTTTCACTTTCATTTTCTCTGGATCTCAGCAGTGGTGGGCTACTGTAATAGACTGATGTGCTTTCCGGGTCTTTTGCTCCTAATTGCCATATTATCTGGCTGTTTCCAAAAAGTAACTACACTTAATTACTTCTAAATCATTATGGATCAACCACTGTACTTAACCCTGGAAGAAGTCATTATGGATTAAATATTTTCTTTGTCCTCCTCCAAACAGAATTTTGTCCAAATGTATAACATATTATTATATATGGTTAAAGTTAAGTCATCAGATCATATTTCTTTATTTAATTGCTCAGGAGTCCAGGTTTGATGCTTCTTACTTAAAGCTATGGACCCAAGGTTTCCCAGCAGAACATTGCCCAAAGCATCTCACTGCCATCGCCGGCTTGCCTTCTTCCCATAGTGCAATCTTACACAGAGAGGATTAGGAGTCTATGCCATTTAAGCAGTGGTGCTAGTGTTCACTTTGAAGTACAGGACAGAAAAATGCCTGTGTGCAACACACACACATACACACAGATGAGAGACTCCTAGTGTTGCATTTACTGATGTTGCATTCTGAATAATGTTAATCCCTGTTGGGCTGGATGCATAGATCCGGCCATTATGAAACAAACTCAGAGACTTTCTATGAGTGTGTGTGTGTATGTGTGTGTGTGTAAGGCCAGTTGCCATTCCTTAGACAACTGTGTGTAAATCTGATGACAGCTGTAGCTGCACAGCGATCAATGAGGCTTTACATGTCTGCATACTGCAAACTGTTTTTTTAATGTGTGTAGGTGTGTGTATATAGGTGTGTGTGTGTGTGTGTGTGTGTGTGTGTGTGTGTGTGTGTATGCCTTACTGTGTCTTTGCTGTATTTATCTTGCCTTCTTAACTCCATGGACCATGAACACTTGATGTAAAATGACAAATGCTAAAAAAAAATCAGAAATAGCTCTGCAACTACAAGGTTCACTAAATCAAATATCAGTTACACATCTTACACACCACCAGACCAGCGGAGAGGAAGCAGATAAACCAACAGAAGCTAAAATAATAAGTGTATAGCGTAATGTGTGTATCTCAACCACAGTGGTTTGATTTATTAAGTATTTGCTCTTTGATCATGTAGCTCTGACAGTGAAGACGTTTAAAATATGCTCTCAGGCAGGAGTGTGTGTGTGTGTGTGTGTGAGTGAGTGTGTGTGTGTGTGTGTGTGTTGCACAACTGACTACAGTGCATTGCCAGAGCAATCCTTATATAAACTACATCACACACATACATCATGTATAATTCCCAGGTTCCAGGCAGTAATTGAGACAGGACTATGTTCACTTCAGATCAGCCCTTCCCTCTGAAAAACTATCATTAAACAGTGTGTTAAGTGACACCCTGTTTCACTGTACTGTTCAGTTTTCCACATCATGTAGTCAGACATGTATAATCTGAAGCAGACATGGTGCTTACTTTAGGTGCTTAATGAACACTATAGTGATCTGAACACACTGCCATGATCATTAGATGGTGTTATCAGATTTGTACTGTAAACTGCTAAGTAGATGCTGCGAGTGTTTTTGCCTTATTATAGATCAATAAAGCTGTATTTTACGTTCATGTTGTCAGTGCAGATGAAGTCAAATTACATTGTAGAACTTTCTACAGCGTCATGTGTTATGGATTGCTGATGGTGCTCATATAAAATGTTTCCAACCTTGTCCCTTCAAGACTAAAAAACTCTTCAACATGTCTAAATTATAATTTTATTTCATTTTCATCTACTGCTTAATCAGTATTAAGCCCGGTCAGGGCTGTGGTGGGTCGGTTTCCACCAGGAAACAATGGTCGCAGGGCAGGAAAACCCTGAACAGGGCACCAATCCATCACAGGCCTATTTATTTATGCATTTTCTCCCATTTTCTCTCAATTTAGCCTAGTCAATTTGTCTTCCGCGCCTAAGGGGCCCTGATTGCAGTCGAGGTGGGTATTTTGCTGCTCACACTTCCTCCAACCTACGCGCAGCCCTTAGCGGAAACTTTTTTCACCTATGCATTCTGCACAGGCGCCTTTCTAGCTGCTACACAGCGTTTGAAAACCCCACCCACATAGTCCTAGCAGAAATGTGTCTGCTGCAGGCACTGCCAATTATGCCCACTAGATGGCACCCAGCCAATCGGTGGCAAAGCTGAGTTTTGAACCAAAGAGTTCAGAATCTCAGCGCTAGTGTGCTAGCGGAATATCCCGCTGTGCCACCTGGGTGCCAGGCGTAGCCGGCCAACGGCACCGCTAAGATTCAAACCTGATGTGTGATAGTACTACCTGAGATTTTGTGTGCTGAATACATTTGCTGAAGTCTCTTTTTGTTATAAGCTTGATTAAACTAATATTCACTGTAAAATCAGCTTTCAGAAGGCTCTCAGTTTCTCAGGCTCGGCTGTGGTTTTTTCTCTGATAGAACAGTGAATAGTTATTTCCACCTGCTGAGTCTCGATGTGTTTCTACAGCTGTCCTTAACAGTTGCTTGTGGTGGTTTATTTTCCAGCTGTTTTCTTTCAGCACCCCAGAGATTGACCATGGTCACTGGCTCAGCCTTTGCTCAGCTTTCAGAAACAAGTAGCTCACGGGTCTCGTGCGAGTGTGACTGTGCAGAGTAGAATTTTCACCACTGATACAGGAATGTGAACATTTACATTCCTCTGATCTCATGGCTACGTTCTGTGACATTGAATCCTGTTGATGTAGAGTTCAGCGTTCTAAATGAATCGACAGAGGATGTTTGAGACATTATTTACAAAGTCCAGCAGTTTTGGCTGTCTGGAAAAGAGTGTCTACTGCAGTCATGATGAGAACATCGCGAGGATAAAGCCTTCGCATAATTTTACCATTTCTCACTTGGAATGGCATGATCAAAATTTCAAGGCGTTCTAAGCAGACGTGAAATAAAGTCAAATCTATTTCATAATGGAATGTAATAGAGAATTCAAATAATTACAAGGAAAATTATTTAGTTATCTTTGTATCATTGGATTTTATATATTTTGTGTCTATATGTTGGACATCGCCATTTACTACAACATATGTAATTAAAATATACAGTATATTGTACCATAATAAAGTGTGTGCACTGTATAGTATCATTTAAACACTATTACTTTAATTGTGAGATTAGCTCATTTGTTTACATACGCTCCACTATTAAATATGACATTTCTGTTTATCAAATTGGGGTACAGACTTAATTTCAACCTTAGAAAGTGTAAACACTTCTGATATTTTTTAATGCATTTTCTCTCCTTTCTCCCGATTTTTAGCATGTCCAATTTTTACCTAATTGCGTTATGCTTCCTCTCTACTGGTGCTGACCCTGACCCCTGATTGAGGAGAGCGAACTGACACACGCCCCCTCCGACACATGTATAGTAGACAACTGCATCTTTTCACCTGCACCAGCCAAGTTCATATGCGAATCAGCCCTGTGCACGGAGAGCCACACCCTGATCAGCATTATTCCTCTACTCTGTGCAGACACCATCAATCAGCCAGCAGAGGTCGTAATTGCATCAGTTATGAGGTCCCTATCTGGCTCCCTAACCCTGTATACACAACAGCAAATTGTTGTTTATATAGCCACCCAGCCCAGCCGGATGGCAGAGCTGAAATTCGATACGATGTATTTGAAATCCCAGCTCTGGTGTGCTAGCGTATTTTACTGCTGCGCCGCCTGAGCGGCCACTTCTGATATTTTATATTTCTCATATTCTCTCTGACAAATATGTTTTACATTTCTAGATTTATTGGCAAGTATTTGTAAATTTTGGACATGTTTAATCTTGCTAGATGATTAGATAGTCCCATTTTTGCTATTTTGTTTATGCATTTTTTCCCCTTTTCTCCCAATTTAGCATAATCAATTCATCTTCCGCTGCTGGAGACCCAGGTCATGTCCGAGGAAGGTATATTGACCTGCCTCATGCTCCCTTTTACGTGTGCGCAGTACACCAACCACTTCTTATTTGCCCACACGTTTGGTGAATTCTCCACTTTCTGTACAGGTGCCTTGGGCTACTAACCAATGTCTTTACACAGCGTCGAAGACCCCACCCACATTAGTCCGGTCTTTTACCCACCTGGCAGACTTTAAATGGCCATTTTTTGTCTGCTGCAGGCCAATACTGTCCCTTTTTTAAATCAGCAACAAAGACCAAGAGGTGCATGGCGACTCCTCTTACTGTTGCATCTTACACATGAAAGTTGTGGTGTCCGATCAACCAGTTGGCATCATTATGTAACATTATGTAATCCTGGTTCTGATTTGTCCCTTGGCTTTTCTTTCCTGATCAGATCACACATCCCAGCTCACACCCGCACCATATATACTGATTCTCCGAGATTCACACAGGTCATGTCTGGACTTGTTCTCCACTCCACCATGTAACCCACACTAATCTGATAAAAGAAAATGTGTGTCGTCTATTCCTTAAACTTAAAGGTGTGTGTTGCATGGCCCATGATCTAAATGGACCACCCAGAAAACAGACTTACACATTCATATACAGCCAGACTGGATATGGAGAACTTTCCTTAAGTATTCATTGACATTGCCAACATGCTACAGTGCTAAACCACGTTTAGCGTACAGGAGGGATAAAACTCAATCCAATACACACAGCCTTTGTTCTAGAATAATCTATTGCTGCTGTGTTTTGTACAAGTAGGAGCTTATTCAACACCTCATAACTGCATTTATTAGTTTGTTTAATCTTCCAGCCAAGAGAGAGAAATTAGGAGAGAGAGGCCTTTTTCTTGTCATCAAAGATTGATTGATGATGACGAAAGCTCACAAATCTCTGGCTGCTTTTTCCTGCATGTATTTATGAGTGATTGTTTCTGCTGTCAATATTTTCATACAGCAGTAAATCATCGTCACTAATGTTAGTCTGTAACCATAACAGACACTGTTAGTGTTTTCAGATGTGCTTAAGCAGGTAGTCTTGGTTTTAGGGTTTTAGTCTTTGTTTGTGAACATTATGCTAAGAAACATGGTTATAACAACAGGAAATTACAGCAAGAATTTAAAAAATAAAAGAAATTGTTCTTTCATCGTTAATTTTCTTGTACCATTTTATCCTGATCAGGGTTGCAATGGGTCTGATGCCAACCAGAAATAGTGACTGCAAATAAGGTATATACACTGGACAGGGTGTCAATCTATTGCCAGTCTTAAGCAACACACACTCACATTTAGTAGTAGTAGTTTATTTATTTATTAGGATTTTAACACCATGTTTTACACTTTGGTTACATTCATGACAGAAACAGTAGTTACTCGTTACACAAGATTCATCAGTTCACAAGTTTAATGTCAAAACACAGTCATGGTCAATTTTGTATTTCCAAGTCACCTCACTTACACATCTTTGGACTGTGGGAGGAAATTGGAGCTCCCGGAGAAAACCCACGCAGACACGGGGAGAAGATGCAAAGGAGGACCCAGACCGCCCCACCTGGGGATCAAACCCAGGACCTTCTTGCTGTGAGGCAACAGTGCTACACACTGAGCCACCATGCTACAGTAGTAGTAGTAGCAGTCGTATTTAAAACCTGAGTAGTAGTGCTGGTACTGCTCTCCTTGTGGAGTGTGCCTATCTACAAATCTTTAAAACATGCAGATAGGTGGATTGTCTGCTCCAAAGTTGACCCTAGGTGTACATTTACAGCATTTATCAGACGCTTTTATCGAAAGCGACTTACATTTGTGACTGAATACAATGGAAGAAATTTAGGGTTAAGGGCCTTGCTCAGGGGCCTAACAGTGGCAACTTGGTGGTGGTGGGGCTTGAACCAGCAACCTTCTGATTACTATTCCAGCACCTTAACTGCTAAGCTACCACTGCTTAGCAGTTAAGGTGCTGGACTAGGTGTGCTGATTGAAATACATAGGAGTGTGTAGATGCTCAGATGGGGCAGCAGTCTATTAGGCAGGGGCGGCTCGTTCCTTAGGGTGAAGAAATTTTTCTACAACAGCTGTGACTGTTCCGGTCTGTCTTGCCTGTGAATATCGTAGTCCAATCAGCGTTGAGTGTTCCATACAGTACCGCCCCTTTTGGGCCGCCCTCAGTTAGACTGAAATCGCCCCGGATTGCTCTCATAGACTATCATGTTAAGGCTCTTTTTTTCGAACTGCAGGCGCTGCAATACAATCTGTATGGGTTTTGGGAGGGCTCGCACTTACATGCTTGCGTCACACGTAACCTGGTGTCGAGATCTCGTCACCATGACTACCATTACCTCAGTTCGGAGCAACTCTATCGTGTAATCAGGATAAATTAGCAACTTAAGAATTAGGGCCACCCAGACCAAATTTAAACATCAAGTATCTACAAGTAAGGGGGGAAATCATATAAGTTACAAGTAAATTACAAGTAAGTAATTTTTTAATTGTGAATTGTGATTGCACTGATTGTATCTCCCCAATTGTTTAATTGTTCTTCTTTATTCATTGCACATCAGCCCCGATGCCAATCTTTATTCTGGATCTGCTGCACCTAACATATAATGCTATCTGATGAAGACTGAATTAAATTGTTAGTGTGAAGGCTTTACTTAATTTTGTGATTAATGGTAAAGCTGGTCTCTCTCCACGTTCAATGTTATTTGTGAGGGCAAACTGACAGATAACTTAAGATGTTAATTATTTAAGCTTTAATTTACCCATTGAACAAGTCACCTTGGCCATCAACAATTGCCCTCCCTGAGAGATTTGGCAGGAGCCGCCACTGCTATTAGGCTAACACACCACCACTGAGATCTGGGTTTGTCAGGTACTGGATTAGATGTGTTGGAAGCATGATAAACAGAAAGCTATGAAGAAGCAATGCGACTGGAGTTGAGAAATCTGGGGTTGGTGCGTAGTGGGACTACAGTCAGGAATAGCCGTCAGATTGGTGCATTTTGTCTATTGCTATGTAACACTGCCCTCTATGGGATAGGCATGGTAAGTACAACAGAACTTACCCAGAAGGCATTGTGATTTCCTATTTCCAAAGAAGCAAAGAGTGGGTTAAGTGATTTAGAATTGTGAACAGGAGCAATAACTACGTTTTGCAGTAGAATAATCAAGCTGTACATCTGATGGAACTTTATTTCCTAATATTGCTAGATATAATAGTGCTCATGAGTCAGATTTTTGCCTCTCCATTGGAAGGGTTTTTTTCCAGGTAAGAAATACTGATTCATAAAAAGTCAATTGAAGTAAAAGTTTAAGCTGAACTGTAGTAATATTATGATGATATGCATAAATAATAATTTGCATACTGACTGACCAGTTGCTATTTTTCATGGTCTTTTTATCAGACTCACCCAAATTTGTAGGTGTGTCTAATAAAGGGGTTGATGGGTGTTAATTTTCTATTTAATATAACATCTATTGTTTAACATCCGTGCAAGTATAGTTAAGTGACATTTATAGTAGCTGTATATTATTACTTTTTCATTAATTAATCGTTATTGAGGTGCCTTGGTGGCGCAGAGGTCTGTTACTCTAACCCACCACTACTGAGACTCGAGTTAGTGGTGGGCAGATCGATCCAAACATCGATATTATCGATACAAGCGTTGGTACTGGAATCGGATTGATACAACTGTGATGGGAGCGATACTTTAGTTTTACTTTTTCTTTGCAACATTCAGTACGTTTCTCCCATTTCGCCAGAAGGTAAAGATCATGTCTGTACAGACTCCGCTCCTCTCACATCTTACATGCACACTTTACTCCTCCCCTCCTGCTCTGCTGTGTTTCGTTGTGGTACCGTCACGCTGTTATGCTGTTAAAATTCTAACAGACATCAGTACGTTGGCAGGCATTGGAAGATTATAAGTTTTTAAATACTTTGCTTTGCAGATACAGAAATAGGGGCATACGTAAAGTACGGACGCATTTTACGCACTTTGCGCACCCTACGCAAATGAATCGGCGCATGCGTAGTGAGGCTCTTAATCGTGTGTTTGTGTTTTGGTGAATAAGTGCTCTTTTCTTTTGACTTTGTGCTTATACATGTAAACAGAATAGCATCTGTTTTTATTTTAAATTAACAAGGACACGTATATTCAGTCACTATTAAAAATTTACATATTTATTCACCCCAGCAAACATGATATGCCATGATGGTACCGTTGTGAGAAAGTAAAGCAACAGAAACAAGAAATCGGACTGCTTTAAACAACTGAATTTATCTACAACCCTACTAAGAGCAGCTACTTACAAAAAATTTATGTAATACAATACAATAATAACTTTGAAGGTCATGAAAATTCATTTAGATTCAGCAATTTGATGATGCATCTATCATTATTAAAAAGTATTGGTGACACTGGCCCTGTATTTACTTGGTATTCGATTGATACCAAATTTTGCAGTATCGCACACCACTACTTTTCTGCACCACGGACCAGTTTCATATAAGATATAATTTCACAGACCGGCGGGGCGGGAGGATTTAAAATAGAATAACTATAGAATGGAAAATCAGTGTGAATCCTGAGCTTTTTTTCTCTGCAACGAGACGCTGCCTCCACTTAGTGGTGATTGGGGACAATAACACCCGAAGAGTATTGGAAATGTAATTGCTCTTGTAACGATCTCTAATCATTTATTCTTTCTGTGCGGCCCGGTAATAAATGATGCCCGGTGGTTGGGGACCGCTGCTCTAGCCCACCACCACTTAGACTCAAGTTAGAATGTCAGTGGTGCTATCACCTGGCTGACTGTCCACACAGGCATGATTGACTTAAGGGAGAGATGGTCTGCAACCTGTCTGAAAGAAAGAGTTGGCCAAAGCCCTGCCATAGTTTGGCTTCCTGTCCAGGGTATTATGCCTTACATACAGTGTTTTCCAGCAAAACTGGCCTCGCCATGACCCTAACCAGGACAAAGCCGTCGATGAAAATAAAATAAAATCAGAAAAAAATAACATTTATAAATCCATTTCTATTCCATTATTATGTATCAGGTTATTCCTGGTTTATACTGATTTCTCTCCTTCTCCTTCATGTTTCTTTGACAGTTGTATGTAATAAAATGAAGCTCTGTGCTTTATATTTTTATATTGATTGTTCTTCTAAATTAGAGTTAAAAAAAAGTAAAAAAAAAAAAAAAAAACCCTCTTTTTAATATTTTTCTCTGTACTTTAGAGGCACAAGCAGCTTTACAATAATGAGTTTTTCTTTTCTGATTTCTCGAGAGATTAAACTGTATTTGCGTATAAGATATTAAATCTGAGCACCAAAAAAAGAAAAAGAAAAAAATAATTACTGTAATGAGACTGATATTATGATTGTATGTATTGAAGGCTTCACTGGCAATGTGTGGGATGAAGATGAAATCTGAAGCTTTGGACTTTAGATTTCAGAGTGGGTTTAGTGTTGAAAACATAGTTTTGTTGACAAGTCACAGATTGAATTGGGGCGGCACGGTGGCTAAGTGGGTAGCACTGTTGCCTCACAGCAAGAAGGTCCTGGGTTTGATCCCCAGTCTGGGTCCTTTCTGTGTGGAGTTTGCATGTTCTCTCCGTGTCCACGTGGGTTTCCTCCGGGTGCTCAAGTTTCCTTCCACAGTCCAAAGACATGCAAGTGAGGTGAATTGAAGATACAAAATTGTCCATGACTGTGTTTGATATAACCTTGTGTGAACTGATGAATCTTGTGTAATGAGTAACTACCGTTCCTGTCATGAATGTAACCAAAGTGTAAAACATGACGTTAAAATCCTAATAAACAAACAAACAAACAAACACAAATTGAATTGCAAGTTTGGGATTTCAAGCTGCGGTAACACTTCACATCACCATGGTCTCTTACAACTGTATGCAAATGTCTGATTTTACTGCATATTTACATATATTATTTATTTATTTATTCTTTCATTTTCTATTATTGATATTTTAGTCAGCGTTTATTGCTCTTTAATGCAGAATGTATCAGTGGTGATGGTTTATTGTACATTATTTAAAAGAAATTCAGCACATAATTGTTTCATCACCACTTTAGCCTAAACACAATCTTTCATGCACAAAGGATGGTTAGAGGAAGAGGACATTGCACACCGATAGCAAAACCTCAATCCAGCTGTGAAACATGGTGGGCAGAACATTACAGGGTATTTACTGAAGGAACAATGAATTAATAAATTGAATTGCATCAAGACATATTATTTTACAGGAGAAAATCAGGCTGGGATGCAAGTCACCTGAAGCTTAATAAAAGAGGAAAGATTAAGACAGAGCAAAATCAACCTCAGCCGTCTCTACAGCATGATTTGCAGAGACTAAGTCAGAGGTCAGAACTGTACATAATAAACACACTGTTGTAAATCACCCCCAGGTGGAGATGATGTTCTGTCAGATTATTTAATAGTGAGTTTTGAGTATTGCACTGATAGTAAATCTTGCCAGAATACAAAGCTTAGAGTACTCATTTTATGTTTTGCACGTGTTCCCAGTGTATGTGTGTTAACTTTCAGTTCTCTGGTTTACTCCCACCTCCCTAAACATGCTCAAGGTGAATAACTACTCAGAATATTATCCTAAATTTACATGAGTGACTACAGGTGTTCAGTGTGTCATGTCCTGTGCTGGATTGGCCTTTGTCAAGAATGTATTCCTTTTCTTCAGGTGGCACCTGACCCACCATGACTGAAATAAAGTGTAAATAAATAAAAGTACATAAAAAATGTAAAATGAAATAAAAATAATAAATAGCTCAGCTCGTCAACTTAATAACAATGAATTCATGGGCCATATTTGAGTGTGATAACACTGTTTACACCCCTAATTTGTTTTTTTCTTATTTTAATTTGTAAAGAAATGCCATGTAGTTCAGGAAAGTTATTTTATTTTATTTAAAAAAATGCTTGTCATAGTAGAACAGATCAAACATGACGTAGTCCCCCTTTTTTTAATGCATTTTCTCCCCATTTTCCCCCCGATTTGACACACTCAATTTGTCTTCCGCTGCTGAGGGATACCTGATTGCATCCGAGGAGAGCACATCACTGTACACGCCTCTTCCGACATGTGCACACATAGTCCATCCCCCTCCCCTGCATATATGGTGGCCAATTAGTAACTGCCAATTATGCCCGCCAGATGGCGCCCAGCCGACCAGTGGCAACGGCGAGTTTCGAACTGAGGAGTTCAGAATCTCGGCGTTGGTGTGCTAGCAGAATATCCAGCTGCGCCACCTGGGCGCCGACATAGTCCCCATTAATGCTCAAAGATTTGATGAAGCTACAAGACTGGCAGTTGTCTGTTGAACTGGGAACACAACTCTAGTTCCTGTACACTATTGCATTGATAACGCTAAGACCAGACCCTGGTCTTAGTGTCTAGAACATCAGCACAGGTAATTCTGTTGGAACTAACGTTCTCCCTGGAAGGACCAAATGGTTAAAGAGGAAAAAGGAGGACGTTAATTCACAGTGCAGACTTATACTGTGAAGTCTTGCTTGGTCAGCAACTGGAGCCTAATGGACCCCAGCTGGTCACCTAGCTGAGGATGTCTGATGATTTAACTTTCAGACTCAAATTAAACTTTCTGTTTTGTGCTGTTGTGATTTTCACTTTTAGTATCAATTGCAGAAGCAGAGATTTTTAATGTCGTTCTGCCTGAGCTCCTACAATTTATGCTTTCAACTCTGAGACAGAGAAAATTTCAGCCAAGCCACTAAATGCCGGTGCAAATGGTCTGATCCTTTTACCACTTTCTTATATTACAGAGCTTTTTGGAAAACGTTTGCAGACAGACAGAAAATGTCCACATAGACAGTTCTGTCTCTCTTAAGCTGTCACACAGTGAAAAGTCACAGGATAAAAAAAAAACATTAATTTATTTTTTTTTCTTTTGCATCACAGGCTTTTTTATGTAAAAAGGCATAAGATTTAGCTTTGACATACTTTTTCATGCCTATGACTTTTTATAAAGATTTGTTTATGCAGTTTCAGGCAGAGATGTTACAATTATGAGATTTTTTTACATAAATTGTATACCAAATGTAGATATAAAATTTGTGTACATGTAATTTTCTTTTTAAAATGTCAAAATAGCTAAGCCGCTCAGGTGGAGCAGCGATAAATACGCTAGCGCACCATCCAGCTGGGCGGCTATATGAACAACGTTTGGCTGTTGTTCATACAGGGTTAGGGAGCCGGATAGGGACCTCATAACTGATGCAATTACAACCTCTGCTGGCTGGTTGATGGTGTCTGCAAAGAAATAATGCTGATCAGGGTGTGGCTGACCGTGCACAGAGCTGATTCGCATATGAACTCGGCTTGTGCAGGTGAAAAAATGCAGTCGGCTACTGCTCACGTATCGGAGGGGACGTGTGTCAGTCCGCTCTCCTCAGTCAGAAGCGGGGGCCAGTACCAGTAGGGAGGAAGCATAACGCAATTGGGTAAAAATTGGACGCGCTAAAAATCAGGAAAAAAAAGCATTAAAAAAATCTAAATAGCTGTTACTGTTCCTTTTGTCACCTTTTGCACATTCATGATTTGGTTAAACCATTCTTTTGTGCACTCTTTTCAAATGTAACTTCATCTGCCGATGCAGACCCCCACCCTGACCGAGAAGAGCTGCAGATTATCACAAGCCCCCTCAAGCGCAGCCTCTTCTTTTCACCTGCTAGACACTGTGTCTTTGCAGAGAGCAGGATTGCATACACTGCCATCTGTGAATAAACCACGTCTAATGCAGCAGCCCATTCGACCAGTTATGTCTGTCTGAGTGCCCTGCTGGCTAATTACCCAGCTGAGATTCCAACTCAAGAGCTGCAGTGGTGGTCTAGTGGATTAGGCCGCTGCACCTCAGAAGCACTCCAGAGCCATTTTTAAAGGCTCAAAATGTTTACAATCCTTCCATAACCTCAACTGGTTTGAGTGCTTAGATCAGTATGCAAACATCAGTGGAGAAGAATTCACTTTTACGTTTGTTGCCATTACTAGGCTTATTCATTTAAACCTATTCATCCAGTGCTTGATAGCTGAGGTGGGATGGACTGCAGTCAGAGCTGGTATAGAAAACTATGGCAGATTTTGACATATCAGGTTCAGGCTTCATAAAGGAAAAACTTTTCATCTGCTTTGTCTGAGAGAGGCAGTGAGAAATCATGCAAACCAAATTCATGCAGGAGGTGTACTGTTAGTCAACATGTATTTCATTCATTTATGTATGAGGGTTCTTCAAAAAGTTTCCACACTTTTTTTAACTCTAGTTATTAAAAATTTCAAAAACAAATGACATCACTTTTCTACATAGTCACCTTCTGATGCATTTTCCCCAGCATCCTACCAACTTTTTAATGCCATTAGCAAAAATTGTTTGTGGTTAAGCGTGTAGCCACTGATGCACCGCTGCTTTCACATCATCATCACATGAAAATCTTTTTCCCCTTAAAGCTTCTTTGAGCGTCCAAAAAGGTGGAAATCAGATGGTGCTAAATCCGGACTATAACTCTCTCTCAGTTGCTCAGACACAAGACCAATTACTACTCCTCCCACACTGTTTCCAACAAAAATATAAAAGTGCAAAAACTTTTTGAAGATTTTTGGTCAGTGTCGTGGTGGTTGCAACACTGGGCGCAAAGCCATGACAAATTTTACATCCTGGACACATTTGTTAAAGAGCATCTTACACATACTGCTTTACTCAGTCTCTTGCAGTAGTCTCTTGCACTAAGGAAAATTTAGAGCATCTTCTGCATGTTTTTTATGAGGTGGGAGGAAATCAGAGTACTTTACGATACCTTAATGGACACAGGAAGAACATACAAAACTCCTTACAGATATTCAATAAAATAATAAAATTGTGTTGATTATCCATACTAATGGTTTGTAAAAAGCTCCTGCTACACCGCCTTCATCTCAGGCGACCTCAGGTTCGGTTATATCGAGAAGCACTATAGTTCGAGAACCTGCTGTAGATTTTACAAGTAAATTCATTTTGCATCAGTGCTCACATGAACATTTTACTTATCTTGTATAAGAGGCAGACTTTGCTCTGTAGACATTTTCCTGTCTGCACTGAGTTTTCCAAAAGCTCTATAATATTAGTAAGTGGTAGAGTGATCGTTCAGACTGTTTGCACCAGAGTTTTGTGACTTGGTTGAAATTCTCCACTCAGCTGGAAATAAAAAGCACGAATTCTCAGAACTCAGAAAGCGAAAACTTTTTGTTGCACAAAGAGAAGCTGAAGGCTGCAAGAAGGGTTGTATACGTTGTTCTTCCTGATTGTCATTTTATTAAGGTTTTTCTTCTGATCAAGGTCGCGGTGGATCCAAAGTTTATCATAGGACTCTCAGAAGCAAAAAATGTGTTGTCTCTGGAAATGTGTTTGGTGTTATATACATTTACATTTTCTGCATTTAGCAGACGCTTTTATCCAGAGCGACTTACAAAAGTGCTTCCAAAGTAAACATTACCTTACTCTAGTTTAAGTGGACAACAGTCCAAGAATACAAATCAGCTAAAAACCCTGTTAGAACCAATTTTTTTTTGCAAGAAATAAATAAGAGTGTTAGTAAGTACATGCCAGCTTAAGTGCTTAATAAAGAGGTGATGAAGGTTTTTAATCGTTGTTTGAAGACAGAGAGAGATTCAGCTGTTCGGACAGACAAGGGAAGCTCGTTCCACCACTAGTCTTCCTCAAGTTCTGGGTGGAGGATCAAGTCGAGTGAGACTAGTGGCTCGGAGGTTGCGTGGTACAGAGCAGGGTTTTATTAGACCTCGAAGGTAGCTTGGGGCTGGTCCATTTTTGGCTTTGTAGGCAAGCATCAGTGTTTTAAACTGAATGCGTGCAGGTACAGGAAGCCAGTAAAGAGAATGCAGCAGTGGAGTGATGTGGCAGTGTTTAGGTTGGTTAGATGAGTTGTAGGTGTTTAATAGTGAACATAGGAGCACCTGCCAGGATGGAGTTGCAGTGGTCCAACTGTGTGATTACAAGTGACTGGACAAGAATCTGAGTGGCTTCCATGGAGAGAAATTGACAAATCTTCTTAATGTTGTACGGCACGATCTCGTTACGATGGCTACATGAGGAGAGGTCAGCTGGTTATCCAGGACAACATCAAGGTTTCGTACATTATCAGAAGGTCTGATCTGGGAGTCATTAAGAGTGATGACTAGGTCTTAGGGTTGATCTCCAGGAATAAGTCACAGCTGTCTTGCTGGGATTAAGTTTTAGATGATGAGCTATATATACACTTATACATATACTGTACATATTATATCTTACTGTTATACGTTTTTTTAGATTGTGTTGACCAGGAACATTAATGATTAACTGGTTAACCAATAATTGCCAAAGACATTGTTGTTTGATTATGTTTCTCTTGTGGTTCTACATCACTGCAGCGTTCACTATGTTTCAGTGTTGTTTAAATCGATAAAGCACGCATAACTTATCGATATGAAACTCAGTGACGTGTTTTTTACTTTAAGCTTTTGGTTATTGGTTATGAGGCAAACTTTGCATCCATATTGTTGATGGCATGTAGACGCAAGGACAATACTTCACTGTGCATGCAGGACACTGCACAAACCAACCCAAAACTGTGCAGAAGCAGAAATGCTTGAAGAATAAAAAAGGAATTACAGCTTGAAACTAACTACAACACTACATTAAATGAATATTTATAGATGTCCGCTGTTATTTCTTTATTATGAGGAAGTGCAACGTAAAATCTTTTATTCCTGTCTGAAGAGCAGACACAACCATTAGATTTAAATCTTCCAGTCTAAAACTTATAATTACTGAAAGTATAAAATCATAAGACTGCTGGTGATGTTACGTGGTGGAGTAAGGTTTGTTTGTTTATTAGGATTTAACGTCATGTTTCACACTTTGGTTACATTCATGACAGGAACGGTAGTTACTCATTACACAAGGTGTGTCACAAGGTTATATTGAACACAGTCTTGGACAATTTAGTGTCTCCAATTTACCTCACTTGTGTGTCTTTGGACTGTGGGAGGAAACCGGAACTCCCAGAGGAAACCCATGCGGACACGGGAGAACATGCAAACTCCACACAGAAAGGACCCGGACCGCCCCACCTGGGGATCGAACCCAGGACCTTCTTGCTGTGAGGCGACAGTGCTACCCACTTAGCCACCGTGCCGTCCTGGTGGAGTAAGGTAACTTTGTCTGTGTGGTGTAAGAAAACTCCAGTGGCCTGCACAAAACCCTGACTTCTTTGAATTCCTTCATAATGAACTGGAATATTGATGGGTGCGGGTGAATAATGCTAAGCTCATTGTCTAGGGATTTTATTGACTAATGCTGAGCAATAAAGTTTTAATTTAGGGCCGAGCTACCTGGCACCATACACACACTCACATCTAGTTGGGAAACTGATTCTCAGATCCCATAAAAATATTCTGAGGCAACTCCACTCATATAAGAAATATAGAAAATAAATGAGTGAGTTCTGTAACCGACTGAACAAGAAGATGAGAAGAAATTTCTCTATTACCTAGACCTCTTATAGTACTGAAATCGGTCTCTTACAGAAATCTTAAAATACAATTTAACAACAACAGCAAAATTTGATGGGGATGAATCAAATTTTCCTCCCAATTTAGCTGTACGCACTTACCCGATTGCATTACACTTCTCCTTTACTGATGTTGACCTTCACTCCGGACGGGAAAGAGCCGTGACTAACACACGCCCCCTCCGACACGTGTGCAGTAGCCGACTGCATCTTTGTGGATCATATGTGGATCAGCTTTGCATACGGAGAGACACACCCGGATCACATAATCATTGTTGCCTCCCCTCCAGCACCCTTTCTGTGATAATTGTTGTTCATGTAGGTGCCCAGCCTGCTGGTAGCAGAGCTGAGATTCGAACTGACGAGTTCGAGATGTCAGCTCTGGTTTGCTAGCGTGTTTTATCACCTGAGTTTACATAATAATTCATTTCTAAACTTTATTTTAAGTCTATTGAACTAAAGTCAAAAAATGTATGTGAGGATTTTGTGGACAGAATTGTCAGATATGAATAATATGATATTAACACTATTGTTTCAGATTTGAGGTTGTGTTCCCATCTTGCGCCCAGTGTTTTTGCCACAGGCTCTCGACCCACCACAACCTAATTAAAACACTGTAACTGTAAATAATTTTATTGATATGATTCTTAAAAATACCCAGATCTCGGGAACCCAGGTGGCGCAGCGGGATATTACTCCAGCACTCCAGCGCCGAAATTCTGAACTTCTCGGTTCAAAACTCTGTGTTGCCACCGGTCGGCTGGGCAGCAGCAGACACGGTTCTGCTAGGGCGGGATGTCCGGACTATGTGGGTGGGGTCTTCTAATGCTGTGTAGAGACCCTGATTGGCAGATACGAGAGGCGCCTGTGCAGAGTGCATATAGGTGAAAAAGGGTTCCGCTAAGGGCTGCACACGGGTCGGATGAGCAGCGGAAGACAAAATGACTACACTAAATTGGGAGAAAATGGGAGACCATGCATAAATAAGTAAAAAAATACTCAGATCTCAAAAAAGATTTTTTGGCACTTTTCATAACCAATCTAGTCATTACCTATTTCCCCTATTCACTACTGCTTGCACCACCTCAGTTCTACCGACCGTAATGCGCCCCCTTCAACACGGGCACCGTCATGAGCTAGAAAACACACTGTGGGTTAGCTCTTCCACCCTGCACTTCACTCCTACACCTACATGTCATCATATGGTTGCATGCCGAGCTTTATTTACATGAAAACTTTTCTCTACAAACTGCATGTACTAGGTTTTAAACCAGTGTGTGCATTCGAGCAGATTCAAACATTTAATTAAACAGAAATAAATCTTCAATTTAAAAACAGCACTCATGCTTCATTTGGGAGATATCGGATACCAAGGTCCTCTCCTAGCCTTTTGTGTTTGGTATGATTTATGATCACAACATCTGGCCTGCAGAAGGCTTTTCCAAGGACACACATTGTGTGTGTGTGTGTTGGGGGGAGAAAGTAAAAAAAGAGGTAGAGAGAGGGAGTAATAAAGTAGCGAGTAGAAAGTCTGTAAAATATCACTGACTTTTATTAACCTTTTTCTTTTTGCCTATTGTCGCTTCAAATAGAGAAACATGGTCCTGAACTCAGAGGGAAAGAACTACGGTCAAAAAAAGAGAAAAAAACCCATTAGTGTCAAAACTGCTTTCTTAATCTCTCACTTGCTCTCACTTTCTTTCCGAGGCCTAATTCACATTTACACATACATTTAATAATTGCAGGCCACACAATTATCAGATAGTAGTTATCTCAAAGCTTTATAAATGTATAAAATTATATAAAATAACAGGTGTCTAAACCATGAGGTCTCATCTTTTTCATGCCACAGTCCAGTAGACTGGTTTAAATAAATGCTTTCTTATCTGCTACAAATGGAAGTAAATACTGATATCCACACTGCAGTGTACTGTGTAGCCATTTTGAAGTGAGGTTGTGCCCTACTGTCTGGCACCAGTTTTACAAGTTGTACTGGAGCTTCTGTTTTTCATTGTTTATTTCCACCATAGTTCCACCATGTGGTTGAAGCAATGCTTGAAATCCTACTTTTCATTAGTTTATTTTAACTAATCACTGATCACCCTGATCATGTTTGCAGTGCGTCTGCAAGGCAGAAATACACCCTGGACAGGGAACCAATCCATCTCAGGGTATCACACGCTCACACACGGACAGACATACTCCTATAGACTCCTTGGGACAGTGGTAGCCTAGTGGGTAGGGCTTTGGGCTATCAACTGAAAGCATGAGAGTTTGAATCCCAGCTCTGCCATGCAGCCACTGTTGGGCCCTTGAGCAAGGCCCTTAACCCTCTCTGCTCCAGGGGTGCCGTACGATGACTGACCCTGCGCTCTGACCCCAGCTTTCAAACAAGCTGGGATATGCGAAGAAAGAATTTCATTCTACTGTACGTCTGTATATGTATATGTATATATGACAAATAAAGGCATTCTATTAAAAAAATAGTTTATGCAGTGGAAATGCACCTACCCAAACACACACACACACACATGCACAGAATGTTTCAGAGTTATAAATACAATTTATCTCTTTCTTCTCCCACTTTATGATATTCACAGTAGCGGCCAGTCAAAACCACAGAAATACTCGGAAATACACAATAACATTTAAGGTGTGACTGATAGATTTATATAAGCTTCTTCTATTAAATCCTTATTGTAAAACCCTGCTGTTGAATCCAGGGGTGTGGTAATATGTATAAAGTCGAAAATCATTAAATTTTTATTTTTTCCCCTTATTCCTTTTATTAATGTGCACTTTTTCTTTCTTATATTCAAAATTAAGCTGTATATTTTACCTAATGATACAATAAAACAATTTTAGTATTTCTGTTGTTACTGGTAACTGTGTGTTGTAAAACCTTTTAAAAGACTATTTTATGCTGATGTTAATTATAATTTATTATTAATAACAATTCTGTTAGTTTTTTTATTGTTTATTTATTGATTCATTTTCTGGTGTTTTTTTCTGGTGTATTTTTTATTATTGCTAGATTATTCTAAAATAATGGCATTTTTTGTTGAATAATTTTGGTGTTGTGGGATTCAGTTTAACCTGATTTTGTGTTCTGTGTGTCTGTTTAATTGTTTTATTTTTTCTTGTAAGTAAGAGTTTCAGTAACAATATACTTGGATTTCTTTTAATCCATTTTGTAAAAACAGCCATCCAAACCAATTTTAGTGTCTGAACAGTGTTTTATAGGTAATTAAACTGTTTGCTGCGGTTTGGAGAAGCCAGATGGAAAAAGTTGTAAGGAATGATGTTTTTTGGATTTGGAAGCAGTGACACTGGTTCATAAATTTCAGATAATGTGTTTCTAATAAAGAATGTTTGCTTTGTTCAGTAAAACCACTCTAGTAAACGTTGTGTAACAGTAAGTAAAGACTAAAACTAAAATATATTCTTTTCTGCATGTGCACAGGGAAAATGTTTTACTTGGGATCAACATGTCACCTCAGAGAACCTCAAGGAAATCTATCCAACCAGGATGCTAAAACTGGGTCATGGTTGGATCCTTTACCAGTACAATGATCCAGTAAAATGATTTAATGGCTACTGTATTGAGCATTTCCTCTCCATTCTAAACCTTGTACATGAAACTAAAGAAACTAACTTAAGGACTGAAGGATCAGGATAGATTCTGGATTAAGGTGTGCTCTTAGATTTCTTGATTTGGATTCTTTTATCAAGCATTAAAAAGAAAACTCTGTACTAAATACAGCAAGAATAATAATTTTGACATGGGTTTTTTAATCATTAGATGGTGAAAGATTAATTTATTATTATTTTAGGTTCAATTTTCAATGTGAGATAAGCTAATTAATTACAAAAGAGGCCAATAGTTGGCCAATTAGTTAAATGTTTGGAGACAGAAAACAAGACTGGTATAGATTCCAGTTTCCTTTGTGTGATCAAACGTTGCACTGACTAGTTTCTCCCAGACGAGCCAAGCATTTAAATCAGATGGTTATATAAGAGATGTTTGGAGTGGTACCAAGACCAAGAGCAGCTTGATGGTTCTGCAGGGGGTTGCATTGTCTTTTTCAATGTCTGTGTGGGTTACCTCTGTGTATTTTGATTTTTCTTTCACCGTCTGAAAACATGCAGAAGGTGGATCGAATATTTATTCCCATTATGTTCTTAATGTTTTCAAGTTGTGCCACCATAGCCTTACCAAAGCCTCTCTGACCCAGTTATAAAAATAAAATTGTCTGTCTGTATGTCTGTCATATTCCTGTTTCAGATTTGGGTGTCACGGTGGCACACATGAGCCTTGGGGACCACAAACGTCAGACCTCAACTGTAGCGACTGTTTGTCAGGAGTTGTCAGAGTTGTTCTGACTTGGCTTTCTATTGGGTGCTCCGATTTTTGTCCTACCTCCTTAAACAGAGGCAGGGTTGGTCACTCTAAATTACTCCTAGCTATAAGGTGAGTGTGTAAGTGAATAGTGTTGCCCTTCAATGGATTGATGCCCCAACCATGATGCAGTACGTTCCTTGCTTGTGCCCATTGTTTTTGGGTTGTGTAAGTACCACCACAGCCCTGATGAGGATAAAGTGGCTAGAAAAGTGAACCACTGAAAAATATGAATATTTGTTCTTTTATTGCAGCTCCACGTTTTATGTAAGCTGCATCCCTGTGCTTTCCATCTTCATTAATATCGGCCTTTCAATCACCTGCAGGGATCAGATTAAGTTTTGTATGCACTGTCCAGGTGCATGTTGCTATGACAGCAAGGTCCTCGTTTCCGGCTAAACAACGTCCACATTGCCATGGCAGTGAGGTCCTGTTTTTGGTGGGCAGACCATTAAATTAAAAAGAACCGATGCTTGGAACACATACATATGGAACAACAACAACAACAACCAGTCTTTGGAACACATACATAATGGTAAAAACAACAACAACCAAAAATAACCATACAGCAAATTAGATTATTAATATGGGGGTGTTGAAGGCTGTATATTGTTTGTTTGTCCTACTTTTTGCATTCTATTTTCGATATACTTAATTTTCCTGTGTACTCTGACTACCTTTGCTGCTTGCATGACTCATAGACTGGCCAATGAGAGCAGCAGGATAGCACATGGCTCCTCCAATGTGTTCCATGGGTCTAAAGAAGTTGCTGTTCTGGCAGCGATTAGGTGATTTCACATCTGTCCTTTCTTTCCACAGACACAGATGCAGGATCTGTTCACCATCCGACCAGGACACTCAAACTCGAGACTTTGAATAACTGTGTACACTGATCAGCCATAACATTAAAACCACCTCTCTGTTTCTACACTCACTGTCCATTTTATCAGCTCCACTTACCAAATAGAAGCAGTTGTACAATTACTGACTGTAGTCCATCTATTTCTCTGCATGCTTTGTTAGACTCCTTTCATGCTGTTCTTTAATGGTCAGGACTCTCTCAGGACCACTACAGAGCAGGTATTATGTGGGTGGTGGATCATTCTCAGCCCTGCAGTGACACTGACATGGTGGTGGTGTGTTAGTGTGTGTTGTGCTGGTATGAGTGGATAAGACACAGCAGCGCTGATGGAGTTTTTAAACACCTCACTGTCACTGCTGGACTGAGAATTGTCCACCAACCAAAAATATATCCAGCCAACAGTGCCCCATGGGCAGCGTCCTGTGACCACTGATGAAGGTCTAGAAGATGACCAACTCAAACAGCAGCAATAGATAAGCGGTCGTCTCTGACTTTACATCTACAAGGTGGACCTACTAGGTAGGAGTGTCTAATAGAGTGGACAGTGAGTGGACATGGTATTTAAAAACTCCAGCAGTGCTGCTGTGTCTGATCCACTCATACCAGCACAACACACACTAACACACCACCACCATGTCATTGTCACTGCAGTGCTGAGAATGATCCACCACCTAAATAATACCTGTTCTGTGGTGGTCTTGTGGGGGTCCTGACCATTGAAGAACAGCATGAAAGCAGTCTAAAAAGGTATGTAGAGAAACAGATGGACTACAGTCAGTAATAGTAGAACTACAAAGTGTTTCTATATGGTAAGTGGAGCTGATAAAATGGACAGTGATTGTTGAAACAAGGAGGTGGTTTTAATGTTATCCTAAAATGGATTGTTGTCCATGTCTTGGGTGTATGTGCATAATGTTTCCAGATGATGCTGGACCCACCACGACCTCATCCTAAACTAAACTCTTAATGAAAGTTAATAACTAAATGTTATGTATGTATTGTTATCATTTGTGCAATGGCACAGCAGATAGCATGTGTGTCTCACAGCTCTCTCTCTGTGTCTTTGGGACGTTTTATGTTCTCTCTCATCTGTGAGCGTTTTCCTAGCGCAATCCAGTTTTCCCAAAAATATCTTCCAGATTTTGGCACTGGAACCACTGCGATCCAGAACAAGATAAAACACTTAAAAAGATGAATGCATTATCCTTAAATAAATATGCTGTAGTATTTAATAATGTGGAAAAATATTTCTGAGAACCTAACTGCGCAAGCGAAAAAAATTTTTGTATCTGAAAGGGAAAGCAAGGCTGTTTTAGCCTATAATTGTCTGAAATAGACTGGATTTGCGTCACAGCGCTCATTATTAGTGCAGGAGGAAGAGGAACAGAAATTAAATAACTAATACTGCAGCAATTGTCCTGAGCATTTTTTAATTCCGTCTAAAAGGGAAAATTGTTCTCTTCTTCCTGTCTCTACGTACTTCAAGCAAGCATGCTGCTCCTGTGTTCTGAAGCTGAAGCGAGGAGTGCCTTTAATTCCACATTCCTGATATTTATGTAGCTTTTGGAGAGCATCTGTTTAAGGTTGGATTTGGAGTTTTTATCAGGATTGTGTTATACCTCTGGTTATTATTCGTTGCTGCATTTACTTGCCCAGTGACTAAACATTTAAATTACTTCTTGTTTATGATGAATGTTTTTAGTATGTGGTCCCTGAAAGATTTACATAATAAGCTATGAATTATTGACAGTTTGTAAAGTGTTTAGATTATTGAAATCAGATTGGAGCAGTGGCGGCTCCTGCCAAATCTCTCGGGGGGGGGCAATTGTTGCGATGATGGCCAAGGTGACCCGTTCAATGGGTAAATTAAAGCTTAAAAATTTAACATCTTGAGTCATCTGTCAGTTTGCCCTCACAAATAACTTTGAACATGGAGAGAGCAGCTTTACCATTAATCATGAAATTAAGTAAAGCCTTCACACTAACAATTTAATCGGATAGCATTTTATTTTAGGTGCAGCAGATCCAGAATAAAGATCGGGGCATCGGGGCTGATGTGCAATGAATAAAGAAGTACAATTAAACAATTAGGGAGATACAATAAAAGATATACAATTGGGGAAATACACAATTCACAATTTAAAAATTACATTACTTGTATTGAAGTTTTGCTCGTCTCTCTTTCAAAGCAGCAAAGTGATCAATTACCCTCTCACTGAAGGCAAGGTAGCAAAATGTGCATGATTGTTCATCACTGATATTAACATCGGGGCTGTCTTTACCCAGTAGCGCCACCCAACGAACGAAGAGACATTTTTTTGTACGGCTGTTTAAAAGATCCGACTCCCTTCAAGGAGCCATAATTCCCATCACTAGCTCCAATTATCGCAACACCAGGTTACCTGTGTGTGACGCAAGCACGTAAGTGCGAGCCCCTCCGGAAGTCTTTCAAAATGCATTGCAGCGCCTGCAGTTGGAAAAAAAGAGCTTTAACATGAGAGTCTATGAGAGCGATCTGGGGCGATTTTCAGTTAGAGTGGAGTCGCCCCAAAAGGGGCGGTACTGTACGGAACACAACTCGACGCTGATTGGACTACGATATTCAGAGGCAAGACAAACTCCAGAACAGTCACAAATAGTTTAACACTGGTTGAAAGTGATAGACAAATCTCTTCCCTTTCACCCTTTGGTGGTGCGTCGCCCGATTGCCCTAATG
Organism: Trichomycterus rosablanca; assembly: GCF_030014385.1. Classification (NCBI taxonomy): domain Eukaryota; kingdom Metazoa; phylum Chordata; class Actinopteri; order Siluriformes; family Trichomycteridae; genus Trichomycterus; species Trichomycterus rosablanca. The sequence continues at coordinate 12,304,925 of NC_085992.1, forward strand.
AACGAGCCGCCCCTGGATTGGAGGTGTCTCAAAACTTTAAAAAAGCACACTACATCTGTGACCTTCCAAGATATGAAGGATTAAAGCAAATTGAAGGCTTAGAAAAAATTGGAAAATGCACAAAGTTAGAAAAAGCTAATTAAGCGTTTTTACAAAAGCTTGGTGTATACGACTTCCAGCTACATAGCAGAAAAATATAGATTTTTATGTTCAAATCAATACACAATAGTTCAAATAAATAGGTACTGACTTTTATTTTAGTTTTATAGAAGCAATTGGACAATAATCTAACCATATTTAGAAAAACAAGTCAAATTGATTTGTACTAAAAAATTTATTTATTTGTAATTTATTGTGGGTACCACGAGAGGCATGAAGGCTCTTTTGGGACATTACTACCCAAAATCCTTAATTACCGCAAATCTCTTGAACACAACCCTTGCTTGAACTGCACATTTGTCTAAAGCAGGGGTAGACTATTCCGATCCTGAAACTCTTCCACATGCACCTTTAATACTGCAGCATGCTGTGTAGCATCTTATTAATAATGCAATACATTTTAGACTTTCTCAGAAAAATGGGCAGAGATAACCCATACAGCCATTCTCATTTCACACTCATTATGTTGTAAAGGATTGTGATCCATTCACTACTCACTTGGGTGAAAGCAGTCTAAAAGGTCTGTATTGGGTAGAGGGGAAGGATTTGATTAGTGGGGTTTCATTTACTTTTCAATTTACTTACTTTCTCACATTGAGGAATCCAGCACTTCCATGTAATTCTTTTTCTCTCATCACACTTTTTATACTTCTTTCATTTTTTTCTTCTCTATTTTCAATTTACAGACTCTGGTTTACAAGATGCTTCAGGTTGTGTTCACGTGGACATTTTGGCAAATGTCAAAAAAGGATTTATGTTCTTTGCTGGTGTTTGTGTGGATGGTTGTCACATACTACACAATTAATAATTATTTTAACACTACTTACACTAATGGTGCTGAACTTAATTATGTAATAAGATGCATAAAATACCTGTTATTTCTTGCACCCAGTATTTTTTAATCTTTTAGTCAGCTGAGCCACATCGACCCCAACAGTGTAACAGCCAAATGACTATTTTTAATGCACAGAAATAAAACATGTACTACAGCAATTCCAGATGTTCTTTGTAATACATAGGTTTTGTATTTCAAATGGTCAGTATGGTAACTATGGGAAGGTGTGGCATTATATTGCCAGTTTGGCAGTTTACTGCTTGTACTTTACACAACATTATTTTAATAATGACCAGTTGCTACTTACAATAGTTACCACACCTGTGGTTTATGAAAAAATGAAAAAAGTACTTTTTACACCAACGGATGTTGTAATTGGATACAAAAAAAGTGAATGAGGAGAGAATATGAGAAAGAGTAAGCAAATTCAGACACTGATTAAAGTCCACCACAGTAAATACGCTCCATACTTGCACTTTGGATGCAGTGTGGCAAGTTAAGCTCAACCAATGCAGCATTAAAATGTTAGTTAGTAGTTGTTACATGTACACTCAACAGTATGTGGACACCAGACCAAAACAATGGCCTTTAATATGGAGCTGTCCCCTTGTTGCAGCCAATGCTTTAACTTTTTTAGAAAGCCCTTCCTAAAGATTTTGAAATGTGTCTGTGTGAATATTTGCCCAATTTATTAAAAAAAGTGAGGTCAGGCACTGATGCTGGACGAGAAGACCTGGTTCTCAGTCGAAATTCCTATCACCCCAAAAGTGTTATATGGGATTAACTCAAGGTGATTGCTGTGTTCACAGGGGTTCTCATGTGAGAACTGAAAATGTCTTCCCAAATGTTGCCACAAAGTTGTGTTTTCAAAAAGTGCTGATGACAAAATAAAAGGTTGGCATGTATTACATACACTATATGACTAAGTTGTGGACACCTGATAATGAGCTAGGACATCTTATGTCAGAAACTTGGGCATTAGTTTTTTTTCATTTAGATTTAGAACTACAGTGTAAAGGCTACGTGTGTAAAAGACCCAACGTCGGGATGCAGGTACCTTGGTGTGTGTGTGTGTGTGTGTAAAAGACACAGATAAATTGTACCAGATTTAACTGCCAATAAGTTTAAGTATGTGCAGGTAACAACCATGTAGCTAGTGTATATATAAAGAGTTAAACCTGTCACCCTGCATCACTTGCTGTTACTTTCCCTCTCTGTCCTGTCAGCACATGCTGTACTTGTTTGTTCTCACTATTGACACACATCTGAAAATGCTCTGTCTAAATTAAAATATGTGGCCCTTAAAACAGCTCACTCCATCTTGACCTGTCACCCTAGTTCTAGAGTGAAGTGTGTGTGAATTAAAAAAAAGTCCATTATGACGCTGGAACATTTTAAAAAGCTTATTGTTTAATGTCAGCGTTTAATGTCAGATCCAGTGCATGTCATTAATAACAATCTTTAAGATTCTTACTTGTACTTTAAATCCCTGCTCTAAAGTGTTGTTCGTATGGACAGTTATTATTTTTTGCCTTTTAGTAAAAATGGAACACTGTCAGGGTGCATTTAAAGCAGTAAACAGACGTCCAGCCTTTTCGAATCGTAGGGAAATACTACATGCTGATCTTCAGAAGTGTGCACTTAGTCCCTCTCATTTTTACTTTTCCAGCAGGGATTTAGACAGGGCCTGAGTGACAAGCACTGATGATGGATGCCTAGCCAAAATGGATTCATGGAATTACACTGGAGCATGTTTATTTGCTTTCAACAATACAATTTTGCTTTGAAAAATAAGAAGAAAAGATGTTGATGTTTAATTGTGGTTGATTATTTTACTGGCCTGCTGAAAGCTTGAAAGAATGATACATTTTTACTGAACGTAAGGTTGTACTGTAGATATAAAATGTTCATACAGAGAAAACTGGTTGCTTTAAAATAACAAGCTTTAAAAGTGCTTACATCTGTTTTATATTAGTTAAATATTTTTTCTTTTTTTATTTCTATACATTTGACAGCTGTGTTGATTATATGTAATGGTAAAAATAATTATTATAACAGCTGATTTACACAAAATAGCTTGCTTTACATTCATACTCTGCTCTTTACATGTACAGTGTGTAAGGAAGTCTTACTTGTTTGCTATCTGTTCTTTTTGCACATTCCTATCCTATTTTGTAATTGCTTTAGCTTTAGAGACATAGAGGAGACGTGTAAGGTAAGAATTCCACTGTAAAGGATTGGTGTCTTTGTCCAGAGTGTGTTCCTGTCTGGCGCTTAGTGTTTCCAGGTGGTGCCGGAAACACAGCAGCCCTGTCCAAGATAATGCAGTTAATCAAAAATGATTCAACGGCCTTTTGTGAGTAAACTTGGACACTTTCACCTTCTAAGCCAAGTGTGCTAACACAGTTAGCCTCCACACTGCCATCTGTGGGTGCTAGTGTTTAATGAGGAGGATAATCTTTCTTATTGGATCATTAGAAAAGAGTCATCTCCTAAACCTGTATGTTTTCATCTCATTTACATCTCTTTCTATACCTGAAGTACCAGATATGTCCAGGAAGTACCAAATATGTGAACTTATGGTAGTCCACAACTTATGGCAGCCAGACACAATGTTGGCATCAGGCCATTTGTAGTAAGTGGATGTTAGTCTTCAACACTGGGGCAAAAACTGTCAAGTAACTGCATTAAATACAGTTATATTGAGATATAGCTGCAACACAAACATATATTAAATATCCAATTATGTGCCTGAACTCCCTCTCTTGCACAAACATTTTAGCTGCCCAACTATTTGTTTTGTAGTATGTTAGCTTGACACAGCCTCATGCAATCATATGGTTTGTTTCTCCAAAAATATTATCATTCCCATCAAAAAGTTCAGACGTTTGTTATTAGAAGGCTAACAAAACTAGCATGTGGCTAGCATTGTGAGTTGTGTAAATGGCTTTTCCGTAATTGTAATGAGCATGTATTCTAATTCATTATTTTAATAAGAACATATAACAACATATGTTAGAAGATTAAGGAACCAGCATGGACAAATTACAATTATTTTATTTGCCTAGCAAGTGTCAAGCACTTGAGTCGCTGTTAGAATCACCTACCTGAGGTGTTTTTAGGATTTTTATTTTCAGAAAACATATTACCTCGGTTCAAACCTGGATTCTCAGACCATGCTGAAACAAGTACAATCCTTAAACATCAAGTTTGCAATCTAAACACAGTGTAAAAGATTGACAGACCATGAAATCCACACTGATGTTTCTTTTATTAAAACTACTTCTCCAGGAATTTTATAGAACAATTAAAAGGTACGAATGTAAATGATGATTTATCTATTTCACTGTTGAGTTTTCTGAACTGGGTTTTGATTGCTGCCTGCAGTAGATGTTTACATTTTGCATCACACCATAGAGCTTGTATGGTTTAGCCTTCAAGACAAAACAAGCATCAAAATTGGCAAGAATTAACTTCACACATACAGATTTCTGGAGCTTTTAGATCTTGAATCATTTCTTATACCTGACAGTATGTAGGTGACAGAACTAACAATCAGTAAAGAAGTGGGTAATGTTAAAAAGTCATATTATGGGGGGCCATAATGTGTCTGACAGGAGAGATATAAACAAGGCAGCCCAGACCTGTTTTGTGAGTTGCTTTTCTCAAAACGTATGGCTTGTTTTAACTCTTTAAACAGTTTTCGTTTTATTGTGTTCTCCAGATATTTCCAGCATATTTGTAATAATAAAAACATTAACATTTTGACCATTGCTGCAATACCTTGTCTTACAGGACAACAGGCGGTTGCTGTTGCGCGCTCCCGCTTTGCGCGCACTCGTAGGGCCGTGAACGTCGCCCCGCCCCCTCCGCGCGCCGGTGATAGATGTTAGCGCGCGGGTTCCGTCCTCGCGCTTTCTCGGAGCGCTCACACGGTGCCTCAGAGAGAGTTTCAAACAGCTGTTGCACTTCAACCGGTGAGTGTAAAATATTACATTTGAACACGTACACGATTTATATTGACGTAAAATAGTGTTTATTTATTTTTTGTAACTCGTTTGTTCAAAAAAAAGCTCGAGTACAGAAACTACTGAACGATTTAACGGACATTTTCAGTAAGAGATTCTGAGGTAAAATTGTAACGGTCATTTTACTCGACCACAGGTGCTAACTTACCGATTTTTTTTTTTTTACTAATTACTATAGTTAATAATACTGAATAGCTTTAACATCTAGGTTAAAATAATTTTCTTCTTTAAAGTTGGGCGATATGAAAATACGATATCGATATTGCGATAAATTAATATAATGATACACTACCGAGGTGCTGTTGCTTTTTTAACTTTTAACTTACATTTTACATTTTATTTACATATTATTTTCTTTATAGATATTGTTAGATGATGTATTGAGTATTTGAATAAATATACAAAGGTACATTTTAGATAATGGTGCGGGTAGAGTGGGGACTGAAGACCTGGGTTCCATCCATACTTGTCTTTTCGGTGTCCTTTCTTCGGTTTCCTCTCAGGTCTCAGAACATGCTGTAGGTGGATTGGCTACGCTTAATTGCCCCATGATTAAGTAAGTAAAAGTGTGAAATCTTCCAGGGTGTATTTGTGCCCTGCAGCCACTGTATTAAGGTGGCGCTCGATGCACCACGACCAGCTGTTAGTAAAAACCTAAGCAGACCCTAAGTGAGGTTACAGTCTTCCATCCATCCAAACAGGTGGCAGTGTTCTGTATTGTAAGCCTTTATAGGAGATTGTTATATGCAGCTGAAAAAACTGGTGCAAAATGTGTCACATAAATATTGGGCTGCAAACAGGAGATTCTGTACATTTTATTCCAGACCTGATGATGAAGCTGGACTGTATAAAACCCTGCCACCTGTATGTGTGTGAGCTGTCTGTCTTTGACTTTTTTGCTGCTACTTGTTGACAAAACCTCAGCAGAATAAATAGTGCAATACAATCTGTAGTACAAAAGTCTTGAATTTAACAGTAAATTATTTTTACTTACCTTTTTAACCCCAGTGAGGATCATGGTGGGTCCAGTGCCACATAAACTGGGTGCAGGGCAGGAACACTCGTTTACAACTATGGACACTTAAGATCAGCCAATACACATCATATTTGTTTCAGTAGGTAAAAGAAAACTAGATTACCCAGATGATACCCATGGTCATGGGAAGAACATGCTTGACTCTTTAAACACCCACAACAATGTCTCTGTTAAAGTCACTCAGATCACATTGTGAGAGGTAAATTGTCATCTGTGTTCTTTTTTATTTTAATTTGTCTATTTGTTTATGATGCAGTTTCATTTAATTATTCATTTGACCTTTAAACAAGAAACAATCTTTAGATGTGCAGTTGTAAACACAATACTATAATTACAGCATAAAATGTGATAAGACAATAGGCAATAACTGACCAAAGTTGTATATCATCACATGTCTGGATTATTTCATATTACCTATAATTGTTTTATAACTCGTCTGTATGATTAATGATAGCATAAGACACATGTTGAACTGGCGTAATAAATTTTAACAGCTTAAAACTGGTTATAACAATTTTTAAGAGGCTAGTTAAACTGCACAGACACTGCACACAGTAGGAGAATTAACAGAAAACAAAATGTAAAATGTTACATGTTTTTGCAATGAGTATTAATGGCAACAAATTAAAATTCATGTGCAGAATTCATAAAAAATTTTGGCCGTGATAAATATTTCGTAATAATGTTAATTAGTGCAGGCAAAGCAAAGGGCAGGAGTGCTCACGTTCTGGTGTGCTACTTATCACTGTTTAGCCAGAGCTGATAACGAGAGATGATAAAAAGCCAAAGATGGTCCTCATCAAAATCCTGCTGTGGTGAAATAACTTTTACACTGGTGAATTAACCAAAGTGGTTCAGTGCTTGGGTGGAAGGGACATATTTAGAATAGGTTAAAACAGTTCTGAATAACAAAAACCTGGCATTGTAACAGGGGTGTGTAGACTTTTTTACAGACTGTATTTGTGCCTAAAATCCAACTAGTAGGCATTAAAAACACTTTTGGAGAGATAACATGGAAACTTGTTTTTTTTCCTTCTACGCTGTGCTACAGTGCAAGATTTAAACAGCACCAGTAGCACAAAAACAGCATCAACCAACACAATGTATTATTTATAAAGTGCACCAGTTAGAACCACAGTTCTAGAGTTACAGTTTAGAACGTATTATCATGGTGTGGCAAGATTATGAGCAACTAAAAACATTAGCAGCAAATAAGGAAAATGATTAAAATAAAACTGAAAACTGAACCAAAGTGTGAATGAGCATTATGCTAACTCTGACTGAAGCTAAGCGCATCACTACAGACTAGTCTTTAAGGCAATATTAATACAACACTGGATGGCCAAAAGTAATTTGACACCTGATCATGTGCTTGTTGGATATCTCTTTTCAAAAACAAATGGTATTAAAATAAATTGACCTCTATGTGATCTTTTCAGCTATAACAACAACCACTGTTCAGAGAAGTCTTTTCACAAGACTTTGAAGTATGTCTCTGGGAATTTGTGCCCATTCAGTCAAAGGAGCATGTCTATAGCTGGGCACAGCTGTTGGTCAAGAAGACAATTGATGGTCTAGTTCATTCCAAAGCTGTTCACTGGGGCTGAGGTCAGGGCTCTGTGCAGACCACTTGAGTTTCTTTAAACCAGGCTTTTCTTCATATCTTTATAGACCTTGCTTTGTGCACAGTCGTGCTGGAACAGGACAGGACCTTCCCTAATTTGTTGTTGCAAAGTTGAAAGCATATCTTGTCCTTGATATAATTGATTTGTTACATCTGTAAGCAATTGTTCTGGTTAAAACACATGAATTTAAATATTAGAAGGGGTGTCCCAGTCCATAAACTGTACATGCAGTCTGCACAAATACAGCAAATGTGTTGTTTTAATCTGCTCAATCTTTATGTCACATAAGGTGCAAATGGTCGATTGTAAGTACATCTAGTTGCTTGGAGCTGATGGTTGTAAGTCTTTGGTATACTGATTCTGGTTTGCCTGGTTCACTTTCGGTGTAATAGCATGGCACACAACACACACACACACACACACACACACACACACACACACTGAAGGCTGTAAGGTTAAAATAATATTACAGTAGTTAACAGAATATGACAAAAATTCTGCTTTCTATAATTATTCTTCTATAATCTATTAGTTCTCTCTCTACCTGGTTTCCTCTGTCCTGTTTTTTTGTATTTTTGGGATTAATTATTCTTTCTTGTCCCTTCATGTCTCTTCTTTCACTTTTTTTGTATTTTTTATATTTCCTTTCTGGCAGAAAGCCACCATCTCACCTCCCTTTTCATCACTGAGAAAAAAAGGTTGCTTTTCTCTCCTTCCCTCCACACACTCAGAGAGATTGGCACTTTTAAGCGCCAAACTTGTCTCAATTAAAAAAGGCAGAGGGGTGCCAAGGACTGCAAATGTGGGAAAGTTGCTATGTTAGCATGTGCATTGTGTTAACCAGCATGTGTGCACTGTCCGATTATGTTCATTGGTTATTAAAGTATGTGTAGTAGAGTTCTTAAAGAAAGCTTTTAGAATAAGAATTACAGAATGGTTACAACAAAGCCTTATTAGGATGGGAAGCAGTTTTTGGAGAGAGTGTGTGTGAGGTATGAGTGTGTGTGTGTGTGTGGGGGGGGGGGTGTCTTGTTCTGTCCTTGGCCCTTTGTTCACCGCCAGTATGTTTTTCTGGCTCTGGTTCAGCATAGAAACTGGGAGGTGGCAGCATCAAAAGTTTTTAATTACAAACCTTTTTTATTTGATAAAAGGAAAAGTAAGCTCCTCATAATATTGTTCTCATAAAAAGTCCATGATTTATATTTCGTTAATACACCAACAAAGAGAGCCTGATGAGAGCTTACAAAGTTTCTGTAGTCCTGTCCAATGATATGGGCCCCCTGAGCAAGACCTTTAGCCCTCAATTAAGCCTAAGCGCAAGGCCCTTAACTCTCAATTGCCCAAACTGTATTCAGTCATAATTGTAACTCACTTTGGCTTAAAGCATCTGCTAAATGGTGTAAATGTGCAAAACTAGTTCGTGGTTAGTTAAAATTCTACATTCTGGCAAGTGGCAGCAGAACCTTAAAAGCAGTCTTAAGCAAATGTAAATTACTAGGTTCAAACTTGAGAACAAGTAAAATGTGAATAGTTTTGCCATGTCACATTAAAACGCCTCCAGTTATATCAAACATGTTTGTTTTTAATAACAGCATCTCAGTGCACCAAATAGAGGAAAATCTGACACTTAAATGTGACAAGCATCCATTAAATTTTACTTTATTTGGGGAGGTAAGGATAAAGCCTTTAAATGGATTGGTGGTCTGTTCAGGGTATTCCTGTGTGCCCAGTGTTTCCCAGTAGAACCAGGCATGCCGCGACCATATCCAGTATGAAGCAGTTAATGAAAATTGATTAAAATTGTGTTTTACTTGGGAATTACGGAACAAATTGTACTAACAGGGTTTTTTTAAGTGCTTGCTGTAGATTTTCCCTTTTAGTTTTTGAAAAGTCTCCCTTCACCTTCATGATTGTGTAAAATCTTTACAACAAAGACAAAGTATTTTTGTAATAAAACCAGAACTCAAATCAAAAACATTTTACTTCTTTGACTTTAGAATCTGGAACTAACTTTACATATACAGATTTATAGTGAAGTGACATTATTTTTGACCCTGTATATTTTAAATATACATTTGTATATGCTTATAAACATATTTTTGTTGATATTTCTAAGAACAAAGCCAAACCGTAGATGTGTTCTATAATGACTTAAGTATTTATAGCAATGCACTTAATTGCAAAAAATGTCATTTAGAAGAGGGTTTCGTAACATGTAAACTCTGATGTATTCTAGGTCCAGACCTAGTAGATTGGGTGTGTGGGGAGGTTTACCACTGGTCTCAGATACTCTTATTAACAGAGTTGGCAGTGAGCCTTTTTACCTTTACCTCCTCTGCTCCATTTGCCAGAGCAACCATTCAGGTCACACATGCATGTACACACACACCGCCTGGTCAAAGACCAGTGCCATTAAACTGAGGCTGTTACACGCCATGGTTCTGTGTTACAAGCTCCTTTTTAACAAGCCTTTCAGTGCCAGTTCCTTAAGATGCTGAAAACAAACCAGTAGCCCAATAGCTGCTGACATTATGGACACCAGCATTACAATTACCAGTGGGCACCATTATAAATGCTGTTACATTCTGGTACCTTGGAGGCAATGTATGTAGTTAACTAGGACAATGCACATTTGGGTTAAATAATGTTTACAGACAAGTAAAACATAAGTACTTGCCTGTAGTTTTCACTATGCTTCAGAAATCCTCGGACACTCATCAGGTTAAGGTTGATATTTTAAAAGATTATCACTACCTATATTATTCTATGTTAGGATTCTAACATTAAAACATGTTAGAACATGTAAAAACATAAACATTTTATGCAAAAGACACTAAATAAAAATGCAGAAAATGAAAAAGCTAAAAAATTTGAGCTTTGCAAAGTTCTGCCACTGGTCCTTTAGAAGTCATGCTACATTTAACAGTGGGCTGTAATAGCCATAGTTGAGGTCATTATGGAGCCACCCTGGACGTGGCGCAGGGTGGACACACATATACACACACACACACACACACACACACACATACACACACCCATTCACCTATAGGGAAATTCAGTGTCTCCAATTAACCTGACTGCATGTTTTTGGACTGTGGGAGGAAACCGGAGCTCCCGGAGGAAACCCATGTAGACACGGGGAGAACATGCAAACTCTGCCCCGCCTGGGGATCAAACCCAGGACCTTCTTGCTGTGAGGCGACAGTGCTACCCACCGAGCCACATATATAGTAAGTTATTACTATAATAAGTTAGTGCTTAGTAACACCCTCATTGGTAAATAACAGCTTGCAAAAGATTTTTGTAGCATTCTTGGAATTGTTCTTGGGCTGGCTTTAATGCACAGCATGTGAAATATCTAAAGATTTTAAATGTCTTTTGGATCATTGTCCTGTTTTTTTACATGTTCAGTTTTCTAACTGTCACATCTGCTTCCTAAAATTGTATATTTTGCTTCCTGAATTGCTGATCTTTGGTGGAATGTATTCATTCATCCTGTGTCACTGCATAGCATGCATTTTTTACTGTTACTGAAGTTTGCCCCAATTTAAAACACCTGAACTTGGTAATTATGAGGGGTGTCCACATACTTTTAACCTTATAGTATTCACTACTCCTCTTTGATTAAGCTTATGCTGAAAGCTCCAGTAAGTGCCTTATATAAATAGAAACACGATACTTCTGCATAGCATGATTAATTTCAGCCCAAAACACATTTTATGATACAAACTTAACTAACCAATAGGTTTCATGTTTTAGTTTTTATTGTTTAAATGTAAATATGTATTTTACATGGATGTTGTTTAAAGCTGGTATATGAATATTTAGACATGTATGTTGTGGAAATAATGTTGTAGAAGTCCATTAGAAAAGTAGACTACTAGTCCAAAACTAAGGTTTTTTAAAATCATTATTCACATTTTTTTGGCATTTCTGTTAAAGGTTTAATGAACCATGTCAACTAAAAAATAGTCATTGGTTTAGTACTAAAAGCCTTAGCTGGAAAAACCCATTAAGTTAGAAGTTAGATTTTGGGCATGTAACAACAGCCTTTCGAACTAGCAATCATTTGTAGTGCAGTTTTTTTATCATGGAGAACATGCAAACCCACTGTGCCACCATGCCACACACACTGAAGAAATTCAGCTTGCTTGTTTGAGTAATTTTAAAGCAATGCTTCAAAGGTAAACTGGCCAGTTTAGAGTGTTTGTGATTTTGAACGTTTCTGTGAGCCTTAATAAGCTGTCTGTGTTCAACATTTCCTTCACTGTTAAAAAGGTCAGAGAAGACGTGAACAGTTGGATGAAGCTGCAATATTGGTGGACACCTTGAATAAATGTAGCAAAATGAAATTTTCTTTTTAGACTGCTTTTTTCATTACCTTTGCATGCAGCTGTTGGGCTTGGATAATACTTCCTCACCAGACTATAAAGTAGTCAGAAAAAGGTGACATAGTTCCTGGTCAGTCAGGAGACCAGTTTATATGGTGTTACGGTCTTTTACTTTTGTGTTTACATTGTTTTCATTCATTAATTGTCTGGTTTGCCACTGCTCTATCTACTAGCTCGCCAGTCCATCACAGGGCGAACACACACAGTTTGTGCAATTTTAGTAGCTCCAGTTGGCCTGACTGCATGTTTTTGGACTTGTAAGAGGAAACCCCAGCACCTAGAGAAAACCCACGCGGACACAGGTAGATTATGCTAACTCCACACAAATTGGACCCTGGCCATCTGGCCAGGAAATCGAACCTAGGCCCTTCTTGCTGTGAGGTGACAGCGCTACCCACTGTGCTAATGGATATGGTGCTAATTGACTTGTTTTTTCATATCCTTTTTAATCCTTCCAATTCTTTTGACCATCACGACCATGCCCACTGCCATTCATGACTTCTCCAGCACATTCTGCAGTGTTTGATACCAAATATAAAGTGTCCACTTGTTCCAATCTTCTACCTTCCACCACAATTCTCAATACTTTTTCAATGTTCATCATCACTTTCATTTTTGCAGCATTTATAAGCATGTTAGATTCATTCACATCTCCATAAGATACAACAGCTACTGTAGTTCTTCTGATGACGTGACCAATAATACAATGTCATCAGCATAAGTGAGATTGCTAATGGTCTTTCCACCAATCCTAAAGTCTCCACCTAATCCTTGTAGCGCATTTCTCATCACTCTTGAGGATGTAAAATAGACATGATGAGACGTTACATCCTTGTCGGATTCCTTTTTTACCATGAACCATGCTGATTTGTGAGCATGTTGTTGCCTATACACATTCCTCAGTAGTTAGACCAGGAGCAAGGAAATCTGATCTCTAGCATAGTTATCCATAACTGGTCACACTGTACCATGTCAAATGCTTCTGTAAAATCAATGAAACATAAATACAGTGAATGGTTCTTTTCTCTTGCTTTCTCCATGATGACCCCAAGGTTTGTGATCTGATCCTGCATGCCTCTTATTGGTCTAAATCCAGCTTGTTCTTGGGCAGTCTCTTTTTTGAGCTTGGTTTGCATTTGTTTTAGGATTACTTGCAACAAGTTCTTGCTTGCATGAGAGACCAGTTCAGTGGTCATGTAGTTGCTGCGTTGGAGAATGTCAGCTTTCTGAGGCAGTGCATTGAAGCCTGAGTGTGTCCATTTTTTCTGGACAGATCCCAGTCTTCCAAATTTGTCTTGCAGGTCTTATGTAGCTTGTTCAAAGGTATCTGTCCACCAAACCTGGGCAGTTCAACTGCTAGAAAAAAAGGGTGAGCTGTCCCAACATTCATTTGATTTATGTTTTTTTTTCTTCTGCTCAAATGATAATATTGTATCCCAAAATTTATAGTTATAATTTATTGGCTGACAGGGTACCCTAGCCAATTGGACTTAAGATAAAACCCTATCGTGCAGTCCTGATATGAGGAAATTTTTGAAATACTCCCACTTGAAAGATTAGTGGCTCACTGAGAGGAGACAGAGAAAAAATTTAGATGCACATGTTTTTTTTTTTTCTTATGTTAATAGCTGATGTATTAGCAAAAATTGTAACTGATTAATGATTAATGGCAACAGCTGCTCTGGAGGTTTCTTTCAATTTTAAATATGTGTATAATGTCCACTGTGTTAAAATGTTATTAGTACAGAAGTAAGTGTAATGACTAAGTGGCCAACCACTTAATTTATAGTTCATTTAACTAACACTGATGGGAAAATCCAGGACCAAGTTAAAGTTTATTAGTAAATTACAAATTTTGGTGTAAAATTGAAATTGTGTATTTTAAAGTCACAAATTTGAAGTATCTGTGCAAACGTCTAAGAAACAAGACTACTACTATTACTGGTATTTCATATCTCAATTATTGCTTGGACCTAAAGTGGAAATTAGGCTCAGCAGTTTGAGCCTAATTGCTGGATTTTTGAGACTAAGTTCAGGTCGTAGATGTCACTGCATTGAAGAGAAATGCCTCAAATAGTCATGTGTTAAAAAAATCTGGAAACAAAAAGCAACCTTTGATTCATTACTTTGGTCTGAACCTGTTGCAAACACATAGATACAAAAAGGTACATTGACACATGTTTATGCAGAGTCGGTATGACCCAAAAAATAACTCCTCCCAATGCTTGGTTTCTCTCTACTCAAGCTTTTAAATTTTAGCACAATCTGAAAGTCCATAAGAGTGAATTTATTAACTGCAGTGACTATGTTGCAGGCATGGTTGGATGTCAGGGGCAAATTATTATTAATAATAGTGTTTAGACCTTAAATCTTTTTTAATTTAGCATCTGAGCTACAGACACGATTGATTTTAATACCCCCTTCAACCACAACACTGAAAAATCTTTACACTTAGTGTAAGCATGCAGTGTAGTCATGATTAATGCACAGCAAAAAATCCAACCAATCTTCATAGAAATCAGAAAACGTCTTGAAAATGTCATGAACCACAAGTCTGTAACTGACTACTTTCCACATATCTAGCATTTTCCATTTACTTTCCATTACATTGGTTTAACACAGTTGGAGATTTATTTCAGATGCACCAACTAGCTACTAGCTCCTGGTCACAGGATGACATCCTGAGTAAACTGATGCTGCACTAGCCAGTCACCATCACCAATTTTTATTTCAATGCCCTGCCAAAAAAAGCAATAAATAGTGCTACAGGTTTTTAAAAATCACCAAATCCACAACAATCCCAGCTGGATCTCAGTGAGGCTGAAAGCTCTGTTAACCGAATGGGTTACATTTTGGCCATAAAGTGTGCTTCCTCTAGTGTATAGCTTAAGTTGATTAAGATGTTTTTGAGCAACCAAGATCCATTTTCGTCATCTGTAACAGTCAGTCCCGCACTGAAATCTGTTCCTAGATTTAGACGCTTGATTCCTTTCTGCTTTGTGCTGCTTTCGACACTGAATCATGATAAGCATGGTTCAGCTCGTTCTTTCTGTCACTTGCTGTAGCTTTGTTTACACTCAGTCTGTCTCTTTGTCTATTGACTTTGTTACGCAAAAGGCATCAGAAGCCAAGACCTTTGTCATGGTTTTTGGTTTTTCCTCATAGTTCAAGGCCGTTATCTTATCCGACTCCTAAAAGACAGTCATTTCAGTTAAAAGTACTGCCACTGTATGGAACAAAAAGCCTAGTGATGTACTACAGATGTAATATGTTCTGAAAAAAAATAAGTGCAACAGGACAAACGCGCCTGGATCTGACACTCGATCGTAATAACGGACAAACTGCATTAAGGCACCATATCAGTGGTGAAATAAGTCTCTTCTGGACCAGTTATCCTGTCCTGTTTGTGTGAGAATTTCTCAGGAAAGAGCAGTGTAACCCTTTTAAAGTAAAGCTTTGTAGGATACAGCGACCCTGGATCTATTTCACAAAAATACCTCAGAAGAGCTCAGGCTGAAAAACAAAAGTGCTCATCGTTTACTGAGTGAAAATGATGCCTTTCTACAAAAAGGCAATTTGGAGTTTAGAATGAAATTGTATCTTTATTACAGATCTGAAAAACACACATCATTAAGCAGGTTTGGGTATCTTAAGTATTTGGCCTTAACCACAAAGCCCTTTGACAGTTATCTGAACAGGGTTCTGAACACTCAATTGCTTCCAAGGTATTCACTCATAAATGTAAGTTGCTTTGGACAAAAGCATCTACTAAATGCCACAAATTTAAATGTAAATGCCTCACACACTACCATGCGTCACTGCTGTAACAACCTCTGCAAAACAACATCTATATACGCCAGAGGCATTTCGGAAACAAGTGCTGTGGACTGGTGAAGTTAAAATGTCACAATCACCACTGGTGATTTTAGAAATAAAATCACCAGCATTTGTTAAAAATAACACCTTGTTTACTGTTAGGCATGGCAGTGGATTTTAAGTGCTTTGGATCCACTGTGAACTACCTTCAGTTCCACAAGCTAAAGCTTTTGGAATGGCCTTAAATTGAGTATTACTAAACACCATCCTGTGCATGCTGGATGGCCCAAGTAAATCATTTACAAATTAGAAACATTCAGCAAGAACTTTCAATGTTTCTTTTACGTTCTGTATTTTGATACTTTGATATTTTGATGTTTTTGTATTCTATTTAATTCAATTTAAACTAACTGCGTATTAGTGTTTTTAGAAAATTTAGAAAATCGAAATATATCATTCAAGCAGGTGTGCCCAAGATTTTGCATATAATTGTAAGGTAAATAGGTTTTATGCACAATGATAGTCATTGATGGAAGTTTATGTCTGTCAAAGTTTTGACCCCTACCTTAGGTCATAATAAATTATCTGCGTAAGCGCTAGTAAGGCCTGCAGACTCTGCCTTATGTTCTTACAAAATTGTGTTCCAAAATGAATTTTATAGATCCTGTGTAACTGAACATCTTGATACTTAATATAAAAAAATGAATAACACTTGCACAATGGTCCTCATACCTCAAATATAGTCAATATGTAACAGGGTGGATGCTGAATGCATATTCAGCAGAGCACCTCATTTAGAGACGTGCCTTTTCCATGACCTAGTTTGTCTAGCGGAAGAGGCACAGTGTCACAGTGGGAGCAGTCATTCTCTTAATGACACCTGTAACTCGTAAGCGCTAATGTGCTTCAGGTGCAAAGTTCACTATATATAGTGACCTCACTCTACACCTTTTTTCTTGAAGCTGTAATGATGGACTATGAGGTTCACTCCAGTTTTTGCAGATGATGGATGTCAGCATTCTGTTTATTTTTACT
The DNA here is from genome assembly GCF_030014385.1 of Trichomycterus rosablanca. NCBI lineage: Eukaryota > Metazoa > Chordata > Actinopteri > Siluriformes > Trichomycteridae > Trichomycterus > Trichomycterus rosablanca. The sequence goes on from NC_085992.1 coordinate 12,321,850, forward strand.
GGAACTCGGACCAGTTTTTATGGTTTGGGCATTCCACTCTCCCAAGACAAGCTTGACTTGAGGCTTAAACCACCAAAACTGGAGCGAGTTCCCATAAAAATAAACAGAATGCTAACATCAATCGGCAACTAAAACCAAAGCCGAAGCCCAGTGATAGATTGGCACCACTCGAACCAAGATAAAGTAATTGATGCAAACAAAATGAAATTATTGGTGTAGTTTGGTTATTTTATGCTTTTATATGTCTAAATTTGATTGCTTCCACTTCTATTGTTACGTATACTATGTGTGTCTTATCTATGTTTTGATTGTTTGTTTTATTGAATTAAGGTATTTTAGTTGTTCTTCCAGTTTGTGTTGTTGGTAAATTCTGCTAAGCATCTTAAGCTGCATTTTATTATTATTTATTCATTCTTTTCAGGTCAGTGATGGTTATAGGCCATTAAACCAGGTTCATTGTCAGAGTTCTCCACACTGGCGATGAGCTCCTTTTCTGATCCTGTTCTGGAATCAGGATCTCCGATCCTGCAACAAGCAAAGGGTGTAGAGCGTGAGGAGGTGCCACCGCTATACCCGGCGCTCTATAACTCCTCTTTGGGGATAGACAGAGGAGCAGTTTGTATCCCTTCTCCATATGCAGATAACGGTAATAAAGAGTATAGCCATGCCGAGTTAGGAGCGTTAGCCTTTTACAGATCCTCTGTGCCTGAGCACCCAGCAATGGCGCCGCCACTTAGCCCATCGATCTTCTGGCCCTCACACAACATGCATTCCTTGCCCTCTCACACCTTGCACTGCCCATCAGCGCTGGCATACACTGAGCCACCCACACATACAGCCTGGGGTGAGGCCAAAATGCACACACCTGGAAGAAGCAGGTAGGCATGCCTTCTTAGAAAGTTTAACAAACATTAACAACAACATTGAGCATTAAGTTAGCCTGAAGTTAGACATTTTATAAGCAATAAGGGAAATATAATTAGTCCACTTAGTCAAGAGTTCACATACTTTTGGCTATATACACTGTACTTTAACTACCATAATGCACATTTTAAATTGAATAAACTAGAATTGACATCTATTCCACTCTCCCTCTTGACAGTTCTTTTCCATCTCATGGAAAGCTTTACGCAAAGCCACTAGAAGACAGTGAGGAAGCTTTGAGCTCTTCTTCCTCCTCGGGTGTTGTGTCAAAAAGTGACATGCACTTCTGTGTTGTGTGCCATGATTACGCTTCAGGATACCATTATGGTGTCTGGTCCTGCGAGGGCTGCAAGGCTTTCTTTAAAAGAAGCATTCAAGGTAACAGCAACATTTTTCATGTATATAATATGGAAAAGGACCACAATTTGTGTATTATTTGAAAATCTTTACATGTGAATGGATGATGTTATTTGCTAATGCTAATGTTGTTTGCTTGTGTTGCGCCAGAAAGGGTAACAGGCATAAAAAATTTTCAAAATCAGGTATGTGGAACAAAGGGAAAAAAAATATATATGTATATACAGTGTATCACAAAAGTGAGTACACCCCTCACATTTCTGCAGATATTTAAGTATATCTTTTCATGGGACAACACTGACAAAATGACACTTTGACACAATGAAAAGTAGTCTGTGTGCAGCTTATATAACAGTGTAAATTTATTCTTCCCTCAAAATAACTCAATATACAGCCATTAATGTCTAAACCACCGGCAACAAAAGTGAGTACACCCCTTAGTGAAAGTTCCTGAAGTGTCCATATTTTGTGTGGCCACCATTATTTCCCAGAACTGCCTTAACTCTCCTGGGCATGGAGTTTACCAGAGCTTCACAGGTTGCCACTGGAATGCTTTTCCACTCCTCCATGACGACATCACGGAGCTGGCGGATATTCGAGACTTTGCGCTTCTCCACCTTCCGCTTGAGGATGCCCCAAAGATGTTCTATTGGGTTTAGGTCTGGAGACATGCTTGGCCAGTCCATCACCTTTACCCTCAGCCTCTTCAATAAAGCAGTGGTCGTCTTAGAGGTGTGTTTGGGGTCATTATCAGGCTGGAACACTGCCCTGCGACCCAGTTTCCGGAGGGAGGGGATCATGCTCTGCTTCAGTATTTCACAGTACATATTGGAGTTCATGTGTCCCTCAATGAAATGTAACTCCCCAACACCTGCTGCACTCATGCAGCCCCAGACCATGGCATTCCCACCACCATGCTTGGCTGTAGGCATGACACACTTATCTTTGTACTCCTCACCTGATTGCTGCCACACATGCTTGAGACCATCTGAACCAAACAAATTAATCTTGGTCTCATCAGACCATAGGACATGGTTCCAGTAATCCATGTCCTTTGTTGACATGTCTTCAGCAAACTGTTTGGGGGCTTTCTTGTGTAGAGACTTCAGAAGAGGCTTCCTTCTGGGGTGACAGCCATGCAGACCAATTTGATGTAGTGTGCGGCGTATGGTCTGAGCACTGACAGGCTGACCCCCCACCTTTTCAATCTCTGCAGCAATGCTGACAGCACTCCTGCGCGTATCTTTCAAAGACAGCAGTTGGATGTGACGCTGAGCACGTGCACTCAGCTTCTTTGGACGACCAACGCGAGGTCTGTTCTGAGTGGACCCTGCTCTTTTAAAACGCTGGATGATCTTGGCCACTGTGCTGCAGCTCAGTTTCAGGGTGTTGGCAATCTTCTTGTAGCCTTGGCCATCTTCATGTAGCGCAACAATTCGTCTTTTAAGATCCTCAGAGAGTTCTTTGCCATGAGGTGCCATGTTGGAACTTTCAGTGACCAGTATGAGAGAGTGTGAGAGCTGTACTACTAAATTGAACACACCTGCTCCCTATGCACACCTGAGACCTAGTAACACTAACAAATCACATGACATTTTGGAGGGAAAATGACAAGCAGTGCTCAATTTGGACATTTAGGGGTGTAGTCTCTTAGGGGTGTACTCACTTTTGTTGCCGGTGGTTTAGACATTAATGGCTGTATATTGAGTTATTTTGAGGGAAGAATAAATTTACACTGTTATATAAGCTGCACACAGACTACTTTTCATTGTGTCAAAGTGTCATTTTGTCAGTGTTGTCCCATGAAAAGATATACTTAAATATCTGCAGAAATGTGAGGGGTGTACTCACTTTTGTGATACACTGTATAAATACATACACTGATCAGCCATAACATTAAAACCACCTCCTTGTTTCTACACTCACTGTACATGTTATCAGCTCCACTTACCATATAGAAGCACTTTGTAGTTCTACAATTACTGACTGTAGTCTATCTGTTTCTCTGCATGCTTTGTTACCCCCCTTTCATGCTGTTCTTCAATGGTCAGGACTCTACCAGGACCACCACAGAGCAGGTATTATTTGGGTGGTGGATCATTCTCAGCCCTGCAGTGACACTGACATGGTGTTGTGGTGTTAGTGTGTGTTGTGCTGGTATTAGTGGATCAGACACAGCAATGCTGATGGAGTTTTTAAACACCTCACTGTCACTGCTGGACTGAGAACAGTCCACCAACCAAAAATATATCAGCCAACAGCGTCCTGTGACCACTGATGAAGGTCTAGATGATGACCAACTCAAACAGCAGCAGTTGATGAGCGATCGTCTCTGACTTTACATCTACAATGTGGACCAACTAGGTAGGAGTGTCTAATAGAGTGGACAGTGAGTGGACATGGTATTTAAAAACTCCAGCAGCGCTGCAGTGTCTGATCCACTCATACCAGCACAACACACACTAACACACCACCACCATGTCAGTGTCACTGCAGTGCTGAGAATGATCCACCACCTTAATAATACCTGCTCTGTGGTGGTCCTGTGGGGGTCCTGATCATTGAAGAACAGGGTGAAAACAGGTTAAAAAAAGTATGTAGAGAAACAGATGGACTACAGTCAGTAATTGTAGAACTACAAAGTGCTTCTATATGGTAAGTGGAGCTGATAAAATGGACAGTGAGTGTAGAAACAAGGAGGTGGTTTTAATGTTATGGTTGATCAGTATATATATATATATATACATAGCTGTTGTGTTTGAGCCACAGCTTTGAATTAAATACATGAAATACATACATTGAATTAATTTAGATTAAAACATAAAACATTTATTCAGATAAAACATGTATCTTAATAAAAATCCCCGAGGACTTATGTTGCTGTGCAGCAAACACTCTACAAGCTGCACAAATGTATTTGATTGGGTCAGAATTCAGAACTATGGAGATCTGTTAATGCAAGTCCCACAGTGGTCTAAAATTGTTCATCACAGTTCTACACCCCACTGTCTCTTCCTGAGCCCTATTAAACTGATCAGTTATTTACAGAAATAAAGTGTACAGGTATTCCTAATAATGTACAATTTGAAATATGAATGACAGAATAGGCTTGTTAAATGAACGATATTTTTCAGCTGCACATATCTAAATAAATAATTTTTTGTCTGTTAAAGGTCACAATGACTATATCTGCCCAGCCACTAACCAGTGTACAATAGACAAGAACCGTCGCAAGAGCTGTCAAGCCTGCCGCCTGCGCAAGTGCTATGAAGTGGGCATGATGAAGTGTGGTATGCAGCTCAGAATGTTTTTTGCTTGAGTCAGTCTGGTACATTTTTAGAAATGGAATACTGAAGCTGGGAAGGTTCCCTCAATGAAACATTTTGTGTACTTTGTATGCGTTTAAATGACATATTTCTACCTTAAAATCATGATGTTCCGCTAAGGATGCCTTCCCAGGTACAAACACAGGTACCTTGCTGTACTTTCATTTTGTGTAGAGAGAATCGAATTGAGGACAAACTTATGAAAGTGTATATTCTTACTGTGAAAAATGAGTTAATTGCATCTAGTTCTGTTTGTAACCACAGGAGTAAGACGAGAAAGGTGTGGTTATCGGGGCACCCGTCACCGGCGTGCGCAACAGATCAAAGACGGCTCAGCTGGACCTGCTGGCGTCAAAAGTCATGCCCAGCAAAATCATCGGGCTCCACTCCATCTCTCACTATCGCTCCCAGATCCCCGGGTTTCACTGGAGAGCCGCATTTTAGGTTTATCCCCTGAGAAGCTGGTGCAGTGCATCCTGGAGGCTGAGCCACCACAAATCTACCTGAAACAACCGATGAAAAAACCATACACAGAGAGCAGCGTAATGATGTCACTGACACACCTCGCCGACAAGGAACTGGTCCTTATGATCAGCTGGGCCAAGAAGATCCCAGGTGTGTGTGTGTTTGTGTGTAAAATAATGTAGCAATAAACCTAACCTGTCACTTGAAAGCCCAGATAACCAAACTCAAGCTATGGATGGATGAATGGATGGATAAATAGATGGATGGATACATTGAAGGTTGAATAAATAGATGGATGGATAAATGGATGGATGGATACATGGATGGATGGATACATTGAAGGTTGAATAGATAGATAGATGGATGGATGGATACATGGATGGATAAATAGATGGATGGATACATTGAAGGTTGAATAGATAGATAGATGGATGGATGGATACATGGATGGATAAATAAATGGATGGATAAATAGATGGATGGATAAATGGATGGATGGATACATTGGAGGTTGAATAAATAGATGGATGGATAAATAGATGGATGGATAAATAGATGGATGGATACATTGAAGGTTGAATAGATAGATAGATAGATGGATAAATAGATGGATGGATAAATAGATGGATGGATGGATACATTGAAGGTTGAATAAATAGATGGATGGATACATTGAAGGTTGAATAGATAAATAGATGGATGGATGGATACATGGATGGATAAATAGATGGATGGATACATTGAAGGTTGAATAAATAGATGGATGGATACATTGAAGGTTGAATAGATAAATAGATGGATGGATGGATACATGGATGGATAAATAGATGGATGGATACATTGAAGGTTGAATAAATAGATGGATGGATGGATGGATACATGGATGGATGGATAAATAGGTGGATGGATACATTGAAGGTTCAAAAGATAGATAGATGGATGGATGGATAAATAGATGGATGGATAAATAGATGATGGATGGATAAATAGATGGATGGATGGATACATTGAAGGTTGAATAAATAGATGGATGGATGGATGGATACATGGATGGATGGATAAATAGGTGGATGGATACATTGAAGGTTCAATAGATAGATAGATGGATGGATGGATAAATAGATGGATGGATAAATAGATGATGGATGGATAAATAGATGGATGGATGGATACATTGAAGGTTGAATAAATAGATGGATGGATGGATGGATACATGGATGGATGGATACATGGATGGATAAATAGATGGATAAATAGATGGATGGATAAATAGATGGATGGATGGATGAATAGATTGATGGGTAAATAGATGGATGAATGCATGGATGGATAAATAGATGGTTGGATAAATAGATGGATGGATACATTGAAGGTTGAATAGATAGATGGATGGATGGATACATGGATGGATAAATAGATGGATAAATAGATGGATGGATACATGGATGGATAAATAGATGGATAAATAGATGGATGGATACATGGATGGATGGATAAATAGATGGATGGATAAATAGATGGATGGATAAATAGATGGATGGATAGATGGATGGATAAATAGATGGATGGATAAATGGATGGATAGATGGATGGATAAATAGATGGATGGATGGATGGTTGAATGGATAGATGGATAAATGGATGGATTGATAAATGGATGGATCCATAAATGGATGGATGGATGGATGAATAGATGGATGGATGGATGGATGGATTTGAACAACACTGAATAGAATAGGCTCTCTTTTTGAGATCTCTTAGACTTGAAAATTTGCAGCACAAATGCAGCTGTCAAATCTGCAGCAATTATGTATGAAGCGATAATGTCAAAATGGAACAAAATGTCAAAGGAATGTTTCCAAAATCTTGTTGAATCCATGCTACAAAAGAGTAAATGGTGGACCTACCCCAGTACTTGTAATGCCAATAGTCTCTGGTGATTGTTTGTTCGTGGGATTATATGAAATTAAGAGGTTAAAACTTTCCTTCAGAGAAATGTACACTATAGACTAAGTTGCTAAATAGGTTAATTTTACCCAGAATTGGAAAAAAAAACAATTGAAAGGAAGCACTATCCAAGATGAATGTGACCTTTTTAAAATAATAACACTTAATAATGTAAAAAATACCTACAGAATATCTCATTTGCAATAAAACAATTAAGAAACAGAAAATGCATGGTCAGCACCTAGAGGCTGCCGTCATATCACTCAGTTTTATTTTTCCTAATTAAAATCTGTTTGAAAAAATAAATTTTCTGTTTGAAGATGAATATGCTACATTACAAATTACTGTTGAAATTATTTACATTACATTTAATAAACAAACAATAAACAAGAAAGCATCATGCTGCCTTTAGTATCAAACTGGTTGTGTCAAGCATATCCAGCAAGCCTAGTCACAGCAGCTAGAAGATTAAATCTTATGACATATTAGCCATATCAGTGCTGTCCACACTGTTTACTTGCCCTGACATAACAATCTTCTTTCAGAAAGAGCCTCATTTATGACCAAATTTATCTGTCAAGCTTTTCAATTCCTTTACGATTGATTTTACCTACCATTTCACATTGGCATTGACTCGAAGCACAGTCAGCATAATTTGCTATAGCCCTGAATAAAGGCTACTTGAATGAAAATAGAATTGACGGATGTAATGTTAGGCTTTGTACGTCGTAAATTCAAATCGTGTATCTATTAGGTCACACTGTCGATCCAGATACCATTTAGACAGAAAATGCATGTTACAGCATGATGTAAACAGACTTATTGTAAGCACATATTTTGTGTGTGTGTGTGTGTGTGTGTGTACTGTCTATTCCTTTTGATTTTGATAGGTTTCGTGGAGCTGAGTTTGTCCCATCAGGTGCACCTGTTAGAGTGTTGCTGGTTGGAGGTGCTCATGCTTGGCCTAATGTGGAGATCTGTAGACCACCCTGGGAATCTCATCTTCTCTCCGGATCTTAAACTCAGCCGGTAAATTCAGTCTGTGGTGTTTCATAGTAGAGCTAATACAATCAAATTGCATTGTAATATTTGCAGTATAGAAATCGGAACATTTGAAGATATCTGGTTTATTAAGAACCAAACTGACGCTTTATTTTGGACACAATCTGAGAAGTACCAATTTTCTGAAAAACACAATTATGTTGGAAGAACTGATGGTAAAAGATGAAGAAGTCAGCCAGTGAGATGGATAGAAACAAATAGAGGAACAATTAAATGAGCCAATAAGAAGTCTGAAGACCTGAACAGTAGACAAGATAGTCAGGAGAAACACTATTCATATGGTTACCAGGAACTGGAATTGACAGCACTTTGTAATAAAAGTATTTAATAAAAAATATAATTGAGCCATAAAATAATTAGTTTCCAAACTGTCCAAATTTCCATAGGACCGTCTCTGACCAGATATTATTTAGGTGCTGGCTCTTCTCAGCACTGCAATTCACAGAAACATGACATGGTAATTTTGCTCTGTGTGTTGCTCTGGTATGAGTGGATCAGGTGCAGCAGCAGCAGTACCTATTTTCCCTATTCATGCACATTGTGTCCCAATCCCAATGTACAGGGTGGGCCATTTATATGGATACACCTAAATAAAATGGGAATGGTTGGTGATATTAACTTCCTGTTTGTGGCACATTAGTATATGGGAGGGGGGAAACTTTTCAAGATGGGTGGTGACCATGAAGTCGGCCATTTTGGATCCAACTTTAGTTTTTTCAATGGGAAGAGGGTCATGTGACACATCAAACTTATTGAGAATTTCACAAGAAAAACAATGGTGTGCTTGGTTTTAACGTAACTTTATTCTTTCATGAGTTATTTACAAGTTTCTGACCACTTATAAAATGTGTTCAAAGTGCTGCCCATTGTGTTGGATTGTCAATGCAACCCTCTTCTCCCACTCTTCACACACTGATAGCAACACCGCAGAAGAAATGCTAGCACAGGCTTCCAGTATCCGTCGTTTCAGGTGCTGCACATCTCGTATCTTCACAGCATAGACAATTGCCTTCAGATGACCCCAAAGATAAAACTCTAAGGGGGTCAGATCGGGAGACCTTGGGGGCCATTCAACTGGCCCACGACGACCAATCCACTTTCCAGGAAACTGTTCATCTAGGAATGCTCTGACCTGACACCCATAATGTGGTGGTGCACCATCTTGCTGGAAAAACTCAGGGAACGTGCCAGCTTCAGTGCATAAAGAGGGAAACACATCATCATGTAGCAATTTCAAATATCCAGTGGCCTTGAGGTTTCCATTGATGAAGAATGGCCCCACTATCTTTGTACCCCATATACCACACCATACCATCAATTTTTGTGTTCCAACAGTCTTGGAGGGATCTATCCAATGTGGGTTAGTGTCAGACCAATAGCGGTGGTTTTGTTTGTTAACTTCACCATTCACATAAAAGTTTGCCTCATCACTGAACAAAATGTTCTGTGTAAACTGAGGGTCCTGTTCCAATTTTTGTTTTGCCCATTCTGCAAATTCAGTGCGCCGATCTGGGTCATCCTCGTTGAGATGCTGCAGCAGCTGGAGTTTGTAAGGGTGCCATTTGTGAGTAGCTAATATCCGCCGAAGGGATGTTCGACTGATGCCACTCTCCAGTGACATGCGGCGAGTGCTACGCTGTGGGCTCTTGCTGAATGAAGCTAGGACAGCCACTGATGTTTCTTCATTAGTGACAGTTTTCATGCGTCCACATTTTGGCAAATCCAACACTGAACCAGTTTCACGAAACTTGGCAAGCAGTTTGCTAACTGTAGCATTGGAGATGGGTGGTCTCGTAGGGTGTCTTGCATTGAAATCTGCTGCAATGACCCGGGTACTGCGTTCACCAGACATCAACACAATTTCTATCTGCTCCTCACGTGTTAACCTCTGCGACATGTCAATGGCTGTAAACAAAGAGAAGCTTGTAAATAACTCATGAAAGAATAAAGTTACGTTAAAACCAAGCACACCATTGTTTTTCTTGTGAAATTCTCAATAAGTTTGATGTGTCACATGACCCTCTTCCCATTGAAAAAACTAAAGTTGGATCCAAAATGGCCGACTTCAAAATGGCCGCCATGGTCACCACCCATCTTGAAAAGTTTCCCCCCTCCCATATACTAATGTGCCACAAACAGGAAGTTAATATCACCAACCATTCCCATTTTATTTAGGTGTATCCATATAAATGGCCCACCCTGTAGTCTTTGACTAGTGGACACTTTTTGGCCACAGAACGCTTTTGGTTTTATATTTAAGCTTGGAGCGCTGTTCTGATTCCAACATTTCCTCTGAGGTTTTAAAAAAACCAACATCACTGCTGCATCTAACATACTTAAATGAAACACACATTTAGATCATTACCATGTTAGTGCCATTGCAGTAAAGAGAATGGTCTTCTTCCTGACTAATATCTGGTCAGAGGGAGTCCATTAATGGATGAACAGAATAACAGATGGTCAGTTACTGTCTGTAATTGTATATCTACGAAGTGCATTTATTTGATAGGTGTATCTCATAAAATGGGCAGAAATTCTTTAAAGGATAGGTGAACCTGAAAAAGTAGGCAGGGAGTGTAAAGTCTAACAGCACACACACTAACATACTATAAAACATTCACAATGGAAATCAGGATCATAAAGACATGCTGGGTTCCTAGACGTAGATCATATTAGATAGGATTAGAAATAATCTTGGTCTTTATTGAAGTATATAAATATTGCTACCTTAATTTTACTTTGACGATCTGTGTTGACTTCTCTGATCATGGCGTCCGACCTTGTTGACCTTCAGTGTGTATATAAAAATATATATGCTTTTTTGTTTTGTTGATGTTTTGTTTGGCTGGAACGGCTGCACCAGGTTTTTCTTAACATACTAGAACAAAAACAGTACACGCCTGTGCATGTGGGACTTTGTTTTAAATTATACGTGCTTTTGTTCTTCTTTAAGTTTATCTGAGAATGTTCTTGCAAGCTAGTGTTACTTAGTGTTAGTACGTTTGAGTTTAGTAAGAGTGACTGACATGAACTTGCACACCACTGAAAATCACAGAACAATGAGCATGTTTATCTGAGAACAGCAGTTTAAATACAGTGTCAACGTTCTGTGACAGTTCTAAGAAAATGTTAGTTTTTTCCACAGTGGAATTAACTGGATTTTTATATGAATTGCTAATTAAATTTTCTTAATTCAAGTTATAATAATAGAGATGAATTCCCAGTCTTCACTAGTAATAATTAATTGATGTGTTCAGCTAAATCCTGAACAGAACAATTGTTCATGTATTATTAGTTTATCTTCAGTGTCTATATCTTTATCTGCTTAAAGTATTTTACATATTTCTGCCCAAATAATTTCAAATTACCAATGCACAGAACAACCATTATTTTATTTTTGGAAAGCACTTCTTTTTCTGTTAACAAAACAACTTGTGTTCCTTTTAGTAAGCACATACAGAGACTTAAACACATTTAGGAGGTTTTTAAGCAGGTCTTTTTTTTTTTGGCATGAAATGTGCTCTTGGTGTGATCTTTGCAGGACTCTTACTCATTCCAAGTAAGAGTAGTAACAGCGATTGTTATCATTCTAAGCACAACACATGCCTCAAATATTTTTTTGAAAGTCATTGGCTTAGACATGTACTTGAAATGTACAAGTGTGTGTGTGTGTGTGTGTGTGCAATTTAATTTCACTCCTCCACAGTGATTATCACTGAGGACTTAACTAACCTTGAAATGTTCCCATAACACAGGCTTATTTGCCACTACTGTTACACAGTATAATCATGCAATAGAGCAGTTTGTGTGTGTGTGTGTGTGTGTGTGTGTGTATGTGCGTGCGTGCACACGTGTTAGGAATACAGTTGTCTTGCATAGAAACCTGTGGTGAGATCTTTTATGCCTTCATTACACCTTAAAAGAGCCCTGATTTCTTAATTCTTACTTAGTTTCACGGATGTGTGTGTGTGTGTGTGTGTGTGTGAAGCACTCAATGATTGCAGTAATGAAGGCAAAGCACAATTCTGTTTACTTTCTATTTGGTGTAAACATTCTCATTAAAGGTCTAACAGGAAGAAGTTTTTGGCTTTAGCTGGTCAGGTGTATCTGCCTCAGTGGCATCATGTCCACTGGGGGAGCAGTAAAGCATTAAAATAGCATTTTATTTTTATGAAGCACTTGGTGCAGTCAATCACCATTTCTCCTAATCGGTGATTCCAATTGCAGAATGACATTATTTTTATAGGAAAAGATCCAGGATAGATCCAGGATGTCAACTGCACCATAAAGCAAACGCTGTCAAAATAGAAGCTAATACTATTTGCTTACTCTGGCCTCTATGGCTTAAACTCTCTCTTACTCTGTCTCTCTCTTTCTCTCAGGGAGGAATGGAGCTGTGTAGAGGGAATTATGGAGATCTTCGACATGCTCTTGGCTGGCTCTTCAAGATTCAGAGAGCTGAAACTGCAGAAGGAGGAGTACGTTTGCCTCAAAGCGCTCATCCTGCTCAACTCCAGTATGTGTTTGGACTGACGTGTATGTGTGTGTTTGTGAATTTGTATTTACAAACAGTCTAGGCTCTCCAGTCAATTAACTCCTTTTGACTGATCAACACATTTAGCGCTAAACCTGTTAGTGCTGAAGTGGCAGAGCATTTATTGTGGGATTTAGGTTGACCTTTTTAAATGATGCTCTCACTGTGTACGCTTGTTTAGTCTCATTTGCCCCAAATAGGTAAATTTGCTGTTTGCACAGTAGACTTGACTGCTGCTGCGCTGTGCAACAGACCAGAATTAAATTAAATAAACTCTTTTATTATAATCTGTGAGAAGTACCTTTAATATGTGAAGCGTCCTTGGGTATTATGAAAGGCGCTATATAAGTCGAATGTATTATTATTATTATTATTATTAATTGAAGATCAGTAGGTGCAAGCATAAGAAAAGCCTTTACATTTTCTTACTCTTTTGTAAAACACAGTGGTGGTTGTGTGTGTTGTTTTTAGACATGACATCCCCAGAGTGCGAGGAGGAACTGGAGAGCCGGACGAAGCTGCTGCGGCTGCTGGATGATGTGACTGATGCACTGGTGTGGGCCATTTCCAAAACAGGCCTGTCCATGCAGCAACAATCTGCTCGTCTTGCTCACCTACTAATGCTGCTCTCACACATCCGACATCTTAGGTACTACATACAGTGTGTGTGTGTGTGTGTGTGCTTGTGTGTTGTACCTACACATCAAATTGAGTAGTCAAGTGGACTGTAAGTATGTGTAAAACAGTGTTACTAGTACCCTGTGCTGCAGTGAACTGAAGCACTATCAAGGTGTCTGTTATAAGAATATTATTGGTCTGAAAATAACAGTAGTGGTGCCAGGGTAGCACAGCACTGGGATAGCACAGTTGCAGCCTCTGCTGGCTGGTCAAAGTCACCTCTGAAAAGAAGGGGTGGTCAACTGAACACATAGAACTGGATCATAGACAATAGTGCTATGTCTTTATTACCCATAATTCCTTTTCCACTTTTCTTCTCTGTAGCAACAAAGGCATGGAGCACCTTTCCAGTATGAAGAGGAAGAATGTAGTCTTATTGTATGACCTGCTGCTGGAGATGCTTGATGCAAACACAGCTCAAAACAAACGTCTGTCTGGAAGCCACTCTGACCCTGTAGTTACGATCCCAGCAACCCCACCAATCACACAACCCACCTCCCGGATCCAAAGTCCAATTACACACCAGCTTACACACAGAGAGGAATCACAGGGGGACGAGCACAGCCCTGAGTGAGTGCCGTTTTTAATTTACATGCACAGGTCTGTTCAACTATATATACGAGTGTGTTTCTACCAAAAAGAATGTGACATTATTAAGCTTGTCCTATTACTTTGTAAGTCAAAAACCTGTATGTAGGTGTCGTAAACAAGTTTTTAACTGTTCAGGTAAGGTTTGCTCGCTGACCAATAGAAATGAGAGTTTAAAAACAACAAATAAATTGCAGCGTGTCAGTCTTAGAACAACACAACATTTCATGTAGAAGGTTCTTACAGGTACCGTATTTTCCTTACCTTTGGTTGGCCAGTTAGAATACTTTGTCCATTTGTTATTTTAGAATGATGCTTTAGAAATATTCTTTGTGATCCGAGCTACGTGGACACCAGCTGTGTAGCAGACAAGGCCAGCTTAAAAAGGTGGAGCCTGGGTGATTTTAAACAGAAGTGGTCTGCCATATTTATTATTGGATCAACTGTCTATCACTGTGAAGCTTCATCCTTTGAAAGTCAACACAGCAGAAAGTTCCATTAATGTTAACTGTAATGAATTTTAGTTTTCTCTGACCAAGAGAATGACCACAAATGCCATTTCAATGAACTTGATGTCTTAGGACCTTAATTTGCTTTACCAGAGCGCTGTGAACCTTCCACATATCTGACATTATAAAATATATTTGATGTGTTTGAATGTAGGTAAATGACCTAACTAAATTATCTAACAGTCATGCTTGTGTTTGTATTTATACAACCGTACAAGTTGCTGATCCCTTAGCTAAATAGTTAGCAGTGGCTAAAAGAAGGAATGTCAAATAGGGGATCAGTAGCAGAAATTGCTGCAGCCATTTCTGAGGCCGTCCTCAGTAACAGGTCGGTAATAATAATAATTATAGGTTACATTTATATAGCACCTTTCTCATCCTCAAGGTCGCTTTACAACAAAACTTTGGTATCAACTGTTTACAGGAGGTAGTTAAAGGTAAACAAATAAAGAAGCAAGTCAATGAATAAACCGCAAACATGGTACCTGGGTTAATATGCACTGAATATAACAACACAACACGATAATCAGACTAGACTGCACATAACAGTTCAAGGAGTTAAAAGAGTTGCAGACAGAATTTACCAGGGTGTGTGTTTAAAATGATAAGTCTAAAAAATATGGTACATTTCAAATCCGTGTTTTGCTACAAGCTTCAGAAATGTATGTAATGTATAGAAATGTGTCTGGATTTGAAATTGCACTATCCATCCATCCATTCATCTCTTCTCTTTCTTGTATAAAGCACTCGTGTGCCATAGGTGCTACGTACATCAGAATTTTGTGGATATGCTCTAAAATGCACTAAAGTAAGGGAAATGTTTTACTTTTCACTTCTTGCGGATGTACGAGGAGTGTGTAGCTGAGTTGCTTTACCTATTTGAGGATCTACCCAAGCGCCTTGTTTGCAACTGCATCCATACACTGGACTAAACAAGCGTGCATCAGGGCTTATGCTTGCAGCCAGCACCAGTGTGACTTTTTGTATGCGCTTTTCATTTTTACTAAATCTTGGCTATGTCTCAAATCTCAAAAGGGACAGTTGAAAACGCCAAGGTACACAAAATTTCAATACCAAATGATTCATGTATTCATGTCTGTTTGTATAACTGAGCCATCGACTGTAAATACTCTGTATCTTCATATTAGTTTATGCAAAACATCCTATTATTTTGTACACTTTTAAACGGCTGTTTCTTCAACCTTGTGGTGCAACTGTTTTAAATGTCTTGTTACCTGGATACTCAGTCCTGATTTTGCTCTAGCAGTGTAATTAAGAAACAGCTAACAGTATCAGGGTGTGTTATATGGCAAGAAAAAATAACAGCAATGTAATGTTTTACACATACTGGTTGTAGGGGTGCTCAGGTGGTGCAACTGTAAATTATGATAGCCTTCTTCCTCTGGAATCCAGGGTTTGAATTTCCAGTGGTGCCGGGTGTCTGAGAGGGAGTGGCCGAGGCTCTGTGATGAACTTGCGTCCTATCCAGGGTACTACATTGCGCCTCGTGATTAGTGACTTGCCGCAACCCTGACCAGGATAAATTGGTTTATGAAAATTAAATAAAAAACAAAACTAAACAATCATGTAAAATGTTTGCAAATGATTAAACACGTCAGTTTGTAGAGATTTCTCTACAGTGTGTCTGATTGCACTGTAGCTACAGTGGGGCCAAAAAGTATTTAGTCAGCCACTGATTGTGCAAGTTCTCCTACTTAGAAAGATGAGAGAGGTCTGTAATTCTCATCATAGGTACACTTCAACTATGAGAGACAAAATGAGAAAAAAAATCCAGGAAATCACATTGTAGGATTTTTAAAGAATTTATTTGTAAATTATGGTGGAAAATAAGTATTTGGTCAATAACAAAAGTTCAACTCAATACTTTGTAACATAACCTTTGTTGGCAATGACAGAGGTGAAACGTTTCCTGTAAGTCTTCACCAGGTTTGCACACACTGTAGCTGGTATTTTGGCCCATTCCTCCATGCAGATCTCCTCTAGAGCAGTGATGTTTTGGGGCTGTCGCTGGGCAACACGGACTTTCAACTCCCTCCACACATTTTCTATGGGGTTGAGGTCTGGAGACTGGCTAGGCCACTCCAGGACCTTGAAATGCTTTTTACGGAGCCACTCCTTCGTTGCCCGAGCGGTGTGTTTAGGATCATTGTCATGCTGGAAGACCCAGCCACGTTCCATCTTCAATGCTCTCACTGATGGAAGGAGGTTTTGACTTAAAATCTCACGATACATGGCCCCGTTCATTCTTCCCTTAACACGGATCAGTCGTCCTGTCCCCTTTGCAGAAAAACAGCCCCAAAGCATGATGTTTCCACCCCCATGCTTCACAGTAGGTATGGTGTTCTTGGGTTCTTCTTCTTCCTCCAAACATGACGAGTTGAGTTTTTACCAAAAAGTTCCATTTTGGTTTCATCTGACCACATGATATTCTCCCAATCCTCTTCTGGATCATCCATATGCTCTCTGGCAAACTTCAGACGGGCCTGGACATGTACTGGCTTAAGCAGGGGGACACGCCTGGCACTGCAGGATTTGAGTCCCTCTCGGCGTAGTGTGTTACTGATGGTAGCCTTTGTTACTTTGGTCCCAGCTCTCTGCAGGTTATTCATCAGGTTCCTCCGTGTAGTTCTGGGATTTTTGCTGACCGTTCTCATGATCATTTTGACCCCACGGGATGAGATCTTGCGTGGGGCCCCAGATCGAGGGAGATTGTGGTCTTGTATGTCTTCCATTTTCTTACAATTGCTCCCACAGTTGATATATTCACACCAACCTGCTTGCCTATTGTAGATTCACTCTTCCCAGCCTGGTGCAGGTCTACAATTTTCTTCCTGGTGTCCTTCGACAGCTCTTTGGTCTTGGCCATGGTTGAGTTTGGAGTCTGACTGTTTGAGGCTGTGGACAGGTGTCTTTTATACAGATAACGAGGTCAAACGGGTGCCATTAATACAGGTAACGAGTGGAGGACAGAAGAGCTTCTTAAAGAAGAAGTTACAGGTCTGTGAGAGCCAGAAATCTTGCTTGTTATTGACCAAATACTTATTTTCCACCATAATTTACAAATAAATTCTTTAAAAATCCTACAATGTGATTTCCTGGATTTTTTTTCTCATTTTGTCTCTCGTAGTTGAAGTGTACCTATGATGAAAATTACAGACCTCTCTCATCTTTCTAAGTAGGAGAACCTGCACAATCAGTGGCTGACTAAATACTTTTTGGCCCCACTGTACACTCTACCAAACTCAGTTTTGATCTTGTTTACTCTTTAGTCTTGGTCTTGTCTTTGTCTTAATGGCCTTGACTGCAGCACTGTTCACTACAATTGTGAATGCCTGTAGGTAAAAACAGGAATTCAATCTAGTTATAAAGCGCTTGAAACAATCAAGAGGTTGTAACTAGATTGAAAAATTAGTAAGTAAATACATACAAATCAAGAAATCAGTTGCACTATTCCAGGACTTGTAAATACTGTCAAGAGCAAAATATGTGTATCCAGGTCCTGACTGTGGGTGAACTGTTTATGTGATTCATATTCATGTGCATTCAGTCTGTAATCTGCTGATAAACTTTTGGCATCAGTCCATTAGCACAAAACATAATGCTAAATCGTTGTTAAAATTCATGGGTTATTGTCTATTAAATGGCAACCCTGTGCTTTACACTTCTTCTATACAATTTCTCCAGACTGTTAAACATGAAAGCACCTGTTAAAAATGAAATAAAAAACATGCAACGTTCTTCAGGCAAAGCACTTTTATTTTTTAAGATCAGGTTTGGCTTTAAATTATACATGGTCTCATAAATACTTCAAAAATAAAAGCACACAAAGTACACACTTGTGGTATTAATGTTCTGTGCTTACATTATGGCTTGAGTCATCAGTAACCAGTGACAGGAAAAATAAATACAACAAAATAGTGATCACATGGTAATATAACAGCTAGACCAGTTCTGTAGTCTAGCTTTTAAAAGGGTTTTCCTTTTTTTACTTTTTACACACAGTTCTTATTTTAGGGCTCAATAATAATATAACTACTGTACACTCAGATAAAACTCACTTATATACACTTTATTTTTGGCTCTAATTACATACATTGTTGTAACATCAACTCTGAAGCAAAACCAAACCGCAATTTTAATGTAACCCTAGGAGATCACACACACGCACACATAAAACACTGCAGATTTCAAGCTGAAAAGACCTAAAGTGAGTTGTCTTTTGTTCTCACATTCCTCTTATTTCTTTCCTTCATGGCTTTAAGCACTCTTACCTAAAACAAACTTCGAAAGAATCTTCACATGAAACCAAAAAATACAGCTCACTTTCCTTTAGTATATACAAAAATATAATATAATGCTGGTGACTGGAGGGACACAGGTTTTATTCATTTTAACACCAAACCATAAGAGGGTGGATATGCAATAGCTGCCCCCCTTTTCTTACTCCAGCTTGTTTCCAGGTTAATAAATAAAAATAGAAAATGTTGCTAGGTTAAAAATATAGTTTATTAAGGCTCATGTGGTGGGTGGCTTTTAGGTCGGGGGTAGCTGAAATGAAAGCAAAAATTTAAATCAGCTTGCTGTTGTTACCCAGCACAATGTTTGCATGTTTCAATTTCCAATACCACATTATTTTCATTAGTTATGTGTTTATAGTTATGTGTTTATTAATAATAAAAAAATATTTTTAAAGAAGATAAAAAAAAAGTGATTTTATAGAAATATTAAATTTACCAAGGTGGTTTATTGATCAGGGTACCAATGAGCTGGTATGGCAGTACAGTTTTTGCAAGATTTTCATGTAGAAGGTAATAAAGTGGTAAAAAGCATAAATTGTTTTGGCAGCTTGACACTTTATGATAGATTTGTTTAGTGTGTAGCTTCCTAGAACTGACAAATTCTGTAAAGAATTTTTACTGCTTTACCTGCCAATTAAAAAAAAAAAGAATGAATAGACTTACTGAATGTATTTTACATTTTGGATTATTTGACTTTGCACTAATCTTACACAAGGTTCAATAATGTGGATCCCAGATGATCCTTGAGTAAAATTTCTGGTACATTTTGACTGACCAGATCATCAGTTACACATGCAGGCCAATTTAGCTGGAGACACTGCAGTAGCAAATGGGGTCACTTTGGTCAAAAGTGCTTAAAAAAAGAATCTAACTGGAGCTAAATGGGCATTGCTACATTTTAAGTTTTACCCTACTGCAATAATAAATGCCCTCCTCTTTTTGTATAAAGTGGCGATTTAAAAAATTGGACTTGCAGACATCAAAATAGGAAAATAGTTATAACCTGGGCATTTGAACCAGCATAATAAAAGATAATGGTCTTCTCTACAAAGTAAGATGATCAAAATGATCTTCTCTGTGAAGTAAAAGCTTTTATGTTCATCATGTAGGAGGAGGACCGTTGGTGTAGTGCAGCATAGGGTAGAAGGAGCGAGCGAAGTTGTTGGAAAGGGTGCAGCTGTAGTCGTCCTCCGAATGTGGTACCAGGCACGTCAGCATCAGCAGCAGCAAAAAGAGCAGGTGTAAAGGAAATGCAGCCCGAAGAACCCGGTACAGAAATGGTCTGTGTGCAGAAACATTCGTGTTCTGTCCCCTGGAGATCAAAACGAACAGGAAAGAAGAAAAAATAAACAGGTCAGAGAAAGCAAAATGAGCCTTAGAGGTAGGACACATTCAAAATGTTTTAAATGTTTTTTTCATGATTCATGGTACAAAAACGCTGCCTTTTAAAAGTCTGTACAACACTACCAGTAAAACTACCAATAAAACACAGCCAGTAAAACAGTACCAGTAAATCTTGCCAAGTGCTTGTTACTGTGAGTTAGACCTACAGTACATGTCTACCTGTCTACAAGTCTGTCTGTGATATTAAAAAAGTATCTCAGTAAGTAACTCAGGTAAACCACATTTTGACATCTTTTATCACAATATTTTGATACAGTGATATCTTAAAAAAAGTTTTGGACTTCCCTATTATCAAATTTCATGTGTTGTTGATTGAAAAGTGAAGAAATATAAACACATTCTGGACAAAAAAAAAAACCAAATGTGGTGATTTTCTGCTAATTTAGGTGCAAACTTTTGCACAAGACACATTTTATTTTTTCCAATATGATACATTTTGCAAATAAACACTTGCTGCTGGAGCCTATGCCAGTTTTTCAATGGGAGCAAGGCACACAGTAACACCCTGGACGGGGCACCAGTCCATCGCAGGGCAATTCAGGGTCTCCAATTAACCTGACTGCATCTTTTTGGACTGTGGAAGGAAACCGGAGCTCCCGGAGAAAACCCACGCAGACACGGGGAGAACATGCAAACTACACAGAAAGGACCTGGAACGCCCCGCCTGGAGATCAAACCCAGGACCTTCTTGCTGTGAGGTGACAGTGCTACCCACTTAGCCACCGTGCCGCTTTATCCTAGTCAGGTTCGCCAATCCATTGCAGGCCTTCAGCCACCACCTTTTTAGGCACTGAATAAAAAAATACATTTTTTAATGTTTGGGGAGCTGCAAAATCTCCTGATGTGTAAATATTCAGCGCTAAGCAAAACCCCTGATTTATTACGTCTGGCTGCACTTAGTTCTCTGCAAATGTAAAAACTGGATTACATGTTCCAGTCATTTATGTATTCCCTACACACACACGCCCCACATGCAAACTGTCGATACGTACGTCACACTTTTAGGAGGTCTCATTTCAACAGGCCTCGTCTCCTACAAAACAGAAGTGAGGAAACAAGTCAGCATTTTTCAGAGACACAAGGAACTCATCACAAAGCTGTTTCCCTTTTTTGATGATCGTTCTCTGTAAGGTACCTTGTCTGTTAGAGCAGAGACTCCTGCTGCACTTCTCACATCACTGCCATCTACTGATGAACCTTCACTTTCCTGCAACACAAATGCACATTCACTTTTTTATTACAACCATTTGTTTCTGTTTTTAATCTCCATGCTAATTAATCTAACCTCAAGCAACATGCTGCTATTTTATAAAATTTACTCTTAATAAACTACCCTTTGGAATGCACTTAGCCTTTCGCTTTGCTGTTTTTTTTCTCTGCCAGTGTTTGAGTAACATTCAGATTAGGGCTGGGCGATTTTACCAAAAAAAAAAAATCTCGATTATTTTAAAATTATACCCGATTGTCGATTACGATTTCGATTTTTTTTGTTCTTGTATAATGCAATTAAAATAAGACTCAAATTTCTTTTTTTGCATTGTAATTAAAGGCTGCAGAAGTGCAAAAATAGTAACAGCACCACCTATAATTATCCTTTTAAGGGACTCAAACTTTATAACAATAACGATATCACAATAATTAACAATAATTAAGACAAAATAGATCTAAATTATCTATATCCTTATCTATCTATATCTAAGAATAGCTCACAAACAACTTTTATTTTAAATAATGTTCAGCAGAACCTCCTTACAGTAGGAAAAAAACTACAAAAAGTTCTTTACAGGTTTCTTAAAAGGAACACGAGCCTGTACTGTGCTGTTTCCACCACTGAGTGAGTCTGTATCAGTATCTACATTGGGGGGGGCATCAAGTGATCACTCAGCTCAGCTTTGATTTTATCCTCTTGTGATTTGGGGGGTGGATACAACATTTTAAACATTTAAGGATGTGTAATGTGTCATTTTAGTCCCATAAAACTTTCAAACTGTATTAACCACTATTATGTGTCGTAGAATGATTCGATTCTATTGAACGGCCCTTTAAGCCAAAATAAAAGAAACCGATTTGCGCATTTGGGAGTCGTTACATACATACGGCTCTTTAAAAGGAGCCGAGACAAAAGATCCGACTCCCTATCGCAGAATTCACTGCAGCAGTTTCCCAGACGCGATTTTTTTACTCAGTAACGGATGTGATTTAAAATGTAGCGAATTACAATTCTTAGTACAAAACTTACTTAAGTAAAAGTAAAATTACAGGCTGTAAAATCTACTTTAAAAAGTACAAGTACACAAAAAAACGACTCAATTACAGTAACGCGAGTAAATGTCATTCGTTACTTTCCAGCCAATCCTGATCGCGCTCATCGGCTCCGTATTTTGATTCAGTTCAGCGGTGTTTGATTCAGTGAATCTTAATTAAACTCTTCTGTTTGTGTCTCGTTTTGCCGATCGTGTTTGCGCTCCTTATTACTGAATCTAACCGTTACCGTGTATAATCCTTGTTGTCTTCCGTTTACTGTTTTGGTTTTCACTGGTTTTGGACTCTACCTGGTTTTGTACACTGTTTTCGCCCTTTTTATATTAAACTTTCCCTGATTTATATTCCGCGAGCGTCTGGTCAGTTTCTGCTTCGTGACATATTGGTATTTTAATTAAAATATAAAGTGTGTAAACAATCGCGATTGTCACATTCTAACATCGGGTGAAAACGTTCATGCGAATTAACCGAATTAATCGTGAAAATCGCCCAGCCCTAATTCAGATCACTAAATAGTTCAATAAATCTGCAGTTCGTTTATTTAATTTCATTTATTTGACTGCTCAGTAATGGTCAGGCCAGCAGTGGGTCTGGTTCTCCTTTGTGCAATGCATCCATTGCAGAGCTTAAACCACCCAGCCTAGCCAATCATCTCTGTAAAGAAACCTGGTCGGCCGATAGCACTGCTGAGATTTGAACCTGGTATAAACAGTTGCACCGCCTGTTAAAAAGACCCCCAGCCCAAGCAATTGTTCTCCAAAAGCATTGGTTTAACCCACACTGTGTATTTAAAACCTGCTGTAAGCTACAATTCACCTTGTATTACTAATATTGGAACACTTCTTCATATTATTAAACATATGTGTTTCGGGCACAATATGCCCTTAAGCAGGTTATGATGGCCTGAACTGATGCAACAGCAGAAATAATTAAGTATCAATAAAGCGTAAGATAAATGGGGTTGGCTGTTGATACATTAAGCCACACACACTTATGGCTTAATGCATGAGAACTGCTGTTTGTTTAGTATTGACGCCATTGTTAGGTGGAAAGTTAAAACCTTCTTCACTGATCTAATGTAAGCTCCAGACTTTGGCTGCTCTTCATAACGCCATTCAATAAGAACACAGCAGCCTACTGTATAGCGTGTGAGAGACGTACCAGTCTGGTTTGCAGCGTGTTGAGATCATGCTTGACCTGTCGGAGGAGGAGACGAAGCTTGTTGTTTATGACGTGCACCTTCTCTTTAGCCTCCATGCTCTCCTCACCCTGTTCCACATGCAGGATTTGAGAGGAGAGGCGCTGTAGAGAGAGAACCTCTTCCTCACGACTCTGGAGCTCCTGCTGCACAGCCTACACACACACACACACACAAAATTAAACTTTATCTATTCAGGTAACATTTTTGCACCCATGTTTTCCTGTAAATCACGACCCGCTGCTACCCTGACCAGGATAAAACAAAATAAAATAATATATCAATTGAAAATGTGGAGAAAAAGAAATTATGATCCACCAAAGCGTACAGTATTAATACTTGCAATCAGAGTAAAATAAAGTGTACAACACTAACTGGACAAAATGAGTTAATAAAAGTACCTGGTGTTTTTGGTATTTGTTACCAGGTAAATGAATGAAAACAATTTTAAAGATGTATTTAAACAAGGATGGTGCATAGTGGAAATCATTGTGCACTAACTGTATTTGATTTGAAGCAAATTAATGTTGCAACCCTTTGTAGTTAAAATACATGAACATACATTTCATGACGTCGGTAACACACACTTACCTTAAGTGTATCTCTGTGCTCCTGCAGTACACTGGTGTCTACATTGGGATCATGAATATTCACCATGTAGCGCTGACTCTCTGCTCTAGCCAACCACAGCAGCAAAGAGTGCAGCGTCACATGGAATTCCTAAACAAAAACAAACAAGCAGAACTGATGAATACTCAAATTTCAAGCATTAAAGCTATATAATACTGGTTTCTGCTCTAATAAAGCCATTTCTTCCAGCCTAATGATTCCTAAAGCTCAGAACAGTGTGGGTAACTTGACCCCCCTTTCCCAGTCAATCTTAGACTGCTCAGTAGCTGTTTATTTTTTTGAGTTAAGAGCTTGATTTAAAGATGTTACTGTCTGTAACTACTCATTTGATCGCACTGATGGCTGTTTTCTTCACCTGACACTGTAAGAGTGCATAGTGCAGCTGATTTTCCCAGGTGTCCAGAGCAGTGCAGGCCTCCTTCCATTTATCATTGACTACTTGAAGCTTCATCCTCAGCTCTTCCTGCTCTGCACCTTCCGGGAAGCCCCGTCCACTTAGGTTAGCACCAATCAACAGAGTCTTGTAGCTGCCAAATGTCCTCTGCAGTTCCTTGAAAGAGGAACAACAAAAAAGGTCAGAAATATGAAACAACTAATGTTTGGATTTTAAACAGTTCCTTATCACTTTGGTACAATCATGTAGAAAACATCCTCTTGGTGTAACGATACATTATTACACCAGTAGTTACTAGAAATGAGTAAGTATTGAAATATATTTATTTAATTACAGTGTACAGTGCACACCAGACGACAACATGGTTTCTGTTCCTATGGCCCTGGGTTTGATTCACTGTCTGCATGTTTTGCATGTTCTCCTTGTGCCTGGGTGGTTTGCTGTTGAGTATACCAGTATACCAGAGTATACTCTTATTACAAATGCATGATGAAGGTGGATTGGGCACAAAAATAACCCTCAGGTGTGGGTATGCTATCATACACACGCTGTCACTTTACAGCAAGAACAGCCAGGCTCCTTTCCGTGTGGAATTTCCATGTTCTTCTACCTGTGTCCGTGTGGGTTTCCTCTGGCTACTCTGGTTTCCTCCAAGTACAAACACATGCAGTCAGGCCAATTAAAGCTACTGTGTGTCTGTGTGTGTATAATGGACTGGTGACCTGTCCAGCGTGTTTCCTGCCTTTGGCCCAATAAAATAGACCCACCGCAACCCTAAATCAGTACCTACAGGACACAAGTACCTAAGGAAACCCACATGAAAAGGGAAAGAACCTGCAAAAGTTCTTCTTAATGGCAAAAGGAATTATGTTACCCTTTCTATTAGTGGGGCAGAGTATCATTCTCTTGATAAACCACCCACCATCACTAATGACCACTAAGTCTTTTTCATTTACCTTAAGTCTATGGATCCTGTTCTCCATAACTTGAAGTGTTGGATGTTCCTCTGCTCTCTGAAGCCTCTCCAGTTCAGGCAGCACACCATCCAGCCAGTTCGTAATCTCACCAAGATCAAATGTCAATTTTCCATGCTGCTGCAGACTGACCGGATCTTCTCTGTGGGACTGCGTATGAGCCTGGAATAGCTGCCATCTCTCGATCACACCTGAGCAGCAAAGTAAGGTACAGGTAAGTACACCAGCAAAAACATTTTCCTGAATTAGGACCCAGGTGGAACAGATGGAAAAATGTTCCTCAATATTCATTCTGATCAGGTTTGAAAAGGAAAACAGCCTGGATGTGGTACCAATTCATCATGGGGTATCACACACACACACACACACACACACACACACACACACAGACACACACACACAGACAGACACACACACACACACACACACACACACAGTTACTGTTCTTCAGAAAGAGCAGTTCATTTGTTTTAAAGCTGTTATCTTCAGGCCTTACTTTGTCAGTTTACAGAACCTTTTCCAGCTTTTTCCATTCAAGTGTTGTTTAATAGTTTTGTCCTTGAAAGCGTTCAGAAGATCCTTTATTTTTGATACAGATTTAGTTTTGTTGCTGCATTATTTTACATACACTACTGGCCAAAAGGGCCACACCCAATTTTGCACTCATTTTTTTAAGATAACAAAGACAGAAGATACTTTGGGAAATCTTAAACATCCGGACATGTTAGTTTGAGTTTTAAATAAAAACACTCACTCACTCACTCTCTTAACCGCTTATCCAATCAGGTTTGGGGGTGGTGGTGGTGCTGGAGCCTATCCCAGCTTTTCAATGGGCACAAGGCACACAGTAACACCCTGAACGGGCGCCAGTCCATCACAGGGCAGACACACAAACACACACACACGCTCATACACACACCCATTCACCTATAGGGCAATTCAGTGTCACCAATTAACTTGACTGCATGTTTTTGGACTGTGGGAGGAAACCGGAGCTCCCGGAGGAAACCCACGCAGACACAGGGAGAACATGCAAACTCCACACAGAAAGGACCCAGGACCGCCCCGCCTGGGGATCGAACCCAGGACCTTCTTGCTGTGAGGCGACAGTACTACTCACTTAGCCAAATCCCCACCCACATAGTCCCGCCCTAGCCGACTGGTGGCAACGCCGAGTTTCGAACCGAGGAGTTCAGAATCTTGACGTGTTAGCAGAATATCCCACTGCACCACCTGGGTGCTCCTTAAATAAAAACATTTAATTATTTCTCTAATTATTTCATTTTAAGATGTGCATGACTTTAATTGTTTAGTCATTCATTTCATTTTTTTTTCATTTGCATCAACCAGTTTATCCTGGTCAGGGTTATGGTGGGTCTGCTTCCAATGGGAAACACTGGTCGCAAAGCAGACGTACAAGGCTTTGGTCATCTCAGACATAGCCAATCATGTTTGTGTGGACGCCGGCCGGCTGATGGCACTGCTCAGATTCAAACTCACATAGCGGTTTAGGTGGGCCACCAAAGTGCCCCAATTGTGTAGGCATTACATTAAAATTTATTCAAATTCAAATTGATTTCCATCGTCTGCAATCCCGTCCCACATTTTGGAATAAGTTGGGTTAAATAAATATGTACGAATCAGTCTCACCTGTTTGCTTATCTGCAGAAGTCAGGGAGGTCAGGCCCTGATCGTCAACCACTTCATCAGCATTCAGAATATGCTTCACTCGCTTTACGTTATCTATACTGTCAGTACATTCTGCCATCAACTTAGCCTGCAAACAAACACACACACATACACATTAGCCTAATCTTTACACAGTTGACCTAAAAACCTAAAGACGTGAAAAGAATGCACATTCTGAACGCAGTGATACCTGCACGTTCTTTACTGATAAAGAAAGACATTCTGTACTGCCAACTGATAAGACTTCCATGGAATGTGTGTGTGTCTTTCTCTAGCCCTCATGCTGCTAGGGCACGTGGTTATTTTTAAGTGTGTGTGTGTGTGTGTGTGTATATGTATGTATTAATACAAGACCAAAAACCCCAGAAGATGCATGCTGTGTTTCATATTACCTCAAACTGGGTAGTAACCTGCTGCGTTTACTTGTTTTATCATGGTTTCACTCTCCTAGTGTTACAACTACAATTTCAGCTGTGCCATGTGTGTTTGTGTGAAGGTATTAATTTTATTATTCTGACCTGATGTTTATGACCCATTAAGTGTATATACACTGATAAGCCATAACATTAAAACCACCTCCTTGTTTCTACACTCACTGTCCATTTTATCAGCTTCACTTACCATATAGAAGCACTTTGTAGTTCTACAATTACTGACTGTAGTCCATCTGTTTCTCTGCATGCTTTGTTACCCCCCTTTCATGCTGTTCTTCAATGGTCAGGACTCTCCCAGGACCACTACAGAGCAGGTATTATTTGGGTGGTGGATCATTCTCAGCACTGCAGTGACACTGACATGGTGGTGGTGTGTTAGTGTGTGTTGTGCTGGTATGAGTGGATCAGACACAGCAGCGCTGATGGAGTTTTTAAACACCTCAGTGTCACTGCTGGACTGAGAATAGTCCACCAATCAAAAATATATCCAGCCAACAGCACCATGTGGGCAGCGTCCTGTGACCACTGATGAATGTCTAGATGATGACCAACTCAAACAGCAGCAATAGATGAGCGATCGTATCTGACTTTACATCTACAAGGTGGACCAACTAGGTAGGAGTGTCTAATAGAGTGGACAGTGAGTGGACACGGTATTTAAAAACTCCAGCAGCGCTGCTGTGTCTGATCCACTCATACCAGCACAACACACACTAACACACCATCACCATGTCATTTGTCACTGCAGTCCTGAGAATGATCCACCACCTAAATAATACCTGGACAGTGAGTGTAGAAACAAGGAGGTGGTTTTAATGTTATGGCTGATCAGTGTATCTCCTGCACATGAATCTTGATGTTTTATATAATTCAGTTTGCCAAGTAAAAATGACGTGTTTATGTTTTTGTCTACTCTGTCCAGCTGTGTGCATGCAGATGTGTGTGTGACTGTATGTGTATGTACACGTACATAGCCCTCTGGATGGTAGGAAGCACTGCTGCACGAAGGAGTTGAGTTTAGCTTGCGGATGATGTGCTTCTGGTCCTGCCAGCTGGGTTCTGTTACTGTAAGTGATGGAAGAAAATTGTAATTATTGTGATTAACATTAATGGATTCATAACCTTTACATTTCTAACCGAGAAATGTAACAAACAAAGACAAAGATGAGCTGAAAAGAGCTGTATTAAAATAAAAAAGACATGTTTATGTTCAATTCAAAGACAAAACACACCTTCTGATGAGAAGCAAATCCAATACGAAAAGACACTTTTAGTAAGGTGGATGATAGTGTAGGTTGAAAGTATGACATGAAATAATACAGATACATTTTCCACTTAAATGAAATGTATTTGATCAGTCAAAAATGTTGTGTCCAGTTTTAGTTACGACAATGCAGCTAATAATAAAACAAATGACTGTTTAGCAATGCAGTAACATCAAACATACATGTTCATGTAGAATCTGACACACTGACTACATTCTGTAAGAACAAATGACGTCAACACAGCGTCCTTCACTCTAAAACTGTGCACTCATCTGATCATGATCAAGTACATTTAGGGTAAAGAAGAAACAAATAACTTATCAAGGGACTCAACATGATGAACCCATACATACCACAAGACTATGTGGTTATATGGCATACGGTGATCGTGTGAGGTTTATAAATGAAATCCTGCTGAACACTGATACGCAACACACACAGCAATCAACATGAGCGTGAATGTAAAAGAGTGTGTTTAGCATGCAGCAGGCTGGAGCCTACCAGTTACAGCACTCAGAGCTCGAGCCGTAGCATTAATACACCTATCAGAGCTCTCAGTGACTTCTACATCTGTAACACACCAATAACACACACACATCAACAAGCGCCTGTCACAAAATCTACACACCCTTATAGTCATTACGTTAAATTACATTCTGCTTTTGAGGAGTAAGAAAATGCTGTCAAAAACCCTGACCTGGATAAAGATGTTGCTAAAGATGAAAGAATTAATAAAAGCTGGCCTATACCTTTTGTTTGAATCTCAGCTCTGCTATCTGTCAACCGGGCATCTACACAGAAATGATT
The DNA here is from genome assembly GCF_030014385.1 of Trichomycterus rosablanca. Classification (NCBI taxonomy): domain Eukaryota; kingdom Metazoa; phylum Chordata; class Actinopteri; order Siluriformes; family Trichomycteridae; genus Trichomycterus; species Trichomycterus rosablanca. Next base: position 12,351,616 of record NC_085992.1, read on the forward strand.
GGCTATGTCTCAGGAAGGATGGAGATCAGGGAGTATTGGAGAGTAGTGAGTGACTCTTTGTACATGATACTGATACCTGTGTGTATCCACCTCGTGCTGGTGAAAAGAAGCAGTTGGCAACTGCACATGTGTTGGAGGAAGCATGTGTTAGGTAAGACACATCCGGTCAAGGTAAAAAACAGCCAATCACGTCTGTGTAGACGCCCGGCCAGCTGACAGGAATGCTAAGATTCTGACCCAGACCTCAGTGGTGGTGGGCAAGTGTAGTAGAACATTTTTAAAGTACAAATGATTTTTTTTAGGTTAGAAAGATCTGACATTACTAATCTTTCATAGGCTTATAGAGAATGTACCTGACAGTGCACTGTAGTATGTTACTTCATCTTCATCCTCAGGCGATGAAGACCCACCCACGTCCACAGTGTGGTCCCACTCGAGTGGTATAGAGTCCACGCTGAGAGGTGACTCTCTGCCCGAGGGTTCCAGTGCAGGATGAATAACGATACATGGTGAGTGCTGGTTAGACACTGGTGTCTCTACATCATCAGTTACATACTCTAAATCAGTGTCCCTCTCCCAGTCTTCTGTTAGGTCTGACAAGTCCTCCATATCTGAGTCTCTGTCTGCCAAATCATGCTCATTATCCAGGACCTGACAGAGAGCAGCCAACAAAAACAAACTGTTTTATAATGTTTGTAGGTTTGTGAATTACAGTGTGTGTGTGCGTATATGTGTATGTGTGTGTGTGTCTGTGAGAGAGAGAGAAAAAGATACAAACCATTTGGGTATTGACGAGGCGCTGGTGGAAGCGTGAGACTCTGCTGAAGACTTCCTGGCAGTATAAGTGCAGTTCCTCCAGCTCGTCCTCGATGAGCACAGCATCCAGTGGAGCGCTCTTCTGGATCAGCTTCTCTCCGAACACGATCAAAGCGTCGATCTTGTTTGTGTTGAGCATGATCTCCTGCTGAAATGCCTACACAGACCACAACACAGAGACGGTCAATCTTGTCCTATTTATATTGGCACTGATGAGTCACCAGCTGTAGCCAATCATAATCACTAACAATGCTAAATGGCATTTAGAACTTTTCTATGCTACCAAACTAATGCTCTAAGATGCTCTATGAGTCTGTCTGAAAAGCTAGTGAGCTCTCCGAGCACTGTCGCCTCACAGCAAGAGGGTCCTGGTTTCGATTCCCAGGTGGAGCGGTCCAGTCCTTTCTGCGTGGAGTTTGCATGTACTCCCCGTGTCTGTGTGGGTTTCCTCCGGGTGCTCCGGTATCCTCCCACAGTCCAAAGACATGCAATTGGAGATCCAAAATTGTCTACGACTGTTTGACATTAAAAGACTTTAACTGATGAATCTTGTGTAACCAGTAACTACCTGTCCTGTCATGAATGTAACCACAGTGTGTTACACATAACATTAAAACCCTAATAAATAAATAAATATGTAGCTTCAGAACACTTTGAATTGGGTGGTGGACGTAAAAAAGGTCTGCACTAACTTTGAGCTGTCTCATCTTGTCATGGATGTCACTTTCAGAGAAATGCTCAACATTGGTGAGCTGAATGTCCATCTCCGTAAGCCACACCAGTACAGCTTCCCTCGTTCCCTCAAAATCCTCTCTTTGAGACGTGAAGTGCTGTAAAAAGATTTCACTTTTAATGTTACATACAATTTGCAAGAGGTTTTTTAATTTCATTATGTTTAAAATTCAAGTCATAAATTTGAACCTTTAGTCTGCGGATGACGGAGGCGACTCTTCGGTGCAGCTCATCCCAGCGTCGGTTTCCCTGGTTTACCATGTTCTTCAGTTTGCAGGCCGTGTCTGTGCGGTTCTCTCTGGCCAGACGTCGGTATTGCTTATTAACCAGCTCCAGCTGGGTCAGGCGCTCATGAACCTGTCGCTGGAATGCCTACACGTGTGAGACAACGGATGTAAAATTATAAATATACATATAAATGATGTGTTCACACCTGACCAGACCAGACCGATTATTGTATGCCAAGGGTTGCATATGACTAAATTCAAATAAGCTCACCTCAAACTTTTTCAGCTCCTCTTTGGCGCAGGTGTAGAGGACGTCTGAGCTGGTTGGGTTTGCTGCTGTGTGCTCAGCCGTGCTCAGCCAGTCCTCAAAGCGCGAGTAATCGTCTAAAAACTTACACCAAAGACGCCATGTCTCTTCAATCCTGCAGGGGGACGAACATACCAAATATTTAGCCAGTTTTATTTAGCTGTGACTCACTCAGTGCAGAGTGAATGTAACTATATGACCAAAAGTATGTGAACACCCTTTTACCTGAACTAATTATTTAGTTCAGGTGTTTTAGCCACACCTATTGCTAACTGGTGTATAAAAGCGATTATATAAAATGCATTACAGTTCCAACTTTGTGGCAACAGTTAAGGGAAGGTCCTTTGTATTCCAACAAGACATGTTTTTTAAATATTTTATTTTATGCATTTTCTCCCCTATTTTCTCCCTTTTAGCGCGTCCAATTGCCGATTGCGTCATGCTGCCTCTCCATCAATGCTGATCCCTGCATGACGTATGCATCTTATCACCTACATTTTGACGAGCACAGCTCAGCACTGTGTACGGAGAGACACACCCTGAGAGTACTCTTTACTCATCTCTGTGCAGGCGCCATCAATCAGCCAGCAGAGGTCGTAATTGCAATAGTTATGAGAGAGAGACCCCATCCGGCTTAATCCCACCCATATCTGAACAACAGGCCAATCGCTGTTCATGTGGCCACTCAGCCTAGCTGGCAGGCAGAGCTGAGATTCAATAGGATGTATTCAGGATCCCAGCTCTGGTTCCAGCGTGTGTTTTTACCTCTGCGCCACCTGAGCGGCCCAACAAGACATGGTTTGATGTGTAGGAACTCCAGTGGTCAGCACAGAGCACAAAGCCCTGATCCCAACCCCACCTTTGGGATGAATTACAATGTTGATTGTGAGCCAGGCCTTCTCATTTAACATCATTGCAGACCTCATGGGCACAGATTCCCCACAGACAAACCCTAAAATCTTGTGTAAAGCCTTTCCAGAAAAGTGGGTACTATTATTGCCACAAAGCCTGGTGCCAACTTCATATCAATGGCCATGGTTTTAAAATAAGATGTCCATCAAGCTCATAAACAGGTGTCTGCATACTTTGGGCCATACTATATATAAAATAAATCATGTAATTTTCTTCTTGTATTTGTTTTCTCGCTTTCTACACATCATAAAACGTATAAATATCAAAAAGATTTTGTCAGAATCGGTGTCTATCTGGGTGCATTAGATCCTCACCTCATTCTTCTTTCCATGGACATGGCGCAGATGTTTCTCCAGCGACGGTCCAGGCTCTGTGTGGTCTGCTGGATGGAGTCATTCTCAACATCACTGCTGCACGCGTCGGCATCATGAAGTAACACGTCACACAGCGTCAGCACTGATGCCACACCCTCAGTGTGCTGCTCGATGTCCTTCTGCAGCTCCTGCATCATTTATCAAAAACTATGTCAGAGAGATGGTGCGGTAGGTTCAAATCATTTACCTCATGCTAGATTCTTGAGCGGAGGCCAGATTACTAAAACTACACCGTCAAAACTGATATTGTGGAATAAATAAGTAAAACACGTTATCCTGCCGGATATTACTATATTATTCATCTAAAATTTGTATAATTTGTACAAAAAATCCTATTTGTAATGACTTGTATTGAGTACAGTATTTATAAAGCGTGTTGAAGGTATAAGAATGTAGTTATAGAAGTAGAAAGGTGTGAGGTGTGTGTACCTGTTGTTCGGTCAGTTTCCGCTGGATTTCATCACTGTGGCACACGCTGTATGTGATGGGCTTGGCGAGTTTCCCCTCGATACGGGAGAGCCATGTGCGCAAGTTACTCATGTTCTTATCCAACTGTTGTACCATTACCAAAGTCTCCTTCAGCTTCCGTACCCTGCAAGATGAATCTTTAATCAATCAATCAATCAATCAATCAAATAAATGAACCAATTATATGATTATGTGACATGATTATATGAATTAGACTGATTTATCTCTGTAAACATCTTTACTTTAAAGGCATAATAATGTTTATTTTGAGTTTATTTGGACATTAGACACCATGACACGAAAATGTGTTAGTGAATTGGATCAAAATATATGAATCCAGCATTTTGTCCAGTATTCATCCCTACATGGCAGATTTACATTTTCAGCATTTTAGCAGACACTTTTATCCAAAGCAACTAGGGATGTCCCGATCACGTTTTTTTGTTCCCGATCCCGATCTTTAATTTTGATCCCGATCCTTGAATTTTGTAGATATTGTCTAGATAAGAACTAAATAATACTGTTCACTCAGTGCACACTTCAAGTACATTACAGTTATTCAAATTAATCCAATGTACATGTTTAACAACTGAATAGCTCTGCAGTGCTGTAGGAAAAAAAATTGCCTGCATCCAAGCTATTGCTTAATGTTCTTTTAGTTTTACAAAATAAAAGTAAACAAACTTGTGCAGCATTGTAGTAAAACTAGAACACTCCAAATGAAGTGAAGGTTCTTTTTGAGGAAAATCAGCATATCTGCCGTGTTAGCCAATTTAAAGTATTTCCACACAGCGGACATGCTGACGTAAAACAAAGGATCGGCCTTAGTAAATCCGATACCGATCTGTTAAAAAATGCCTTGATCGGCCCCGATTCTGATCTTTGAGATCGGATCGGGACATCCCTAAAAGTAACTTAAAATTCTGACTGAATACAGTTAAAGCAATTGAAGGTTAAGGGCCTTGCTCAGGGGCCCAACAGTGGCAGTAGCGAGTAGTAGTGAGGCTTGAACCTGCAACCTACTGACTACTAGTCCAGTACCCTAATCACTCCATGTGAGGGACAGCAGTAGCTCAGCTCGTGTACAATTCAGACTTTAACTGGAAGTAAAAAAACACCAGCGTATTTAATTAATTCCTAAACGCTTTCAGATCATTGTGTATAGTTGGTTACATCTGTATAAAACACCACAGACCCTAAAGGTAAATATAAATTCCTAAGAGACTATAGCAAATTACAGACCACTGTTTTTTCAGTACAGCACAATGCTGTTTGGTCTGCAAGATGCACCAGTGTCCATGCCACTTATTTTGGAGCAAAACGATGCAATAAAAGCTTCTTTCTGTTCACTTCATCAGTCCATTAACCCTAATAATCAGCACGCAGTAACGACTCAAAGCCACTGAGTGTCGAACACCAGAGTCGTCAGTCTAACCCAATTACAGAGTGACTTTTATGTTCCATGGCACCATCAGGTGATAAACATGCTGATGCAGGAGGAACCAAAACAAACCAGTGATTACCTGCAGTGCAGACATGATGCAATGCATTTATGCTTTTATACATGCTTTAATATTCCTTGCATGTTTTAATTCATACAAAACAAGCCTTGAAGAGAATGTAGCACGTAGCAGGTGCATTCATGGATTGATTTTAATATGATACAAACACAATGCAGACTAATATCGCTTGCCATTATTAAATCAGTAGAAAATGTTACATATGTATAAAGACAAATGGGGTAAACATGTTTGCTCTCACTGCATGCATTATAACTTGTTGAATTTGTGTTAAAATGATGGAGTCTGGTCTGATTTGCATGAAATGCATGCATGCTAACCTGTTCATTTTACACAACAAGTGATTTTGCACAACCTGGTGCATATCTGCATCCTTTTACTCATGTATAATGCATGAGTCCTGTCTTACATCTGTGCAAACCAAGCTCGAGCCTGCATTGCATTAGACAGACGCAGGTATTATACTCAAGGCATTAATTCCTCCATATGCTAGCATTACAGCAGTGTTAACATGAACGAGCCTAGTAAGTGGCTCTTAAAAACACTGCCCACCCCCCCGAGCAACCCCGCTGACCTTGCACAGATGAGGGTCTGTGTTGTGTCTTTTGTGTTTGGAGCAGGTGGTACGTACTCACAGACTGGCGAAGCTACTCCATGGCTCTCTGGTTAGCGTTAGCATTTCTGAATAGACTGCTGCTCCTGGTCTGAAGGCAGACTGTCCCTCTCCCTAACGCCCCCTTCCCTTCTCTACCCTGCTCCCTCACTCTCTATGCTGGCTCAGTTGGCATGACTCATGAGTCATTACGTCATTTACAGCATGTTACAGTGAGTGTATAGCCCACTGCACAGGTACTAACGCACACACACACACACGATTAATAAAGTGACCTTTTCAGCTGATTAATCCATGCAAGATTTCATAAAGAGGCTTAACATGCACACACACACTGAGCACTAAATTCCAACAGAGCTACACACACACTCACCAAGCGGTTGATTTAACATACTATACTATCATTGACTTCTATTTTATACTATACATTAAATAAAATAACACAAATAAAAAGCTATTTTTATTAATTAATTAAAAAAATTCAAATTAATTAATAATCAGATTGCAACTTAATTAGGACTGAAATACATTTATGTACACACCTCAACCACTAAAGATTAAAGATTATAACATTATACTACATTAGGATTAGGAACATTCCAAGTACTTCGAGTAAAAACATAAAATACAGAATATAAAGTTAAAGTATACGTTCCACCAACACTTTATCCCTGGTCTGGCTTTCCCAGAATGCATTAACACACTCCAGACAGGAAGCAATCCTATCTTAACACCCCCTTCCCCCAAAGTCATGACGAACCATGTCTGTATGTAGACAATGCTAGTAGCTGGGGATTCAAAGTCTGGATCCCAGCAATGTATGACTAGTATATTCACACCTGCACCACCGAAGTGCCTTAAAACCCCCAAACATATTCATATAAAAAAGGAAGACTGGGGTTGGTTCAGATCTACTTAATATTTTAGCAACAGACTTGCATAATAGTGGTGTGTTAACATGAACAATCTGTGTCATGTTGGCAAGAATCACACTCATGCACACGTAAGGAGGAACCAAAACAAACCAGTAATTTTGTGGCGGTGCAGACATGATGAAAAGCATTCGTGCTTTTATAGATGTTTTAGTACTCCTTGCATGTATAAAACCACAAGAAACAAGCCTTGAGGAGAATGTAGCACGTAGCATGTGCATTCATAGATTTTAATATGATACAAACACAATGCAGACTAATATCACTTGGCATTATCAGTGCAAATAGAACATTTGCCTTAAGCCCCTCAACCCTCTATTAATATTAAAATGCAGATTGGGATTAGTTCAGATCCAACTAATATTTTAGCAACAGACCTGTAAAACAGTGGCATGTTAACACATACAATCTGTGTCACATTGGCAAAAATCACATTCACATGTAAGAAGTGTACTTGGACTGGATTAGAAAATGTGACGACTATAATTCAACACCAGTCCAGCATTTCCAGAGCAGAACATCCCCAACCGTAATATAGTAATCTGTCTAATCATCTCACTGCATAACACGGTGATGTGTATCACAACCATGATCCTGATCTGCAAACGGTTTCACTCTTTACAAATCTTCATTAATTCCCCTTATCCACACTGGATTAGAGACCACGGAACCTACTACATCCTGTTATTTTTGCTTTGTAAAGACAAGCATGCTGCTTCTACACATCAGTACACACACACACACACACACACACACACACACACACACATACAGTGCTTTAGTAAGTTTTGACTTTTTGTGTTTTGGTTGCACTGAAGGGGGTTTCAACCAGAACTCAGGTTATTGTGCATAATGTGATTTATTTTGTGTGTGTGTGTGAGAGAGAGATTAGTGGTCATAACACAACATCTGCCTTGCTTCATTAAGTATGAACAAAATGCACTGGACTCCCTGGGTTTCACCCTACAATCCCTGTTCCATCTCCCCCAATAGGAAAGCTGCACTGAGACTGGACACACAAGCTGATTGGCTCAGAGACACAATGCCGTCGGACAGAGGATGCCGGGTGAACACAAAGGCTTGTGGCAGCTGTCCGATTTGTGCTGTGTGTTAGTAAGTGTGTGGATGCCAGTGGGGTGACCCTGCACCCTTTGTGATTTTAAGTGACAAAAGAATCTAAGTCAACTCATCTAATCCTGCATGTAGTTACATACACACACACACACACACACACCAGATCAGATAGTTCTGTATACACAGTCATGTACAGCTATGCAGAGACCAGTCTAAACATGCCAGAACTGTAAAACTACCCACAGTGCACAGTGTTTCAAAAAGGACCAAATTTAGGCCTGTCAATAAAACTGCTCTATCTAAAGAAAGCCACCTTAATAATAGAACTATATTAACTATAAAATGTGTCTGTAAACTGTATATTATATATGGGGTCATTAAGCGTTTTATTCTGATGAAGGTATAAAAAGACCAATCACAGGACATCATGACTCAAATTGTGTTGCTGGTCCATATACTGGCAGTTTTTTGGGGCTATAAGGAATACTTACAGAGACCAGTGGAGAACAATGTCTCACTCAATAACCTGTGTTGAGGATCAAACCTGGGACCATAAAGCTTTGCAGAGCATGACCCTGTGTGATCTTGGCATGACGAAGGTCAGTGGTGCCACTTTACGCATTGATTAACAAACTTATTTTTAGCTTCTCGCTGCACCTAAAAAGCCTGGATTAGGTTTCTATAAGTGAACCCAAACAGGCCAGATCTGTAGATTCACCTTTAGGTCAGAGGATCATGCTCTCTCTCTTATTTCTTCTATCTGTGAGGTAAGAGGCTTGTTTTGGTTTCACAGTCGAATAATTTACCTTCATCTGATGTGTACATCTTCTTAGGAATGAGTATTTTTAGAAGAGAGTTCCCATGATTGAAATCAATGACGACAATGTGAATACTACACAAACTATTGAAAAAACTATAAGATGGATTCTGTTCCTTTATTCCTTGCTAAAGAGTGGTCATTTAAATAGGGAATCACTGTTGTTTATATGTCATAAAGTTGTGGGTTTAAATCCTGAATCTGCCATACAGCCACTGTTGGGCCCTTAACCCTCATGTACTATCCATACTATTGCTGAGAGAAAAGAATACCCGCGAGAAAAGAATTTCATTTTAATGTACACATGCATATGTATATATGACAATTAAAGCCATTCTGTTCTATTCTATTCTAAACTCAGCCTGGATTAAACAGTATCAAATAAGGCAGATGTTTGAGGGATAACAGAGACCATGAATAAAGAACTGGAGTCTGTGGGGTCAGAACTACACCCAGTCAAATCAGAAAAGAGAGCAAAGGTAGACAAGATTGATGGAGACATGATGGCAGAGGCACAGGATATAAGACAGGGAAAAGTCAGTGTGATTGTGTGATGAGATGTTGACCAGTACAGAAAAACAAGCTTTCTATCCTCTATGGTCAATCTAATGTGCAAGCGCAGACAGATAACACGTTTTAGTGCAATAGCAACGCTGTCTATATTTACATACCCACAGGACAACTGACCTCGACCCTTTCTGTGCTTCCTCAGTTATACATTACCATTATCATTATAACTGTTATCATTTTATCATTTCCAAACATACATATATTTTAAACAGTTGATACACACTTAATTAATTGCTCAACATAGTATAAGAAAAGTCTCAAAATTCTGCCCAAACACCATTTATGTCCCTGACACACAAACCTGTTTCTCAAATGTGTATACTTTACATAGTTTCTATGCATGAACTCTGTATTTACAAGCAAATTCAGGTGAAATCATTCAGAAAATAATATTTAACAAAATTACTAGTCTTTGGGCACTTAAGTAGAGCTAATTTATTAGCCCACCACCAGCCGCCTGTTTGGGCAATCTACAGACAAACTGACAGACAGATAAATGGAAAGACAAATAAGAAATCACCTCTTTGCGGCTCAAGGTGTCACCAAGAGTCTCTGGATGAATACAGAGAGCCTTGCGTGTTCCTCTGTACATGCTAAGGCTGTAAGAATTAAAAAGGTGCGCTAATCTGCAGAACTTCTCAGCCAATTTGTATGTTGTAGTACTAATTAAAAACAATACTCAATATATTATACATAATAAGTTTGACCTTGATGTACAGGTTTCAATCCCAGAATCCCAGAATTACAGGTACACATCTTTATGTCGCAGCATGATCATGGTGAATCCGCATTTGTTTCAACTTTTCATGTGTTTATAAACAGGATGTTCTTACCTGGCCTCGATGTGGTGGAATAGGTGCTGCCAGCGGTCGCTAATCCCCTTGATTTTGTCACTGATCTCGGCCTCCTTGGTCTTATTGGTGGCGGAAATGAGCTGCTCTCCTAGCTGCTTTAGGTGAGTCTTATTCTCACTGAACAGGTTAATTTCCTCCATGCAGTCCTAAACAGACATGAGGATGAAAAGGATGTGATCATCAAACACTCTTGCTTTTAAATTTTTAAAAGAGAATTATACAGATAGCTTCAGTTAACATTGTATTTGAAAGGTGTTCTATAGGGGCTTTATAAAACATGCATGAACAATAACTAAATGTGTGTAGATTATCTTACTATGGAACTGCACTAGGTAACATTTTTGGGATTTGGAAACTACTCTGGCAGGAATAAGGAACTGCTACTGTGTTAAGATGCAGCATTGATTGATAATGACATATTAGGAAGAGATCTAAAAATTCCACCACTCTTTTTATGAAATATTTTAGGCTTTAAGTAAATCCCAGCAGTGCAAGACTGGCAGTACAGAATGTGTTTTTCTGATCAGGGTCGCTACAGGTCTAAAGACTATCCTCTATCCAGGGTAACCAACACCACTCACTCAATTACTGTCAATTATAATGAGTATAAAGTAGCCAATCCACTAACCACCACCCAAGCACAGTATCTAGAGGAAACCCATAAGGACACAAAGTGAGGTTATTTCTTCTTCAGCACATTTAACCACATGGGACGTTTGACGCAACACTTTCTAAACTTTAGCACACACATTCTGAAATCTGCCAGCACTCTTTCTGCTTCTGAGCCTCTAGTGCCAAGTTCTCACTGGGATCCACAATTAATTAACCACTTTCTCATCAGACTCACCAAAAGGCTTTTCTACAAGCAGGAGTGTCCCATGGCTTGTATCAGGGAAGAGTGAAAGTTGTTTCCGGACGTTTTGATCTTAGGTTTACTAGTATTGTTTTGTGAAGCTCCATGTGCTATGAACATTGCTTAGTTAAACCCCAGCATTTCATCCTGCTATGCACATGTGAAAAGTAAACGTGACACTTTTACTGTAGAGGTGAGACATTTCAAGTACTGTGTTTTCTGATGAAAAGCACAAAGGGCAGTTTCTAATGCAAGTGTAAGGTCAGTGTGTGTGTGTGTGTGTGTGTGTGTGTGTGTAGGATTGTGTAATTGGGGGTGGACTGTAAGGAGTCCTCTGAGTTTGGTTGCACTTTGCTCCTTTTTCATCACAATTCAGAATGATTTGAGAGTTCGACATCACACACACACACACACACACACACAAACAAACTGAAGTCAACATGCAGTGAGGAAATCCCGCTGCTGTATTAGTAAAGCAGAAGTGTTTTGGCTTTGTTACAGTCGGTTTTAATATTATACTGTATATAAATGTTACAAATCAAGAATTGGTAGGAAGAAGACTTTTTTGCTAAATGATTTATACATCATCCGCATAGAAGTTTGTATTTTGGTGATACACAGAATGATTTACAGGTAAAAAGAACTATAAAGAGCTATTTTTAAGCTATGCTGTTTAAAAATAAATGTAAATGTTTATCATTTAGCATATTTACTACTTCTACTGACTACTGAGTATTCTGACACCTTTCTATCAGAACCAGCGTTAACTTAACAATAACATTTGAGCTACAGTAGCTCGTCAGTTGGATCTGACCACACGGGCCAGCCTTCACTCCCCACGTGCATCAATGAGCCTTGGCCGCCCATGACCCTATCACCGGTTTACCACTGTTCCTTCCTTGGACCACTTTTGATAGATACTGACCACTGCAGACCGGGAACACCCCACAAGAGCTGCAGTTTTGAAGATGCTGTGACCCAGTCACCTAGCCATCACAATTTGGCCCTTGTCAAACTCACTCAAATTTTTATGCTTGCCCATTTTTCCAGCTTTACATCAACTTTGAGGATAAAATGTTCACTTGCTGCCTAATATATACCACCCACTAACAGGTGCCGTGATAAGTGTTATTCATTTTACCTGTCAGTGGTCATAATGTTATGCCTAATTGGTGTATATCTTCGTTCTATTTATTCACCTACACCGACACAGTATTGTACATTGCACATCTGCTAATCTTTACTGCAAATTATACTTTCATAATAGTTTATTTTGTTATATTACATATCACATATCTTTATTCTATTTATTTAGCTACATAGGTTTGTACATTAATACTTGCTATACTAATCTATCTATCTATCTATCTATCTATCTATCTATCTATCTATCTATCTATCTATCTATCTATCTATCTATCCATCCATCCATCCATCCATCCATCCATCCATCCATCCATCCATCCATCTACACTATAGTGTGTCTGTGTTTAGAGCTAGAGTGGATCCTACCTTCTTGAGTTTCTCCACCATCTCCTCAATGCTGAGCTCAGAGCTGTGTGATACTTTGTTCTCCATCTGACTGAGCCACTCACACAGCTCCTTGTTTTTCTCATTAAAGATGATCCAAGCATTTAACCGGTCAGCAATCTCCTGTTTACGCAGTGACACCTAAACATACAAATACAAATTACAGTCTTCATAAGGTATTTTAATTGCTGGTGTCTGAAATGCTAAACCTTATAGTCAACTTTTATAGTCGATGTTTATTATGCAAACCAGTCAAATGTCTCTACAATGGAATTCCTCTTAAATATTACTAATCTTTAGCCACATCATGATTATATACAAACACTTTCTGCCTAAACTAAAAACAATCAAACAACTGAACAGTGAATTCGAAAATCAATGCAACTGGAAAATGCTGCAGGAAGATTTTGGAGTCAAATGAGGAAAATGAGTGTGGAACAATTTAGAGTCCAGGTGGTCAAAAAATTCTCCAGGTTGTTGTGCAAGTCTGATAAGCAGCTACAGGAAATATTGCAGCTAAAGAAATTTATACCACTCACTAAAATTCATGCACATAAGTCACAAAAACATTCAACAGCACTGCTAGACTTTTCCAATGGATCATGAACTAGCGCTCACTCTGAAGCGTGCCCAAGCCACTATCAACATACAAGCTTCAAAACCAGCAGCTGCTTTACGTGGCAACCCACCCACCCCACGCTCCACACTTCGGCGTGTGACACCGACACAAAGAGCCGTGATCTCCTGCTCCTATTCATCCCTGTTTCTTTTATTTCTGATTCTTACTCTCTCTGTACCATCTGTTCCACCATTGCTATGCTAACGACCCCCTCCCCCCTCAGTCTCCCCTTTCCCCCCCTTTAAAACAAAACAACCAAGTCACCAAAACAGAACCAAACACAAGTCTGTTCTTAATTAAGTGAGTGCCAATAATCAGTAAACACGATTGTAGTTAAATGATTCTTAACCTTAGAATTAGTTGGGCCACAACATGGGCTTAAACATGTAGCACTTTTATTTGGGCACGTTGAGAATCACTGATCTATATGGACCATATGGGTATCACAGACTCTAAGAAGTACTTTTATTACCTATTTGACTTAAGTGCCTAGGTTGGCAGCATTCTTAGATCAAGTCTGTCTCATTCCAAGGGCAACGTGAAGAATGGCTGTCTTGTTAAATGGCATCAGACAGGTCACATTTAAAATATTGTTATTTAAATGAAGATTTTTGGAAATGGTTTTAATAAAATATATTTTAATAACAGCCTATAGCAACCCCTTAAGCACAGTGCAAAAGAAAATCACCACATGCCCCTATTGTATAGTAATCAGATTTAAGTAGTTTCCAACTGCATTTCACACATTTCTGTGCTTGGATCTGGTTTCAAACTTCAGTTGTGCTATTGATCGTCTGGGCATCTACACAGACATGATTGGCTATGTCTTAAAGGGGGGATGACTCAAGCCCTGCAATATATAGGCTGATGAAAATGAAATAAGAAAATGACACAGTTTTCTATAAAAATGAACTAAAATTTATGTCTGAGCTAAACTGTTTTATCATGATATGGTGGTAAAAGAAATCACAATTTGTCACTAAAATCCCCCTTGTAACCACTAGAGGCAAAATTATTCTATGTTCTTTGCACGTGAACCTATTTTTTAAGCAATATTAACCTTATAGCTCATGTTCAAAACTTTAGAAGTGAACCTGAACACAAGCTGTGCAGTAAATCTGTGAAATGTTCCTGTCTGGAATGTTTGTGACTACCTTAAAACATTCTCACATACTTACAATTCTTGCATGTGAGTGTATTTTTGAACTGTTCAACTGTCAAAACCACGCAACCTTACAAGTGTCAACATTAAACTCCAACCTCAAGCTGAAACTCTACAACAACAGAGACACTAGAAAAAATCAACTGGAAATAAATAAAAAAGCAAAGAAAACTTTATTTATACAACATGTGTGTGTGTGTTTACCTTGAGACACAGCTGCTCCCACTGACCATGCAGATGTTCCTCTTGTTCCTGCAGCATCAGCACGTCCTCACCCATGATGTACTGAGAGACGTCCGTCTTCATACTGCTTGCCTGGTACAGACTCACCGCCCAGTCGTCCAGAGAGTCCTGCACCTCCTGCATAACATAACACACTCACAAACTCTGTACACAACTCTACACCGTCTCTACACCTCCAAAACTGCTCCGGGACGTCCTAAACTTCCAGCCTGGCTGTGTCTCTCACAATGACTGGCAATCTTTCTGATTGACTCCAGCTCTCTCTCTCTTTACCCCTCCTCCCTCACTCACTCTCACTCTCTCGTAAGGTCTCTCGCCCAGTAGGATTAAGGTGCTGGGGCAGTTGGGGGAGGAGAACAGGATATTAGACCTATGATGAGCCAGAGGGAACAAAGCTGATGTGAAACCAGTTTCACCCTCTCATGTACACTGATTAAAGGAACAGTTTTTTGAAAAACCCATTCGCACCTTACTTTTCTTACAACAAATGTAATCAGCCAAGACATTGGTCGATGTCTGAGGAAAATCAGAAGTTAAGATTTATACATACATACACCTCAGTGAGAACAGACTAAACTGAGACCAATCTAAACTAATAAGTTGGGTAATTATTTGAACGCTCTAGTAAATAAGAAATCTGCACATATTAAATCAGGGTTTTTCAAAATTGACCTACGATTTTGTCCATGATTTTTACCACGACCCAGGCAACACATTAAATTTATCAAAACATACTTAATTAATGAAATTGGTGGCAATCTGGTCCCACTGTGGTTTACAAGGTGTGACAAAAGCCTCCACAAGGGGGCATTTGTGTAAAAGTTCACAAACAAATGTATTTATTTAATTATTATTATTTTTGTCTGCGACCCATTTTTTTGTCCCGCAACCCACCCAAGGGTTTGAAAATCCCTGTATTAAATCATACATGTATATATATATTTTTGTTTGTGTCATTATTCCCGCTAAGTGCAGAACCGATGGCGTGTACGAAGACAAAAGTTCCTGTTGCACACATTTAAATTTATTGAAGATTAGATTAAGAAGGAGGTTTTGCCTACACTGTCATCATATCATGCATTTTCAAATACAAAATGGACAATCTGAGCTACAGTACATCGAAGATTAATAAATCTGCTTCTGCCTCAGTATGATGTCTAAAATCCTAAAAGTCATGGGACAGAAAACGGTGGCCCTCAGGGGTGCGTAAATGTATGGTTAGACCTGGAGGAATGTAGCATTTTATTGCCCCACTACAGCTGAGATCCAAGTTCACTATAGACCAGCCGGATAGCTACACGGACAAACTTCAGCCATGTTTTGTCTGGTTAACTACATTTTGGGTTGTGCGACTGTGCAGTCAAAGCTGATTGGAGTTCTGTTGTTTCTGTTCAGCTACATTATATTCCAACTCAAACATGATTTTACTACCTTAAGGTGTTTTTCCTTCATCTTCTCAGGCTGCTCCAATCTGGCTTTGAGCTCCTCAAGGCGTTGTGCAAGATCAGCCAGACGGCTCACACAGTTCTCCCACGTCTACGGACCGAACATCATCATTAAAAAAGCACATTTTTTTAGGTCAGTACAACAACACACATCAGCGCCAAAGAATCTTAAACAAAATATGATTTGTTTGGGGTTTTCTAATTGCCTCATATCACAAATGCAAAACTGAAGCTGTCAAGGTCTAGTACCAGACCCATTGTTTTTTCTTATCTGTAAGCTTCTGTGGTCTGTGAAAATGTCTGTGGTAGGTCTGGGGTGCACCTTGATAACGTCAGCAGTGAGAGTCCTTCTCTTTCCCAGCATGCACTGAGAGTGCTCCCAGTTCTCCTGAAGGGAAGCGAGGTCTGTCTGTAGTTGCTTCTGTGTTTCTTCATCACAGACAGAGAAGAGCTGACGACCCACATCCAGTAGAAGCAGGTAAGCTGAGAGAGACCTGTGAAAGAGCTGCTCTGTGTGCTACACAGAGAGACACAGATGAGCATCACACTTAGTGTTAATGCATGTGGGTGTTGATACTAATGATCCAAACTAGTGCACAACACACACACATACACAGTTACCTGTAGGTGTGTGTGCGAGCGGCGAAGCTGCATGATGCTGCAGTGTGTAAGGCTGGTTGGTTGCAGCTGTGTGTGTGCCAGTTTGAGCAGTGCGTTGAGTTTACGCAGTGAGTGTGTGTAAAGGTGCCAGTGTCGAATCAGCCCGTCCACCAGGGAGCGCCTCTGAGCCGCCCTCTGTACTGCACCCTGCCAGTGCTCTCTCAGCTGAGCCAGCTTCAGCAGAAAGTCACTCCTGATTGGTGTACACAAGATATTACAATCATTACTGTCCTGACAGGTGATTTCAAATAAATGTTCTGTTAACCAAGAACACAGCTTTTTATTGGTCAGGGTTGCAGCAGGTCCAATTCCACCAGTAAATACCTGGACAGAGTATCAAATGCAGGGTGACCAAATTAAATTCAAGAAATTAGCATCTATGAAGCATGCAAAACCAGAATAACATTGTAAATTTTTTACAGCTAAAATGCCAAGTCACAGCTAAACTAACTGAACCACAACAGCCAACAGTCTCTGCCAAGCCCACTTAATAAAGCAACTTAAATGGATAGTTGCTAGTGTGACCAGAACTTAACATTTCCTTAAAGGAGCACAACAATTCAGATACACACACTATTGGGCTTTCTTTTGCTGTTGTTTTTGCTGTGGTGAGCAGCTAGCTCGATAAAAGCTAAGATGTAAACAAGCAGCCATCTTGCTTTCCCAAGATGCTGTTTACATCAGCACAGCCTGTGGGCGCTGTATACCCAGAATGCAGCACGCCACCAGCTAAATCAGCGATTAACATGTGTATTATTTTGTGTTTATATATGTGCAAGGTTAATTTGTGATGTTCTAGTTATTGTTTAGTGTAAATGGTTCAGCGATCAGTGTGTTTTTGTCTATTTACTTTTAGCACTTTTCCACCAAAAGAACTCTGGTTCTTGAACCGGTTCTGTTCAGGTTTCTTCGAACCTTGGTGTTTTTAGAAAACCGACGCGCGTTTCCACCAGTTTTGGAAACCAAGCCTGCGTCATCGACGGTGGGCGTTACATATACAAAGTAAAGAGAAGTAACATGATGGCGGAGTGTGTAGGTTACCTGAGAGCATTTGTGCTGCTGTTACACTCTAAAAAATGATTCAGCACATTAGTAAATTAAACTTAATATAACAAGTCAGTTCAACATGAAAAATTAAATTTGTTACATTTGTTAAAAATTTTAAGTTCGGGCAACTTAAAAACACATTATTTTAGACAAACTCAAAATTGTAACCTTTTTCAACGAATTATTTTGCTTTAGTACAACATCACACCAATTTTGAGTTGAGCCAACTAAAATATCTGAGTTGCTTGAATGTATTATGTTCAAATACTGGGAAGGGGCGGAGCTTTACCCAGAAGGACTTGCGGCAGTGGTATCCAGACCTACCGTGACCGTGCAGCCCTGCATTGGGAACAGTGTGCCTATGTGTGTCTCTATGCTGAGAAATGTGTTGATGTATGCTCAATAATTCGGGTACACAAATCTACAAAGTTGAATCAGATCATCTGGATACAAGTTTGTTGTAGAATTTGTTTTTTTCTACGACAAACTTGTGTCTAGATGAGCTGATTCCACTTTGTTGATATGCTGAGCAATAGATCAGCATGTGTGTTTGTGACATAAATATATATATATGTATGAATACGTGTTGTTTCTTATCGCCTTCTTCTAATCATATTAGCGGAACCTAATTTATTTGGGTTTGTGGAACAAAACAATTAAATTAAACTTAAGTAGGTTCAGATTAATTTAGTGTGATGGTGTTAAAGATTTTCATGTTGATATTACCTAATTTGGTTAAGTTAGTTTAACAGCGAAAGGCTTGTTGCATTTACTTAAAACATTCTAGTTGAGATTACATAGAAAAATACATGCAAATTGTTACCATAATTTTTTTAAGTAGATCCAGTATATTATTTTTTAGAGTGTACAGCTCAAATAACTGATTTGCTCAGTGCTCGGCTTGAGCGATAAAACATCATTAAAGTTCCACGACACGAACAAACATCTGTGCGAAATAACCATCAACACCAACATAGCGGTTTTATAGCTTCTCACGTAAAAGCACCCAAACCTCTACACTTTGACACGCCCCCACCGATGATGTCACGGTTCGTGCTGAAAAAACAAGTATTCTGTGGTGCCAGATTAGAACGCTAGTACGCTGTCTGGAACCTCTTTTTTTTCAGTGGAAACACATGGAACCGGTTCAAAATCAAGTTCACAAACTGGAACCGGCTCCGTTCCTCGTCGATGGAAAAGGGGTATGTGTGGATGTGTTCCAATGTTTTTGGTTACCCAAACCCCATTTGTGTGTGTAAAACGTACGGTCTAAATATAGATTTGGCTTACTCCATCCTTGATTCACATCAGTAGCAAAATGTCTCAATAAAAAAGCTCAAAATGTTTTCTAATGCCTCGTCCCTGACTTCACCAATGCCACATTATTATACCTGTAATTAATATTACCTGTCCTCCACCTCTCCTCTCTGTAGCAGGTGCACAGCCTCAGTGATCACCGAGTGCAAAATCTGATGGCCGAGAGACAACTCAGCCTGAAACCGCTAAAATAGACACATAGAGTTAGATATGTAATTAACATGTTTATTAGTAATTGGCATGTGTCTGATGTGAGTGTGTGTGTACCTGATGTGTACGCAGCTGCTCTCTGAGTGCAGGGTAGTTGGAAGCAATCTCTCTTGCCAGGCTGTCCTCCATCCTCTGCAGGAACCTCATCCAGCTCTCACACCGTTCCTCAAACACCTGCTGCTGAAGAGAGACCGCCTGAAGCTCACTGTAGACACATACACACACAGAGGTGATTTAGTAAATGGTTTTGACCTCCCAGTCTGGCGTCTACACAAACATGAGTATGCCTGGCGTTGGGGGTCGGGTAGCCAAAGCCCTGTCGCACAGATTTTCCCAATAGAACCAGTCCAGCTGCAACCCTGACCAGGATAAAGCGGTTAATAAAAATGGATGGATTGTACAGTTTAACTTGACTTGAGTACTATAGAGACAATTTAAACAAATGTAAACAAAACGGGGTGTGTCCCAGTTCTGCTTCAGAGCCTTTGACACTGAGAGATCACTAAAATGGGCACTTCATGAAAATTAGAACAGGGCTTTTTTTTTAGACTGTAGATGGACAAAAAATGTACCTGCATCTCTCCTGAGCATGTGCAGAGGCCTGACCCCACTTCCGGTTCAGGTTCTTTAGTCTCTCAGTGATGGGGTCACCAAGGGTCAGTCTGTAACTGATCTCATTCAACATCTCCACATCTGCTGATCTACAACACAACTCCAACGGTCCCACCTGTGCACGCACACACACGCACACATGCACACACTGTTATTTATGTTGTAAACATTACCCACTTAAATTGTGTAACTGTTTTAGATGTGTGTGTTTTAGACCTTAGTTATGTCTGTATCTTCAGAATCTGTGTGTGTTTGTCGGCTCGTCCACTCCTCCAAGTGTGTCTCTAATGACTCCAGCTGCAGCTCAAACTCCTGAAGCTGCTTTAGGTCCTCCTACACACACACAGACAAATTTAGGAACATTTCAGTGTGCTTTAAACACTCATTAGATTTTTAATCCAATCAGAACCATATTATACCTGTATTTCCTCCAGCTTCACTTTCACAACCTGCTCCAACTGGAATAATCCACGCGTCAACAGCCGACACTCTGATTGGACAAATGCAGCAGCCGTAGGCTCTATTTGACCAGTTAACTCTTTGGAGGCTTCAAGCGCTTGGGCCAAAAGTGACTGAAGAGAAGGTGTGTTTCCCAGTAATACCTGGACAGAGGAATGAGAATGTATGAGGAAACTAATAGCACATTAGTTATGTATGTGTCTGACTCATGTCGGACCTCATCTGCTGAAATGACTGGTGTTCTGATACCAGTAATTAGCATGATATAAATAAGTTTCATCTAGAAAAATTGCTTGGGTGCACCTTATCCAGCTACTCAGTCCACGGAAGAGACAGGGGAACTCCAGAAAACCAGGAGGTCTACAGAACTCAAAAAGCTGCCACATCACCCATAACAAAATTGAGAAAACAAAGGGGGACCCGTGGTACAAAATTAGAGCTAAAACTGGAGCTTTGGCTCAGCCAAAAGCTTGGCCCTAGATGTAGCAAGTAATGTACAATTAGGCATAAGGAGCACTTTAAAGTGTAGTTTAGATCCTGGGTCGAGACCCTTAAGTGGGCCGTGAGCCGAATAAGAAGGGTCGCAGAGAAAAATAATAATAATTAAATAAGCATGTACGTGAATGCCACCTTGTGAAGGCTTTATGTTACATCTTGTAAACCACAGTGGGAGCAGATTGTACAGAGAGTAAAATGCATTGTTTGTGTTACTTAGGTCATGTACAAAATCATGAACAAAATGTGGGTTGCTTGGTTTAGACAAAACTACACTTCTGTAAATCTTAGACCCATGTTGCATAAGACATCTATACCTACATGAGCCACATTTCTAAAACTAATGCCAAGAGTTCAAATAAACCGGTCTGAACTCACATGTAGTTTCTGTATGCAGGTTGCGAGTCGTTCTGCATCGCCATTATGCTCAGTTGCCATCTTTAGTACTTTGGAGAACTGATCTTTCTCATGCTGTAGCTTCTCCAAGCAGGAATCTGATAAATCTGAGTAGAGTTCCCACGCCTGCAGATGAGCGTGTATCCTCACAGAGGTGTGTGTTAGATCCTGCTTCACCTCCAGCCATCTGGGTAACACAACACAAACACACATGCAAGTGTGTGAGAAATGAATTTTTTCTATTCTACAGCTTACACACGTGATGGCATTTGACCCACCGTGCTCGCTCGTTCTCCAGCTGTTGAGCAGGAAAGGTGGGATTAAGCTCAACCCACTGTTTGTCAGTCTCCTCAGCTTTAGCTTGCAAAGCCTATTTGGTGAAAAACAAACAAACAACAACAAAAAGCACATATACAATAAAATTATTTAGATAATAGTGTTGTTTTATAGCTAACTGTTTTAAGCTAGACTGTACCTGTAGCATATTAATGGTCTTCCTGAGCATGTTGAGGGAGATTTGAGGGCTTTGGCATTGCTCCAAGGATTGGGAGATCCACAGAGAATTCTGAACTGCTTGACTCAGGCCACTTTCAAACCCAGACCACGCCTCACTCACCTGCTGTAGGTTCTGCTTCAGTGTGCGGTTCTACAAGAGATATTTAAATGTTCGGTACTGAAGTTTTAAATTCAGGAATTAATGCACATAGGAGTTTTCATTTCATTTTCATTGTCATGAACTGCTTCACCCTGGTCAGGGTCACTGCAGATCTGGTTCTACCGTGAAACACTGGCCGTTAAGGCAGGAATACCCTGGAAAGAGAGCCAATCCATCCACTGAGTCTCTTTTTTATGTTTTAACTAAATGTTTTGCTTATATTATGCCTAATTCTTAAAGCAAATGGCTAACTTTTTTTTAAACTTTTTATTATGTGACCTGCACTTTCATGTACAAAATACACTATATGGCTAAAAGAATGTGGACACCTTTCCTAACTATTAAGTTTAGGAGTTTTAGTGATTGCTAATGTGTTTAAAATTAGTTATATAAAATGCTTTCACCTTTTGGGTTTTTTCCTGTTCTAGCCTGACTGTGCCCCGGTGCACAAAACAAGCTCTTTACAGAAGCGGGTTTCATAAATGGAACTCCATTTATTGGGTTCAATATTAACAGCTGTGCGTTTACATACAGACATGATTGGCTACATCTGAAGAGGGGGTATGGCCAAGGCCCTGTGATTGATTGGATACCAGGTGTGTTACTACAATACACCCTGAGATTCTAGGTAGGCTGGACCCACCGTCCTGACCAGGATAAACAGGTGGTAAAACATACAAAAGAAATCAAATTTAAAAAATGATGAATGCAGTCAGTGTGTGTACCTGTTCAGAAAGGGACATTAATGTCTGAGAGACTGAGTTGATCTGTGTGATGAAGCCCGAATCTGTATGCTCATCATCTTCATCATTTTCATAATCACCAGTGTCCAGCCTCCTCTTTCTCAACTGTTGAAGCCCGGCACATTTAGTCGTCAGTTCTTCCTCCAATCTCTAAAAGAAATGAAAACAAAGAAATAACAAGTGTGTCAAAAAAATATCAAACTACATCTGAATAAATGTATTAGCGATTAGCGAACTCTGACCTCACACTCTTCCAGGCTCTTTTCTGCTGCGTGATAACTGACAGGTTTTTTAGCCTGTTGCAACCACACTTCATGACCTTTGACCCAGGTGCGCAGAAGCCGCAGTCTGCTTTCTCGTTCTACGCAGATTTTCAGCCGCTCCTCGACATACTGCATCTACAGAAAGAGTTTAGAGAGGGCAAATGCTTAGAGGACAGATTACATACAACGTGAAGTCTGTTCACTCAGAAGCCACATTTGCAATAAAGCCATACACCATAAGATAATATCTGGGTAACTCGGTGGTTAGGGAATAGTTCATGTCTTACCACTACCAGGTTGCCACTGTTGGGCCCCTGAGCAAGGCCCTTAGACAGATCAAACATTTCAATGAAACTTCTCAAAGTAAATTATTTTCTAGGTTGTTCAGGGCACTTTCTATTTCACAATTTTACATTCATTTTCATGAGTGCAACTCCCGATGTAAATCAAATCCCAAATGGATTTTGGGAATCTTTCAGTTATGCTATACTTAGGATGCAATATAATGGCTTCTGTATCTTAGGTGGTGCACAATGTAATAATGATGAGGACTAATTTAGGTCTAGCTTTTCTTCCTGGTATGTTTAACCTGCGAATTTGCAACATCTGTCAACAGATCTGCTATATTAGTTAACTTGTGAAGGCGTGGTCCTCCACCACGGTATATCTATAATGAAAGATGCGTGTGTGTGAGTGTGTATGATCGGACCTGTGTGGGTAGATGCATGTTGAGCGTGGCCCAGCGCAGATTCACCTCCCCGAGCTTCTCAGCAAATCCTGTGTGTTTGTATCTGCAACTCTCACTCTGCTTTAGCACTGCCTGGTTGAGAAAATCCACTGACATCTGCACACACATCTGCGCTCTTTTTAGCTCCTGCTCACAACATGAACACACAAGCACACACACACAGTGAACCAATGCAGCCTTCTGTACATAGAATTAAATGCTATTTGAAGAAAGGAAAGGATTTGAGTATAAGTAGGTGGGTGCATGAGCAAAGCTGCTTTGTTTTGACAATGAAAACGTGCTAGCAGGGGTATATTTTCTCCACAGAATTTTAGTATTGATGCTTTAGGCTCATTAGACGTTAAAGCCTCGTGTTCCTTATTCTAAACTTCAAAATGGTAACTTAGATTTCTTTAATTAGATAGATAGATAGATAGATAGATAGATAGATAGATAGATAGATAGATAGATGATATATAGATAGATAGATAGATAGATAGATAGATAGATAGATAGATAGATAGATAGATGATATATAGATGATAGATAGATAGATAGATAGATAGATAGATAGATGGATAGATGGATAGATGGATAGATAGATAGATGATAGATAGATAGATAGATAGATAGATAGATAGATAGATAGATAGATAGATAGATAGATAGATAGATAGGTACAACACTCCTGATACGGTGTTACCATCCCAGTGAATGTACTGTATATACTTTGAATCTAACAAAAGAAATGAACATGAATGGGTGGCACAGCGGCCTGTTACAGTAGCCCACCATCTCTTAAAACTCAGCTGTGCTATCAGCCAGCTGGGTGTCAACACAAACATGACTGGCTATGTCTTAGGGGGAGGCAAAGCTTTTACTTTGCGCCCAGTGTCTATTTGTGAACTGGACCCACCCTGACCCCAACCAGGACTTCGGGTTTAGGAAAATTAAATACTATTAAGGAAATGAAAATAAATCAAATGAATTCAATTCTAACATTTTCTTTTAGAAACAGGTCACAATAAGCTTCTCTATACATATCTATTATACACTAAATTATAAACACATTTCCTAATAATGTTATGATACATTTTGTGCATGTATTATAACATGAGAATTAGTTCAGCAGAAAGAAACCAATCAAAACCACATGACGTGTGTTGAATTAATCTGCTCTGATCAAATTGTGGTACCTTGTAGGTGTTGAGTTGGCGTGTGAGTTGTGCTGCTGTGTTGGAGGACTGAACATCTTTATCAGTGTCCTGCATTCGTCCCTCAGCTGCACTCATCCACTTACACACCTCAGAGACTAATGACTGAGGACACACACACTCCACAAATTGCTGTAAAGAAAAAGCAGAGAACACGTGTGTGAAACAGGTATAGAACATGTGATGCCTTTTACACATTGATGACTCTTCTATATGAGGTGACCTTTCACCATGTGTTCGAGGAATTAGCCATATTATCATAAAACACCAATGATTGTTTGATTTAGCTGAGAAGAACAGATGAGTGTGTGTTTGTACCTGATGTACTTTCTGCTGTGTTGCACTGATGCTGGTGGTAATCTCCACCCAGCTGTGCTCCAGCTGAGTAAGATAATCCTTTAAAGAAAGCAGAACAGGAGGTAGGGCTTTCACTTGGACCAAATCTGTGGTGTCACCAGGGGTGGCACCTTCTGGAATCATGTTTTTAGATCGACAGGGACTGGTGGCAACATTTACACCCCGTGGACCATCAGAGGAGCTGTTCTCTTCACACAATGCCTTTTCAATTTCGGATTTATCCTTAACGTTTGTTTCATCTTTGCTAGAAAAATCCGAATGATCAGTTCCGGAAATGAAATCACTTTCTGTGAAATCATCATGTTCAGATGAAAGCAGATCAGCACTGGTATTGTCCCTGCTGAGACCGTTTTCATCAGTTTTGGTGGTTTGATGAGCAGGTTTGGTGGATAAAAGCATTGCATTCTGTGGTTCGCTCTCATTTAGCTGTAGGATCTCAGTTCCAGAGCTAATTACAGAAACCTTCAGTGCTGAGTTCACCTCCAGCTCTTTACACCAGTCCTGGAGAGGAGAGAAGAATTATACACCAGTACATGAAACTACAATAGAGTCGAGCTATGCCATATAAAGAGAAAACAGCCTCCTGACAATGTTTTATGAAGTAAAGGCTAGTCTAAGTCTAGGAAATGTAATGAAGTTATTACATTGCTTCATACAGCTGCTTTATTAATGAGCAGATGTGGTGTAAATGTGTGGTGCTAGTAACAGCATGGTCTTAGTTCCAGGGGTTTAAATCCCAGACTGGGCTCACAAATATACAAGGCACATGCCATTGTGAGGACACATATCAGTGCACCCTTAGTGCAGGTCCCAAGTCAGGATAAATTTCAGTGTTTGAGTCTTAAAAACTGTGCCAAATCAAATATGTGGATGAATGGTTTGCTATGGCGTCCCATAAAGGGAAAAGCAAAAATGAATCATCATCATCACCAGACAGACACAACAGTATAATTGGTCCAGCATTCTTCTACTTCTTTTTTTTTTTTTTTTGCTTCTTATTGATGTTTTGAGGCAACATTTTTAATTATTTCAGACCTAAATTTTACAGGGTGAAATTACATTTGAGATTAGATTTAGCTTGAACCTAGATTTTTCCTCATGATCCTTCAGAGTAAACACAAATATGTGCTATTTATTGGTTGACTTTGCTGAAAATGGTAGTAATAAATGTAACATTGGGGAAACAAACACATAAAATAATAAACGTGCTTTCTTTTTAATTTATTACATTCAGTAAATCAATAAAAACTGTGCAGACGTTTCTTTACTTTAAAGGATGTGTTTAAGACATGGAATTTGACCGGGTGTCTTAAACTTTTGCGTAAGACTATGTAATTATGATACAAAGATGTATCAAGTAGATGAAGTGATCATAGCAGAGCACCAGAGCAGCTTGAGTGATATGTCATGTATTCATATTTATTTGCAAGCTTATATGCTCTGTACAGCCACAGTTATGCAGACACCTGTTCATGAGCTTGTTTGACATGCCATTATTATCTGTCAGAATGATAATTATACTGTCTGTCTACTTATTCATACTGAAACCCCTGATTAATGGTTTGTGTAAACGTACAATAAACTCATGGTAGCTGGAGATGATTTGATTCACATCCTGTTTAGGAGAGTTCGTGTGACGTCTCCAGGTCTTCAGACGTTCTTTGGTTTTGTCCATCCACTCTGTCAACAATGCAGAGTCTCTGTGATACCTGTGAAAGAAACAACATGACTAGTACCACCACTAATGACAACTTTTTATTATAGCATTTTAAACTGTTCACTTAGCTAACTAACTACACCAGTAAGCCACATCATTAGGACCACCTGCCAAACATGCTGTCAAAACAGTTCTGACCTGTAGAGGCACAGACTTAACAAGACATCAGAGGGACTCCTGTGGTATCTGGTACCCGGACTATCCAGGTGATTTTGGAAAAAAACTGAATTTCTCGGACCAGTCAACCTTCTTCCATTGCTCCGATGTTCAGTTCTAATGCCCACTGTATGTGCTTTTGACAGTGGACAGGAGATAGCATGGGCTCTTTGGCTTGACATTTGATAGAGTTAGATACACTGTGTGTTGTGATTCATCCACCTCATCACCAAGATTAAAATGATCTTTAATTTAACAGTAGCTCTACTGTTGGTCTGAAAGAGATGCTACAGCCTTCATGTCATCTGGCATCAATAAGAATCAATATGAAATTCTCTGCTCAGCAACCTGTTGAGGGTTTGTGGTTTGTCCCTTCTTAGACCGCTGTTGGTGGTTTCTCACTACGCCAGTCTACAACCCTGTCGTCTGGCCTAGCAAGGACTTGTTTAGCAGACATTTAACATAAATAAATAAAATTACCCATAAAACATTTTAGAAAATAAGACCGTTTTACCTTCTCCAGAGTTTCTTCAAGTGGTGGATGGAGTCTTGTCCATGTTTCACTCTTCTCTGTAGAACAGCCAATCGCTGTTTCAGTCTCAAACTAGCCACATCCACTTTGAACACGAGACCATTTATTACATTTCCAGATCCGCCCCCTTTCTTCAGCCTGCACACCTGATCCAAAGTGACTCCAATCTGTTCTTTGTTCTCCTCCAAAATTTCCTGTAAAGACTAATAAATAGGATGCATGTCATCTTTTTTCCCCCCGATTTTAGTTTGTGTTCTGCAGAATCGGAGACCATGATCGACCAAATGACTGCATGTTAATAATAATAAGCAATACCTGATAGGTAGAAAGACTTGTATGTAGCGCCTCCTCTGTTTGGTCCTCCAGTGGCATCCTGGGAAGCTGAGTCTCCAAGTTTCTGAGAAGCTTTGCTAACCAGGACCGACTCTCCTCCCACTGAGTCCACAGCTTCAAAATTACAAACAATCAAAATAAACACAAAATACATTGTTATACAGTACACATACTGTAACTGCTTACTGACATTATATATTAGTCATATTTAAGGGTTCCTCTTACCTCAAGTACCATCTGCCAAGAGGTGCCTGTTTCTAAAGCCTGACTCTGAAGGTGGTCCAGCTGCTCCTCCAGCTCTGATACTGACATTCTCCACGCACAGAGAGCGCCACTGGGTATGCGGGTACTCAGATGCTGTAGAGTCTGAACATGCGTGGCCACTGACAGAAAGAACTTCTACAAGGGATAATAATAATTATTTCATAATTAATAATAGTCATGATGGCCTCTCTTCCCCATTCTTCCCTGGTTGTGATACCCCTTATTTAATGGTTGTTAATTATTCTCCACTTCTTACTTTTTAAACATGTATACACCCTGCTTTTTTGACTTGTGTAAGTTGTGCAGCTGTGCAGTGTGAGTGTGTGTGTAGCTGTTGAGAGTTGTGTATCTGTAGTTGTGCAGCGTGTGTGTGTATGAAAAGTCCACTTACTGTGTGTGTGTTAAGGAGTGTGTGTGCTGAGGAGTGTGTGTAGCTGTAGTTGTGCAGTCTCTGTGTGTGTGTATGTACAGTCCACTCACCTTGTGTTTGTTGAGCGGTGTGTGTAGATGTTGAGGGTTGTGGAGCTGTGCAGTGTGTGTGTGTGTGTGTGTATGAACAGTCTACTCACTGTGTGTGTTGAGAAGTGTGTGTAGCTGTTAAGGGTTGTGTAGTTGTACTTGTGCAGTGTGTATGTGTGTGTGTGTGTTTATGAACACTCCACTCACCTTGTGTGTGCTGAGGAGTGTGTGTAGCTATAGTTGGGCAGTGTGTGTGTATGAACAGTCTGCTCACCTTGTGTGTGTTGAGAGGTGTGTGTAGATATTGAGGGTTGTGTAGCTGTGCAATGTGTGTGTATAAACAGTCTGCTCACCTTGTGTGTGTTGAGGGTTGTGTAGCTGTGAAGTGTGTGTGTTCATGAACAGTCCACTCACCGTTTGTGTGTTGAGGAGTGTGTGTAGCTGTTGAGGGTTGTGTAGTTGTGCAGTGTGTGTATAAACAGTCTACTCACCGCGTGTGTGTTGAGGGTTGTGTAGCTGTGAAGTGTGTGTGTTCATGAACAGTCCACTCACCGTTTGTGTGTTGAGGAGTGTGTGTAGCTGTTGAGGGTTGTGTAGTTGTGCAGTGTGTGTATAAACAGTCTGCTCACCTTGTGTGTGTTGAGGGTTGTGTAGCTGTGAAGTGTGTGTGTTCATGAACAGTCCACTCACCGTTTGTGTGTTGAGGAGTGTGTGTAGCTGTTGAGGGTTGTGTAGTTGTGCAGTGTGTGTATAAACAGTCTACTCACCGCGTGTGTGTTGAGAGGTGTGTGTAGATGTTGAGGGTTGTGTAGCTGTGAAGTGTGTGTGTTCATGAACAGTCCACTCACCGTGTGTGTGTTGAGGAGTGTGTGTAGCTGTTGAGGGTTGTGTAGTTGCAGTTGTGCCGTGTGTGTAAGTCTGTGTTTGCCGAGCTCCACCAGGTCCTGCAGGCCTTTAAGGATGCGCTCACACTGCTGCTGATGTTCCACACCGTACTGCAGATCTGCTGCATGCTGACACACACCAACATACACACTCTCCCACACACTCTACAAGCAGAAAACGAATATGCATTACTCACATACACACACAAGAACACACAAACAAAAGCAAACACACCTACCTCCAGTGTGGTGATGTCCAGAGTCAGTCCAGGCACTCTACCCTGTCCTTGTCTCTCCGTCTCATTACTCAGCTTGCTTAGCTCTCTCTCCTTCTGCTGAAGGTCTTGCTGTAATCCAGCAACAGCCTGCCCACATAACCAGGACCAGAGGTCAAAAGTCAAGGCCATGACAAGTCCCAATTTTACTTATCTCCCAGTGTCTGTGTGGGTTTCCCACAGTCCAAAGACATGCAAGTGAGGTTAATTAGGGATACAAAATTGTCTATGACCGTGTTTGACATTGAACTGATGAATCTTATGTGACTAGTAATTACCTGTCCTGTCAAATAATGAATCCTGAATTATATCGGTGTAGGTTTTGAGACGAGTGAGATGTCGCCTGCTATAAATACCCAGATGCTAATGAACTACAAAATCTTTTCCACCCAGTGATTGCAGGCTGATGTAGGTAGAACTGCTTAACTACTCACCCTGATCAGGGTCACGACATGTCTGGTGCCACCCGGACATGCCCATCCTGGGCAGAAGTATTCGTAACTCATACACTAATAACATTTGTAGTTGGCATACAGTTACAGATTATACACACTGAGTATTTTTAATATGTATTAAGTTTTAATACATATTAGAGAGGTGTACGAGGTGTTCTTTATGGAGAGATGATCAGGACAGGGTGCGGAGTGTTAGGAGTGTACCGCTGCCACTGTTCACAAAAGGTACGTAATGTTATAATAAAGCAGAGTTTGATGTTTCGTGTGAGTGTTAATTCATACAGGAGGAGTGTACCAGGTATTATTTATGAAGAAATGAAGACAGTTATGACTGAGTGTTAGGAGTGTACTGTTGTCACGAATATGTTACAAAAAATAAGGCAGAACAGGATATTCTGGATATTCAGGATATTCAGTGTAAGATAAATATAGCTGAATATGAAGATCATGCTGTGCTTCTTCATATGTGTTTAGGGTTTTCAAGCATGGAAGCATTCATGTGTTTATTGTGTGTTACTTCAGACACACACGCGTTCAGAGTTATGATGAAGATGTAACAGGACATGCAGGAAATGACGGTTAGTAGAGTAAACAAGATGTGACAAAACTGACAGTGTTTAACACTTTTATACGTGACTGGTTGAAAATGGTGACGAAATGCTGACATGTTCTCACATTGTGTAGTAAGTGTGAGTGAAAAGCAGCTTACTGATGGAGCATGTATGTTTGTGTGTGTGAAACGCAGTGTTAAATATGTCTTATGTCAATACGGACCACAGCTTTGCATCTCAATTAATAATTGACATCTAAATACAAATGTCCAGTGTGCCTGACCTGTTTCTGCACTGCATGGTCCAGCTGTTTTTGCAGCTGCTTCTGTCTCTCAGAGAGAACGTTCTGCAGTTCACACACTTGGTCATGAAGTAGATCCACACACACACCGGCTGCCGGAGCCACGGCACCCAATGACTTTGTTAACTCCGGTCCCTGAGAAGCTACCTCTGCACCTAAAGAGGTAAGCAATGCAGCCAGACTCTACCAATCACACACACACAGAGGAAGAAAAGTTAATCTATTAGATTTAACTAAACTATGGATAGATTTACACTGATCAGGATAAATATTACATCCATGCTTAATTTATAACAATGGTGCACATAAGGGTGAAGGATCTATTAAATGTCAGGCTGATGGTAGGACCTCATTGTTCATGTATTCAATGCAGCAGATCTGATCAGCATAAAGACTCGAGTGTCTTTACTAAGGACCGAATCGTTATGACCAGAGGGCTGGGTTGAAGTATCTTAGGTTTTTGGGTGGCTAAAACTCATTGATGCCAGAGGATGTGAAGGTTATCTTATCCGGTACGAACCAAGACCAACTTGGTAATGCATGAATTTGTCATAACACACAGTGTGTCATAAAACACAGTGTGCTGAACCTTTCTGTGCAGTCTAGTGAAAGTGCCTATGCTAACTGTCCACTGTCAAAAGCACCTACAGTGGGCACACAAGCATTGGAACTGGACATCAACTGTTTTCTTCAAGATCATGTGGGCGGTTGGGCACATTTGCTTCGTTTACTAACAGAAAAGATGGTAGCAGCATGCACTGTAGGTCGATCCACTTCAACTTACAGACATGGAAGGACCTGCTGGTAATGTCTTGGTACCAGATACCAAAGGAGTCATTGATAGCATGTTAGGTGGGTGGCTTGTCAGTGTATAAATGAATACAGTGGAGGAAATAAGTATTTGATCCCCTGCTGATTTTGTAAGTTTACCCCCTTACAAAGACTTGAACAGTCTATAATTTTTATGGAAGGTTTATTTTAACAGAGAGAGACAGAATATCAACAAAAAATCCAGAAAAAAAACATTAAATAAAAGTTATAAATTAATTTGTATTTAACTAAGGGAAATAAGTATTTGATCCCCTACCAACCAGCAAGAATTCTGACCCCCACAGACCGGTTATGTGCCCATGAGGCACACAAATTAGTCCTGTCCCTGTATAAAAGACTCCTGTCACAGAATCAGTTTCTTCCATTCAAATCTCTCGACCACCATGGGCAAGACCAAAGAGCTATCAAAGGACGTCAAGGACAAGATTGTAGACCTGCACAACGCTGGAATTGGCTACAAGAATGATTCTGAGAAAGGTGAGGTCAGTCCAGAATTACACGGGAGGAGCTTGTCAATGATCTTAAGGGAGCTGGGAGCAGAGAAATGCTGGATATGACCCCAAGAACACCATCCCCACCGGGCATTTCTTTGCCTCCAAACACGGCGAGTGGAGTTGATGCCAAAGAGCTCAATTTTGGTCTCATCTGACCATATCACATTCTCCCAAGCTTCCTCTGAATCATTCAGGTGTTCATTGGCAAACTTCAGACGGGCCTGTACATGAGCCTTCTTGAGCAGAGGGACTTTGCGGGCACTGCAGGATCTCAATCCATTACGGCGAAGTGTGTTACTAATGGTTTTCTTGGTGACTGTGCTCCCAGCTCCCTTGAGATCATTGACAAGCTCCTCCCGTGTAATTCTGGACTGACCTCACCTTTCTCAGAATCATTCTTACCCCACCAGGTGAGATCTTGCATGGAGCTCCAGAGTGAGGGTGATTGACTGTGATCTTGTATTTCTTCCATTTTTGAATTATCGCACCAACAGTGGTCTCTTTCTCACCAAGCTTCTTGCTGATGGTCTTGTAGCCCATTCCAGCCTTGTGCAGGTCTACAATCTTGTCCCTGACATCCTTTGATAGCTCTTTGGTCTTGCCCATGGTGGTCGAGAGATTTGAACAGAAGAAACTGATTCTGTTACAGGTGTCTTTTATACAGGGACAGGACTAATTTGTGTGCCTCATGGGCACATAACCGGTCTGTGGGGGTCAGAATTCTTGCTGGTTGGTAGGGGATCAAATACTTATTTCCCTTAATTAAATACAAATTAATTTATAAGTTTTATTTAATGTTTTTTTTCTGGATTTTTTGTTGATATTCTGTCTCTTTTGTTAAAATAAACCTTCCATAAAAATTATAGACTGTTCAAGTCTTTGTAAGGGGGTAAACTTACAAAATCATCAGGGGATCAAATACTTATTTCCCCCACTGTACATGAACATATAGAGGAACAGATGAAATAGAAGGATAGATGAATTAATGGATCCGATGAGTGGATGAGTACCTGCAGTTGCAGTAGCTGGTTGTTTGTGTCGCTGTTTGTTGGTCCAGGCTGGGAGACAAGTGCATGTGATAGTGAAAAAAGTGAGAGTGCAATTCCACTCAGTACCTCAAACAATCCCTCATCCACAGACTGCACATCCTACACGGAGAAAGAGAATGTGTGTTAGTGTGTAGTGTGTGTGTATCTATGTATGTGTGTGTACATGTGTGTAACACTCACTGGAGCTGAGGAAGCAGTTTGTCTCAGCTCTCGTAGGTGTGTGATGTGTGCCTGAAGCTCTTGGAGACACGTATCACCATCAGCACTACTCCATATACACGATGATGAAGGAGATATCTGTAAACATACAACATACACACATTTAACTACCAATCAGACAGGGTATAACTAACTTCCAGCTTTAACTAGCTAACGGACCTGGGTTGAGATGAGCTCAGATGCTTCATTCTCCTCTTCCTGCTCTCCTCCTCTTTGGCTGAGTCTTCTGTGGAGGTGAGTCCACTTCCTTTGTACTGACTCTGCCCCTTCCTGTCCTCGCTCATTCAAAGGTACTGCTACTGTAGGTACAGCAAGCCTGAGGCAGAACAAAATGCACAGCTGTGTTCATGTTTGAAAAGAGACGTATCCCTTAAACTCACTAACTGACTGAGAACTCCTCAAAAAAATTTACCTCCCAATCTAGTCGTATCCAGTTACCCAGTTGCATTACGCTTCCTCTCTACTGATGCTGATCTCCACTTCTGATTGAGGAGAGTGAAACTGACACACACATCTTTTCACTTGCACAACATATATTCATATGCGGATCAGCTTTGTGTACGGAGAGCCACACCCTGATCAATGCATTATTCCTTGACTCTGTGCAGGCGGCATCAACCAGCCAGCAGAGATCAGAACTGCATCAGTTATGAGGTCCCTATACAGCTCCCCACCCTGTATGAACAACAGCCAATCGTAGTTCATGTAGCCGTCCAGCCCAGCCGAATTGCAGAGCTGAGTTTCGAACCGCGTGTATGCTAAAGCTTTAGATTTTAGAGATTAGTACATGAGTGTATGTGCCCTTTTATTATTAGAAACAGAAACTTATGCTAGCAAGGGTTTCGTTTTACCTTGCAGAATTACAAGTAGGTTCCTCATTATCTTTTGAACTTAGGTTAATGACACTTCCACCTCACACCCATCCTAAAACTGGTTTATACATTAATGTTTAAACATGCTGTGCTTTCAATTATATGGGCAGCTTGTTTGTTTACCTTATCCCTCTCTTTACCTAGTGTAAATACTGAGGAAGCTCAGCATTTTGGTTTCAGCATGAAAGAAATGATTTGGTATTAATATAGTGTGTTCTCTTCTGAATAATCTTAAACTTAAGCCAACTTATTGTGTTCAAGTCATTATTAGCATGGCACAACAGTTAGGGTGAGTGCTGCACATTACCAGGGTCCTAAAGGCCTGGCTTAGGCACAGAGTTTGGCACAGTCTGTGAGATACACCCTGAGCATGGTGCATTACTGCACCAATGTTTTAAAGTGTATGTACTTTACCTTGCTTGTTCCTCTGTAGTTAGACTCTGCAGTCTGGCTCTGCTCCCCTGTGCTGCAATGACTTTGGTCAGATCTCTCTGCTCGCTCAGACCCTGCTCCAACTCCTACAACACAAGACATTTTTCAAATTAAGATTATAAAGCATTCAATCAAAGGGTTATCATGTTAAGTAGTCCTGAATGTAAAAAGCTGGCAGTATAAACCCAAACACTGGGAAAAGACAGGTATACCCTGGAAAAGGCGCCAATCTATTGCAGGAAAGTGGAGATCCCCCACCCCTCCCCTTTATGTGGACCTTGCTCTGTGCACTAGAGCAAAGTTATTTAAAAACATGAAAGGCCTTTCCCCAAACTGTTGCCACAATAGCATATAATATACTATATATATATGATTTAGAATATAGTTTACACACCATATAACAACAGCCATGGCTAAAACACCTGGACAAATTAATCAGTGTTCACATACTTTTGACAATACAGTGTATTAAATTGTCACATGGCTCAAAATGTATTAGCACCCCTGTGTGTGTGTGTGTGTGTGTGTTTTACCTTCTGCTGTTGTAGGCTGTTTTGTCTGAAAAGTTTGGCTTTGCTTGAGCTCAGTATCTCTTGCACACTGGCACTGCGTTTCAGCTTAGCCTGAAGGGGGCGTTCTCGCTCAGCACACGCCTGTATTTCATACACATAGTACAGAACGTATATTCATCCATTCATTTATTCATTCATTTACTCATTCTCTGTAATCACAACATCATAAAAAAGGTTGCGTTGAATCTGCACTCTGTCCTGAAAACACCAGGCAAGTGCAAAGAAATACACCCTGAATAGGCCATTGCAGGCATCATGAACTGGCTTCCTCACACCAGTTAATACGTGACAATTGGAGGAAATTGGACTACCAAAAGGAAAGCTATGCAGACATTTGGAAAATATGCTGAACACTGCAAAGACAGTAAATAGGGTGAAGTATGATCACTGTCTGCTGCACCACCATGCATACCATGCACAATCAGCACAGAGGGTCCTAATGACCTGGGATTAATCCTTGCATCTGCTCACTGCTTGTGTATTGTTCAAAATAGATACACAAGCAGAAATGTAATTCCACCACAATTTGCTAATTGCTTTGCAACATAGTGGGATATACACTAATGCTCTGGTGGATTAGTATTTCTAGTCATTGCAGATGTAGATCTAAATATCAGTGTTATGTGTGCAAATATAGAGGTTACAGGTGCTCCTGAATGGGCACTGCCAGCACTGCGCTGGTATCAAACAGGATTCGCTTCATTGACTGTGTGTCTATCAGTGCACCATCTGTGAAAGGTTGCCTAAATGTTAGATTAGTCTTCCATAACACTTGCTGATCCGTCCATTACATCCGTGATTATACTGTTTGCCGACGCTGAAAACGACTTTTACCTTTTAATAAGCACACAGGGGTAAGTGGAGTGATCTAGGTATGGTAAAAATATGTGCTGTTGTCAAATATAGCAGCAAGGATACATCAGGTCAGACTGTGTGGTCAAAGCAAACTGATTTATAATATAAAATAATCTTTACAAAAGTAGTGTATAAAACACCCAATTTAACCACAATAATACAATTAAATACACAATAATAAAATGTCATGAGCATGTTAGATGTCTCGAGTGTCCATAACAGTTCATATCAGGTATTATAACTGTTATTTTACCAGCATCTGTTAAGTGTCTACATGAAAGTGTGTGTGTGTGTGTATACCTTCTCCTCAGTATATCGTTCCTGCAGCAGAAGCTGAAAGGTCACCAGGTTGTTCTTGAGGAGCTGCAGCTTGGCACTGAGTGCTCTCTGCTCTTCATCATTACCCGGTGCAGATACACTCGCCACCTTCTCCTCAATCTCCACAAACATCTCCTACATATACCAAAAAAACTTAATTTACATTTTTGGCATTCAGCAGACGCTTTTATCCAAAGCGACTTACAGTACAGCCAGCATACTGTCTCAGCAGTTGAGGGTTAAGGGTCTTGCTCAAGGACCCAACAGTGGCAACCTGGCAGTGGTGGGGCTTGAACCAGCGACCTTTGGATTACTAGTCCAATACTTTAACCACTAGGCTACAACTCATAAGGCTACTTATATACTCATAACCATTTGTATACTTGTTTTTAAAATATGTCTTTATCTTGCACTATAAAGCAGTCTGATGTGAGTCTGAACACATTAAGCATACAAAGAAGAGAGAAAGTACACGCCCATGTGGCAGATGATTGGGTATGGCTATAAACTAGGAGACGGATCAGGGTCCGAAGGATGAAGGCAATACATACAGTCACGTAAACCATGTGTATATCATGTGCAGTCTATATCAGTGACAGAGCATGCTCAGTTTAGCACTGTTCTGTAGCCCAATGTAAACACCACTCAGCTCACTAAAAAACCTTCTACAAGCAACGGTGATGCTCCTGTCTATAAGCTTCTAGAATAGAACAGCTGCAGTAAAATGCATAAAACATTTTCATTACAATTAAAATGACTGTTTTTTTCATGTTTATATGTGCATAAACAGTAACCTGTAACTGCAGTGTGGAATAAAACCAGTCACTTTCTCACTGCTTTGTGAGCTGAAATGTATAAATGCTATTTGCTCCTCTTTGTTTGCATTATGACACAGGTCACTAGATCACTGATCTGGATCTTTGTGCATCCTCTAAAATATTGATGCAGGAGTCTAATTACACAAACACAGCTGAATACAGAAGTTTCAGCTAGCCTCGGGAGAGTTTCCTCTGTCTTTTACTTATTCGTCAACACATTTTTCCACTTACATTTGCAGAAGTTATAAAAACATATTATGTAAAGGGGGGTATTAAATTATGTAGTGAAATGTATAGCTACATAAAGAAGACATTTCACTATCGTCTATGTAGAAAGATTGTTCATTTAATTTCATTTACCGCTTCAAATCCAAGTCGCAGCAGGTCCAGGACTACCTGGAAACATTGTATGCAAGGTAGGAATACCTTGTACCCAATCATGTCTGTGTAGATTCAAACCCAGATGCGCCACCTGCGCATATACATCAACAACTTTCCCTTTTGCTGTAGTAAAGTGTAATTAGTGTAATTAGTGGCAGACTTTTCTGGTTCATGTATTTATCTCAGTGTTTCCCAATCACAGTCTGACCATACCCACTTCACCAAGCAAGGTGAGCAGCAGTTTCTGGTATGCCTGGGGCATTAGGCATTACGTGTAGGCCAATTTTAACCCGGACATGAACACAAATGTGCACTTTTTCAGCACAAGTAAAAAAAACATTAAATGCCTCAGATTCTCCCAGCATTCAAGCGGGATCCTTTAAATCCTCTTACAAAAACAATAGAAACTTTATTCTCTTTATACTCAAACGTTTAGATGGGTTCGTTTCAGTTCTGTGGTTACCTACTCGACAGTTTTTGTGGTGAGTGTGAGAGGACAGGGGAAGTGGCCGTTTCCTTACAACTACAAAAAGAGTTCCTTTATGCCCTGACCAACTCACTTCATTAGAACTACTGATTCAGTGTGTTTTGTGTGTAACGTGTGTATTATGAGTGTTTTGTGTGCACTGTGTGTATATTATGTGACTATTACAAGTGTATACATGACAGAAGGTGAGAGACAGGGAGTGATGTGTCTATACTGCACCCATAAAACCAACAGTGACTTCATTATGTCTTAATCCATCTAGTAACAGAAGCTTCTACAGTGCTGAATTGAGTCTGATTACTAAAAAGCTTCAGCTAATGTCTAGTACTAACAGACATTTGTGGCCATAATACACTGATCAGCCATAACATTAAAACCACCTCCTTGTTTCTACACTCACTGTCCATTTTATCAGCTCCACTTACCATATAGAAGCAGCTTGAACTTCTACAATTACTGACTGTAGCCCATCTGTTTCTCTACATATCTTTTTAGCCTGCTTTCACCCTGTTCTTCAGTAGTCAGGACCCCCACAGGACCACCACAGAGCAGGTATTATTTAGGTGGTGGATGAGCTCAGCACTGCAGTGACACTGACATGGTGGTGGTGTGTTAGTGTGTGTTGTGCTGGTATGAGTGGATCAGACACAGCACCGCTGCTGGAGTTTTTAAATACCCACTTACTGTCCACTTACTGTCCACTCTATTAGACACTCCTACCTACTTGATTCATCTTATAGATGTAAAGTCAGAGACGATCGCTCATCTATTGCTGCTGTTTGAGTTGGTCATCTTCTAGACATTCATCAGTGGTCACAGGACGCTGCCCACGGGGCGCTGTTGGCTGGATGTTTTTGGTTGGTGGACTATTCTCAGTCCAGCAGTGACAGTGAGGTGTTTAATAACTCCATCAACGCTGCTGTGTCTGATCCACTCATACCAGCACAACACACACTAACACACCACCACCATGTCAGTGTCACTGCAGTGCTGAGAATGATCCACCACCCAAATAATACCTGCTCTGTGGTGGTCCTGGGAGAGTGCTGACCATTGAAGAAAAGCATGAAAGGGGGCTAACAAAGCATGCAGAGAAACAGATGGACAGTCAGTAATTGTAGAACTACAAAGTGCTTCTATATGGTAAGTGGAGCTGATAAAATGGACAGTGAGTGTAGAAACTAGGAGGTGGTTTTAATGTTATGGCTGATCGGTGTATATATTCTACCTACTTAACCTACGTCAATAAAACCTACGTGTGTTTGCTCTAAACCCTCAGGGTTTTTACCTCAGCTGAATTTAAACCATCAGTAATCCCAAACACACCCACACACACCTTCCAAATGGTGACAGGCCCATAATTTCACATTGCAGAATGGTTTTATTTAGCTCAGTGTTTAAAGCACTGGATTAGTAATTGGAAGGTTGCGAGTTCAAGTCCCATCACTGCCAGGTTGCCACTGCTGGGCCCTTAAGCAAGGCACTTAACCGTCAATTGATTGACTTGTACGTGGTCAAAATTGTTTTGTGTGAATACAAAGTCAAAAAACATAATACACATATGAACTGCAAATATGCTAAAGAGCAAAAAACATGTAAATAAATATGTCATACCGTATTGTTCTTTTAAATATTTCAACACACTGTCAGTAACATGATGTAGGAAGGGTGTGAAATAAGTTAGAACTGATCATGTAAGTGAGGTTGAGGGTTGTAATCAAAGGTGCTCACCTGGCAGGTTTGGAGCTGTTGCTCTACACTCTGCAGCATGTCACTATCCAGACTGAGCCAAGCCTTTTCCAGCCAGACCTCCATCTGCGCTGCTCTCTCATGGCAGGAATGAAACTCGCCGTCAGGAATTCCTGAATCCTGGGTTTCACCTGTGACCTAACACAACAGGTGTAAACAAGGGGAGAGAAGAGACGTCACTTCAGGTATTAGCAGGAAGGTGATATACAAACACTGTGTGTGTGTGTGTGTGGAAAATGCAGTGGGTGTGTCTACTGACTCTGAGACAACTAGAAATACTGCACACACACACAAACATATGCCCCCACTTATTCACATATGCCCACTCACACACTCCTTGGGGCTTAACATTTATGGTCCCTATTGACACCAGTAAGTACACACACGCGCACACACACACAATCCGTACATCTCTGTCGTTCGTACTCTCTCCCATGTTTCGACTGTCTCGCTCAGACTATCTGCTTCTGAGTTTTAAACCCTGGCTAGTCCCGCCCACCTGTGGCTAACAGCACTTCCTGAAAATGCTGCTGGTAACACAGCCAGCTCAAGTGACAGGGAACTAATACGCCACCTCAGGCAAAAGTGCTGTATTGTCTGTGTGTGTGTGTGAGAAAACTTTTCACTTCTCCTATTTGCCAACATCCGCTTACAGTTTTACAAAATCGACCATTACACCACACTACTCAATATGTTTAAACTGCAATGCAACATTTGTCCCCTTTGTGGTTTTATTTTTTATTTATTACACTTCAAACTAAAACTGAGTTTAATACAGTCATTGTGTCCAAATAGGAAAAAGTCCCATAACCTTTCAGAATTGAGCTTGTTGTGAGTGGCGAAAATGGATGCAGGTTGGACGTTTTGGAATAAAAGATAAAGAGGGATGAGAGGTCTGGTGTTGAAGATAGAGCTTCCAGACAGGAGGAATAGTGCAGTAAGGGAGGACACATGATTCGCTGTGTCAACTTTAGGGAGCAGTTGAAAGAAGAAGAATTTACCAACTGGCATGTTTTAAGGACGGTGAAAACATACCAAACTCTGGTGCCCAGGTGGCGCAGTGGGATATTCCGCTTGCACACTAACACTGAGTTTCTGAACTCCTCAGTTCGAAACTCGATGTTGCCTCTGGTCGGCTGGGCGCCATCTAGCAGGCATAATTGGCAGTATCTGCAGGGTGGGGGGCCGGACTATGTGTGGGTGGGTCTTCATACGCTGTGTAAGGACCCTGATTGGTGGAAGAGACGCCTGTGCAGAATGCAGGGGCGAGAAGAGGAGGGCTGTACACGTGTCGGAAGAGGCATGTACAGTGACGTGCTCTCCTCGGATGCAATGTGGTATCTCTGGTAGCAGCGGAAGACAAAATTGAGTGAGCTAAATCGGGAGGAAAATCGGGAGAAAATGCATTAAAAAAAAACCATACCAAACTCCTTACAGACAGTGAGTGGAGATAGTGACCCAATAAATTGAGACTCATCTTAAATCATGATTATGGAGAAGGTAAAACACAAGCTGTCTACATGTTCTCATGTCTCTAAGAATGTGATGCCTATGTTGGATTAGACCACAAGAGCCATGTTGAATCATGTCTGATAGTGTAACCTAAAGAAGTTGATGTGCATGTATTATGACCATGACAATGTGACCCTGATAAAGCAAAACCCATGCAGAATCATGACCCTGAAAAGGTAGAACTTAGAAGGTGATGGCTTTGCTGTATCTGAGACTTACCATTATCATTACCCTGACCAGAAACTATGACTCTTTGACAATGACCTTGAAAAAATGATGCTCATGTTATATAATTATATAAACAATATATACAGTAGGTGAATTTGGGAAGGAAATATCGAAGATCTATTATGACGTTTGACTAAAAGGCGATGACAATACGCTATAATGTATCTGAGAAGGTAATGCTCATGTATAAGGACAGAAAGATAATGCAGATCAGGTCTTAGAAACTTTAGCCCAAGTTGTATGACATACATTTCATTTTTTCATTTCATTGTCATCAACCATTTTTTCCTGGTCAGGGTGGCAGCAAGACCAGTTCTACTGAAAAACACTGGGCAATAAATGGATTGACAGGGTGCCAATCACAGGCTTTCAGCTATAAGACATAGCCAATCGTGTCTGTTTACACTAGCCCACAACTGGTAATGCCAAGTTCACACTGCACGACTGAATCTCCTGCACTCGGGAGTCCTTCAGTCGGTGTATATTTCAGACTACACGACTGATCGGCGATAGGGGGTCACACACTACACGATCCATCACCAACTGGAATCTCAGGCGAGCTTCTCTGGTCTCCCTTTTTTTCTTCTTTACAAAAACACACGTGAGAAGTGACGAGGGGTTTAATGACACCACGTCCAAAAATGTCAACAAGTAGCGAGTGATCAAAGTGTTTGTGGTCTGATGTGCAGCGTAAAATCAAAGAGGAAAAATGAATGAATCTGAGTGGATTTGGCAACACGAACAGTATATGGCTTGTTCTATAGTAAGTTTGAGGTTAATTAATAATTTTGCAATGCAGCGTGGGTGTTATGTTTTGTAGAGGACGATCAAATCAGAAATACTGTAAAACGTGTGTGTGCCGGTGTATCCTGATATAAACTATATCCTCTCCTGCGTTTCCCCTCACGCTGTATCCTGCGTTCTCATTGACTGTTCGACATGTCACTCATTCTCAGTCGCACATCTGAGATCAGATATCTGATGTGCTAGAAAACTCGATCCGGTCGCCGAGCGCTCGGCGAGCTGGTCGGGTCGAGTTGTTGGATAGTTCACACTTAGCGACTGAGAGCCGAGTTTTGATCGCCGATCGAACGCTGAGTTGCTCCCGACCCGGAAAATCAAGCACCGACCAGTCGCCGAGCGAAAATCAGGCCAAAAATCGTGTAGTGTGAACTAGGCATAAGATCCAG
Organism: Trichomycterus rosablanca; assembly: GCF_030014385.1. Taxonomy (NCBI): domain Eukaryota; kingdom Metazoa; phylum Chordata; class Actinopteri; order Siluriformes; family Trichomycteridae; genus Trichomycterus; species Trichomycterus rosablanca. The sequence continues at coordinate 12,394,773 of NC_085992.1, forward strand.
ATTTGAATCTCAGCAATGGTGGGCTAATAGTTTGGTAATAGATCTCTGTGCCACCCGGGCGGCCCATTTACATACTGTACATACGAGGGATCTTCAAAATGTTTTTCGCACTTTTATATTTCTGTTGAAAACGATGAGGGTGGGAGGAGTAGTAATTGGTCGTGTCTGAGAGACTGAGAGAGAGCTTATAGTCCGGATTTAGCGCCATCTGATTTTCACCTTTTTGGACGCTCAAAGAAGCTTTAAGGGGAAGAAGATTTTTATGTGATGATGATGTGAAAGCAGCAGTGCATCAGTGGCTATGCGCTCACCCAAAAACATTTTATTATAAAAAGTTGGGACGCTGGGAAAAATGCATCCGAAAGGTGACTATGTAAAAAGTGATGTCATTTGTTTTTGAAATTCTTAATAAATAGAGTTAAAAAGAGTGTGGACACTTTTAGATGAATCCTCATACATATATAAAACATTTTCTTTTCAATTGATTAATTGATTAAATTGTATTGGGTTGTGTTACATTTCATCAATGAAGCATAAAAATGAAAGCTGGTAAATTCTGGTGTAACGCTGTTACTAATACTGAATAGTTCAGTAGACACACTGATTATGTGCAGGGGGTTCTGAATGTTAGCATGTGAGTTGAGGATCAGTACGGTAGGTTTAGGGTAGATGCACAGGTGAGATATTGGTAAGGTTTCAAGAGGACAGTTTAAATCAGGAGAACTCACTACCTGCACTTCAGGGCTTACCAGGACGTTGGCTGTCCTCTGGTGAGGTGTGCATGTGGCCTGAGACTGCGTGGGCTCAGTGTGTGCTGCCTTGGTTGCCATGTCCTCTAATGAAGGTGCAGAAGGGGTAAGGCATGGCGTGAGTGTATCTTTGGAGCTTTTTTGTCTTAGTGGATCCTTGGTTAAATTGTCAGACGCCTCAGGTAAGGTCAGAGGTCCTTGAGAATCTGCGCTTAAGGTTTTGGACTCTTTGGGCTGTTCTAGATGAATGGGTGACAGTGTGCATATAGTTTGCTTGAGTGTATGTGTTTCGCTGGTGTGCATCTTCAGCACCTCTGGTTTGATATGCTCCCCCTCCTGAGCACCACGCTCCTGACACACAGAAAGAGAGAGAGACGAGGGGGTAGATCACTTTGGTGGGTTTATTTTAGCTTTTCATTTTTATTTATGTTTAAAAGACAGAAGCTGGAAGAAATAACAGAAAGCGTGAGCAGGGCTAATGAAGGAATCAGTGCTTTTACATGGCAAAGTAAGACAAAAAGACGTCAACTCGGTAAAATACGTAAAGTAGCCTTTATTTACCTAAAATGCAGTAAATTAATGAGTACGCAAAACTCTGTCGCATAGAAGCTCCATGTTAAGTGAGTACATACTATACAATATAATCATTTAAATGCACAACTTAAAGCACTCAGTATAATACAGACTGTTGTATCACGATTAATATGATCTGTAACAACATTAATGGTCTTAGTAAGTCAAATAAATGCAAAATAATGCAGGTTTACAAAAGTAAAACATGCCATAAGGGAGCACTGACACTATTTCTGTCTGTTTCTGTATATTTAGTAGACAAGTGACAAGGCACAAGTTATCATGCAATTCAGTCAATAAACTTGCATCTTTATGGAAATAAAGGCACCTCAGCTGTTTTAAGTAACACATGGTTTGAATTTATTGCATTATAAGTTTCCATAGCATAAAGTCACCCTGCATGGCTGGAGCCAATTTTAAGAAGCAAAAAGTTTCCCATTACGGGGCATAGGGGTGTCTAAAAGTTTTAAAGTGCTGCAGGGATGAACTGGAGTTCATGTGTATCATTACCACAATCCAGTATGGAAAACAATGGGAAAACATAGAGTCAGATTTCAAAAATACATCCGCTAGCTGATCCATCTTCGCTACTGCTGTCATGGTATCATTATAAAATAAAACAGAATAGAAAAGATTTAGCTGGAGGGGACGTTTGGAGGAAACTAGGAAAATACTGAGAATTAGACCGTTTCAGTACGTTTAGCAATTGATTGTGTCATATTATTATTAATCCTGTCAGATATCATATTCTGTAGAGCAATGATTTTGGAAGATTCACTTCTATTTTTCTACACTTAAAAGGAGCAGCCATGTAAAGACACTGAATTTGAAATAAAGAGTTCTAGTTCCAGAAGGTTACAGATGTGAAGGTTACAGCTAGCAGAAGTTTCAGTGCTAGTAGATAACAGGTGTAAACAGAAGAGAAAAGAACCCCAGTTTTAGTTCCAGAGAGTTTCAGAAGCAAATGGTCTATTTCTAGAAAATTCCAGAAGTAAAATGCATAGAAGTCTAGTTTAAGTTGCAAAAGATCTTAATCTTTTCTTTCAGTTGGGTTCAATTTCTAGAGATTTCAAGGAGTAAAAGAAATAGAAGGTTCAAGGCGTAAACAATACAAAAGCACAGTCGTAGTTCCGAAACAAGTGAGAGGTTCCAGTAAAGAGAACTCTAGTATTAAGAGACCACACACTTCTGCTGGCCTCTGGAGGGAGACTTGGAGAGCTCTCTAACAAATGGAGTGTTGGTTACCGGCTCTTTGGAGGGAGACTGTGCTCGGACGGTAGCCTCTGATTCAGATGCAGCTTCTGATGGACTCGTCTCTGAGGCCACACACTCAACTTCAGCTTCCTAAAGGTGACAAAAACGAATGCTCTTTTGTATCCATTACATTAAACTACACTTTGAATGTTCACTGATCAGCCATAACATTAAAACCACCTCCTTGTTTCTACACTCACTGTCCATTTTATCAGCTCCACTTACCATATAGAAGCACTTTGTAGTTCTACAATTACTGACTGTAGTCCATCTGTTTCTCAGCACTACAGTGACACTGACATGGTGGTGGTGTGTTAGTGTGTGTTGTGCTGCTATGAGTGGATAAGACACAGCAGTGCTGATGGAGTTTTTAAACACCTTAGTGTCACTGCTGGAATGAGAATAGTCAACCAACCAAATATATCCAGCCAACAGCGCCCCGTGGGCAGCCTCCTGTGACCACTGATGAAGGTCTAGAAGATGACCGACTCAAACAGTAGCAATAGATGAGCGATCGTCTCTGACTCTGACTTTACATTTACAACCAACTAGGTAGGAGTGTCTAATAGAGTGGACAGTGAGTGGACACAGTATTTAAAAACTCCAGCAGTGCTGCTGTGTCTGATCCACTCATACCAGCACAACACACACTAACACACCACCACCACGTCATGGTCACTGCAGTGCTGAGAATGATCCACCACCTAAATAATACCTGCTCTGTGGTGGTCCTGACCACTGAAGAACAGGGTGAGGAGGTTAAAAAAGCATGCAGAGAAACAGATGGACTGCAGTCAGTAATTGTAGAAGTACAAAGTGCTTCTATATGGTAAGTGGAGCTGATAAAATGGACAGTGAGTGTAAAAACAAGGAGGTGGTTTTAATGTTATGGCTGATCAGTTTATTTGTGCAGAAAGCAGTACACCAAACTGGTATATAGTAGTGTAACAAAAGTATGTGGACACCCATTCTTTTCTTTCAGTTCAGAGGTTTCAACCACATAAAATGCTAACAAATAAATAAAATTACTCAATGTTTCTAGATTTGCAGCTACATTTTGGGAAAGGCCCTTTACTATTCCAGCCTGACCTTTGAGCCACTGTGCACAAAGTAAGCTCTGTACATTGTTTGTTGAATTTGGTAGAGAAAAACTGTGGCCCTTACAGAGCCCTAAAATCAACCCATTAACCACCTTTGGGATGAACTGAAATTGTGTTTATAAGCTAGGCCGTTTCATCTAGGTCCTGACCTCACCAATGCTCTAATGGTAAGGCAGTCACAGCTCAGTGGTTAAGGTACAGGAGTAGTAATCGGAAGGTTGCTGGTTCAAGTCCCAGTGCTGCCAAGTTGCCACTGTTGGGCCTCTAAGCAAGGCCCCTAAACCTTAATTGCTCAAACAGTATTTATTTGTAATTGTAAGTCACAGTAAATTAACTGTTCATTTTCTTAATGCACACATAGGCAATAAACCTTTCATTATGCTTTTAGTCAACGTGCCTGCTTTATGAACAGCTAAATAATAAACCTATAAATAAACCTACTGATGTTAATAATTAAAGCTATGAACACTCTGATATTTAATTTGAACGGCTCTTAAGATGCCCTGCTGAAAGACATATCACAGTTTTTAGCCTCAGGTTTTATAGGGTGGAAGTTACCTTGGGATCTGTTTCCTTAATACCAGCCTCTGTTGATGTTGAAGTAGTGGTAGCAGCAGCAGCTCCTCTCTCATCTCTCTCTGAGTCCTACACAATCAAACATAAGTCAGGAACTTAGACTCACTAATTCAGCGTTAGGATTCCACTAGACCTTTAACCATGACAGCTTCTCTCAATGATTTTTATTTGCATGTGCTCCAAAGTTCTCATGTACACAGTGCAACCATCCGTGATGCGAAATGAGCAAGCTTTCAAGATGCAAATGTGTGATTACGGTGCCACCTAAAGGTGGGTTCGAGAGAACATGCAAACGTGATGCAGAAAAAGTAGTTTACATCGAGAGAGGAAGGACACAAGACAGAGGAAAACACACAAAAGCACCAGATCCAGGCAGAAGATGAAAAAAGTTAACTCCGGCAAGTAATACAGAAGAACAAAAAGCCCAAACAACTACACAAGAACTAATGTACTAAACTGAACATATTTTTATCTGATCTCAGCAGTTCTACCCAGTAGCAAAAAAACAACTAGTGTTTAATCAGAACATGTGACTGTTACACCATCCTACATATATTGCTAGTAAATAACTAAAATACCAAGCATTACTGATCACACAGCGTATATACACTGATCAGCCATAACATTAAAACCACCTTCTTTCTACTCTCACTGTCCATTTTATCAGCTCCACTTACCATACAGAAGCACTTTGTAGTTCTACAATTACTGACTGTAGTCCATCTGTTTCTCTACATGCTTTGTTAGAAACCCCCACAGGACCACCACAGATTAGGTATTATTTGGGTGGTGGGTCATTCTCAGCACTGCAGTGACACTAACATGGTGGTGGTGTGTTAGTGTGTGTTGTGCTGGTATGAGTAGATCAGACACAGCACAACGCACACTAACACACCACCACCATGTCATTGTCACTGCAGTGCTGAGAACAATCCACGATTTTGAGAGTTTGAGATCTCATCCCACCTTGGCGCCCTCATTCTGCATGCTTTTAAAACATGGGAAAAAAATAGGAGTACTCAAGAGAAACCCATGAGGACATGGAGAGAGAAAAATTAAAGACAGTGACCCAATGCAACAATCAAACCAAGCTTCTCACAACCCCCCTACACACACACACACACACTCTGTCAGCACTCGGATGAACAAATACACATACTAGTTAATAAGTCATCTGTGCTGTAACAGATTCAGTTTATGTGAAGTTATTAGCCTGGTGCTGAATGGAGGAACATAATGAAATATGTAATGACATAAAAGACTCAAGTGGAACGTAGAAATGAGAAACAGTGAAGCAGGCCAGTGAGAAAAGATGTGAGAGAACTGGTGAGAAGACACAAAGGAGCGAAACAGAAGAGGATTTCCTCTCGGCGTATCCCTTTACCTCTGAGCTACAACTCATAATGGTTTCACAGTATGAAGTGAAAGGAGATTTTCTTTGCTCTTCATTTTCTTCTCTTGCATCTTCATATTGATCATCATCATCATCAATAACTTCTACCACGTCAAGATATATTTCCTCCTCCTCCTCACGCTCCTCCTTTATACAGCATAGCTGCTGGGTCATGGTAAACATGGTTCAATATCATAACTTCATAAAACATCTCAAGTCAATGGAGCCAATGTATATTAATACACACGGGAAGTTCTTTATAGTCGTACCAGTACCGATTGTTCTACATGTTTATAGGTTCAGTGTCGCCAAGGGTTTCATGAGTAAAATTATAAGGCACTGTTTTTTGCGTTTTTTCCCAAACTAGCCATATCCAATTAACCTGATGTTGACCTCCACACCTGACTGAGGTGAGCCATGACTAACGCACGCCCCTAATATGAATAGTGATTTATATTGACTTCAAATTGTATGTTATGGTTTCATGACGGTTTAACTATTGTGGTTATAATAAATGTTTGGATATTGTGATAAGTGTGTTTTAATTATTGTGACAAATGCTGTGTAATATGTGTATAACTGTCCAGTCATTGTTTTAGTCCACAGATAATTCAGTGCTTGCATGTCTTGTGTGCTGTCTAAACTCTACTCGCATTTAATTCTATTTCTGATCTTCTTCATGTTTCATGGATAACATATGACAAAAACCTTCAACATCTATCCCATGTAGATCTGAAAACAAAGCTTACAAAAGAAAAAGCTAGTCAAGATTTTCTAACCTCAGTTTGAGCCACCAGGCCGAATCTCTCCTCGGGAGTCGACTCAGTTATGGTCATCAGAACGGCTCCAGACTGCGTCAGCACGTCCTCTCTCATGTGTACTATTTCCACCTGTCCCTGCTCCGAACCATCATCCTAAACACACACACACAGTATATTTCATATTATTGCTTTACTAGTGGACCTAAGCTCTAAAAATGACATCTGCAGTGTGCATTAGCATTGTAAGTCAAAACCTCAAAACCCTGTTTTTAGTGATCGCATAGTTGCACTCAGTTGTTGTGGTAACACTTGTTTTTGTCATTCTGAGTTTCTATATATTAGAAAATGTAAGTGTGTAGTGATTGGCTATATCTTAGTGGTTGATTGCCAAGGCCCGTGAAAGGTTGACAACCAGTTACTGAATTGCACCCAGTGAATCTGGGAAAACCAGACCCGCCGTGACCCTGACCAGAATAAAATGAAATAAAAATATATTATCACTATTTTTGATTCTAATTATTACTGCAAATATAAAGTTGAAATGCTCATATAGAGCAGCAGTCCACCCCAGCTGAGATCCAGGTTTGAATCTCAGCTGTGCTATCACACAGTCACAGATATGGTTGGCTGATGTCTGAGACACAGGAATGGCAGAAGCCCTACAATAGATTGGTGCTTTGTGCCCAGGCCTGCTGCAACCCTGACTAGGATAAAGCAGTCGATGAAAAATATGAACCTGGTGCCTGAATGTATTTATGTGTTCTTGAATTTAAACACTATTTTTATTGAGTACTTTAAATAACACACTAAATGTACTGAATCTGTTTTCACTATTTTTATCATTGTCTCGTACATGTATCTTTTTTATTTATGTATTAGTTACATCCCATCTTTTTGTACACCCTGAATAAATGTAAAATGCTAAACTGATCACTGTAATGACCTGAGTCTCCTCTTCTATGATGGTAGGAGGAACACGGAAGGTTGAGGGCATCTCACATGGATCTGCTACCACAACAGTGTGCTCTAGTGCCAGCTGATGGGAGAGATATTGCAAGTCATTTAGAACATTCATGGATGATTCATAAACTCAAGTGATACAAATTGACATAAAAAGGGGTTTTAGCACATCTGCCGAGTCAAAAATATACATAAATCAACATGGCAATCTAGTGAATTCTTAGAACCTATATAAATAGGGCTAGTGTAGGTACACCTATCACAAGATGGTGAATAATGAAGGTCAGTGTGTATTGATACGCTATAGTGATCCCTGTGTGAACCAGTCCTATGCAAGTGAAAAGAAACCATTGGCTACTACATGTGTTTTAGAGGGGGTGTGTATTAGTTACGGCCCTCCTCGGTCAGGGCTGGGGTCTGCAGCAGTAGAGGAGATACAGCTGAGGAATTGAATATAACTAGTCTGAGGACATGAAGAATGGACAGTGTTTTTTCTCATTGCTGATGCAACAGTGACTACTACTGTCTGGTTGAGGTACCAACACGAGTAGCGGAGAAACACATAGAGCATAGCGTGATTCTCTGTAGTTTCTCTATAGGCCAGCGCAAAAGGTGGATTGTAATGAGAATTGGACGTGACTCAATTGTGAGCAAAGGGGAAAAATGCAAAATAAAATCCCTAATGCAATGACATACATGTGAACAAGTGTGAAATGTGTGTGTGTGTGTGTGTGTACCTGTTCTAGCTCCAGTAGTTTTTTCAACAGGAGCTCAGCCTTGCTGAACACAGTGAAAGAGTTTTCTGCTCCTTCAGGTAAACCCAGTCCGGTCTTACAGTTCTGCATTTCATCTACCGTCCTCTTCATCAGCTCGATTCTGTCTACTGCAGTCTGAGCACACGTACACACACACACACACACACACACAAAAGTAAATAATTTAAACCATTTAATGATGTCTGAGACATGTTTTATTCAAAAATTACACAAGTTTAAAGATATTATGCCCTACATAATAACACATGGTCCACGACTGTTCAAAAATGGTAATAAAATAAAAAATAAAATAAAATCAAAACACTTAGTCAGGTGTTCTCAGCAGATTTATTTGCACGTTATTGCATGTGTAAGCAGAATAAACTGTGCAAAAAATCAGTCAGTGGTGACATATTTGATCATATACACACCTTAAACTTGTCTTGAGTGATGCCCTGCTTGGAAGTAAGTGCTGTTTTGAGTTCTATCACGTCTTTCTCCATGATCTTCAGCTCAGACTCCATAGCATCTATCTCCTGTAAAGAAAGTGATGTATCTCAGAACAAACATTAAACATGTGTCTGTATAAACCACTACTGTTTGTGAGTGTATGTGGGTACTTACAGCCGAAGCATGTTCTAGTTTATTTAGGAGCTCGAGCAGGTTGTTCTGCATGTCCACCACACGCTGATCTGCTTCACTCAGCTCTTGCTGTAAGCTGCGCACATCACACACACTCGCCATGTCCTTCAACACGCTCTCGAATCCCTGCAACGTTCTCCGGATCTGCTCTGAGTCATTGAGAACCATCTACAGAGGAACATCATTGATTGGTTGTGATTGTATGGATATTTATATACGCTGAAGTTTCAATATTTCTGCAACTGAATGATTTTCTGTAGCTGAATGATTTCTTTATTTAGCTTGTTATGGGTTCAGAAATATGACCAATATCAATCTCAATTTTGTGGCATGGCCTTCAGATTCCTAGTTATTAATATTATTAACTTAAGCTTGTGACTTCCATAAAAATATGTCCATAAAAATAGGGCTTATTTGACTGCCCCCCATGAAAAGGCACATGGAACAGACTTACAGTTTTCAGAGATACGTGTATTAAAATCGTACAGTGTGAAGGAGTATGACCAAGGAGACTGTTACCTGTAGAGCATTAGCGTGGGTATCCAGGCATTTAGCAGTGGTGTAGGTACATGATGCATTCAGCCACGACAGAGATTCAGTAATCCAGCTTTGAGATCCCTGTACCATCTCCCCATGCTCCTGAATCCAACCTGGCATCTACACACACACATTTTCAGTCAAACAAAAAAAACAAAAACAAAGCTCAAGGCAAAGGAAGGCCAGTTCTTATCAGTTTCATATCTGATACATCTTTCATATGAGGATCATGTATTAACGGATTGTAAAAACAAGAAGTCAGAAGAGAAGCTGCTTAATATGGTCAGACTTGGGTACATGGTTATGGCACTGAAGGTCGGTTGGTTAGAATTGCGGCTCCGACAGGCAGCCACTGTTAGGCTGACCCTGCCTTCAAGCACACATATGACAAGCCACACGAAGCTACATGTGAACTCGCACAGGTGTCTGGAGGAATCCTGGAGATCACATATCACAGAGGGAAGAGACACTGTTCAACCTTGCCTCCCTCAAACGCGAACAACTGTGTTTGTGTGGACTTGCTAAGATTCAAAATCATACATTCGAACACTCCATAGATGTGTGCTAGTGCGCCACTCGAGAACCAGTTTTATTTATTTAAGCACATTTCATGCACAATTTGATTCATGAATAACAGTGTAAGGGAATTGATTTAAATATAAAAAGTTAATAACATAACTATACATCCTAGTATAAAATTACAAATTACACTGAATAAAATTGATTACAAGTAAAATGTGGAAATAATGTGCATCACAAACAAGTGCAAATGTTATAGCCTATAATTTCAGTCACTAAACCATAAAAATTTCCTGGACACTGGATTTAAAAATGGAAAAAAAAAACATTCAAAAGTGACCCAACTGAGTTTTTATTTTCTATATCTTTGCAATAAATTAATTTCGTCATTCAAGCTTCCATGAATTCCTCAATTAACTTGTTTTTGATCATCACAAATCCTTATTTCAGTTTTATATTTTTTACTTTTTTAATAAAAACCATTTTTGTATCACTACCCTTCTAATGCACAACATGGGTCAAAAATGACCCTTATGTATTTACTATGGAATTTGACAGAAACTACTGACATTTGTAAGTGTTTGTAGTCAAAAACATATTTACTGATCTTTTAAAAGACAACCAAAGATTAGGCTCTTCAATCTTGAATATGTCCAATACTATTTGCTTGCTCGCTGTTTACATATTCTAGTATAGATAGCTTTTATTAGCTAAGACAGTAAATACATGAATAACTGACAAATGTGCATATGAAAATATTCTTGAATGGATGAATATGGGTAATTTTTGACCCATGTTGTGCATTAGAAGGGGGTTTGCTTAGCTTGTGCATCAAAGGGTTAAGTCCATAAGAGCACAGATTTAGATTAAGTAATATAAGATTAAACAGCACCTTGCTGAGGAGAGTGGTCCTGTTTTCAGCCTGTTTGGAAAGACGTGTGTGCTGCTCTTGAGTGTGTGCCAGTTTCTCAGCAAAGGCCTGCATCTCCTCTTTCTCCTCACTCAGGTCCTGGAGCTCCACTTCCACAGCAGTGAGGCGAGAGTGTAAGCTGTCCAACTCGTCCCACACATACTACAAGGCGAAACACAAAGTTGTGGACACCCCACCTAATTATTGAGTTCGGTTTAAGCCACACCTATTGCTAACAGGTGTAAAAAACAATAGTATAAAATAATGATGCTTTTAACTTTGAGGCAACATTTTGGGAAAGGTCATTTCCTGTTCCAGTATTATTGTGTCCTATACACAAATACAGGTCCAGAAAAACATGATTTCACAAGTGTGGTGTGGGGGAACGCTAGTGGTCAGTACAGAATTCTGCTTTCAACCCCACGCAACACCTTCTGCATGTTTTTGGAAGGTAGGGGAAAACCAGATTACTCAGGAAAACCCAAGTTCATGAGAAAATGCTCACAAATAACAACTGTGGGTGATGATCGAACCCAGGTTCCTTGGACCTTTAATGAAATGAAGCACCCACTCTACCAGCTTTGCCACCATGTTGCAAAGGAAATGTTACTGAGTTCAAAAGAGTTCTCTTATTATAGTTCTAAAATAACTTTTTTTTTTACCACCTCTTATCTTGGTCAGGGTTGGGTTGGGTCTGTTTATTTCCAGAATCACTGGACGCAACACACTAACACACCCTGGACAGAACACCAATCCATCGCGGGACCTTGGCCATCCCCCCCACCCTCTCAGACATAGCCAGTCATGTCTGTGATGCCCAACCGGCCAATAGCACCTCTTGGGATTCAAATCCTGGACCCCAGTGGTAGTAGGCTAGCATAATTTACCTAATCACCAACTATAATAACATTTGTTAATATTTTCTTTTGATCCTGAGTGCAGAAGTGTTTTTTTTATCCCTAAAAGTATGTAAGTGATTCAGACCTTCTGAGAATTCTCAGCCTCTTGGACATTAGGACACTTTTTCAGCAGCCTGTTCTGAACTGCCTCCAGACCTGCATTAATCTCTGAGAGTTTAGCATTCAGTTGATATAGTGGCCCGCTCTTCTGCACTGCCTCCTTTACCTGAGAAAGAAAGATAAAAATAGAAATTGTATAAGACGATGATAAAAACACAACAGAGAGGGACAGATCTTTATCATTTATTTGTGGTATAAACAGATCATTAGAGGGTTGCGGTGGGATCACCTCAGAATCACTGGGCACAATGCAGTAACACAGCCCGGAAAGGACGACAATCCATAAATCAAACATTGATCCCGTGCCTTACCAGCCTGTCACTTATCCTTTTCTTGCATGAATAATTTTGCAAAACATACTGTATGAACTGGTAATTAAAGAGCTTATTATTTATTTTTACACCATTCCCCCGCTTCTACTTACTTCTAATTCCACAGCCTAATTTGAGTGAATAAGCACTGTAGATCTTTATTGATTCTGGGTTTGAGTGATATTCCAACTGGTTTTCTATTAAAATATTACGTCAGTGTGATAAAACAGCAGATGTTGGCAATGTTTTAAAGAAATAACAGGGGCACACACTGTTACAGCGGCACTGATAGGTGTAAGCTCCAGCAGAGGAACAACAGGAGGTCCAAACCAGTGAAAGCAGAAGCTGCAAGTGGCTCATCTAACAGCTCTAATTGGTGTATGTGTGTGTCTCTAATTATTTTTAATGTTTTAAATTAGATGAGTGAAGGACTTTTGCAGACAGAAGAAGCTGCCCATTAGATGTAAAACATACTATAATAGATTTTGAAGCCCTGTCAACCTCCTTCACTCAAGCACGGACAATTGTGCCTGTTCAGATGCCTGACAAGGTCAACAAGATTAATTCAAATGAAACCATACCTGGTTCTCTACTGCCTGTAACAAGGCAGGGACTTCCTGTAGCGGGCCCTCAATCTCCACAGGAACCAAAGAGTCCATACCCTGATATTTCACCTTTAGATTCTCCATGATGTGCTGCAGCACCACCTTCTGGGAGCACAGGTCTGAGTGAAGTTCCTACGAAGAGGATCAAAGGATTTTTCTTCTAAGCAATTAAATGTACTAGTGCCACAAAACACTTTTGCGCTTCGATTTCTTCACTTTTTCATGGCCAAAAGTATGTGGACACCTGCTCATAAGCTTGTTGGTCATTCCATTCTACTACCATGTGCATTAATATGCCTTCTTGCAGCCTTAACAGCCTCTTCTCTACCCTAGAGGCTTTCCATAAGATTTTTCTGGTGAAAACACCCTCTCAAACACTGGAATTGGAATTGCTTTCTTGTATTTCTTTAAACTGAAGCTGGCAAAAGAAGTTGTCATCTCTTGGTACAGCCCTTTAAATTATTCTTAATTATTCAAATACAAATGTGCACAAACAGTACAAGATAAACGTCTTACTAACCTACTTTATAGTAACATAATCACTTAAACAGCTCTTGAAGAAAACCACAACTTTCAGGATTTTCCTAGTAAAAAGATAAGCAATTACCCTAAAATAAAACCACAGGTTTCAATTGTCCAATTGAATGCCTAAAATACAAAGCAAAACAAGTACATTTAAAAAGTACAGCATTTTGCCTAGTTTAGCTAGACAATGATTCCTGCATTAATTAAATACACAAATATCAATCAAAAGCATTAATCTATTATGGTGCATCTTACCAGGTTTACATGTCTCTGTCAGGCTCTCGGCACCACCATAATGAATGCTGTTCAATCAGTTCACTCTAAATCCCTCTCTGTTTCTTGTTCTCTGTACTGCTAAGCATCAGCCCTCTTCACCTTTGAGCCCAGGCAGCAAATAATACTCAGCTCCCTCTATTCATATTGTAATGAGTTATTCGAGACTGAGACTGAGTCAGTGCTACGAACAAGACACTAAAACCGTTTATCCAGAATCAAACAAAGCTCTCAGCAATTAAAGAGCCACTGGATAAACAAAAGATGGGAAGTTTGTGTATATATCTACAGTGTATCACAAAAGTGAGTACACCCCTCACATTTCTGCAGATATTTAAGTATATCTTTTCATGGGACAACACTGACAAAATGACACTTTGACACAATGAAAAGTAGTCTGTGTGCAGCTTATATAACAGTGTAAATTTATTCTTCCCTCAAAATAACTCAAAATACAGCCATTAATGTCTAAACCACCGGCAACAAAAGTGAGTACACCCCTAAGAGACTACACCCCTAAATGTCCAAATTGAGCACTGCTTGTCATTTTCCCTCCAAAATGTCATGTGATTTGTTAGTGTTACTAGGTCTCAGGTGTGCATAGGGAGCAGGTGTGTTCAATTTAGTAGTACTGCTCTCACACTCTCTCATACTGGTCACTGAAAGTTCCAACATGGCACCTCATGGCAAAGAACTCTCTGAGGATCTTAAAAGACGAATTGTTGCGCTACATGAAGATGGCCAAGGCTACAAGAAGATTGCCAACACCCTGAAACTGAGCTGCAGCACAGTGGCCAAGATCATCCAGCGTTTTAAAAGAGCAGGGTCCACTCACAAAAGACCTCGCGTTGGTCGTCCAAAGAAGCTGAGTGCACGTGCTCAGCGTCACATCCAACTGCTGTCTTTGAAAGATAGGCGCAGGAGTGCTGTCAGCATTGCTGCAGAGATTGAAAAGGTGGGGGGTCAGCCTGTCAGTGCTCAGACCATACGCCGCACACTACATCAAATTGGTCTGCATGGCTGTCACCCCAGAAGGAAGCCTCTTCTGAAGTCTCTACTCAAGAAAGCCCGCAAACACTTTGCTGAAGACATGTCAACAAAGGACATGGATTACTGGAACCATGTCCTATGGTCTGATGAGACCAAGATTAATTTGTTTGGTTCAGATGGTCTCAAGCATGTGTGGCGGCAATCAGGTGAGGAGTACAAAGATAAGTGTGTCATGCCTACAGTCAAGCATGGTGGTGGGAATGCCATGGTCTGGGACTGCATGAGTGCAGCAGGTGTTGGGGAGTTACATTTCATTGAGGGACACATGAACTCCAATATGTACTGTGAAATACTGAAGCAGAGCATGATCCCCTCCCTCCGGAAACTGGGTCGCAGGGCAGTGTTCCAGCATGATAATGACCCCAAACACACCTCTAAGACGACCACTGCTTTATTGAAGAGGCTGAGGGTAAAGGTGATGGACTGGCCAAGCATGTCTCCAGACCTAAACCCAATAGAACATCTTTGGGGCATCCTCAAGCGGAAGGTGGAGGAGCGCAAAGTCTCGAATATCCGCCAGCTCCGTGATGTCGTCATAGAGGAGTGGAAAAGCATTCCAGTGGCAACCTGTGAAGCTCTGGTAAACTCCATGCCCAGGAGAGTTAAGGCAGTTCTGGGAAATAATGGTGGCCACACAAAATATTGACACTTTAGGAACTTTCACTAAGGGGTGTACTCACTTTTGTTGCCGGTGGTTTAGACATTAATGGCTGTATATTGAGTTATTTTGAGGGAAGAATAAATTTACACTGTTATATAAGCTGCACACAGACTACTTTTCATTGTGTCAAAGTGTCATTTTGTCAGTGTTGTCCCATGAAAAGATATACTTAAATATCTGCAGAAATGTGAGGGGTGTACTCACTTTTGTGATACACTGTATATATAAACAAAGGACTAGACTTATACAGACAGTGACGATTATCCTCATAGCCACATAGATAAACAGTGAGTGAATGAAGCTGGCATGCAGCCTGGGAATAACTTCTGCTCAACGGTGATTTCCTTTCTATGAGCGAGCCTTATTCATACCAAACAATTCCCCTGGTCGAGGTGGCCGTTACTGTCTCATTGTAACCATGTAACATAAAACTAATAGCCGTGATTGCTTTGGATCATCTCAGTAACAAAATAATCTGAAAACGTCCAACAATGCAACATGCGGTTGCAGCCTTCTTAAAGAAATAATACTAGTTAAAGGTTATTAGTAATAAGATCAGAGGCAAGATGGTGCAGCTAGTAAAGAAGGTGATTTAAAGCAACATGGTTCCTGGGTTCTCTAATCACTCTAAGGAAATACATGCAGAAGGTGAATAGGCTAAAGTTGCCCCTGGGTGTAAATGAGTTACTGAATGAGTCCAGGGTGAATTCCTGTCCTGTGCTCTGTGTTATGCTGTATGATAAACTACAACCCTGTTCTATTTAATCAGTAAGCATGTGGCCATGCCACAAATTTGAATGATCTTAACATCACTTATTCACACCAATTAGGGATGCAATTGATGCAAAATTGTCCAAAAACCCAAAATAAACTTTGAATACAGAAACGGTACGAATTATCAATACATGGATACAATCATCAACAGATCTTGTGATCATTGTTATTCCTACAGTGAACCAACCTGGAGTCTTACTGTGTTGGGTTTTTGTTCAAGGTCTGTTAACAGAGTCACTGCAGCTACAAGCCATTCCTGAACCCTCTGTAGCTCCTCAAGTGTCTTCTTCCTCTCCTCCATCTCCACCTGCACTGCCCTATGCCCCCGAGTACTGCAATCCTTTAACCTGCAGGACACACAGATCAACGATGTTATAATATTTGGAAAGTTTATCTAAACATATCTCAGTGTTTCTAGTGCCAAACCTGCTGCAACATTGACCGAAATTAAGCGGTTGGTTCAAATAAAAGAACAAATTACTATAGTAATGACTGTTAAGATTAAGGCCAATTAGAATTCAAACTACTCAGCAGATTCCAGTTTTACATGAAAACAAACTGCCCAAGCACTGTCTGCTAAAGTAACTAAAGTGTCTTGAAAGCTGAGACTGCACAATATTGTTCTGCATAAGCTATTTGTTTCTGGCAAAATGTACCTTTCTTTTATGTACATTTACATGTACCTCATTAAGTATTTAGTGTAGGTAATTAGCAACAGCCAGTTTTATGCATCATTTCTTCCATCTTTAAAAACCAGGTGTAAATTAGCCACGGCTGTCCATAAAGACCTTAGACATAGTTTGACTTTAGTTTGTTGTGGAGGAACTCAAATAGCCTGACCTTAACCCCACTAACCTGTAACATTAATTGTATACATACTTTTAGTGTTACTTTTAGTGTCCCTTTGCATGGTTAGTTACAACCTTTGTAACGTGTTGGCAGCTGTTCAAGACCCGCTCCACATTCTGAGTAGTGTCCCTAAGGCGCAGTCTAGTTTGACCGGAGACACAGCAGCATGTGGATGTGTCAACTGAGAGGTCACCTGTGCCTTCTATCCCTCTGCACTGCCTAGTTTGGCAGGCAGGTGGGGTATGAGGTCCAGTTATGTGTGAGCTGTCAATCTCTTTTGTTTGACAGACACCTGCGCCTTATTAGTATTGATAATTGGCAAGGCAGAAGGACATGATTCTGTAACCAAGCCACTCCCCTAAGACACATCACACTGTTCAACAAATCATATTTTTAAAGGCTGTGTAGGGTGCAATAGTTTTAGCTTCCAAAAATTACAGTGAAGCGATTTCCAGTCCTCTGCACCAGTTCCTTGAAGCCTCTTTTGAGCAGTGAATGAGTTTATCAGTGGCTGGGTTTATCCACATTGCATGCACGGGGCAAACCGAACAAAAACGTATCATTGATTTATCTGTCATTAATCCTTGATGTCTGACCTGTAATAGCGCTCTTGCATAGTTTGCAGTTGCTGGCACAGTGAAATGGGCGGAGCTTGTTCCAGGTCAGGTGGGACTCTCATTAGCCTTGCAGCACGTAACTCCAGCGCAGACATAGCTCGCTGCTGGCAGTCCAGTCTGTCCTGGTACTGAGTCCAAAACTGCAGCAGATCATGTAGCTCCTCCCCTGTAGCCTTCTGTACGATGCTTTCCTGCAAATCAGCCTCCAATTGGTTGAGCACAATAGAGGCTTTCTCCATCTGTAAAACAAGGATGCGAATTATAAATAAAGACTCTGTCAAGGAAAGAGTGGTTGATGAAAATGAAACTGGAGGCAGGTGGCAGGTCACTAAGAACTGTTAGTAGGTGAATGGGCTAAGTGTGTGATGCCCAGTATAATTATATAATAATTTTTTCCAATAATTTTTCCATGTATCTGATATATTTCTTATGCAATTAACATATTTGAAGTGTTTTCTTTTGACTGACACTCTTTCCGATGCTGATCCATTCCTGTGCCCTCTGTCCCGAGTGTGCTAGGAGATCTCTTGCACATCGCCGCAGTCTAGCCACCTGACACCAAAGGGAGCCCACAGCATCGTCCCTGTTAGCACGACAACCCTGAACTGAACACCATTCCGACAGTTCTTTCAGTCTGCCAGGAAGGATGTCTACCTCCTCAACCAATGTCTGAAAACAACAACAAAACACACACACACACACACACACTTTGCTTTAACAACAAAAATGGTCAATTTTATATGTTCAGCCTAAACACAAATGGAGTGTTTTTTCTACATTACCTTTAGTTTCTCCTGCTGGTCAGAGCAGTCCTTCTGAGATGTGATTTTTTTAGTAGCACACTCGGCTAAAATAGTTTCCAAATCCCTGATTCTTTGGCAGAACACTTCATAGCAGGTACGGGTGTTTCTCTGGCGGTTAACACACCTGGCAGGTGATAAATATTATTTCTACACAAAACTGTAAGACGTAAGTCTTATCTATAACTGATCTTTTTAAAATTCTATTTATGCATTTCCCTTTTTTTCCCAATCTAATGTGTTTTTTATCCAATTACCCATCTGTAAATCCTGACTGAGAATGGCCATATCTAACATCACAGTAAAAACCCTTCTCTAAGATTCCTTGAAGGTTATCGGCCAAATGTTTTTACAGCGACCTATGGCAGGTTAGCACAGACAGCCCTACTGCATATAGACCGTCATTCTGTGTCCCGTGCCACACTTCATCCTGCAAGTTGTGTCAGTTATACCAGTGGTCCTTCACCACTGGGTCATTTATTACCGGGTTGCACAGAAAAAATTATAAATTAGAGATCGCTACAAAAGCAATACAAAGACTGCTTCCATTTCCAACATTCTATCTTTGAGAGGCGGATTTTCTGCAGTGATGGCAACCAAAACAAAGTTAACGAGTAGACTGGACAAAGGGAACACACTTCGGGTGTTATTGTCTCCTATCACCCCTAGGTGGGAGAAAAATAAAGCTCAGGGTTCCCACTGATTTTCCAACACTGGTGAGTAGTATTGTTATGCACTTTGTGTTTTTTATTGTGCTCGTTGTATAATTTAATGTTATTACCGCCTATGCCAATCAGTGAAACTTTATCTTATATGAAACAGGTTTGTGGTGCAAAAAAGGTTGGGGACCTCTCCGCAGTGGTGCACTACTACCGAACTGTTCATGAACAGAGAACTGTTCATTCTCTAAATAACATATTAGGAACCCATTTACTAAAAATGAAGTGCTTAGTTCAATCTACATACGCTGACCACTCAAAAAATAAGCAACACATACCTCTCAAAAGCTTCTAGTCTGAGCTGGGCCTGGGCTTTAACTGTGGCAACTCGAACCAAGAGATGACTTAGAATTGCAAGTTGAAAGTCTTCTATCTTCTGTGTTAAAAACAAGGGGTGAAAGGGAGCAAGAGCTTGAAGCTGGGTGACATGGGATTGGAACTCTGAGTCTAGAGTTGATAAGGTCTGTAGGATGTCCTTCAGCATCTCTGAACAGCTTCTAGGTGAGCATAGCGATGGGAGAAGGATTGACTCAATCCTCTGAAGATATTGACTGGTACTGGCAACCGCTCTAAAATAGTTTTTCAACATCTCATTTGCTTTTGAAAGATTCTCCTGGAAAGAGGACAAAGATCAGATATAAAAATTACAGCATTAGAATTGAAATGCAGAACATACTGCATTCATTTAATAATTTAAGAAAATCAATATCCATTTGGGATGCATATGTCTTACCATTTTCTTCTCATAGTTGTCTAATACCATTATTGCCAGGTCTGCAAGATATTTTGACTTTCGAGGCCCCTGTTCAAGTCCAACTCCATTTTTGTTTAATAGAACTTCAAGAACTTGCATTCTGGCTTCAACATCCCTCTTAATATTGAGAATTTTTTTAAGTTCACTTTTAACCGCTTCATGATTAGGCTCCACCACACAAGGCTTCTCCAGCACTCCATTCACCTCGTTCAGAAAATGAAGTACTTCTCTTTCCTCTGAGGGATAATGGACTCCTTGAAGAACGTCCCATTCGACCGTTTGAAGGTTATTTTGAATAGCCATCTCCCAGGTGTTGAGACTTTCAAGATTTTGTTTGAGTCTCATTTGTTCAGCAGTCAGCTGAGACGGGTGAAGGTCAGATGAGATGTTTTCAAGTTCTTGTGATGCCTCCTGATTAAGAACTTTAATAAGAGGAATTTGGCTAAGCAGAGACTGACAAATTTTATAACATTCCTTTTTGTCAGTGCTTTTGTCTTTAGTTTTAGGGACCTGGAGCTCAATATTTTCTTTTAGATCTTCCACACGTTGTCTAAGGCTGAGGAACCTTTCATGACTTTGAGCTCTAACATCCAAGGCATTGATTCTATTGTGGATCTCAGAGATCAAACATAGCAACTCTTTCCTCTTGTCCTCTGAGCAGTGAGTTACGTGCTCCACCTGGTGCTTGTGCTCTACAATCATGCATTTAATTGGTTCAACAGTAGACAGAGAATTTTTAGTAACAGGGAATATATGTTCTTTCACATCTACCACTATTTGTCTCAAGCTCTGCTCTAAGGAAGTGACTTTCTCATTTGATGAGTCTTGATTCTGTAAAATATTTGCAATCTCCTTACTGCAAGTTTTCTCAAAAGTGATGATGCCTTTTATGTCCTCCTGAAGCTTGGAGAGTTTTTCATATAGCCATGTGTTTTCAGAGATGCTAAGCTCAGAAGCGATGTCTTTACTCTTCATCAGCAAAGCCTCTGTGACGGCAAACTGTTTTTCTGCATCGCAAAGTGCATCCTGACTTTGTTGTAACCTTTTATCGAGATCTGCTGCGCTCAGGCTTTGACAATCCTCTCTTCTCAGAGATTCCCTTAGAAGATGGCCAAGAATCCAGGAATCCACTAGTGCCATCTGCTCTGAAATCTTTTCCCGAGTCTGAAGACTTAACTGGATCTCCTCCATGGCCTTGTTTAACTTCTCTGATGTTGTTTTTGACAAAAACTTCAATGTTTCCAAAAAATAAGTAACCATAGGAACATCAGCTTGACCAAGCTCAGGAATCAAGTCTGTTACCTCCTCTATCAGAGTTTCTAACTGTGCCTGCTTAGAGTTCATCTCTGAACGGAGCTTCTTTAGATCTTTGATCTGCCTGTGGACCTCTTCTGGAAGCAGGGACACCTTCCGTTGCCTGCTTTCAATGTCACGCCCTGTCTGCTTAGCCCAGGCCAGGGCCTCCGTTACAACTTTGACAATTTTGGCCATGGTTGGATTGCTGCTGGTTGGGACTGAGCAAGCCAACTGCTCACTTAGCAGATCCAGCTGATCCTTGACACACCATAAGCCTTGCTCTATATTGGAGGCTTCAGTCTTGAAGGTACATTCTTTAGAGAGGGCACCAAATCTTTGCTGAAGGTCAAAATAGCTTTGCTGTGCAGCTGTAAGGTCAGCACTGAGCTCAATCATATCTTGTGTCCTCTTGCTGTCCCAGTGAACAACTGAAAACCTTGATGTTCTTATGAAAACCTTCAGAAGTTTCTCTACATGGTCTTTTAAAGTATCAATGTCCTGTAGAAGGCTGAAACTCTCTTTTGTGTAAGAGCTGACATGATGTACGTTTTTCTCTGTAGATTTTTGTAGCTGCATCCATTTGCACTGAATGATGCTGAGTTGTGACTCTGCTTCTGCTCGCTCGGGTTGGCTGAGGTGGGTTGATAGTTGGGAATGTATCTGAATAAGCTCTCCCAGAACTGTCCTCTCTTGTTCCATAGTCCTCAAAAAGGAGCGCAGTCTCTGCTCCTCAACAAAGCTACTTTCAACTGGATACCTTTATACAGACAATTCAAAAAGAATCATTGTGAAATTGGTTTTATATTTTTATCAGTTTTACACTTTGAAACATAATTTAATTGATACAGAAGTTGTGCATTTATAATATTTTACAACGTTTAGTCCGATGAGTAGAAAGCCAATTGCTATTTTTATAATTTGTTGTTTGACATTGGTTAGGGTTAGGAGGTCAGTGTCTAACAGCAGATACAATTGCAATGCAATACAATTCTGTCCGACATCCAAACCCACAGACACTGCCAATGGTGTACTGAACAGTAATCCAGCTGAAATTTGAAACTGGATCTCAGTACTGGTGTGTTAGTGGTTTAGAACGTTGCTCCACCCAAGCACCCCAGAATGGATTTTCGAAAGATTTTAAAAATGAACTATATCACAATATGAATTGCTGCACAAAGCTTGTATTGCATACATTGGAACTAGTCAGGTATATCCATTTCTTTTTGCATTTTCCCCCCAATTTTCCTCCCAATCTAGTCGTATTCAATTACCCGATTGCACTATGCTTCCCCCCTACTGATGTTGACCTCTTCTCCTGACCGAGGAGAGCCGTGACTAACACAGCTTTGCATACGGAGAGACACACCCTAATCACATTATCCCCTGTCTCTGTGCAGGTGCCATCAATTAGCCAGCAGAGGTCATAATTGCATCAGTTTTTTTAAATTTTTATTTTTTAATTTTATTTTTATTTTTTATTATTATTTTTATTTTATTTTAGCACGTCCAATTTCGTCCCATCTATCATCCTCTCATTAGTGCGGATTCCTGCTCCTGATTGGGGCTGACGAGGCCGTTCCACGTCTCCTCCGAAACGTGCACAGCCAATCGACCGTCTTATCACCCACACTTGACGAGTGTAGCGTGGCAGAGTACTGTGCACGGAGGATCACACACTCCGCCACACCCCCTCCCGTCTCCATGCAGGCGCCACCAACCAGCCAGCAGAGGGCGCAACCGCCCCGTTCCTGAGAGAGCATCCCCTACGGTCTCAAGTCCCGCCCCCCACCCGGACAACCGGCCAATCGTTGTCCATAGCCGCCCAGCCTCGACCGTGAAGGCAGAGCTGGATTCGAAACGACGCTCCTTCGAAATCCAGCTCTGGTTGCAGCGCGTGTCTTTTACCGCTGCGCCACCTGAGCGGCCATAATTGCATCAGTTTTGAGGAATCCCCTTCGGCACCCTCCCTGAGAATGAGCCAATCATTGTTCGTGTAGGTGCCCAGCCTGCCGGTAGTAGAGCTGAGATTCGAACTGACGAGTTTGACATGTCAGCTCTGGTGTACTAGCGTGTTTTACTGCTGTGGCACCTGAGTGCCCTCAGGTATATCCCTTTATTGACAGTGGACCTACATACTAAGATAGGCTTTATCTATGTCTAAAAAATGTTCCTAAATACTCACATCCTTAGGGACTCCAGTTCAGCTTTCAACTTCTCAAGAGTACCTCTGGCTTTCTGCTGCTGTCTATCATAGTCAATAACTAGCTGCAATTGTGCCTCCTTGGAATGGAGGGTCCCAGTTGCATCCCATAATGCCTCAGTCCACTGGCAACTTAATCGCTGCATAGCCTCAGGATCATGGACTGAGCCATTGGCAACGAGGCTGACGTCACCATTAGCATGATTTTGCTTTGAAATGAAAGAGATCTGCTTCTGAGCACTTTGTCTACAACACTGAGACATAAAAGAACACATTTTAAGCAAACAATCAAAGCAGTGGCAAAAATTTAAAGATATATTTAAAAAAAAACGCTAAGTTACTTACCTCAGCCTCCTCTACTTGTTTAGCCATGTCTATAGGGTTAAGCACGGCGGGGAGGCTGCGACAACTCAGAATGCGAAACAACAGTCTGTTCAACTGAGCTTCAAGGTCAGCAACAGAGGTGTTAAGAACCTCCAAGGGGTCTTCAAGAAGCCTGCTCTGTGGTCCCAAAAACATTAAATTAAAAAGTTAGGTGACAAGGTGCATGTGTATCTTGACCAATTTTAACATAAGTTTAGTACATTTGAAAAGATAATGCTGACTCTCAGGTAGATTAAAGATATAATGCAATAGCCTTAAGTTCAATTCTCAGCGATGCTTTCAATCTGGATGAGTGTCTAACAGACACAATTAATTCGAGTGGAAGCTCAACAGAGTTTTATTGCAGAAATGCAACCTCTGTTTTCTGATTGAGGCACCTGTATAAATGTTGAATGATTCACAAAGGGCATAATGTGACTCTCTGTATGTGATACGACTCTCTGTAAGACTTAAGCCCTGGTATAAAAGTATAAAGTAGTGGGGGGAGAATGATAATCTGTGGTTCTTCTTAGCCAGAAATAGCAGAAATGTTCTAGAAACAAAGCTTAGAAACATGGGAGATTAATAAAGGTGTACATTATAACTGGGGTGGAGACAGGACTAAGTAGAACATTGTAAAGTTGTGAATGTTAGAGGCAAACAAACAGCAACTTGACAGGGCTGCCATCAGTAACTATACCTAGAATGTCTACCTAAATAATACGTGTATCTAAATAAATTAACCAATACTTACTCTGACAAAGTAGGCATAACAATTGTTAAAACATATATTATTGATTTAAGATCATATTTCCATTTAAAACAACAATCAGCACTTAAAAACATAATTTCTTACCTCGATTAGCAGACTACTTGGCCTCTTCTTAGACATCTTTTCAATTTCGATAAAAACTGCATTCATTGTGGGACCACGTGGCTCTTCATCCTCTAACAGATGTAACTGACTTTCACTCCCTTCAGCTGAGACATCCAGACCAGAGGCCTTTGATTGGTCTTCCAATTGAGCCTAGTTGGAAAAAAACATACAGCACACACACAAATGAATTCAATACAATATCATAAAATGATGTAATTTATGAATATGACAAGTATTTGTTTCCTTGTATAACAATACACAATGTTCAGGTTCAGATAATAACACACATGCTCTGAGAGTGTGAAATGACAGCAGAGGTTCTCAACTTTATGGTCAGCTGGGCCACATTGGTGCATGAGTAAGTTCTAGCTGCAAATTGTCCACAGGTTTGAGGTTGAGAACTGCTGCTATATATAACATACATCATAGGCAGTCATGATTTACAGCAATGAAGCATTAATGAAGATTAAAAACCAAACAGAAAAACATGCATGAAGTTATAGTTAATGTATTGATGCAATGATCCACAATTTTACTCTACACAGTATGGCCAAAAGTATGGAAACAGCTTTTCTCATTGTTTTTTATTTATTTATTATGTTTATGCATTTTCTCCCCTTTTTCATTTTGGCCATATAGTGTATTTATTCATTAATGTCTCATTTATGGCATCCCTAGTTTCAGAAATTATGTCATAATTAACAAGTAAGACAATCAAACAAACAAAACAGAACCAGAATGATGTATTGATCAGATGCAATGTCTATGCAAATGAAGATCCACAATGCAAAAAAATGTCCACTGTGGTAAACATGCAGGTATCAGATATCAAACTATAGGTGAGACTTCCATGCCAGACACATCTGTGGAGGGATGCATGCAGCTTCCTGTTACCTGAACCAAACTGATGCTTTTATTCTGAGCCAAAACGTCTGCGGATTTTAGATCCACATCAGACCAGATCTCTTTCTTAGGCTGTTCCTGACTGATGAGAGTCTTCTCCTCGATGCTCACTTCATCATCTAGTTCACTGATTTGTTGGACCTGAATACTCTCAGATGATTTCCCAGATGATGCCAGCAGTTCCAGCTCAAAATCAGTTTCATCCTTACTTTGCAAAACTGGTAGAGTAGGTTTAGGTAGATCTTCTGCAGGTATGGGGCTAGCAGATACAGTTTCAGATACTTCACCATGCTGTAGTTCAATATCTTTTTGTGGAATAGGTGGTGTTAGTTGTACAAGAGGTATTTCAACAATTTCTTCTTGTGTTGTGGACTCCTCCAGAACAGCAAGACAACATTGTGATGTTGTTTTTTGTAGTTCCTCTAGTTCAGCTGGTATTATTTCAACATCAGTTTGATCCTTCCTTTGCTGAACTGGCAAAGTAGGTTTTGCTAGATCCTCTTCAACAGTGGGACTGACTGCAGATGCTTTCACATGCTCCAGTTCAATATCTTTTTGTATCAGAGATGGAGTTAGGTGTGCGAGAGGCTCCTCAACAATTTCTTCAAGACCACTTGCTGAAGATGTTGTTTGTGGCTTTTCTAGCTCAACAGGAATGATCTTTAAATCAGT
Organism: Trichomycterus rosablanca; assembly: GCF_030014385.1. NCBI lineage: Eukaryota > Metazoa > Chordata > Actinopteri > Siluriformes > Trichomycteridae > Trichomycterus > Trichomycterus rosablanca. Next base: position 12,420,770 of record NC_085992.1, read on the forward strand.
TTGATCCTTCTCCTCTCTCAGTGGTGGAGCTGGTTCAATTACATTATCCTGTACCTCTGATTTTGGAGTTTCAGGTTTGACCGAAGTCTCTTCTATGTCTAGGAGTACAAAGACAACTGAGGGGGTATCACATTCGTCACGTTCCCGTTTTACTGAACTCTCTACAGATTCTATTTTTGTCACAGTCCTGTCATCATCAATGAGGCTGCTTGGTGAGGTTGGCTGGTTTGGTGGCACTTCTAGCTCAAGTGGAACAATTCTGAGATCAGTTTGATCATTCTTCTCGCTCACTAGTGGAGCTGGTTCCATCACATTGTCCTGTACCTCAGATTTTGGAATTTCAGAAGGTTTAATCATAGTCTCTTCTATTTCTTGAGATTTAGAGATGACTGAAGAAATATCCTGATTAGCTGAGCTTGTTTGTTCTATTTCTTGGGGTTCAGAGACAGCTGAAGGGGTATCACATTCATCACGTTCCCGTTTTATTAAATTCTTGTCAACAGATTCCAATTGTGTCACAGTCCTGTCATCATCAATGAGGCTGCTTGGTGAGGTTGGCTGGTTTAGTGGCACTTCTAGCTCAAGTGGAACAATTTCAAGATCAGTTTGATCATTCTTCTCGCTCACTAGTGGAGCTGGTTTCATCACATTGTCCTGTACCTCAGATTTTGGAATTTCAGAAGGTTTAACCAAAGTCTCTTCAATTTCTTGAGGTTCAGAGATGACTGAAGAAAGGACCATTTGTTGTGATGGTTTTACATCATCCTCCAAAGCTTCAGTTTCTTGGGGTTCAGAGACAACTGAAGGGGTATCACATTTTATATTCTTTTCAACAGCTTCTACTTGTGTCACAGTCCTGTCATCATCAATGAGGTTGCCTGGTGTGGTTGGCTGATTTAGTGGCACCTCTTGCCCAAGTGGAACAATTTCACGATCAGTTTGATCATTCTTCTCGCTCACTAGTGGAGCTGGTTCCATCACATTGTCCTGCACTTCAGATTTTGGAATTTCAGGTTTAGCCATAGTCTCTTCAATTTCTTGAGGTTTAGAGATGACTGAAGAAATATCTTGTTCAGCTGGGCTTACTTTTTGGGCCAATGGTAGAGATGGTTTTATCATACCATCCTCCAATGTTTCTGTTTCTTGGGGTTCAGGGACAACTGAAGAGGTATCACATTGATCATATTTGTCTTTTAATAAATTGTCTTCAACAGCCTCAACTTGTGTCACTGTCCTGTCTTCATCAGTGAGGCTACTTGGTAAGGTTGGCTGGTTTAGTGGCATTTCTAGCTCAAATTGAACCATTTTAAGGTCTGCTTTATCATCTTCTTGCTGAATTTGTGGAGTAGGTTCATGAAGCGCATCTTTAAGTTCAGTACAAACAGCTTCAGAGAATTTCTCCTGTTCTGTTTCATTTTCTTCCTTTATGGGTGGAGTTGGTTCAGTCACACTTTCTTGTACCTGGGACACAGAAACTTCAAACCCTGTATCACTTGTAATTGTGCGATTTTTCATTACATCAGATGTAGGATGGACCAATGTCTCCTCCGTGTTTTGTTCTTGACATACCACTGACACAGCATTACCTTCTACTTCATTTGCTTTTTGTCCTACTGGTGTAGTTGGTTCTACATAATCTTCCTCAACAGCTTTTTCTTGTGTCACCGTCTCTTCCAAAGAAGTGCTGCTTGAACTATGGCTGGTTCCTTCTTTGGAGACTTTGTCAGAAATACTTTTCTTCTCTTTTGTTCTTGTTGGTGGAGTTGGTATCACTGTGTCTTTTATTTCCTGGATTTTGGAAACATCAGAAATGGTTTCACTTTCAGTTGGGATTGCTTTTTGTCTCACTGGTGGAGTTGGCTCTTCCAGAACAGCTTTCACTTCACTGACAATTTCTTTAGATTCTTCCATTATCAGATCTCCACCATGTGTGGGTTCTACCAACATCTCCATTTCTTGAGGTTTAGAACCCCCCAAAATTTTGTCACTTTCAATATGACTTGCTTTTCGTCTCACTGGTGGAGTTGGTTTTACAAGATCCTCACTCGCCACGTCTGTTTCATCAGGAACCTTTTTGATGTCTTTCCTTCTTGTTGGTGATGTTGGTGTCACTAACATCTCATTTATTTCTTGGGGCTTGGAAGTCACTGAAATAAGGTCAGTTACAGTTTGACCTGCTTTTTGCCTTTCAGGTGGAGTTCGTTTTCCTAGATCCTCCTCAGCAGCTTTATCTTGTGTCAGTTTTTTCTCTAGATCAGTGCTGGCATAAATACTGCTAGCGATTTCTTCAGAAATGGAGTCTGTCACATTTCTGTTGTCTTTCCTTCGTGTAGGAGGTGTGGGTTTCACCAATGCTTGGTCCACTTTTTTGGGTTTGGAATCCACTGAAATAATGTCACTGTCTACTTGGCTTCCCTTTCTTCTCATTGGTGGAGTTGGCTTCTCAACAGATTTATATTCTGCCAAATTACTTTCAGAATAACTTAGTTTGCCTAAATTTCTGCTAGCTCTTCTCCTTACTGGAGGGGTGGGTTTCATTAGTGTCTCATCAATTTCTACTTGACTTGTTTTTCGTCTGACTGGTGGAGCTGGTTTTACAAGAAACTCTTCACTACCTTTGTCCTGTATCAATGTCTTCCCCAGATCAACTATGCTAGAACTTCTGCTGCCCATAGGGTCAATATTTCTGCTGCCTCTCCTTCTTGATGGAGGTGTGAGTTTTATCAATGTCTCTTCCATTTCTAGGGATTTCACTGAAATACTGTCACTTTGTACTCTGCTTGTTTTTCTTCTCACAGGTGGAGTTAGCTTTACAATAGGCTCAACAGATATTTTTTCACTGGTCTCTTTCAATTCGGGAGAATATTTTTCCTCCACTCCATGGTGTTCCGCTGGAAGTTCTGGATGGATTTTCAGATCTGGTGAAAAACCTTTATCTTTTCGTCTCCTAGTTGGTGGAGTTGGCTGAGAATCAACAACAAGTGGCAGGTTTTCTTCTCCCAATGTTTTACGTCTTCTGTTTGGTGGAGTTGGGAGAACCTCAGCACCAGGTACCTGGATTTCAGTATTTGGTGATATTTTATCAACATATTCGCATTGTTCACCTAAAGCAACAGGAAGAACATGTCCCATCTCTGACTGGACATCTAGATTGAGTAACAAGCTATCAGTTTCTTTCCGTCGCCTTGTAGGTGGAGTGGGTTTGCTCTCACCAACTGACGTTTTTATCTTGTCATCTACTATTTCTACCTCCTCAGTAATGAAACCTAATTTCTCACTTGTGATGGATTCTCGTTTCTGTCTAGGTGGTTTGACTGGTAATATTCTCAGGACCTCTGATTGTTCTTTTCCTTTGAGTGTGTCATCAACTTCTTGACGAACTTCTTCTGTAACTGCAGGTTTTGAATCTTCTGGTTCATTTGTGGCAGCATCCATGGTTGGCACAGTTGCCTCCCATGTATTTGGTTCTTCGTGTATCTCTAGACCCTCGCGTCTTTCCAGAATGATATATCTAAGTTGGATCTCACGAGGACCATTATCCACATTCCACTGCTCTAAAACAAGTGGCTCCAATATTCTATGGGCTTCATGTGGGTCACTGTCTCTCGTCCAGGTTTCCTCTTGCTCAGCAATGGCAGTAATTAGGTCATTGTTTCCTGGAGTAATGTCTGTAGTCATTTGGTTGTTACTTATTTGTGAAACAAGTTCTGGAGTTTTCTCACTGCTTTCACTGGAGATTTGCAACTGATCTGCTTCAGTGGATGCCGTTTTCAATAATTCTTTATCCAGACAGATTTGACTGTCAGATAAAAGTTCTTTTCTTGTTTCTTCTGGCTCTTCAGTATTTGAAACGGGCCTATTCATACTTTCCGCTTGTAGAAGTGATGTCTCATTGTCGGTATCCACAGACACATCTAAGACCTCATTAGTATGAATATGTACCTTGTGTATATCTAGAATTACCTCTGCAACTTTATTTTTTTGTACCTCACTGTCCTCATCCAAATGCTCACTTGTATCAGATGTAATTTTATCAAACAGTATTTTCTCTGTAGCAGATTCTAAGTAACTCTGATCACTCTCTGTCAGTGGACATTCAGATTTAAGGGACTCTTTGGGTTTCTCCTGAACAGATGTCTCATAGTACTCAAGTTCTTCACTCAACACAGGTTGCACCTTTTCACCTTCAGTCTGCTCTTTATTGTTTTCCACAATCATCCAGTCACACACTTTATGTTCTGGTGTTTGATTGTTTATAAAAATGCCAGATTCATCAACTTGTGTGGCTAGTTCAGACTCAAGCGTAATAGGAGGCACTCTGGGTGGTAAATCAGAGGTTTGATGAGTATTCATTTGTTGTTCTGTTGTGTTTTCAGAAGTCTTCTCATCATATGTTAGTGTAATTTTTGTTTCATAACTTTCAGATTCGGGGATTTCCATGGGTCTTTCTTCTAACAAGGTATCAATCTCATGTAGCTCTTCAGACAACATAGGCTGCATCTTTATAACCTGATCCTGTTCCATCTTAATTTGCTCACTCTCACTTATTATAGGACGACTTACAGAAACCGCAGATTCGCTTACATCTTCTTGTAGTTTAGAAGTCATGGCTGATGCTGACTTTGGCACATCATCTGTTTTAAATTCAGTTTCATGATCATCTACTCTTGGAACAGAGAGATGTTCTACTGGAGTGCCTTCAATATCTGTTACAAAAACAGCTTCACCCATCGTTGGGTCACTTATTTGATGGACAAAGTCAGTAACTGCTGATTCTTGCTGAGATGTCACAACCAGTGTTTTCAGCGACTCTTCTGAAGTAAGATACTCCGTATTTGGTGTCATTTCTTCTGATATAGAAGCCTCTTTTTGCAGAGTTTGAACCACTAAGCATGTATCATTATCTCTGGTACTTTGTTTGTCTATGTTCATTGGTGCAGGAATAATATCTTCTGTCTTTGCCCAATCAAGTTCAGGCTTTATAGTAGTAAGTGAAGTGTTTGGTACCTCAGTGGAAACCTGTCAAATAATTATTTTTAAATACAGATATAAAGATAGAAATTGGCATCTTCTCAAAACATAACTGCATCGGTATTCCATTTTTAATACAAGAAATAGGCTAACAAGTTAAAGGTACAGTAAGGCAAAGGTAAAGTACTGCTTATTAAAAAAGAATGTGTCTATTTGTGTATGTACATTACATCTTCAGATTTTTCTGATTTTTATACAGCCCAAAACTGATCATTGGTTTTTTTTAATATTCCTATCAATTATGGGAACATATAGTAGGTGTAAAAGTGGGTAAAAATACCCAGCCTAAGAAAAAAAGGCTGATGTTACATTACACTGAACACTGGAGTACCACAGGGCTGTGTACTGAGCCCCCTCCTGTACTCTCTTCACAAACACTCAAACATTGTTATTAAGTTTGCTGATTACATCACTAAGATAGGCTTGATCTTTAACAAAATTAACAAATTAGGAATATTTATTTATTTTACCATCCTTAAGCACAGTAACTGTTCTGTGCAACATCCCCTCAACTGCTTACAGTGCCAGATAATTAACTTGTAGTTTACCTTATTTAAGCACCTACAGGTTTGCTCCAAACTAAATTTCATTGTTCTTGCACAGTAACAATAAATATATCTTATCTCAGTTTCTTATATATCTTATCTTGAGATATCTCATGTTCAAAGCCTGACTGGCTACCAAACTTGTAATTATAACTTGTAATTTACTAGTATGTATAATTGTTCAGTTTGTCTGGTTTATCATAAGGGTGAAACATTTTTTGGGAGTAAGCTCGACAGAACAGAAATAAACTGCACTTTATTTTCTCCCAGTTTAATGACTGAGAATTTCTACCCTCTTGATGTCTCCAATATGGCACAACAACTACTACAACACATGATTCCTCTGCAACAGCAGTGTCTCTTTTAAATGGCAACTACGCAAGGCGACCGTCACCCTTCAGGATTCCTTTAGTATGAGTTTGAAGATGTCTAAATGTGTGTCTCTGATTGGTAGAGGAGATTGAATGGCCTTCTATCCTGCTAAGAACGCAATGCCAATTTTGAAATGACTGTGGCATCCCCAGAGATTTAACTTACAGTGTTACAGTGAAAGGACAAACATATTCTGTCTACAGTGTCTTTTAAAATACCACTCAGGTTTTCCAATTTACCTGAATGCTTTGAGCTTCCTTTTCCTTCTTCTCTGCATGATCCTGAGAAGTGAAATATGTGAATAAGTGAAACATTTAATTCATAACTAAGTGAGACATATAATATACACCAGTAAAATGTAGCAAATAAAATGCAATCACCTTCAGCTGCTGTGTAAGCTTATTAATTGTTGAATCAGCATCGTTTAATGCACTCGTTCCATCTTTGTCCAACTTCTCAGCAAGAACTGGACCCAGACAGTCCATAAGAAGCTGCTTATGAGATAGTGCCATCTGCAGGTCCTTCTGCATATTTGCACCTTCCTCTAACATGGTCTGAAAAATAATGACACAATATAACTGTTAATTCTGGCTTCAGCAGAGACCAGTAGCTTTATCTTGAGCAGAATTTACCAGAATGTGTATTTTTTTCAGTTGAATTCTATGTAATCAATGGATTAGTGATATAGGCTTCTTGAGTAAAACCTTGTAAACACATTTGCTGGTTGGAAACGTCAGCGAGAAAGGCATGGTAGATAAATCATTTGCATAAAGCTAAGCTCCTCTTGCCAGTGCACTGGAAACAAGATCTGGAAACAGGAATAACCCATATAGGGCACCAAACGACAGGCTTTGGCCATCCCCTTTTCAGACATAGCCAATCATGTCTATGCAGATGTACCCCTTAGATTCAAACTCAGATCTCAGCAGCAAAATAGACCGCTGCACCAGCAGAGCACCCAGGTCTGTCTCAGCCTTGTGCAAACCTGGAACATGATTGAAAATTGCAACAATAGCTCTATATGTTGTAGTACATACAAGTCGAGAGTTCTATACCTGCATGGAGTAGACTGAGTCTGAAGCCGGTTCTGTGTGGGCTGCCTGGTTCCAGGTACGAAGGGTGTGTAGAGCCTCTCTTATACAGTGCACTGCACTATCAGCACAGTCATTCTGCCTTTCTGACAGCTTGGACCTCAATCTAGAATCAAAGCAAGAATGCATTTCCTAAAATACCAGCATATATTCTGACTGTTTCATCACAGCAAACTCAAGAGTGTGAATCTCAGCAGACGTGACTGGGAGTCCACACAAACACAAGCCGTAGCCTAGTGGTTAAGGTACTGGACTGGTAATCAGAAGGTCGCTGGTTCAAGCCCCACCACTGCCAGGTTGCTGCTGTTGGGCCCTTGAGCAAGGCCCTTAACCCTCAATTGCTCAGACTGTATCCTGTATCTGTAATGTAATTCGCTTTGGATAAAGGCGTCTGCTAAATGCCGAAAACGAAATGTAAATGTTTGAGGCAGGGAAGGTTGAACAAGGTGTCTTACTCAATGCTACTGCAATACGTGACCTCTGAGACTAGACCAGGTGTCTTGGCAAGTGGGGGAAGTCACGTGGAGCTTAGCAGTGGTATCGGTACATGATACAGCTCTGCATGGGACACTTGGATTGGACACTGTTATGAATGTGTTAGAGAGGGAGGACCCAAGATGCGGAGATAAACAATCTTTTATTAAAGAATAATAATAATAATAGTAAATAATTATAGCAACGTTAAACAACAAAAAACAATTCGGGAACCCCGAACGCAGCCGAAGACGTCTTGGCAACTGAAAAGGAAAAAGAGAGAACAAATGGCAAAAAACACAAAACGCGAGCCGCGAACCCCGATCGCTGGCTCGCCGACCAAAGACCAATGCACCTCGCTATGACGAGGATATAGTCTTCATAAGCTGAAGCGCCTAAAAGGAGCGCCGAACGCTACGAATCTCGGGGAAACGCCCACGAGACTGACGAAACCCAAATTGGGAAAAGAACAGGGCTTATTGACAGCACGGACGTGACTGTCACCAGCGTGAGACTGGGAATGAGCCGCTAAAAAAAGAGAGGCAACGAAAACGTTGCTGAGCCCGGACGCGAACCCTGATCGCTCCGGTGGAGGCGCGGCTCTATATCGCGGCTCTATATCGCGAGAGCCAAATGCGCCGTGAGAAACCTGAGATCCGGAAGCGCCTTAGACACTGCTGAGAGAGAGCAGCGGCGCTAGCATTAGCCAGCGGCTAACCGACTAGTGCACCAGAGGAGCGCAGAGCAAAATAACTGCAGCGCGAGGACTGCCCGAAATCGCACCACCAGAACCTAGCGCTATATACCTCGGCCTTACGACCTACCACCCCTACCGCTGTACAGCGCCAGGGAACCTGCTACACTACAAAGGAAAAGGCTGGTGCAAGGCAGCCAAAAGTCGGTTTAAGGAAACAAAAGGTGCGACGCCGGCAAGCTGGCGACGCCCACTTAAATAGTGAGCGCACAGGTGCCGGTCGTACGCACTAATCAGCGGACTTCCTATTAGAAGCCACGCTGTTCTTTGTACTGTAATGTCTGCGACGCTGAGAACAGGTGGTAAGTCCATCCGACGCCGCAGACACCCTAACAGGACCCCCCCTCTAGGGACAGCTCCCGAGGTCCCAAGACCCGCAGACCGGTTCCTTTGGAACTCTCGGATCAGTTCGGGGTCCAGGATCCGCCGAACCGGTACCCACGAACGTTCCTCGGGGCCGTAACCTTCCCAATCCACCAGGTATTGGGTGCTACCCTGCACTCTCCTGCTATCCAGGAGGCGGCGAACCGTAAATGCAGGGGCACCCTGGATGATACGAGGGGCGGGAGGTTGTGGGAGGGGTAAGGCTCCCCCGCTCGCAAACGGGCGAAGTTGGGAGACATGGAAGGTTGGATGCGCCCTCATCCTGGGAGGCAGCTCCAACCTATATGTCACCGGGTTTATCCGTCTAACTACCTTGAACGGACCAATGTACCTCGGTGCCAGCTTGTGAGTGGTACCTTTGACGGGGAGGTCCCTCGTCGATAGGAGGACACGTTGGCCCGGCCTGAATGTCAGAGCCGGCTGTCGCCTGCGGTTGGCACTGCGCTTCATGGAGCGCTGAGAGGCCAAAAGGGCCTGTCTTGCCTTCCGCCAGGCAACGCGGCAGAGACGGATATGTTGCTGCACAGACGGCACCGCAACCTCTTGTTCCTGATCAGGAAACAGTGGAGGGGGATAGCCGTACTGTGCCTCAAAAGGTGACATACCCAATGCGGTGTGGTGCAGGGTATTGTGAGCAAATTCGGCCCATAATAATTTATCCGCCCAGGTGGCTGGATTCCCTGCAGTTAGGCACCGAAGCATCTTGCCTAGGTCTTGGATAACCCGCTCCGATTGCCCGTTGGACTCGGGGTGATATCCCGAGGATAAGCTGGCCGTCGCGCCCAGGAGTTGGCAAAAAGCTCGCCAGCACTGGCTGATGAACTGCGGGCCCCAATCCGACACCATGTCGGACGGAACCCCATGTGCTCTCACCACATGTTGCAGAACGGCCTGTGCTGTGGCCATGGCGGACGGGAGCTTGGGCATCGGAACGAAGAGGCAAGATTTAGTGAACCGGTCAACGATCACCAGTACCACCGTAAATCCCCTGGATCTTGGCAACCCTGTGACAAAGTCCAGTGCCAGGTGGGACCACGGTCTCGAAGGTACTGGCAATGGATGGAGGAGTCCACGAGGACGCTCTCTTGTGCTTTTGTTAGTAGCACAGACAGCGCAGGTTCGGACTAGGTCCTTGACCTGCCCCTCCATCCCCGGCCACCAGAATTTTCGGCGCAATAGCACCAGGGTCTTATAGACTCCTGGGTGTGCCGCAAATGGGGACGCGTGAGCCCATTCAAACACCTGACGGCGAACTGTTGATGGTACAAACAGTCGGTCAGGTGGACCTCCACCTGGGTCAGGCTCAACCGCATGAGCGTCCCGAACAGTCTTAAATATGCCCCACGTTACTGGGGCCGCAATCTGGCTCGGGGGAATAATAGGACCAGGCTCCGCTTCAGGTCTGGTCAAGTCCCACTGTCTGGACAGAGCATCAGGCTTGGTGTTCTTCGACCCTGGTCTGTAGGACAGGGTGAAGTGGAACCGACCAAAGAAAAGGGACCAGCGGGCCTGGCGAGAGTTCATCCGCTTCGCTTGTTGGATAAACGACAGATTCTTATGGTCTGTCCAAACAAGGAAGGGATGTTTTGCCCCCTCGAGCCAGTGTCGCCATTCATCAAGTGCTAACTTGATGGCCAAAAGCTCCTTGTCTCCAACCGGGTAATTACGCTCGGCAGGAGTTAGACGGTGCGAAAAGAAGGCACAAGGGTGGAGCTTCTTCTCCGGACCCACTCTCTGGGACAATATCGCCCCTACTCCGACATCCGAGGCGTCCACTTCAACTATGAAGGGTTCCTCGGGGTCGGGCAACTGCAACACTGGGGCAGTTGTCAAGAGAGTCTTTAGCCTATTAAAGGCTTGTTGGGCCTGCACCGTCCATTTGAACGGACCCTTCCCCGTAAGGGCCGTCAAGGGAGCGGCGACCGTGCTGAAGTTCCGGATGAATCGCCTGAAAAAGTTTGCAAAGCCCAGAAATCTTTGCACTTGGCGTACGGAACTAGGAGTTGGCCAGTCCTCCACTGCTTTTATTTTAACCGAGTCCATCTGCAGGACACCTTGAGAGATTATGAACCCCAAAAAGGAAACTGATGGGGCGTGAAACACGGACTTCTCCAGCTTGACAAACAAGTGACGGTCGAGCAGAAGCTGGAGAACCCGACGAACGTGCCTGACATGTTCCTCGATGGACCGGCTAAAAATTAAGATATCGTCTAGGTAAACGTAGACGTATCTGTCAAGGGCCTCTCGCAAGGCCTCATTGATAAAGCGTTGGAAGACCGCGGGGGCATTCATTAACCCAAAGGGCATCACCAGATATTCATAGTGCCCTGTGGGCGTAATGAACGCAGTCTTCCATTCATCCCCTCGCCGGATACGGATCAAGTTATAGGCGCTGCGTAGATCCAGCTTCGTAAAAATGGAAGCCCGCTGAAGAGCTTCAAAAGCAGTGGCCATCAGCGGCAGCGGATAACGATCCTTAACCGTTATAGCGTTCAGACCCCGATAATCGATGCAGGGGCGCAGGGTCCCATCCTTCTTTCCCACAAAGAAGAATCCCGCCCCAGCAGGGGAGGATGAAGGTCGGATGAACCCCTGATCGAGCGCCTCCTTGACATACTCCTCCATGGCGATCCTCTCCGGTCCCGACAGGGAGAAGAGGCGTCCTCTAGGAGGAGAGGTACCAGGAAGCAGGTTTATAGCGCAATCAAAAGGTCTGTGTGGGGGCAAGTCCCGTGCCCGGGACTTGCTGAATACCTCCTGTAGGTCATGGTACACGGGAGGTACCCGAGTCAGATCAGGGGTCGTCTCTACGGACGATGATGGGGCCGATGACATGCTTGCTGGCAACAGGCAAGCATCTTGGCACCGCGTTCCCCAAGCAAAGATTGACCCGGTTTGCCAATCGATTTGGGGGTTGTGCTTCTTCAGCCATGAGTGCCCCAATACCACTAGGAGCTGAGGAACCTGGGTCACTAAAAAGGTGACCCGCTCCTCATGACTCCCCAAACACATTGTGAGAGGACACGTTTGATGCGTGATAGGGCTCCCGGCCACCGCCCGGTCGTCCACAGCGTGAACCGTAATGGGCACTCGCAATGGCTGGAGCACAATCCCTAACCCGTGTACCAGGTGATAGTCAATGAAATTTTCCACCGCGCCTGAATCGACACAGACCTGGAGATCGGTGGACCCGGACTCCCAGCGCAATGATGCGCTGAGAAAAAGGCCTTGCCCAGGGATGGTGGGATGGCTCGCCCTCGACTCCCTGCCACGAGAGCGGCCTACTCGTTTAACCGAGGGCGGGCTCTCGTGGCAGAGTCGGATGGTCGTAGCGCGGTTCCCTGGGTAGACCCGAGTTGCATGGGTTCCGGGTCCTGATCTCCCGACAAGGCCCGGGGCTGACCTTGCGGCCGAGAAAAGGGTTGGTGGTACCCCCGCTCCCGGGCACGTTGTCGGAGTCGGGTATCGATTGAGGTCGCCAGAAGATAGAAGGCTTTGAGAGAAGTGGGAAGTTCTCGAGTAGCCAGCTCGTCTTTAATTCTATCTCCTAGCTTGCGGTGGAAAATAGCGACTAATGCCCCCTCGTCCCAACCGCACTCAGCCGCCAGAGTGCGAAACTCGATCACGTAATCGGCGACTGAGCGCCCCCCCTGGGACAGTTCGAGCAATCGTGGACCCGCCTCCCTGCCCCCGGTGGGGTGAAAAAAGGTGTCTTTCAGGGCTTCCCTGAAGGCAGCCTCAGAGGCGCACTCAGGGGCGTCCTGTTCCCATAGGGCAGTAGCCCACTCCAAGGCTTTGCCGGTAAGCAGAGATATGATAAAGGCAACCTTGGAGCGTTCGGAGGGGAAGCGGGAGGGTTGTAGCTCGAACGTGAGGGAGCATTGTAGGAGGAAGCCTCGACATTTCTTCGCCTCTCCTGAAAAACGCTCGGGGGGCGGAATGGAGGTTTCAACTCCTACAGGGGGAGCTGGAGGGGCTGAAGGCACAGGAGGGGGGCTGGGAAGGACCGAACCGGTCACCAAGTTCGACAGCAGCTGGGCGATGTCGGCTACCCGCTGTGTCAATTCGGACAGAGCCTGTTCGTGTCGCCCCAGAGCAACCCCCTGGTGATGGAGGGCGTCAGCCATGGGTGGAATCTCCGCTGGGTCCATCTTGGTCGCACCTTTCTGTTATGAATGTGTTAGAGAGGGAGGACCCAAGATGCGGAGATAAACAATCTTTTATTAAAGAATAATAATAATAATAGTAAATAATTATAGCAACGTTAAACAACAAAAAACAATTCGGGAACCCCGAACGCAGCCGAAGACGTCTTGGCAACTGAAAAGGAAAAAGAGAGAACAAATGGCAAAAAACACAAAACGCGAGCCGCGAACCCCGATCGCTGGCTCGCCGACCAAAGACCAATGCACCTCGCTATGACGAGGATATAGTCTTCATAAGCTGAAGCGCCTAAAAGGAGCGCCGAACGCTACGAATCTTGGGGAAACGCCCACGAGACTGACGAAACCCAAATTGGGAAAAGAACAGGGCTTATTGACAGCACGGACGTGACTGTCACCAGCGTGAGACTGGGAATGAGCCGCTAAAAAAAGAGAGGCAACGAAAACGTTGCTGAGCCCGGACGCGAACCCGGATCGCTCCGGTGGAGGCGCGGCTCTATATCGCGAGAGCCAAATGCGCCGTGAGAAACCTGAGATCCGGAAGCGCCTTAGACACTGCTGAGAGAGAGCAGCGGCGCTAGCATTAGCCAGCGGCTAACCGACTAGTGCACCAGAGGAGCGCAGAGCAAAATAACTGCAGCGCGAGGACTGCCCGAAATCGCACCACCAGAACCTAGCGCTATATACCTCGGCCTTACGACCTACCACCCCTACCGCTGTACAGCGCCAGGGAACCTGCTACACTACAAAGGAAAAGGCTGGTGCAAGGCAGCCAAAAGTCGGTTTAAGGAAACAAAAGGTGCGACGCCGGCAAGCTGGCGACGCCCACTTAAATAGTGAGCGCACAGGTGCCGGTCGTACGCACTAATCAGCGGACTTCCTATTAGAAGCCACGCTGTTCTTTGTACTGTAATGTCTGCGACGCTGAGAACAGGTGGTAAGTCCATCCGACGCCGCAGACACCCTAACAGACACTTGTTGGAAGGGTTGTGTGGTGATCCGGATCTCCTTGATTAGATCAAGGAATGACCACTTGACTAGGTTGTGTAAGTGGCACATTGGCTAATATTATGTGCCCAGCAAGAGAAGTTCCCCAGAACTTGTGTTTTTTTTTTAGCAAACCCTATGAAAATTAATCTAAGGCTAATGTGCAACACTCTCCTCTGTTCTTATAATAGTTCCAGAATGAGTATGTAACAACAATTCTAGTACCTGCAGTACTGCTGTGTCACTGAGTCTACAAGAGAAATGATGTTAGAGGGAAGATTCTCATCAGATGGCACTGTGCGCATGGTCTGCCCCAGGTCACAAACTTTGCCCTCCAAATCCTCCAGTTTCTTTCCACCGTTCTAAATGAAACAAGAAAACAAACAAGCCAAGATGATTTGATTTGAAAACAAACAGTATAGTGTAATACTAATTAACTCTGAGACGTCTGTACCTTTAAAGACTGCCAGTTTTCCTGGAGTTGACTAAAATTATTTCCAGCTTTAAATCCCAGAGAATTCTCTTGATCTCTGAGCTGATTCAGGACACATTCCGCCTGAGACCTTAGACTTTCTGCTTTGTTAGCTAGCCTCATTTCAATATCAGCCAGTCTGCTTTCACATACATTGAGTCTCGCCCTTATTTCACTCTCTGAGGACGTACACAGATTGTGAAGTTGGCTGATCTCTAATGTCAATGCATCACAACCGCCCGGAGTACAGAAGTTGATTAGGGAGTCTTTGAGTGAGTTCAGCTCTCTCATCTCTTTCTGCTCCCTCTCAATGGTCTGAAGGAGAGCCTGGATATGCCAAAATACAACAAAAGATATGTTAATCAATACCAACTGAAAGACAAATGTGTTAAAAGATTTTTAAAAGCTAGCCGCTAAGGTGGCGCAGCGGTAAAAAGACACGCTGCAACCAGAGCTGGATTCTGAGTACATCGTATCGAATCCAGCTCTGCCTTACCGGTTTGAGGCTGAGTGGCTTTATGAGCAACGATTGGCCGGTTGCTCAGTTGGGGGGCGGGACAAAGAACCGGATGTGGGTCTCTCTCTGTCAGAATGCGATTACGACCTCTGCCGGCTGATTAGAGGCGCCTGCACAGAGATGAGGAAGGGTGCCCTTAGGGTGTGTCTCTCCGCATGCAACGCTAGGTGGCGCCACACTTATCAATGTGTGCTGCTGCCCATGTTTCGGAGGGGATATGGGTTAGCTTCGATCTCCTCGGTCAGGGCAGGGTTCGGCATAGATAGAGAGGAAGCACGATGCAAATTGAACAAATGGATGCGCTAAAGGGGGAGAAAAAGGGGGTAAAGAAAAAAAAAGATTATTAGAAGCTTAAGAGTAAAGATAAACCCCTCTGTTCTGTGTTGTGGTGTTTTCTGCCTCTGTCTTGTCTGAAACCCAGTGGTAACATGACAATTTGCATATTTGCTATAAGTAGGTGGATGGAACTGTTGTAGATAAATAGGCCAGACTAAATGGCATAAGCTGCTTTAGGCAAAATAATTTAAATATACTGCTGTAGGTTAAATGACTGAACAGCCCGTCTTAAATTGCTGTAGGTTGTTTGGGTAATGCCAAAGGGTTTACGTTGATTGAATAGGATTAAACTGTAGGATTTCTGTTGGTTAAATGGGCCAGGCTAAACGGCTGTAAATTAAAATGGGCCCATCGGCTGTAGGCTGAATGGGTGGACTGGACAACTGTAGGCTAAAGATAAGGTTAAATGAAGAACAAATGGTATCACCTTTAACGTGTTGATGGATCCCTGTAAACCATGGCGATCAGTGGGCACGTCTCCAAACCCCTTAACTTGCTCTCTCAGCCAGTCCTGAGCTGCACTGTGCTGTTCCACCAGCTGTACGCAAGTTCTCTCTGTGTGAATTCCTACCTCCAGATTCTCACACAGTTCCTATACATGCAAAAACACACACCACACCCAGTGATATGAGCCACAAGTTCTCAGGATCTTTGTCCCTGCAACTTGAAAATTGTATGCACACCGTGTAACAATTCTTAACCAATTTTACCGTCAGGTCTTTGATTAACCCTGGGATACACTCTTCCATGGCCATCCAAGATGGGTCGGTCCAGCTGGGGTCCCGTGTAAGCTGGCTCATTTCCCGGCCTAAAGCTCTGAGAGCAGACAAAGTTGGGCTCAGAGAGCTCGTCTTGTCCAGGAGAGTCTTGGCCTGCTCCACTGCATGT
This sequence comes from Trichomycterus rosablanca, assembly GCF_030014385.1. Lineage (NCBI taxonomy): Eukaryota > Metazoa > Chordata > Actinopteri > Siluriformes > Trichomycteridae > Trichomycterus > Trichomycterus rosablanca. Next base: position 12,436,784 of record NC_085992.1, read on the forward strand.
CTGCGCTCCCCTAAACCAGGCCAGGGGAAGTGGCGAGGTAGAGCTGCCGTCTGCTGCTTTAGCTGCTCTATGCGAGAATGAGTCTGCTGCTGCTGGCACTGGCATGATACCAGCCGTTCCACCACACTTTTTAAGAGACTGGAATAAAGAGCAAGATTAAGCTCAATACTGACAGCAATATACAGGGTGTTGTTAAAATGTGCTTGGCAGACAAACATTCAACATATACTGTATATATACAGTGTATCACAAAAGTGAGTACACCCCTCACATTTCTGCAGATATTTAAGTATATCTTTTCATGGGACAACACTGACAAAATGACACTTTGACACAATGAAAAGTAGTCTGTGTGCAGCTTATATAACAGTGTAAATTTATTCTTCCCTCAAAATAACTCAATATACAGCCATTAATGTCTAAACCACCGGCAACAAAAGTGAGTACACCCCTAAGAGACTACACCCCTAAATGTCCAAATTGAGCACTGCTTGTCATTTTCCCTCCAAAATGTCATGTGATTTGTTAGTGTTACTAGGTCTCAGGTGTGCATAGGGAGCAGGTGTGTTCAATTTAGTAGTACAGCTCTCACACTCGCTCATACTGGTCACTGAAAGTTCCAACATGGCACTTCATGGCAAAGAACTCTCTGAGGATCTTAAAAGACGAATTGTTGCGCTACATGAAGATGGCCAAGGCTACAAGAAGATTGCCAACACCCTGAAACTGAGCTGCAGCACAGTGGCCAAGATCATCCAGCGTTTTAAAAGAGCAGGGTCCACTCAGAACAGACCTCGCGTCGGTCGTCCAAAGAAGCTGAGTGCACGTGCTCAGCATCACATCCAACTGCTGTCTTTGAAAGATAGGCGCAGGAGTGCTGTCAGCATTGCTGCAGAGATTGAAAAGGTGGGGGGTCAGCCTGTCAGTGCTCAGACCATACGCCGCACACTACATCAAATTGGTCTGCATGGCTGTCACCCCAGAAGGAAGCCTCTTCTGAAGTCTCTACACAAGAAAGCCCGCAAACAGTTTGCTGAAGACATGTCAACAAAGGACATGGATTACTGGAACCATGTCCTATGGTCTGATGAGACCAAGATTAATTTGTTTGGTTCAGATGGTCTCAAGCATGTGTGGCGGCAATCAGGTGAGGAGTACAAAGATAAGTGTGTCATGCCTACAGTCAAGCATGGTGGTGGGAATGCCATGGTCTGGGGCTGCATGAGTGCAGCAGGTGTTGGGGAGTTACATTTCATTGAGGGACACATGAACTCCAATATGTACTGTGAAATACTGAAGCAGAGCATGATCCCCTCCCTCCAGAAACTGGGTCGCAGGGCAGTGTTCCAGCATGATAATGACCCCAAACACACCTCTAAGACGACCACTGCTTTATTGAAGAGGCTGAGGGTAAAGGTGATGGACTGGCCAAGCATGTCTCCAGACCTAAACCCAATAGAACATCTTTGGGGCATCCTCAAGCGGAAGGTGGAGGAGCGCAAAGTCTCGAATATCCGCCAGCTCCGTGATGTCGTCATGGAGGAGTGGAAAAGCATTCCAGTGGCAACCTGTGAAGCTCTGGTAAACTCCATGCCCAGGAGAGTTAAGGCAGTTCTGGGAAATAATGGTGGCCACACAAAATATTGACACTTCAGGAACTTTCACTAAGGGGTGTACTCACTTTTGTTGCCAGTGGTTTAGACATTAATGGCTGTATATTGAGTTATTTTGAGGGAAGAATAAATTTACACTGTTATATAAGCTGCACACAGACTACTTTTCATTGTGTCAAAGTGTCATTTTGTCAGTGTTGTCCCATGAAAAGATATACTTAAATATCTGCAGAAATGTGAGGGGTGTACTCACTTTTGTGATACACTGTATATATATATATATACATATCAGTGGCGGCTGCTGGTCTTTCAAAGAGGGGAAGCTCATTGTCGGCTTACATCATAAAATTTGTCAATTTATGTATATATAAATGTATAAATTCTCCCCTCTGTTCCTTTTCAAGAAAATGGCCTGAAATGGGTTGCAGTTTGTCTTCCGACTTCACTCGCAATATCCGCGATGGGACTGAAGCTCCCAGCGATAGCTGTCAATCAAAACAGGATTCAGCCTTTTGACTGATCCTCCAATCATCTTGCAGAAGCTCAGCGTCCAGACCCGCCCACAGCTCCATTCACCCCCAGAGACGCTCAGCGTCCGGGGGCGGGACAAAATCGTGGCATTTATCCAATGACCGGCGAGTTTCGAAGCCATGAAAGAAGCCCTCCCATGCAGCCCCATAGAAGTGAAGAGACGCTCAGCTTCTGCGGGCAAATGCATTGACGCTCCGGGAATGTATGAGTTAAGTTAACAAAATCGAGTCGATTTGTGATAAGTAGCTGATTCTGAACGAACTCGTCTTCAAGATGAACGTGTTCTAACGCATTTGTAGTCAATGAAATGTTAACACAACTGTACATATTTGACCATTTAATTTTTGACATTTTAGGGGGCACTCCTTGCAGTCTTTGAGAAATTGCCACTGAATATACAGGGGTTGGACAAAATAACTGAAACACCTGGTTTTAGACCACAATAATTTATTAGTATGGTGTAGGGCCTCCTTTTGCGGCCAATACAGCGTCAATTAGTCTTGGAAATGACATATACAAGTCCTGCACAGTGGTCAGAGGGATTTTAAGCCATTCTTCTTGCAGGATAGTGGCCAGGTCACTACGTGATGCTGGTGGAGGAAAACGTTTCCTGACTCGCTTCTCCAAAACACCCCAAAGTGGCTCAATAATATTTAGATCTGGTGACTGTGCAGGCCATGGGAGATGTTCAACTTCACTTTCATGTTCATCAAACCAATCTTTCACCAGTCTTGCTGTGTGTATTGGTCCATTGTCATCCTGATACACGGCACCGCCATTGGATGCACATGGTCCTCCAGAATGGTTCGGTAGTCCTTGGCAGTGACGCGCCCATCTAGCACAAGTATTGGGCCAAGGGAATGCCATGATATGGCAGCCCAAACCATCACTGATCCACCTCCATGCTTCACTCTGGGCATGCAACAGTCTGGGTGGTACGCTTCTTTGGGGCTTCTCCACACCGTAACTCTCCCGGATGTGGGGAAAACAGTAAAGGTGGACTCATCAGAGAACAATACATGTTTCACATTGTCCACAGCCCAAGATTTGCGCTCCTTGCACCATTGAAACCGACGTTTGGCATCGGCACGAGTGACCAAAGGTTTGGCTATAGCAGCCCGGCCGTGTATATTGACCCTGTGGAGCTCCCGACGGACAGTTCTGGTGGAAACAGGAGAGTCGAGGTGCACATTTAATTCTGCCGTGATTTGGGCAGCCGTGGTTTTATGTTTTTTGGATACAATCCGGGTTAGCACCCGAACATCCCTTTCAGACAGCTTCCTCTTGCGTCCACAGTTAATCCTGTTGGATGTGGTTTGTCCTTCTTGGTGGTATGCTGACATTACCCTGGATACCGTGGCTCTTGATACGTCACAAAGACTTGCTGTCTTGGTCACAGATGCGCCAGCAAGACGTGCACCAACAATTTGTCCACTTTTGAACTCTGGTATGTCACCCATAATGTTGTGTGCATTGCAATATTTTGAGCAAAACTGTGCTCTTACCCTGCTAATTGAACCTTCACACTCTGCTCTTACTGGTGCAATGTGCAATTAATGAAGATTGGCCACCAGACTGGTCCAATTTAGCCATGAAACCTCCCACACTAAAATGACAGGTGTTTCAGTTATTTTGTCCAACCCCTGTATATATTAGAGATGCATGAGTACCGATACTAGTATCGGGTATTAGCCCGATACTAGTATCGGGTATTAGCCCGATACCGCGCTCATTAACTCGTACTCGTACTCGCAAACGAGGCTCCGATACTAAACATCCGATACCTTGTGCCTAGTGCACGTTGCTGCGTTAACGCAGGAGTTTTCAACCTGTGGGGCGCGAGTGCCTGACCGGGGGCCGTGACATTATGAGATTTTTTTACTTCTAAAACTAAAGCAATTCATTTTTCACCCACGGGAGACAGATTGAATTATTCTCACTGACCACGCTTACATGCACGTTTAATGTTGTTTAGTTCCGTTTGAAAAAAAAAAAAAAACCTTCAAAATAGAGCTAACAGCGAAGATAACCGGTTACAAAAGCAGCGACCGCTGTTATAGGACATGTGTGTGTCTTTAATACTCTGTTCACAGTGTCGATACAAGTGATTCAGGAGTCGACTCATTTTAAGCTTCTTTTCTCAGTCATCTCTCCGTGTTTACTGTTATAATGAATGATGCGGTTGTAAATAAACACCAACTACTACAGAACATTTTGTGTGACTCGCTTACATTATAAAGCTCAGGCTTAATTATACTGGTTATTACCACAGAGCGGGAGCCGACTCAGAGTCGTTTACGAAATACCGAGGTGAACCACGAATGTATGTGCTGATAGAATCGGCTCAGATGGGATCGGACTGTATTATCCTTTTAAAGTAAATATTTCAATCAGCAGAATCGCATCGCATGTATGATGTGCACAACGTTAATTACGTGCGTTTATTAATGAACGTTAACGTTAGCTTGTCAGAAGCTTTCTCAATGATGTCTGTGCGGTGTTTTTTTTTTTTTTTACAATTAGTGATGGCAACCCAAGCAACTGTTCCACTGCACTATTTTACACTAAAAACTACACTATTCCATAATGCTCCAGATTGCATCATTCTAAATAGGTATCGGTATCGGCGAGTACAAAAATACATGTACTTGTACTCGGTTGGGAAAAAATGGTATTGATGCATCCCTAATATATATACAGTGTATCACAAAAGTGAGTACACCCCTCACATTTCTGCAGATATTTAAGTATATCTTTTCATGGGACAACACTGACAAAATTACACTTTGACACAATGAAAAGTAGTCTGTGTGCAGCTTATATAACAGTGTAAATTTATTCTTCCCTCAAAATAACTCAATATACAGCCATTAATGTCTAAACCACCGGCAACAAAAGTGAGTACACCCCTAAGTGAAAGTTCCTGAAGTGTCAATATTTTGTGTGGCCACCATTATTTCCCAGAACTGCCTTAACTCTCCTGGGCATGGAGTTTACCAGAGCTTCACAGGTTGCCACTGGAATGCTTTTCCACTCCTCCATGACGACATCATGGAGCTGGCGGATATTCGAGACTTTGCGCTCCTCCACCTTCCGCTTGAGGATGCCCCAAAGATGTTCTATTGGGTTTAGGTCTGGAGACATGCTTGGCCAGTCCATCACCTTTACCCTCAGCCTCTTCAATAAAGCAGTGGTCGTCTTAGAGGTGTGTTTGGGGTCATTATCATGCTGGAACACTGCCCTGCGACCCAGTTTCCGGAGGGAGGGGATCATGCTCTGCTTCAGTATTTCACCGTACATATTGGAGTTCATGTGTCCCTCAATGAAATGTAACTCCCCAACACCTGCTGCACTCATGCAGCCCCAGACCATGGCATTCCCACCACCATGCTTGACTGTAGGCATGACACACTTATCTTTGTACTCCTCACCTGATTGCCGCCACACATGCTTGAGACCATCTGAACCAAACAAATTAATCTTGGTCTCATCAGACCATAGGACATGGTTCCAGTAATCCATGTCCTTTGTTGACATGTCTTCAGCAAACTGTTTGCGGGCTTTCTTGTGTAGAGACTTCAGAAGAAGACCCTTCTGGGGTGACAGCCATGCAGACCAATTTGATGTAGTGTGCGGCGTATGGTCTGAGCACTGACAGGCTGACCCCCCACCTTTTCAATCTCTGCAGCAATGCTGACAGCACTCCTGCGCCTATCTTTCAAAGACAGCAGTTGGATGTGAAGCTGAGCACGTGCACTCAGCTTCTTTGGACGACCAACGCGAGGTCTGTTCTGAGTGGACCCTGCTCTTTTAAAACGCTGGATGATCTTGGCCACTGTGCTGCAGCTCAGTTTCAGGGTGTTGGCAATCTTCTTGTAGCCTTGGCCATCTTCATGTAGCGCAACAATTCGTCTTTTAAGATCCTCAGAGAGTTCTTTGCCATGAGGTGCCATGTTGGAACTTTCAGTGACCAGTATGAGAGAGTGTGGGAGCTGTACTACTAAATTGAACACACCTGCTCCCTATGCACACCTGAGACCTAGTAACACTAACAAATCACATAACATTTTGGAGGGAAAATGACAAGCAGTGCTCAATTTGGACATTTAGGGGTATAGTCTCTTAGGGGTGTACTCACTTTTGTTGCCGGTGGTTTAGACATTAATGGCTGTATATTGAGTTATTTTGAGGGAAGAATAAATTTACACTGTTATATAAGCTGCACACAGACTACTTTTCATTGTGTCAAAGTGTCATTTTGTCAGTGTTGTCCCATGAAAAGATATACTTAAATATCGGCAGAAATGTGAGGGGTGTACTCACTTTTGTGATACACTGTATATATATATATATATATATATTAGTTTCATGCAAAAACTTGGACGCTGATGGTTTTACTAACTTTCTAGGTAAAACTAAGGTAAAAAGATTCATTAATTGGGGGCAACTCCGCCAGCTACTCAATCCACTGGTGAGTTATAGCCCTATCTCTCACCAGGAAACCAATCAAGAAAGCTCTGAAAAAAGGGGTGGTTAATAAACTGAGGAGACTGCCATGTCACCCATTACAAAATTTAAAACTGAATGACGGAGTTTCCAAAAACCAGGGCTAAAAAATGCTTGCAAGAGTCATGGAGTCCCAGCTAGGCCTTTAAAGCATTGCAGACTGATTTAGCAAATAAGGTTTTATGCGGTGCAGGAAATGCTTTAAAGCTTAGTTCAGAGAGCTACACTTTCAGTACATCTGCACCTCTCCTACCGACCGGCCAGCGTGAGCATGGTCAGACACAACAGTGTGTGCTGCCTTGAGATAAAAAATAAATGATTATGACGAATGAATAAACTATGGAAAAAAGCTGGAAAGGCAACAATCACAGACCTGTGAAGCTCCTGAGCGTGCTGCACTACTCTCTTCCAGTCTTCTTCTAAAGACCTCAGATTCTGCAGGAGCGTGTGTCTTATTTGAGCATCCAGGTCTTCAGAACCACACAGATTATCGGCTCTTCTTTTCAGAGATGCGATCTTGGAATTTCCTTCAGGACGAAGGCTTAGAACAGCCTGAGAGACAGAAATAAGTAAGTACTCAATCATTTTAAGCTGATTATTTTCTATTAAAGGTAGATCAAGACACTGCTGTACTGACTTGAGCTTTGCTTAGTCTCGCTTCAATCTGTTCTTGGGTACCATGTGTACTTTTGCCCAGTGACTCCAAGTCCTGCTTCAGCTCTACAACCCAGGATTGTATCATCTTTTGCTCGGACTGGAAAGCTTTTAGCTCATTTGAGAGAGAATTCTGGATCTCAGCCTGGTTATGGAGTTCTTGTGCAAGTTCCATTAATTTCTCCCATTTCTTCTGGACATCGTTAAGTGTTTGTTGAATGGAATTCTTTTGGCTCTCTTGCAATTGAAAGCCCAAACTTTCTCCTTTGCTTTTCAAAGCAAATATTTTAGATTCTGCTTCTGGCTGCAGGTTCAGGACGGTCTGAAGGGAACAAAGAAATATTTTAAGTGATGTGAACATCGCTTCATGGCCAAAAGTATGTGGACACCCAATTTGAGTTTCAGCTATACTCGTTGCTAACAATTATATAAAATACATTATATGTCAACAACATGGGTTGACAATTCCCAGGGTTTCAGAATGAGATGTTTAACAACCATATGTCCACATACCTATGGCTCAGATTACAGAACCATGTCTATCTGCCCTGCCACTAATGGCATGGAGCATGGAAGTGCAAATTTAACCATTTATCATTATTATGGTTGTATTTGTGTTGGTTGTTTGACCCTATAAACATCAGAAACATTTATTACCTGTGATACAAGAAGTATATCTTCTACAGGAGTGTCTTTGTCAAGTGACTCAACCCCCTGCTCCAGCTCCACAATCCAGGCTTGAAGGTTCCCCTCTTGAAAATGGAAATCCTCCATTTCTTTCTCCAGAGCCTCTTGGAACTCGGCTTGGTCCCTAAGCTTCAAAGCATGATTCAGCACTTCTTTCCACTCCTGCTCGAGCATGCTTAGTGTTTGCTGGACTGACTCTTTCAGGTGGTCTTTAAGCCCCTCAGATGCACAAACACTGTTGCCTGTACTCTTTAGAGTGGCCAGTTTGGAGTCTCCCTCAGGGCCATGGATTAATGCAGCCTATGAATGAAAACAAAAGATATTTAAAACTTTTCCTCTTCTGTAAGGTTGCAAAGTGGTTTAGTGACATGATGTCCAACAGGGTTCTGTTGTTGGCCCACTTGTTTTTCATACATTTAACACTTTACTTTTACTAAATAGTTCATGGCAGTTATTTACTTCAAAATAAAGATGTTACATTATGACAAACATGATGTGTTTACTTCATTGGCTTCACATTGCTACTGGATATTGCAGCTAATAATTGGGAATCTTTCCCTGTATGGTTTAGGACACAACTTATTTTAAAACATGCATTTAAACAAATACAGAGGCAAATGTGGGGCACAAAACACTAAATGATCTATCAAATAGATCACAGAAATAAAACTTTAAAGTTTATACCTGAGCTCTGTTGAGTATCTCAGCTGGAGAGGCATTGTCTAGAGATGCCAATGTCTCTTTCAGCTTCTTTATCCAAGCTTGCATGTTCTCTGCCTCATCCTGGAAGCTTTTTAGTTTCTTTGAAAGAGACTCCTCATGATCAATCAAATTCTTCAGTTCCTTGGCAGCTTGCAGAACCCTTTTCCACTCATCATCTAGCTCTGTCTGGTTCTGTTCAATGTTGAATCTCTTGTCACTTCCGAGTTCCTTATGAGCACATATGCTCTTTCCTGTTTTTCTTAAAGTCGTCAGCTTTAATTCCCCTTCACATTCAAGACTCAAGACATCCTGGGTGAAATGTAAATCATATTATCTTAGAGATAGCGGAGTCTGTTTTTTTATTTTTTGTTAAAATTATTTCTATGGTTATAGCCCAATTGACATGAACTGGCATGAAGGGCTGTCTCTGGCTGTCTGAAAGGGCTCTTTTTAACTTGCACTGATTACTACACACATATTCAAAATCTTTGCTAGAAAAGCACAGGTTGTTAAAGCTACAGACTAGCTTCCAAAGCTACATACTTTGGAACAGCATCCCTATAAACTCACCTGAACCTTGTTGCCTCTTTCCTGAATCGAGTTCAGCTTTTGCATCTGTTCTTCTATCCAGGACCGGGTGTTCTTCTCCTGTTCTTTAAGAGATTCCAGTTCTCTTAAGAGAGATTGTTGGAACTCAGCCTGGGCTTTAAGCTGCTGAGCTAAATCCAGAACTCTTCTCCACTCATCGTCTACATTTCTCAGAGTCTGCACAAGTTCCTGCTGCCTCATTTCCTCCAGCTCTTCATGATAACACAAACGCTCTGCTTCCTTCTTCAAAGCTGCCAGCTTGGCATCACCCGCCGATTGTAGGTCCAAAACAGTCTAACAACACCCACAGAATGGATGAACATCTACCTCACCTAGTGCTAACAGGCCTTACTCAAGATTTCATTCAAATTTATTAGGTATACCTGAACTTTGTAGAGCTGTTCGTCTATTGGACTGGATTTGTCAAGCAATGCCATGCTCTGTTTCAGGTCTCTAAGCCACGTCCTGAAGTTTTCCACCTCAGTGTGAAATGTTTCTACCTCCTCTTCCAAAGCTATGAAGACCTGAGCCTTATTCTCCAGACAAATCCCAAGACTGTGGTATCGATCAACCATGGACTCACTGTCTTTGAGTAAAGGGTCTCCTCTCAGTCCCCGTAACCTCACAGAGGCTAGCAGGTGAGTGAAAGCTTCGATTCGTCCACTACACAGCACAGGATATATGGTGTAAGATAAAACATTAGTAAAAAGAACCATAATGTAACTAAGTACAACAGCTAAATTGCTATGTAGACCCCTTCTAATAAATAGGTTCAGGTGTTTCAACAGCTTTAAATGATTTTGACTTTGTGACAACACTTTGAGGAAGGACTGTTCCTGTTCCAAAATGACTGTGCCCTGGTGTACAAAGCTTGGTGTGGAGAAACTCCAGTTGCTTAAATGGGCACACATTCCCACAGACACACTTCAGAAAATTTACAAAGGGGGCAAGGGTCATATTAATGACCATGGCTTTGTCAAGGTTTGTCCAACAAGCTCATTAACAGGTGTCTACATATTTCTGGCCATATAGTGTATGTTTCTGTTTTTAGTTTAGTGTCAAAACAGATATATTTGTAAATTCCTAGAAATGTTACTGATTGGTTAAGAAAATGGATAATACTCATGCACATCACTAATCTCCATCCAACAACCTGCTTCTTCTATGAGTGCTCACGTGTAACAGGAAATTAACATAAGTACTAATTAGAAATAGTCTGGTAAAAAAAGAAAACACTATGACAGAACTAAATTGTGGTACCTTTCTTTAAGAAAGTCCTCATGAACCTGTCTGAGTTTTTCTCTTTTCTCTGGTATCTGCTCTCTCTGCTCCAACCATTCCTGAAGATGGTCACGTTCTTCTTGCAAGCTAATTTTATAAATCAATAAATCATTGTTATCATTGCTGACATTTGATCAATTTAGTGTATGACTAGTTACAGAAGTGTGAGAAATTGGAAGAAACTGACCTGTTGAGTTTAAATAGAATGTCTTCCAGCTGTTTGTGGCGCCCGTGGCAGTGAGCTCTGAGTGTGGACAGCTCTCCTTCCTGTTCCTGCTGCCAAGTACTGAGCTGGACCTGAGTCTCAGCAGGGATCTCCTGATCTTTCTTTTCAATGGCATTTTTTACCTGAGATAGACGCTGCTCACCTTCTCCAGAAACCAAGAAGTCCTAAACATTACACAAAGCTTTCATCACACCCTTAAAACATTCAATCATTCTTTAGTAGCACCAATGAAAACACATACACTTCATATTTCTGTAAATGCATGCTTATCCAAAGCCACTTAAAGTTGTAACCTAATATAATTTAGGCAACTGAGGGTTAAGGGCCGTGCTCAGGATCCAGTGGCATCTTAGTGGTGATGAGGCTCGATCCAGCAACTTTTGGATTACTAGTCCAATCTCAACTGCTGACCCACACCTGCCCACTTCATGAAATGGATTTATGATTCCTTGGTTCAATTAGGGTGCTCAGGTGGCACAGCTGTAAATTACACTAACCCACTTCAGCTGGGATCCAGGGATTGAATTTGGTGCTTAAATAAAGCCTCAACAAACCACCAATCCATTAAAAGACAGCTTGTTTGCTGGCTTGCTCGCTCACTCACATATCCGCCCACTCACACTCAAAATCCTGTGCCACCTTGCCATTCTCTTTCAGAAACATTTTCAAATTAGAGCAACTGCTCACTTTTAGTTTTAGCATAGATGCCTCAACGTCTTCTCTCTTCTCTGGGTTCTCGAAACACTCGTTTACAGCCAGCTGTTCATCCTGTAGCCAGTCCTCAAACATTTGGAACTCATCTAAGAAAAGATCAATAAATGAAACAATTAATGTAAAATGAGTTTGATTAAAAACTAGTGTCTGATTGCATGTTGTGCTCATGTATGTGTACCATTAATGGACTGAATGAGGTAGCTTCTCTCTCCTTGTTCTTTCTTCTTACAAATAAGCTCATGCGTTGCTATGAGGCCATCTTTAAGATTTTTGCTCTGATTGGATAGTTCCTCCAAAGCCTGAGGTGCAGTTACACTTCCCATGAGATCGACTTCCTTCATCAGAGATTCTACCTCATCCTCCTGATCTAACAGCTGCTCAGAGAGATCCTGTAGAGAAACAGAAACTGCTCACTACATGGTTAAGAGTCCTGAGAGCAAACTTTTCTTTTAGCACATTCATGTATTTCATGTTAACAGCGTTTTTTATTCGTAAGGAAAACACTTGGCTTTACATATCAGTAATACAGAATGACTACATGAACATAAATGTCATGACCAAAACTAGTTCAGCATTCTGAATGTAGATTTTTAAGTGAAGAAATCTGGTCTATTACAGCAAAACAGGCTATTAAATAACAAAAAATGAAGCCCACATCCCCAAGCTCTTCCTCACAATATAAGGTAATATAACATGGTCTGAGAGTCTGAGCTTAATTTTGATGAATGATGCAAAAAATCAAAATAAGTATTCCTGACATACAATTTTACACACACTCGGGTGGCACACTGGCCTATTACAATAGCCCACCAGTGGTGCCATTAGCCAGCCAGATGTCTAAACAAACATGATTGGTGATGTTGGTTGGTGAAAATAAATGAATGAAAATGAAAATTACACTTATATCCACATGCGCAGAGTTGAATAATTAATATGTAATATACAGGTACATAAGTAATAATTATTATGTACCTGGGATGAGTTGAAGGTAAATTATATACTTTTTTATGCAAAAACATACAAACAAAAGGTACAAAAGACAGAACCCTAAAGAAACCATCACAGCAACAAAAAAGGTACATTTTGGTCCCTCTATTTCCAAGATCCTGTGATTGTTTAAGATGTATTACAGTGATGTAACTTGTGATCATGATTTAAACATGATTAATTGTGCAGACTATCCTCATTCCACAAACTGGTACAGTACCTGTATGAGGTGTTGTAGCTGGTCTTTGTTGTCAGTACTGAGCATGCTCACTGAAGAGTTTATCCTTTGGATGGCTGACCTGCAGGTGTCAATCCTCTGAAGCAAGTGAGCTCGGACACTCAAAAGCTCCTGGAGGACTTCGGTGCAGCTTGAGAAGAGCTCCCTTACCTGATCCATCTTCTTTTTAAGAGCAGTTTCCATCACCTGAAAAGAAGGTGGAGGGAAAAGAGGGTACTGTAAAGGTACATTCGCTAATAGTTATTAAAATGCTCAGCTATCTCAACGATCTAGATAAAAATAGCTAGCAATATTATAAGCTGTTTCACATGCCCAGTGAGAGAAAGTTCTATTCACTTTGGGTCTTAGATTAAGTAATGAAAGACCCCTAAACCATGTTAGAATATTTGGATCTTGCCTTTTTCTAAAGATATCACTGCCCTCCCCCTTTACCACATTTATAAATGAAAAGGAAACCCTATAGGACCAGATATTATTTGCGTGGTGGACCATTCTCAGTACTGCGGTGGCAATAAGATTGTATTGACAAGGTGTTTGTGTTTTTCTGGTGCAAGTGTATCAGGTGCAGCAAGCCCTCCTTATTAAGAACACAAACCCTGTTAGAGGTCCTTGTAGATTTGAAGTTACAGACAAAGGCTATTTTATTTTTAGATGCTTTATATTTTTGACTGGAGCACTTTTCTCCTCTCAGTGTTGACAATGAGCTGTTTAAAAATCCCAACAACACTGCTGCACCTCAAACACTTATACCAGTACAACATACTACCATGTCATTAACACACTAGTGTGACTGCACTGTTGACACATGCACCTCCAGGTTTGAAATATACCTGTAATTCCAATGGAGCCTCTTTGCTCTGGAGCAGCTCCTGGATCTCCAATGACTTCCTGACAAACTGTTCAATATTCTCCTCCTGCACCTGAATCTCCTCCTAACACAAGGAAAATCCAGATTCCAATAAAACAATAAGTAATGCGGTGTCACAAACAATCTCTCTTTTAAAGGGCAAAAGATCTGTCAATTCCACACCTTCACTTGAAGGACCTCTTTCTCAGTGCTGAATGGATGAGACTGAGCAAACAGGTTGAGTTTAGCAGCAGCCCAAACCTCCAGCTCTCCTCCCAGCATCAGCTGCTTCTCCCACAACTCCAACCCCACACGCAGGTTATCCATGTATGCATCTGTCTTCTCTGAGACCTGCATCAAGTAAAGACTCTCAGATTTTGCTAATGCTGTTTTTAACTGAACACAACATATAGTAAAAGGCTAAAAGTATGTGGACAGGTAAAACTGAGATTGTTGGAAATCCTGTTTTTTGGGAATGCTTTCCACAAGATTTTAAAGCATGTGCCTTTGCCAAACAGTTGGCACAGGTGAAAGCATATGGTTAATTTAATATACCTGTTAGAAGTAGTTGCATCCAAAAATCCAAACTCAATAATTACAAAGGTGTTCACATATTTTTGACCATAAATGCATATAAACTAGGTATTTATTGACCATAATAGATAATTGTGTGAAGCGAGTTACTGGACAAGTATCGACAAGGCATCTCCTAATGGTACTTACATCCAGCCAGGTATCCACCAAAGCATCAGCCTCAGTCTCAAATGGAGTTTCTGGGCAGTCTGGAAGTCTCTTGAGCTGAGACTGTAACTGCCTGCACACACCCCGAAACTCCTCAATGTTAGGGCCCAGGCCATTTAGATCATCTTTTAAGCCACAAACCTATAAGAAGCAATAGCATTGCATAAACACCACTCAAACATACACACACTAATACATACAGTATTTATGTAATCTATTACATTTACATTTTCAGCATTTAGCAGATGCTTTTGTCCAAGGCAAATTACAGCATACAGTCTAAGCAATTGAGGGTTAAGGGCATTGCTCACGGGACCATCAGTGGCAGCCTGGCAGTGGTGGGGTTTAAACCAGCAATCTTTTTTTTTTTCTTCCACTGCTGAGAGATGTCAGATTGCATCCGAGGAGAGCACGTCGCTGTACACGCCTCTTCTCGCCCATGCATTCTGCACAGGCGTCTCTTCCGCCGATCAGGGTCCTTACACAGCGTATGAAGACCCACCCACCCACACATAGTCCGGACCCCACCCTGCAGATACGGTGGCCAATTAGTATCTGCTGCAGGCACTGCCAATTATGCCCGCTAGATGGCGCCCAGCCGACCGGTGGCAACACCGAGTTTCGAACCCAGGGAGTTCAGAAACTCGGTGCTGGTGTGCAAGCGGAATATCCCACTACGCCACCTGGGCTGAACCAGCAATCTTTTGATTACTAATCCAGTACCTTAACCGCTAGGCTACAACTGCCCAATTACATTGACATTTTCAGCATTTAGCAGACGCTCTTATCCAGAGTGACTTACAACACCCTTGTGAGGTTTAACCCAGATTGCCAGGACCTTGGTGCTATGCAGTACCCACATTTACCAGAGTAAGCTTTTTTAACAAGACAATACCATAAGGTAAGTAATTTCTGTGATCTAATTAGTTTTATAATTCTGGGTGCAACTGATGTCACTAGTAGTTTAGAAACTCCTAAACTTTACCATGGAAATTATTGAACACAACCTGACCTGTCAAAATAATTAATCATCAGCAAATTAGGATTATCACAGTATCCCTATTTTAAAGAAAGCAGGAAGCAGAAAGTTTTTCTTTCACAATGGACAAAAAAAGTCTATATTGATTGACATTGGCATTGACTCACCTTGGTAATAAGGCGCTGGAGATTGTCTTTACCCATGTATGAAGCCTGTTCACTGATGGTTTGCTCAGCCCTCTGGAGGATGTTATTCAGGGAAGAACGACAACTCTGAAACCTCTTCAACAGATCCATTAGAGTACTGCACTGTTCCTGCCTGATACACAACACAAGAGGCAGCACATACCAATCAATCTTTCTTTTCAAATTTAAGCATACTTTTTTAATGTGTCTTTACTGAGCGACTAATGAAAATAAAACTAAATATTTAGTTTAGCTTTTGTTTATTCTGCTTATTTATTTATTATTTATTTATACAAGTTTACTCACTTAATTTACAATATTGTTACTTTTATGTTATGGATGAGATTAGAGTTACAGGGTTCCAGTTTAGTGAAAGTAAAATACCACCACTGTTACTCAGCTCCCAAACACCAGCTTTGATGTTCACATTACAGATCACAGCACAATTTTATGGGTACATGAGTTCTTAATACTTTCTGTAAATAACCACCAGTGTCTCTGTTTTACCTTTCAATCACTGCTCTCTCTGTCTCTTCCCACAGGGTCTCCAGCTCGTCCACTGTTCTTAAAGAGAGCTTTGAGGTGGCTTCCTTGAGGCTCTGGTACTCCGGACGGAGCAAGTTTATCTGAGCCTCCAGATCTGAGAGGGCACGGATCCTACAAAGGCATACACACGTGCACGTTTTAAAATACCAAAAAAACTTCAATTGGATATCTTGGTTAAATGTGTAAGCAGAGACATGTAGAATTCCATTCTCTGTAATATTTCACTTTCTTTTGGTACTTTAATACAAAAAACACTTGGTAAACTGGCTGCTCTAAATAGTTCTTATGTATAAGTTAATGTATAAGTTAATGCAGAAGTTCTTCAGGACCCTGGTGCTACGAGATCATGTAACCATTAGTCTCACAGTGCCAGACTTGCAATCTACAAGACCTGACCTGGTGCCTGTGCAGGTGGGGGCGGACTGACATGATGCTTAGCATCGCTCTCTGTATGTGATATGGCTGTTTCTACAGAAGTGGCCGGAGATTAGACACATGTGGACTTTCAGATTGGGGGTTGTGCAAGCAGCAGTGGATTCACAATCGATAATTGGAAATAACTGTACTGGTAGATAAAGAAAAGGAACACTTGTCTTCCGCACCACAGGAGAAAACAAATTAATTAAACAAGGATTTAAATCTTTACCTGTGCTGCACAGCTGGCATGGTGGGCTCCTTCAGCCCCTGTGTCTCTGCTGACCCCAGTACCTTCCTCAGCTCCGCCAGCAATTTGTTTCTACTTAATTTCAATCCATGACTCTGATTTTCCTTCTGAATCCCTTCCTGCTGGATAATCAGCTTGTCATCAACATCCTCTATCTGCCTAACCAGAACCTCCACCATGTTTAGGCAGGTCACAGCGCTCCCCTCTTGGGTCACCTCCATTTGGGCTCCTTTCAGAAGCAGATCTAGCTGTGGTGCTTTATCAGTCAGGCTTGCTGCTCCCTTTCTTATTAGACCCAGCTTGGATCTGCTTTCCTGCAGAGCTGTTAAGTCATCACAGGGAGAATTCTGGACCAACCGGACATCCTGGTCGACAGTGCACAAGGACACGAGGAAGCGGTCTAGAGCACGAGCTGCAGCCTCACTCTTGCACACTTGGTGCCGGAGTCGGTCCAGACTGGATCGGTGCTTCAGTACCAGCTGGGTAAGAGGTGAGCGGTCACGCAGGTCCAGGTGGCTTGGCTCTGAATCAAAGCGAGAGAGGCGGTCCATCTGCGTCTGGATACTCTCATCTAGATCCTTGGATAGAAACAAAGTGCCTCGTTTTTTTTGCTTTTTAAATCCCTCACAACTATAAAGTTAAGAAAACTTTCATTTTGCAGAAAGAAATAACAAATCATGTAAAAACATTTACTTTTAGCTTTAGTCCATAAAGGTTGTAGCTTCAAATGTTAAAAGACATTCATTCATTTACTGGCTGTTTTACAACCTCTTTATTCTGGTCAGGGATTTTGTGGATCATATTTATTGGGCAAAAGATAGAAAACACCATGGACAGTTCGCCGGTTTATCACAGGGCACACACACACACTCACAGTTAGGGCAATTTTCAATTCAATGACTTGACTGTGTGTCTTTGCATTTGTAGGAGTAAACTGGAGCACCTGCAGGGCATGAACATGCTGTGAGGTGACAGCACTACCCACTGCACTACTGTGCCGCCCAAAGATAAAAGCATATTCCAAATATATTAAATTCCAGCCTGGCCAAATTTATCACTGTCATATTGACTATGATGACCATACCCAAAAGCACATAAAAAATTGACAAAAAATGATTTGTTGCATGGCTATGTCTGCAGTGACCGAGGCCCTGTGACTGTTTTGTGTTTCTGTCCTATGTTACTGCATTGTGGTCGGTGATTCCATAAAAACATTGTGACCTTGAGCATTGATAAAACAATTAAAATAAAATAAAAGATGTGGTGATTTGATTGTATATGACAGAAGCACAATAAACCAATTCTGCGCACAGTGGTCGTGAACACTGGCTCAACATTGTCTGCTTCTCCCCTACCTTAACATTCTTCAGGATGTCTGTGTTGATCAGCACGTATCCTTTAACATCTTTGGGTTCCTTGATGAACTTATCAAGATGGTCTGAAATTTCAGCAATGTGCTGCTCAATGGAATCCATGAGTTCTAGAGCAGAGCCGAGTGAATCAACCCTGAGAAACAGATTTAACACACACACAGTTAACACACACACACAGCTCAGGCACATAATAGTTAAAAATTGTGCCTGGGGGAAAATTTGTGATTTTGTGCAATCATTATTTTATTTTTCGTAACCGCTGGACGTCTCTAACACTACCTGCTGTGTTACCACGGCGCCCAACAAGATTCTCTTCCATATGTTAATGAAATATAAATATAATAATAATAATAAAATATAATATGTTTGTCCCAAAAAGTGTTTTCGCTATAAAAAGTAGGCACTAATGTATGTACACTTAAAAAAGATTGCATAATAACTGTTATTCTGCATGTACCTTCTCTGCAGGTGGGCTCGTTGCTCTTTCCATTTAACAGTAAGTTCAGCACGGTCCTGTTCCACCATTCTCTCGTTAATCTGAATAAACTGAGAGCACTGCAGGTCGTACTCTGACCACAAAGACTCTGTTTCATCCTGCAAAGCCTGAAATATTACACATCCAAAACGAGACATGAGCATCCACACATTGCATTGTTGCTGTATGTTTGCTCTGACTGTTTGCTCTACAATATGAATGCACCTTCAACTCTCTGAGTCTCTTTTGGAGGTCTGTGGCCGTGGCTGCATGTTCTCCCAGCATGTTCTGCTCATTCCTGTTCAGCTGAGCCTGAAGTGCAAACCTGGAACTTCTGTACCTGCAGAAAATTGATTTTTTCATGGAATATGTTAGTGCACTTTCATTTTCACTGTTTTATTTTTCAGATTAAATGTACTGGATTAGCCTACTTCAGAGTATTAACTATCAGCCTAATGTTGCTGACATGTAAATGGAGCTGATTAAAGATCAGTTAAGGGCGGTGCAAGCTGCATGGCTAAACTGTAATTATATAATTATATTGACTGACTTTTTACAATAAAATAAACCAATAAAAATAAACCAATGGTTCATCAGACGTGGATATCGGAGCCAGCATTTTTAAGTTTTCATTACAGTGCCCCCTTATGGCATAGCCACCTTCCATTCGCAGCAAAGTACAGTACATATGACGGTTTTTCCTGCAACAGTAAATTTAAGATGGTCCACCTAAATTTTTTTTTTAACAACCACCTAAATGATACAGCAAGCAGATGCAAAGTGTTATTTGCATAATAATAAATTATGATTAAACTCATAGAAACAATCTATGAGTAATGTCTGGAAAAGTTTCACTTTTGGGTACCAGACATTAAGGCTATTCTCTATACCAATATTCTACACTATTTATCAAATAAATACATAATAACAGTTCTACCTTGCATTCTTAGACTGTTGTCTATTTAAACTAGAGTAAGCAAATGTTTACTGTGGAATCACTTCTGTAAGTCACTCTGGATAAGAACGTCTCCTAAATGGCAAAAATGTAAATATAAAACACTATAGTTTATGGGTTTTTAACATCTGGATGTCATGAATTAAGCACTGCTTAAACATATCACACTTTTTACGAAAAATAAGTTTTAAATTCAAGCAGCATCTATTTCAAAGCAGACCTGTTTTTGTTGTATTTGGATTGTATGATAAGTGTATGACCATCAGGACAATCTTCATGCTTTGCAAGACGTGACTGTTTTTCCTTTTAGGACCTTTCTCACTAGGTGATATCAAACTAGCCTTGTTTATGTATATATAGGGAAGCCAAACGCTGTAGTCAT
Organism: Trichomycterus rosablanca; assembly: GCF_030014385.1. Taxonomy (NCBI): domain Eukaryota; kingdom Metazoa; phylum Chordata; class Actinopteri; order Siluriformes; family Trichomycteridae; genus Trichomycterus; species Trichomycterus rosablanca. Next base: position 12,456,658 of record NC_085992.1, read on the forward strand.
TTATATTAACCAACAAGGAATACATATGTGAACGATTGAATTCAACAAAACTAAAAAAAAAAAACACTAAAGCATTAAATGCATTTATATCATTTTAATGTACCTTTCCTCCTCGGTGCTGGTCTGCTTTAGGATCTCTTTCTTTGCCACAGTTGTCTGGCGCTGAGCTATAACTGGAGTGGCCTAAAGAACCAAACGCTCCATCAGTGCCATAAATGATTTACATTTATTATAACTTCAGATCAAAAGATCAAACATAGTTATAAAACCCCATATCCACAAACTATACATTTTTTCTTAGTCATACAGTAACACTGAATAGTTCACACACATACCTCTGGAGAGACTTCCATGGGTTTCTCTGGAAGGGCTGTGAGAATTTTCTGCTGTGATGTCTCCTGTTTCTGCTCTTCAGGTACACTGTTACATAGGGAAGCAAATGATGTAAAAACACTGTACAAAACTGAGCAGTTTGTAAATCCACAAAGTGTCTCATACATCAGTGGTTCTTAACCTGTGGGGTGTGGGTCTGTTATGGCCTGTAACACATAAAGGTGTGGCTCAATGTTCTGCACTACTATTATTATTATGCACTGACGCATGGATTCTCAACCTGTTTTAGCCTGTAATATGTTAATATGTGACCCCACCGCAACCCAATAATCCACCTTACGGGGCTTTTATTATTTTATTATGCCAGCTAAGTTATGCCAGGTTGTTTTTCTTCTATTTTTAATTTCCATGTATGTGCCTAGAGTTTGTGGAAATTACTTGAGCCACATTTGCATCCTAGGTGACCCCACAATAGAGTCCCAAGGTTGAGTTTGTTTATTATAAGGATTTTAACGTTATGTTTTACACTTTTGGTTACATTCATGACAGGAACGGTAGTTACTCATTACACAAGGTTCATCAGTACACAAGGTTATATCAAACACAGTCATGGACAATTTTGTATCTCCAATTCACCTCACTTGCATGTCATTGGACTGTGGCAGGAAACCGGAGCACCCGCAGGAAACTTGACACAGAAAGGACCCAGACCGCCCCACCTGGGGATCGAACCCAGGACCTTCTTGTTGTGAGGCGACAGTGCTACTCACTTTGCCACCGTGATTTGCCACCAGGTTGAGAATGAGTGCATTATTGTGTGTGTGGCTTCTGATTTGATTGTAAGGCTGAGAACCACTGACACACACACACCTGTAAGATTAAAATTCCATTCTCACCTAGAATCTGGCAACGTGTTCTGATCACTGCTAATCTGATGCTGGATGTCAGCAAGTGCCAATCTGCGTGCATCTTCCGGACTCAATGTCTCATACAGCTTCATAAGAGCCTCCATTTGCTTTCCAGTCTGCACTGTACTACCCTCAGCAGAGAAGCAGACCTGCATGTGGGATGGGATACAGAGACAGAAAATCCAAGAACCTGTTAGAGATACTATTACGCTGTTCTAGTAGTTTCTATTATTTTATACATTTCTAACATCATGCTCTTAGTTAAATTGTAAATCTCATACTTCTGTACAATATGGGAAAAATATGATAGAGTTCCAGGTAAAAGGTGAAGTGTGCTCACACACAAACGTAACACATACATACATATACCATACCTCCCACTGTGTTCTGACTGTCTGCGTGAAGAACTTTATCTCTTGGAGCTGAGGTGGCATACAGAAGGCCTCCATTCCTGCTGCAGCTCTTAAGAATTCCTGCAGTAGCTCAGGGTTCAATGTTTTTTGAGTCTCCTGAAAAAAAGTCGTTTCCACTTTATTTTGAACTGGACCACATGCACATGGAATTACAATCACAACAGTAGACAGTAAAAACTTTTACAAGTTTGCTTTTTTATAGGCAGACAGCTCATGTGTCCATTTTATCTGCAATTTTATCTGAAATTAAATAATGTTCGCACAATTAGCAATAGCTGATTTCAGATGTAATTTAACCACATATTGCACTCAAGTTAATGGGCAGTTTTCAGTGCACCCTAAAACCTATAGACATCTAGTCCAAGTCTAAGTCCAATTCCATCACAACTTTTTTTTCAGTATTTTTCCTTCTTATTTCCCATATTCCAATTCACAATTGCAAAACCACTAATCAATGAGAGCCAGATCACCTTCTTTGACACATGTCCACTCTTCAAACACTTCTTATCACCTATCACGTACGGAGAGCCACGCTGAGCTCCCTCAAACATCGCCAACTGTGTTTGTGTGGACACCCGGCCAGGTAAGTGGCTCTGCTGAGATTGAAACTTACACTCCGCATTGGTGTGCTAGCATGTTAGACCACTGTGCCAATCAAGTGCCTTCTATCAAATTCAATGCTCAAATTCTGGTGTGGTCCAGGGAACTGTGATCTCAGGTACATTTGTAATCTGTGTTTTGGGCTTTTGGGCTTCCGGTGCAGACTGCACAATGTGTAAACATTATCTTCCAAGGCATCAAACAATGTAAATGGTAAAACTGTTACATTACTTTCTATTTGATATTACAAAAATGCAGTTCTTAAAAGTAACTGAACAACAGAACATTAATAAGAACAAATGGATGTAACTACTCGCTCCAATTCTGTAAAAAATGAGCAGACATGTTAAAACTGGCCCTGAATTGGTTGGTTGAAACTGGTTAAAAATGATTAGATATGATTTATTTATAAACCATACCTCTTTGAGCTGCACATCTGTTATCTTCTGATCTTTAAATATGTTAATAATTTGTAGAATATGTTCTTGTAGGCAGTGCTTGGCCTTCTCAAACCCTTTTCTTGACAGTTCTTGAGCTTCAGTAAAGGCGTCTGTATTAGCCTGGGGAGGAGCACTAGCAGGAGCTGAAACTTTGATCTGAGTTGCCAACAGCCGTTTGTCCTGCTCCTGTGCTGGTAGCTGTGGCTTTTGTACAACCTGGACAACCTGAGGTTGTTCGATTAGGGATTGGCTCTGAATCTGAACTTGAAACTTGAGTGTGTCAGTTGGATTTTGTGGCCACTGCTGTTGGTGGGTTTGGGACTGTTGTGATGCAGGACTTTTGGGTCTGACTGGGGATTGAGATAGTGGCTGGATCCAAGGCTGTTGGTATTGCATTGGTTGATGAACATTTTGGAAAGGTTTCTGAGCTTGTGGATCTGGCTGCATATGCAATTGCTGAGGAGGACTCTGTGGAGTATATCTTGGAGCTGAGGTGGCATGGAGGGGATGTTGAGATTGTGAGTATTGAGGCATCTGGCCCTGCCCTTGAATGTAAACGCCTTGATAACTAATCACTTCTGGTCTAATAGGTCTCCACTGTGATGGTGCTGTAGAATAATTGGGGCTTTGAGGTCTTTGGGCAAAAGGCTGTGCCATTGGTTCAGATCTGAATGGAATCCATGGGTTTTGTGCCTGAGAAGGAGGGTAAACTTGAGATTGAGGCTGGCCTAAAACACTGGGGTATGTCTGGGTCACAAGACTGCCTCTTACTGGTGCCCATTGCGTTTTGGGAGTCTGTGGATAACTCTGAAATTGAACCTGTGGCGATACTTCTGCTGGAGTTGAACCCTGACGAGAAACATCATGATAACTGTGAGTGATTGCTTCAGGCACAATGGGTCTCCACTGGGTTTGCTGGATGTAAGGTGGCTGTACTATATTCTGTGTGTGTTGAGTTTGACCCATGCTCATCATTTGAGGGTGAGGTGGAATATAGTTTTGTGGTTGACTCTGAGGCATGCTAATGATTCTTGGCTGGATAGGGGCTGAACCTTTGGGATGAGCAGTTGTCAAAGTAAACGCTTGTAAGTGAATCTGCTGTGGATGTTTTGGGGTCACTGTTTGAGGTTGGGTTGATGGGATAGAATGCCTTATAGGTTGAGCCATGGTTTGTGTTTCCTTTCCCACAGTTGGTGGGTATTGGTGAATTTGGGACATAATAGGCTGGGTATGAGTCATGGTTGGTGGTTGCATTCGGGTCATGACTTGTGGCTGAACTGGTATAAAGGTTTTTGATTGTGCTTGCTTTATCATTTGTCTCTCTGGTTGCTTTGGGGTCATCATTTGTGGCTGTATAATTGAGGGTGCTGTATATGGTTGTGGATGTCTCTGAGCAGAGATTTGGGCTGAACCTCCTTTAACAGTCTGAGCTTGGATTAGTGATGTACCAGATGGTGTAATCTGTGATTGCTGTTGAAACATTTGAGACACTGGTTGCTGTTGCTGGGTTTGACCCAATCTGGCTTGTGTTACTCGCTGTTGTTGTTGGGCTTGGCCCACTCTGTCCGGAGTCACTGGATCCCATTGTGCAATATGACCAATTTTGGTATGTGTTACTTGGTTTTGTTGCTGAACTTGACCACTATTGGCATGTGTCACCTGCTGCTGGCTTGGACCCACACTGACTTGAGCCACTTGATCCTGTTGATGTACTTGACTCGTTTTGGGTTGTGTCACGTGTTGCTCTTTCTGGACTTTGGTTTGTGTAACAGTTTTCTGTTGCTGAATCTGAGAAACGTTGGCTTGCGTCATAGTTTGCTGTGGCTGAATTTGAGTCACTTTGACTTGTGTCTGGGTAACCCACCTGGTTTGAGCTTGGATGGGCTCAGGTGTAGAAACCTGAGGTTTAGGTGTACTAACAACTGTTGACTTTAGCTGAACTTCAGAAGTCAGTTTACCCAGTTGTGCAGGGGCTGAAACCTCAACTTGTGCCTTCTTTTGAAGCCAAGGCCTATTCTCTAGACGTGCCTGAGACTTCCTTACCTTAATCGAGTGCTGGCTTACAGTTTGCACTTGCTGCTGCTGACTCTGAGTCTGTTGTTTAATAATAGTTGTTGTTTGCTGTACTTGTGTCTGTTGTTGCATAGAAATATGCGGTTGCTGGCTTGTAGGTGCATGCTGCTGATTAATCTGAACTTGCTGTTGTTTTTGGTTTGTATCTTTGGTCATTTCTTGCTTCTGTTTCCTTTGTTTCTCCAGTGCATCAGTGCTTGCTTGGGATGTGACTGCAGTGGTCGTACGTGCCTGTGTGCTGGCCTCAGGTTTACAGTCATGTTCGTCTTCAATCAATTCCTCCTTTCTCTTTGTTTTTGCAACTTCTTGTCTTTGAAGGGAGAATTGTGCAGGAGTACTCTTCGTTTCCTCCTGGAAATCTTGAACAACAATCATAGGAACTGACTGAGGTTGTGTTTGGGCTTTTGGAAGATCGACTGACTCACTCTGCCGAGACAGTTCCTGAGACTTTAGTATAACTGACGATTGTGAATCCTCAGGTGCTGAGAAAGGCTGGGCTGGAGTAATTGTTTGGAGCTTCTGGCTTTGAGTCTCAACTTTTTGCTCTTGGACAAAGACCTTTTGTGGTGGAGGATGTCCTACAGGACTTCTGTCTCTTCGAGCTCCTAATGAGCTAAGCATCCCGACAGCTTCCTGTGACTGTGCAACTGCCGCACGAACTCTGTCCTGCATGGTTGAAGCAATGAGGTACTGAAGTGGGGAGTTCTTCTGGCCCGACATCACCATCTCCTGCAGGTCCTGCTCCTCCGTTACCACCTGGCCTTCCAGCTGCAGACCTCTTGATATCAGCAACTACATGGTAGGCACAGAGGACAGAAATAATATTTTATATACAAAGTTTTGTAAATAAGTAAAAAGTTTATTTAGCTCAGGAATAATAGTAGAAATCGAGACAAAAATACCCGAGTCCTGGAGTTCTGCCCTCTTTGGTGTCTATGGGCTTTTTCCTTTATGAGATCATGTAACTCTCTAGCTTCAGCCTCCCAGAGCAAAAGTTCTGCTAAACGTCCATCCAGGCTGGACACAGTCTGTTGCAATTCTTTACATACTTCCATCGCCTCACAAAGAGTCTGCAGCACCTGAACACATAAATATAAAAGCACATTAAAAGTGAGCAATTACTTTTTTACTATAAATATTTACATCTACTTTTCAAAGAATAGAAATAATGAATAATTACTAGTTATTATACAGTGTTATTACCTCTGGAAAGGCCTGCTTGAATTTGTTTAGGGTTTCAGCAGAGCACTCAAGTGAAGGTGAAAGGGAATCCAGATCCACATTCTGTATTTTCTTCATCATGAACTAAATGAATGAGACATGGACAAGTTTCAGGTTATGCACTAACGTAATCTATCTAAACCAAAATCCCAGAAATATCTGGGAATGAATGAGACTTATATAGAACAGTAATTAAAAAAGGCAACAGCAGATCTAAACGATCGCTTCCAAAATTTAGAAAATATGGAAAGTGCAGTTGTATGCAAAGTTTTGTGCCCCTCTGGCCAAATGACATATTTTGCTATGGGTTTTTCCCTGTAGACCTCTGTGTGTAAATAAATAAACACAACCTCTGCACAAAACACTCTTCCACCTGGAGCACCCCCACTGATGACCACAAATGACAAGACAAAAGGGCAAAATTCTGTAACCGCGTTCACTTGCTCACTTCACTGCAGAATTAATTCTTTGATTGTTCCCCTCTGGCTAATTTAGATGTTTTTCAGATTTCAGACATTGACTTTGGTGATGAGGTTGTTATAAGATTTTCCGCCAGTAAAACTTTTATGCATATTACGTTTGTACTAGATGTGCATAAGATTGTACAATATACGTAAACAACGGATGGTAAACCTGTAGTCTTTTCCTGTAGGTCTGAAGTGATCCTGATAAGACCTCCACTGGTTCCTTTAGAAGCTGGGAGGCTTCTTTGATCAGACCCTGCAGAGTCTGAGGACTAGCAGGTGTGACATTCTGCTCCTCAACAAGATCCTGAAAACAGGACCTGGTTATTAATTTACTAAGGCATAAAAACTTTAATGAAACAGTACTGTATTTTTATAATGCAACTAGAGTAAATGTTATCATATTGCTTTGAAAATACTGATCTGATCTACACCTACAATTAGAAAAGACATTTGTTTATATAACCAAGTCTTTTGTGTCAAGAACTCACAAACTGGGTCCTCCTGGCAAAATCAGCCCACATTAGGTTGATCCTGCAGAGATCATCAGAAAGTGAGTGGCTGGTGTGTTGATCTGTGATCTCTATGAGGTAATTTCCCACATCGTTCAGATGAGCCCTGCGAGAGCTCCACTCATTCATCTCTGCTACTGTCACCTATAAAAACAGTCAGAGGTAACGTATTCAAATGTTACTGAATAACAGCACAGCATGGCACTGTTTGAAAAAACAATGTGTACTTCAGCTCGATGTCCATGTCTGTTAGTCTGGGATCCCTGTTCTAGCCAGGCATGTAGAGAACTATATGAATCCCTGTAGGAGTCCCAGGCAGTCTGAACACGTCCCATGGTGCCTTTCACCATGTTCATATCCTCGAGAGTTGCTGCTGCCTCTGCCTCCAGATTCTTCACCTCAAGACTTACATGGCTGGACTCACCCGCTGACAGAGAGAAAATATTCATCTGATTATAAATGAAATAATCAAATATTAATTCTGTTGTTAATATTCATAAGTATTAAGTTATTTGAACGACTGAATACATATAATTTTTACCTACTGTGTGGTTCAGACAGTGAAGACTCAGCAGGTTGTGCAATTTAATATGCTACATTTTTCTTTTTTGTGAGCACTCATTTTAATAACAAATTTGTCAATGATTTGTTTAAACCAGTAAAGCACTTGTATAAAATTACAACTTTGCCCTTTTTTCTCAAATACACACCAAACATTTCTATACAACCAAATATTCTACATGCCCATGTCTTACCCAGAGCAGATTTGCTGGTATATTTGTTGGCAGTGTGTTTGAGTTTGCAGAGAGCTGCTTCCAGCAAAGAAGGCAGATTCTGCTTGTTCACAATCTCCTACAAGAACAAACATCTAATAAAAACATCACAATGCACCCTATTTATATGGCATGAGAAATGCTGTAATGTATGCACTCACATTCCAGTCCTGCATCAGGACCCGCACAGCCTCCTGGGAAAAGTATGCTCTTTTCCAGGTGCACAGCTTGAGCGTGAGTTGAGTCAGCAGGTCCATCACGGTATGCCTGTGCTCTTGGTACTCTAGTCTAATGCCATGGTACTTTCCACTGACACGCACACTAGTGAACCTAAAACACACACACAAACATTTCTATACTGCTTTTCTCTGAAGCATCCTCATCTACAGAGCATCTATAGTACTGTTACAAAACTACTATCAAAGTCAATTCAAGCTGTTTAAACAGGCTGTTATGGTCCAAGCAAAACCTTACAGATGATTTGCAGTTAAAAAATAAAAAAAGGTTCTGCTTAATAAATTACATACTGACAATACAGGAGTTGTGCACCTCAATCACACATTAACTGACCTTCTTTTAATCTCATCTAGTTTATCAGTAGGAACCATCATCTCTCCAAACTCATCCATATTCTGAAATATCTGGAACGTCTTCATGTGTTGGGGCGTCTCTTCTAAACATGACTATATACACACAAGAAGCATGACAATAAACTTAGATGATTATTACTTGTAGTTGTTTTCATTTCCATTTAAATACTTTTAAATGATTTTCATAATTAACTAAGTATTTAATGTAATTAAGCTTTGTATAAATAACATTTAATACCATAAATAAAGCAAAAATGAGATGACATCAGAATATTTTTTTAAAACAGACTTCATACACACATCTCACAATAACAGCCAGTGCAACTCATAAAATGCTATAAATGCAATTAAAAAAACTATACAATAAAGATTTTTATTTATTTTTTTCATATACTTTTTCATCAACAGCTTCATCCTGGACAAAGCTGCAGCACACCTGGTTCACCAGGCACACCATGGACAGAGCACCACTTTTTTGCACGACTTTGGCTAGTCTCCTCCCCCAGACATAGCCGATCAAGTCTGTATAGATGCCTGGCCAACCAATAACACCGCTGAGATTCGATCCTGGATCTCAGCAGTGGTAAAGGAGCATAAAAGGCTAATAAAAGGCCAATATATGTCCAATCAAAGCTTCTGTTATTCATTATCATACTATGTAAAAAATCTAAGCTGGTAGAAGATTAATGAATCTCTACTATAACTGAGTATGAGTTATTAGACCCACCTTAAGCAGCTCTTGCTTTTCACAGGCTTCTTGGGCAGCTTGAGCATGGTCTTGCTGAGCATCGTCACTATCTGATAAAAGCTCCTCAGCCCTTAGTAACCAGCGACCCACAGTGTCTAAAGGAGATGGCAAACTCAGATCCAGCTCGATTTTATATTCACGCAGCTGTAAAACACACATTCACACAATTCCATATGTTTAACACTGATTTGTCAATAATTACAGTATAATTTATATTCATTTCTAATGCAGAATCAACAACAAACAAATTTAGCACTGAGGCAAATGGGTTCTTCTGCATAAAATGTGATAGTGTTTATGAACTGAATAGATCATAATGTTTATGGCAATTAACTGCTTATTTAAAATGAAGCAACATTTAATAAACTGGAGTGCTACATCAAAAGACAGGCAAATGGCTCTTTAGTTCTTTAAATCATCCTGCTTCATTATGATACAGAAGTTTTTCCAGGGCGATCAGGTGTCAAAGCGGTAAATTCCCACCACCACTGAGATCCCCCCTCGATCCCAGTGGTGGTGGGAATTTACCGTGGTTGGATTGGCATCCTGTTTAGGTTATGTTACTGCATTGTGCCCAGGGATTTTGGGGAAAACTGACTCAACGTAACTCTGACCAGGATAAAGTGATGGTAAAAAAAGATGAAAAGAATGATACTGATATAAATGGTTGGTTGAAATCATAGATCAGCTCCTTTGATTACTGATTGCATGTTTGAAAGAAAAAAAATTGCTGATCATGGTTAACTGCGATCGTGCACCGTTATTCGTTTACAATACACTGATGCTTGACCTCTAACCTTTTCAGCAAGTGACTCCCAGATGTGTCGAAGAGCTTGCTGTTCATCGCTCAGTCGTGGCGTCCGCTTCATCGCCGTTAGCAATGGCATCACAGGTCGGCGCTGTTCATTAAAGGACACAACAAAAGTCTGGAACACCTGAAACAAGCAAGGTAAAAATAGATTCATTATAAACACCATGCATTCCTGATTAGTTTATTTTAGCTTTAAGTGAGCAATAAAAGAACAATAACACCCAATAAAGCATCCTGGTGTCAGAAAAGAAACGATAATACAAATGTAAATTACACACAATGTAAATCTGTTATTGTTTGAAGTACTTTGCCGGGACGACTGTATAGTACGACTGTTACCATACATTATACATTACAATGGATATAGGGATATATTAGGCAGCAAGCATTTTATCCTCAAAGTTGATGTGTTAGAAGCAGGAAAAATGAAATTCCCCAGATCTCAATCCAATCAAGCATTTGTGGGATGTGCTGGACAAACAAATCAGATCCATGGAGGCCCCACCTCACAACTTACAGGAGTTAAAGGATCTGCTGCTAACATCTTGGTGCCAGATACTACAGCACACATTCTGGGGTCTAGTGGAGTCCATGCCTGTATATTGTATATTGTATAGTGTATATTGTAGCTTTAAATCAACCACTCCTCTGGAAAGCCATTCTACATAACTTTTGAGTGTGTCGGAGGGAATTTGTGCCCATTCAGGCACAGATGTTAGAAGAGAAGGCTTCGGTTGCAATCCAAGTTTAATTCACCCCAAAAGTGTTAAGTTGGTTGAACACCATGGCTCTGTGTAGACTCTGGCTCTGGAGGTCCTTTGCACACAACAAGACATGGTCTCTAAGTCAGACCATGTATTTATAGACCTTGCTTTGTGCTCAGCTGCAAGTATATTATTGACCTTATGTCATTTTACATACCTGTTAGCAATCACTAGAAGGGGTGTTCACATACTTATAGATGTTATACATCCATATAGTGTATTTAGAATGCCGTAAACATATTTAGACAGGTCTTACATGGTATCTCTCAGCGTAGCTCTCACCCTCTGTAGACACCCACCCCTCCAGCAGCTCCTGATAGGCCTGCTCCAGCCAGCATGTAACCTCGTGGACCTTCTGACTGGCTGAGGTCTACAAAGAAAATCATTGAAACCATTATGCCGTTACTAAAAAGTACAAATAATCTTTGCTGTCTGCTACGTAAAGGTAAAAAAACTTCAAATTAAAAAAAAATTAGGAGTCCAACAGCCTGATGTGCTAGTGCTGGTATTTAAACCACCACCAACAGACAAGTACCATAACCACTAAGCCTCCACAATTACATTTAAGTCAAGAACCTCCACAAGCAACCAGTAATGAAATGTACAAAATGTTATATTGCAGTGCAGAGAAAATACGTAATAGTTAGACTATTGTAAACTAAATAGGCTTTTGTAAGCTAAAACTGTAGCTGATATGGAACTAAAAAAGACCTGATAATATTCTACAATGTTCTTTGCGAGGATAAGCGTTTCACAATCAGTTAGCAGTCAGTTCCAATCTTAGAATAAAAGCTCATCTTTTGGCTTAAATAATACTTATATTTAACGTTGGTCATTAAAAATTAAATTCTAAATTCTATATTCTACTGCAGCACTATGTCTAGATTTAGCTTAGAATTTCATAGCAATCACCTTGATATGCTGAAATAAAAAGACTTTGTAATATCAGATGCTGTACCACTTGTGTTTAATAGAAACCAGTTAGGATGACGTTAGGCAAGTGAAGCAATGAGAATGTCAGTGCTGTGTCAGATTTCTTTGGCATTCATTTTTTCAGCACTTGCCAAGGTCTGATGGAAGGAATGAATGGCCGAATACAGAGATCATCGCTTATGGAAACACTCCCCCCCACACACACAAACACATACATAGAGTGCTTGGTAAATAAAAATAAACAACCTTTATTGTGAGTCGTGGTACTGAGAGCTCATTTGCTGCTGTAAGACGAGACCTTCCAAAGTTCATTTTAATATCAGATAATATAATGGTTAGGTTTGGTGCATAATGGTGAATGATGCATTCAGCTTCTTGTTTGTAGTACTTAAGGAAGCATTTTAGTGGGACAAACTTATTTATTTAATTTTATGTCAATAGATTTTATCACTGGAGATGTTTCATCTCACCCTTGACAAAAAATGTAATCAGTCTAATTTGATTTAATGTGTTATTCCTATTACTGAACTCTTTACATAGTATTATAATTTGTATTATTATTATTAGTAGTAGTAACATTAGTATTCATTCATTCATTTATTCATTTTTATTGGCTGATTTTATCAGTTATTGCAATTATTAGATTGATCAACTGTTTTTTGTCTCAGTGTCAAAAAGATAAAAGGAAACACAAAAAAAACTGTTATATTTGGCTATTAAATTTTAAAAATGCAGTTTAATGCTTTAAAAATAGTTATTTTTCAGGGTGTTTCGGTAAAGCAGCAGTCCAAAGCACAAGACCATCCCCGAGGTCTCGAGCTCTTGACATAGAATCTCAGGCAGTGCTTTGAACCTAGCCAGGTACCTAACAGGCAAAATTGGCTGTGTCTGAGGAAGGGGTAATATGAAGTGAGAGAATGGTCTCTGACTTTCAAAAATCAATTAGACAGCATAACAAAACAAGGTGCATAATAATCCAGTCACTGATCCAGTTTTCTCTGGCCAAACGTAAATGTTTCCTGTTAATAAAGGGCTTAGCATAAAGTGAAACAAGATTAACAGAAAAAGAAGAACTAAAGGGAAGAGCTGAAGATACAAGCTGAAAGTACCTGTCGAAGGGGAGAGGCAGCAATAGCAGGTGTGAAGTTGCTGGGCAGATTGACAGGAGAAGTGCTTTTAGGAGGAGTGAGATACTGAACCTTCGACAGAGAGAAATAAGATGCAAAAAATTGTTTCAGCAAATACTTGTATGAAAGATTTAGTTTGCTGTATGTATATTTTGACCTGCAACACACATTCTTTTATTATGGGTTTTAATAAACATACAGCAAACTTGAAAGCTTAATTTGTTGGTAAAGAAATAACCTCATATTTCAATGTTAATAATCCTAATTCAGTATAGCTGATGATCTTTTTGTGTCTTACAAACAGGGCTAGTTAAACTGCACTCATTACAAAGTACATGGAAGAGTGGTCTCTTTGCCAATGTAAGGAAGAAACCCTAAGCTGTAATTATATGCTGAAATACATCCTCTGTTTATTGGCAATTATGTGAAGTGTGATATCCCTTGCTTCACTAATGCACTCGTCTATCCGATTTTATTTGGTCTTTTTTTTATTTCTGTTATTTTGGCCGCCCTGTATTTTGTAGTTTAATTTTTGTTTGTGGCTCTTCTGCCACAGTATTGTTCTGCCTTGATAAAGCATCCTGGATACTGGCCGTTCTCGCAGGTAAGAAGGTGCACCTGCCACCTCAGTGACAAGACATTTTCCACCCCCTTACAGGCTGCTGTGCAATAAAGAAGCTTCTGCTCCTGCTTTTTCATGGTCCATTTAATCACCAGAAAATTTCAGTCAGTGGTCGTGTGGTGGACTAGTAATCAGAAGATCGCTGGTTCAAACCTCACCACTGTCATGTTGCCACTGTTGGGCCTTTAAGCAAGACCCTTAACTCTCAATTGCTTAGACTGTATAATGTAAGTCGCTTTGGATAAAAGCGTCTGCTAAATGCTGAAAATGTAAATGTAATTTGTATTTGAAAAGGGGCAAAATCCATAGTAGTAATACCTGCATGTCCTCTTCTGAAACAGGTACGTCTTTGGAGTATTGTAGAAACTGAGCCACATATGTCATTATGGACTTCTCGTCTGGGTCTCTGACATCCACATCTAAAACAACAAACACAGAGGAGTCAAAAACTATTGCATGCAGCTGTACATAGCTATCTAACACTTCAGGGTAGGCTAAAGCCTGAATTAGAATGTCAGTGCATAGTTGTTTAATTGTGTGTTTTATAAAACACACAGACACACTATCATAGACAAGTCCACTATGGGATTACCAGATGGGTTGATAACCTGGAGAGAGCTGAGGCAGGAACAAAGGAAGATTCTGTTACACACACACACACACACAGACTTACCTGCTGGGTCCAGTAATCGGGGTATGTTTAGTTCTCTCTCAGCAATGTGGAAAGCCTCCTCCAGGTTCTGTCTGTTACTTCTGATTTTGGCCTTGGGTAAATTCACCACATCAGGTCTCAGGGCACAAAGGATGGCCAGGAACACCACACCACTCCTCCAACTCGCCTTAAAATCTTTCACATTCAAAGTACAGCCAGCCCTGAGACGAAGAGAGAGACATGTAGTGTAATAGTGTACTCTAGCACAGACCCAGAACATATGAAATAAAAAATCAACACAGATCTAAGAAAAAAAGTGGTGACCACTTGTTTTCTTAGATATGTGTTGATTTTGTATTTCATATGTTCTGGGTAGTATGAACAAAATGTTTTTTCTTACTTGTGGCACTGCTCTCTGACCCACAGCAGCAAAGCTTTTTTAGCAGAGATTCTGAAGCGTGTGTGTAGTGGTGACCCGCGTGGTGGCACTGGGCTGCTCCGGGCACTACTGCTTGTTGAACGTGTATCCAGACTGGTCAGCGACTCCAGAGACGACTGCCGAGAACTGAAGGACAACGTGCTTGCCAGCTCTTCAATCTGGATATAAAAAATAACAAAATAAAATAATTTATCATGACATTTATTGTGATTTATCATGACATTTATTGTGATTTATCATGACGCTGATGTCATTTTATTATTAAATCATATGTATGTCATTTTGTCATAACAATTACTGTCCAGCATTTTCAAAAGTGATCTTTTTACCCTTTACTAGGGAAAAACAAAAAAAACAATAGAATGTGTGCTTAGATGTTACCAGTTTTGTCTTGTTTGTTCTGGTCACACATAAATAATCAGTAACCTGAATTTTAACAATATTAACCACTAAACATTGGACTTTTACAGAAAGCCTCACTTTATACAGTGTGGGTCAAAAAAGGATGTATGTACCTTTGCACATACGTTTGGCACATGCTGATCAACTTAAAATTTTTTTTCATTGATGGACACAACAAGGTCAATTTACTTATTTGAAAAATTGGTTACCAATTGCTGACCTTCTGGAGAAAAAAACTTTAAAAACTAAGACTTAAAAACTTCTAAGTATGATCTGTGAATCTGGTAGCAACAAAAGACAAAAGCGAAGCGGCCGACCAAAAACTGGTGCTTAGCCAAGAGGACAAACCTCAGACCCATCAGTCAACATGTCAATTAACATTTGTCAGTGTTATGGGTCCCTTTTTTGACTCACACTTTACAAAGAGTTCTGCTAAGCACTATAATTCTTGTTCCTCCAAAACTCTCCTGGTTCAGGGCCTCAAAAATACAGAAGATGTTGGTATTGCAGGCAATGTGGGTGTTGCACACCCAGCAACAGTTGCCAGAGTGCACAGAGAAACAAGTGAAAAAGAAATAAGTGCAAATAAGAGAGGAAAATGTTTACTGTAAACTTACGTGGAAGTGCATGATGATGGTCCATATCAGTCCCAGAATAATGGAGGGTTTTCCATCCATTATGTCAGGAACATTTATGTTGACCAGTTTGATCTTTAGGGACAAAAAACAAGATTAGCATTTCACTCCAAACATGCAAAAAATAAAGCAAATAATTGTTAAACCTTGTCTTACAGATTTCCCCCTGAGGAAGGCAAGGGCTTTCTCAATGTTTGCCCGGTGCTGGAACGTCCCTTTGCCTTTCTCTCGATTCTGAAATCCAACCCATGAAATAAAAACAGGTAAGCAGAAAATGCCGAGTAAAACATTATTTTGACACATACACTACTAAGTTCATCCAGACAGGAATGTCATGTAGGGATTAGATGAGAGGAATAGACTCACCATTCTCTGGTTGCACATCACCTCCAGCAGGTCCAACAATTTGGATCCATCTCTAAAATCATTGAACAGGTTCAACACTGTCACTGGAGGCTTTCTCTGTAATAATATAGGATAGCACGCTTTAGAATTACATTAATATGCAATAAACATTCAAAAACATGTGACTGGAATGACAAACACACACTCATTTTTGTGAATAAACCTTGTGATCTTATCTTGGTTATCTACTGCCAGGATGCTAGTGCTGGGCCCCTGAGCAAGGCACTAAGCCCTCAACTGATTGCATTGTATTTAGTCACAACTGTAAGTCGGTCTGAATAAAAGTGCCTTGTAAATGCCTTAAATGGAATGTGTATGCTAATAGATTTTCATAGTATGAAGAAAGAAAGGGGTCACCAATCTATCATTGTGTCCCTTACTTTTACTTTACCCACAGTTTTTCTCATATTAGTATACTAGGTTTTATCTATTACTTATTTGCCTATTATCCCAGAAATGTCACATATACTCAACACATATACACACTGTCTCACTCATGCTGTGCATTCTGATATACCACATACAACATAGGAAATGGCCATAAGTATCAATCTGGCATATGTCTGAGATATACAAGTGTACAAGGGTGTGTGTGTGTGTGTGTGTGTAAAACCCCTGTTGCTGTCTGTCTTATTCTCACGCTGTTTTAGAGGGTTATATTTATCCCCTTCCCCTCCCCCACACTCCAATAGACACCATGCAGAAATGACCTTTACTTTAAAGAGCAGGGGCCAAAACTTTATATTTGTATTATATTAAATACACCCCAACAAAGAGAACTTAAACTAAGAAAAAATAATGCTTTTAATCACTTACAAGCTGTAAACTGGACATTTATTCCATTAGATTAATTTTTTTAAATAATGGTATAACAGGAGATAATATGAACTATGTAGATTCTAAAATGTCATCATGTTGGACTCTGGTGTGCATGTGTTGAAACAAGTGACACAAGTTTTCACTTTCCATGATGATGTGATTGGTGCTCAGGTGGCACAGTGGTAAAATATGCAACCCCACTATTGCTGAGGATCGAATCTCAGTGCTATCAGCTAGTCTGACTACACGGATATGATTGGCTATGTTTGGGGGTTTGACTGAACATCGGGAATTGTATTTGTTATTCTGCTCTCAGTACCAGTCTCACGTCAGTCAGGAGGGGAAAATATGTGCCACATTAGGTAAGAGGACCAGAATGTTTCACTTTGGCAACACCTAAAATACAGGTGCAGCCAAGAAGATTAACGCTATCTATATAAAATACTGGCTAATTAATACTTAAATGCTTAGATAATATTTACATTTTTTTAACACAAAATATGTTCTTACTTGAGTCATTCTCTGTTAAGTAGCAGTACTTTTACTTTGTAGGTTTCTTTCACTTTATCACTAGCCAGGAGAACACCACAGACATATCATGTTTTCTACAATCCATTTGAACTTTTATTCATTGATCTTACCTTTGATAGCTGAGCATTTACCCAGTTAGTGAAAGTTCTCTTCTGGATCTGTAACTGCTCCACTAAAAAAAGAAAACCCATATACACGTTACAATCATCTTAGAATTAACCAGTAGTAATAAAAATAATCCAAGTAAACCTGACAGAACCTGCAGAGTCAGGCTGATGCAGGAAATAAATGGGAATGATGATATCACTATGATGTAAAGTAAGCCACCAAGCACATAATTCACCCGTCAACATGCTGCATATTTGTTTAGGACTAAATACTTAATGTTTACTTAATATTAAATCTAAAGCCTTCCAGTCAATGTCTGTCAGAATTTTTGTATGTTCTCCAGATTATTCTGTGAGGGTTAGATTTGTGTATTCCAATTTCTTCCCACCTTACAAAAAAAATGCAGAAAATGAAGTGGCTGCACTAAAATGACCCCAGTTGTGAGAAATTCTTGAAATGTAGATCTGCTCAGTCAGTTTAATTAAATCAGTTCTTACTATATATGTATGCACTGATGTATACCCAGTATAGATTCCATTTAAAAGCATTTACTGTGTGTAAAAATGTGTATTGACTGGCTCACTTTAATAGTTTAATTGTGATTAACAACACTTAGACCAATACCATTTCTTTAAACACAAACATTGAAGGCTTTTCCACTTTACCATCATAAATCTCAGCAAAATCAGTCAGGTCCTGAACCATGTGCAAATCCATCCTACATTCATTAGTTTCCATTCGATTCATATCAAAGTACTTCCACAAGAGCCTGCCTGCATCCTGATTTTTCAGAATAAGCTTATTCCAGAATCATGAAATCATTCGCAATCATTCAACAATCAGCAACGTAATCCAACCTCTGTTTCACGGAAAACAAAATATATTGGTATTATAGTAACTACTTTAATTTAACTAATTTTTCATTTTTCCGTTAATGGCTTAAATGGAGCTTAAACTGTGCTCTTTCAGATCGGAAGACTTCTAGAGTTCTCTCCTCTACTCTCTCAGACTGAGGAAACCTGAAATGCATTTCCTCACTCCACTGCTATCCATGATCACCCTTACTATGAATAACACCCTCAAGACTTAATCAGGACCATGCTGAGAGTCCACTTACAACTGACTGACTAATGATATGAGACTGTTATGTGTAGTCTCCATACCAACCATCTGCTACCAGAGTATGTATGTTCATTATTTAGACTGTAGTATGCAGTTTTTTAATGCTGCATTGCCATAGGAATGCTGCATGTGGTACAGTAATGCTGCAAGGCTGTACCATAGAGTTCTTGTCCCAAAACTTTCTACAACAGGAATTCTTATCCTGTTTCTGTGCCACAATAAGCCGTGGTAAAACAGACAATGAATAAATGAATAAATGGAAAAAGTGCAGTCTGCAAATGTGCTATAGGCCTTTAATTCCTGTATTGTAATTTATGTGTTTTTTGGTTACAAGTATGGCCTCTCTCAGCCCAGCTGATAAAAAAGGTTCAGCATAATTGCTCCAAAAATTATGTTTTATTGTCTGGTACTGTAATTCAGTCAATGTAAATGTTAAATGTATTTATTTATTTATATGTGTGTATATACACCGATCAGCTGTAACATTAAAACCACCTCCTTGTTTCTACATACATTGTCCATATTATCAGCTCCACTTACCATATAGAAGCATTTTAGCCTGCTTTCACCCTGTTCTTCAATGGTCAGGACTCTCCCAGGACCACTACAGAGTAGGTATTATTTGGGTGGTGGATCATTCTCATCACTGCAGTGACACTGACATGGTGTTGTTGTGTTAGATAAGACACATCAATGATGGAGTTTTTAAACACCTCACTGTCACTGCTGGACTAAGTTTAGTCCACCAACCAAAAATATCCAGACAACAGCACCCCGTGGGCAGTGTCCTGTGACCACTGATGAAGTTCTCGAGGATGACCAACTTAAACAGCAGCAATAGATGAGCGATGGTCTCTGACTTTACATCTACAAGGTGGACCAACTAGGTAGGAGTGTCTAATAGAGTGGACAGTGAGTGGACACAGCATTTTAAAACTCCAGGAGCGCTGCTGTGTCTTATCCACTCAGACCAGCACAACACACACTAACACACCACCACCATGTCAGTGTCACTGCAGTGCTGAGAATGATCCACCACCTAAATAATACCTGCTCTGTGGTGGTCCTGTGGGGGTCCTGACCATTGAAGAACAGGGTGAAAGCAGGCTAAAAAAAGTATGCAGAGAAATAGATGGACTACAGTCAGTAATTGTAGAACTACAAAGTGCTTCTATATGGTAAGTGGATCAGTGTATATGTATATATATATTTGAATTGAAATGTAATATTCATTTACAGATTTACTGTGTTTCACTCTGAGGGTGGGTTAGGCAACAAACGTAAGATATGTCTATTTTTGCATGATCATGGACCCCAACACAAGGCAACAATATTGGCCTCTTGATACAGTATTTTTAAACAACACTTCATTATCAATAAGCAAACCAACAAAATATCAAAACAACGACAACAATAATAGCAACATCCACATTGACAGTTCCTTCATGACATCAGCTTAGCCCAAGCAAAACCTAAAAATGGATCTATTAAATCTATTAATTAATAATATCCTACTATTTGCCTTTTAAAACCCTTGGCTCAAGTGATTCCATTCCATATTAGCAAACACGCTGTGATCCAAATGTCTCAATTGTAAGAAAGAAGAGACAAACAATACGCTGTAGAATTATTTTGATCATGCTACTTATTTTAGTGCTAAAATAGTTTTGTCTAATAAACCAAACCAGCATGCAAATATTCATGTTCATTTATTTTGTCAAAACTTTTCTAAACTTACCCATTTTGCAATGATTACTCAGATCCATGTTATTGCATGCACCAGGAAAAATATATTTTACTAATGTACCTCATTCTTAAAATACTCTTAAAATATTCATGTACATCCACAATGCAGGAACGGAGCTGCAGGCACAGCAGAGATGAAGAAAAATGCATGCATAGATTCGCATTTAGATATGAAACTGGCACACAAGTCTTACTGTCAGCTGCATGCCTAATAACAACCGCACCTTTTATCTGCTCTCAGTGTTTCATCTTTTAATATTTCAGCTCTACCTAACCCTAAGGGTGCTATTCAAATAAACTGTTCATGAAAATAATAACAGGTACTCAGCTATAAGGCGACACCTAACATGCACTTCATGTATTTTAACAGTCGAGAGTCCCTAAGTAAAATGTACTGAACATAAATTATGTTTATGTATTACTTATTGTGGTGTTACTGAACCCTACTGTATGTACTTTCTTTTTTTAAATATAGGGGTTCCTAAAAGTTTTTAACCATTGCCAACATTTCAAGCACACAACTTTTTTCAAGATTCCACCCAAATAATGCAGTCAACAATGCTTGATGAGGCTCAGATTAATAGGCCATTAGTAGGGCTTCTAGAACACATTCAAAATATTTAATCATAATCTAGTTGTATTAATTGTAATCATCATCATTTTGATATTTTACCACCACTTTATTCTAGTCCCTGAATCACTGGGCGCAATGCAGTAACACAATGCGGACAGGACCCCAATCCATTATGTCTGTATGTAGACGCCCAATCGGCTGATAACACTGCTGGGTATTTGAATGTTGGTGTATGATTTATTTATGTTTAGCCTGGGTGCTAACATTAGCCGGCATGTGCACCTCCATCACAGCAAAAAGTCAAAGTGAGGTCCTACACAAACAGCACACTGATATGTTAGAGCAAATTCATCCAAATTATTAAAGCTTAAATACTTGAGCTGCATACCAAATCACATGCTAGCCCACTAAACAGTATTTATGTGCATCTTTGACATTATTACTATTTAGACATACTGTTTAACGTGCAGTTTGCACTATGGAACACATATTTGGATTCTTAAATGTACAAAGGCTTCACCTGAGACCATTAGTAAGATTCTTTGTGGTGAGAAATAATATTACGCTTTACATAAAGGATGGTGTTCGTAGGGTTACATGACACCTACACAAGCTCCTCATAACAACTGAGGTAAATGTTTGAATGTTTGAGGTAAACCGCCTTTTTGCAGTGCATTTCTGCTGTCAAAAGTAGTTTTGTCAAGGTTGGAGTGAAATAAAATATAAAACTAATACCAAAGTGAACATACATATAATCAGAATAAATAACATGGTTATAGCGTGGTAAATTGTAGGTTCTGTATGGAGCATAAACAATTCTGAAGCAGCACTGCTTTACAAGAGTGTACAGAATTTATCTGTGAACTGACCTTGAAGAAGGATGTGGACATTGTCAATGTCCAGTGGGAGGGAACTACCCTCCACCATTGGGTCCACTGATGTCCTTTCTGATGCCATGATGACCCCACAGGGACTAACCAGCAGAGAGATCCACTACAACATGGTGTAAATCTAAAAGAGAATAAAGACAAGATGTTACTAATTGTGTAAATTTGACTGTTTCTATTTAATAGATGTGTTGATAAATATTATATGGGAACCAATCACCCAAATGATTATGTTTACAAAATACTGCAACATTCAGTATACACAACATTTTACAATTTTACAAAGGCTGAAAAACCACTTAATGCTACCATTAAAAATGGCAAGATGTTTCCAAGTGTAACTTACTGTTTTGCACCGTTTTTAATCTGTTTTGTTAACCAAATGAATTTTATCATAGATTGCATGAAGTTGTTTTAATGGTTACATTGACTTGCTAATGACTTGCTAATGATAGCTACCTTATTTAACTTCATATGTAGCATTTGACACTGATGATAACATAATGGCCAGGTCAAACAAAAATTTGTATTACCAAGTAAATGTAAGCAAATACATACTTCATATTAAGATTAAACAATCAACATTTTTGTTTATTGCAAGTAATCTAATGAAACATTTCACTCTGTTGGTAGATCGTTGTACCTTTTTAAAGAAATAAATGACTGATTAGCCAATGTAGTGAAATGATTTAATAATGTCATTTGCAACCATACATAACCTGCAGGGCTAATATTTTTCAGAAGTAAAGAAACTGGAACTGTGTATTAATAAATGTACATTAAACTTTGTTCCACTTTGTCCTACCTGAATTTTATACTGTGAGGACTGACACCAAATGCATTTGCCTGTTGCTAAACCTACAGTACTAAGCATCCAAAAGTCAACTACATTTTGGATAAAGTAAACATTAAGTATGCACTGCATTACTGTCATTTTAATGGGACAACCTTTATCTTGGGAGTGCAAACTATGCTCAGAAATGGTGCTTACTGAAGTAGCACCCTTAGTAATAGTATATTTTTCAAATTTCAAACTTCCCTCATAACAACACGGTGCCTGTTTAATATAAAAGAACAGTAGTGTGCAGAGTCGACTGTAGCATTCTTCATAAATAAAGAAACTTTAACTGATTCATTCTTCATTCATTATTTAACCATTTTATTAAAAACCTCAACCTGATAAGGGCCAAGTTGGGTTTATAGCCTATCCCAGAAACAAGATGTAAAACAAGAAAACATCCTGAATAGGAGGCCAATCCATGAAAGGCCATCACACACATTCACTTACTCACACCTACTGGCGTAAAAAAAAATTCTAGCCACTGAGAGTAAACTGAGACAAAGCTTAAACCCATTTCCCATGGACCTTAAAGCTTTGCATAACTGATACTATCACACTGCAAAACAACAGTAAGCCTTCAGATCGAGTGGTTTTACTTTTTTCACAGCACGAATGGTCCTGAAATCAACACTAGCAAATCTGTTCAGTAATTGTAGCGCTGGACGTAAGGAACAAGCTTTTAGCAGCAATAGTACACATTTTAACACCATGTGTTATTTACATGAAATGAAGGCATGGTCTGCTTAGCTTGTCACTTGCTATACTGGCAGGAAATGTGAAAAGTAAACTACTGATTTAGGCAGAAATTATGATCAGTGACCCTCAGAAAAAAATGTGGGTTGTTATGAGACATCAGTGTTTTCTTTATTGTCTTAAGGTTATTTTGCTAGCTAACTTGTAATGTGTTTCAAGCTTGAGGTTGCATTTATACTTTATCAAACTGAATCACATCTCTCATTACCTGCTTAATCATTTGGTCTGTGAGAATTTTGCTGTATGTAGTGTTGTTTCTTTTCTAATCATGCCATGTGCTAAACATTTACAGAAGTTTCTGATCATGGTTGGAAGACATTCTGTTAACTATTCAAAAGTCAACTTAAAATGCTATAACTATTTCCAATCTCCAGGATTTTTCATGACTTATCTTGCACCCATTACCAAAAAGTACAATTTTTTTTATAGCATCTTTAAGTCTAAAAACAATACCCACATTTTAATTGACCAGATATGACCCAAATAAAATGCCAACACTACACTAAATTTGTATGAGCTGACAAATGTACAGGTTTTTAAAGCTAGGATGAAAAATGGGTTGGTGGTGCTTTTAGCTTAAGTTGTAGGTTTATTTATATAAAACTAGAAAAATTCACTTTCACTTTTACATATTCCTCATAGCCCATTCTGTTAAAATGATCTGAGGGACATATGAGCTTAAAGTATGCAGAATGTAATGAATGTGACCACATCACTTTCCATTCTTCTTGGTTACCTATTGAATTTTAGATCTAATACAATGCTCTCCATCTTGTGGTCAATCATTTAGCGTGGTAGTTCCCAAACTGTGGAATAATCTTCCCAAGTCTATCTGTGATGCCTCCTTACTTTCTTCATTTAAATCTCTATTAAAGACTTACTTGTTTTTGTTTTCATGGTTCAGATTGTAATTGAATAAACCTGTAATGGCCTTTGTTGTACTTCTGTTTAATGTGTTTATGTTATTGGGTCGTAGAGTGCCCTTGAGCATAGGTAAAGTGCTATATAAATAAATAAAAGTGATGATGATGTATTTGGCAGAGAAATGTGCAGAGAACTGGCATTACTACAACGCTTAAACTAGGAAAAGGAAGAGGGTGCATGTTGGTGCTTAGAGATTAAAAAAGCTATTGTAAAATAAATCAACTTGCAGTCACATTAACTGGACATTATTAAAAGCATATTAAGCATTGTTAGCATGCTTAAACAGACATGAAACAAAATAGGTCAAAGGAAAATACTTGCATCTATATTTTGGAAGTCTAATAAAAGAGGTGACCAGATAAGCAGCTATGGCATTTAATGTATCTAGCACATTGGACCTGTTGCATAACAATCTGGGCAGTGATGTGGTTTTCAAGTACACAAATACAAACAGATGAAAGTATATGCTCAAGCAAATCTCAAAAAATAATGGAAATGTTTATATACAAAGCCTAAAAAAGCACAAATATCAACAATTATTTATCACTCATCTTTAAATGCATTAATCAGAATCATGACAACACTACACATGCAGATATAAATAACACTTCTTTCAGGATAGGCCAGATGAATTCATATCAGCTATTCATATTAACACAATATTTAAAAAGCAGTCAATGCTTTAATGCTGTTACAATGTAATTTAATGCATCCTGTCGTATCTATGCTGTGACCTCTGCACATTTCATGTTGGCACTAGGTTTAGCATTACTGGTGCTGTGCTGGTACCAAACTGTCTCACACTGCCAGCTTCTTCTAATTAAGTTAATTTCAGATGTAGCACTCTAACCTTCAGCACTTTAGCACTAGTGTCTAGTTTCTCAGGTTATAAATGATGAAGTTTGTACTGTTAAGCCTTTAACTATTTTATTATTTCATTATTATTTTATTATTTCATTCAACAAAGTCTTTCTCAGTAGCTGTATCAGACAATCCTCTGTGATCTGGTATTGGTACTCAATCAGAACTTTTTCTCTGTTTACATTTTTAATACGCCATCACTGTTCTGCTAGCTGGAAAGTTTGAAGTGTATAAAAATTTGTCATTTTTAAACATTTTTATTGTTGAGCGCCTACGCTGCAATTAATGTACATTTAGAAACACCTGACACATAGCATAGAGTCAGAAAGATCAGTCTGACCCCTGACCCTCAGCATACCAGGAGAGCAAAGAGCCCAAAATAGTAGCAGTAGGAGCAGCGGGGGATGGGGAAGGGGGACTGGCACAAAGTCAAATACTATGTCACAACATTAGGAAAAAAATCATGTTCTACACCCCACATGAAGGAGATGTTGGCGTTTAGTTAATTAATAAACAACATGGATTTAATAAAGGCAATATTATAATATAGTCATTATATTGTAAATATAAATTATTATATAATTAGTATTATATTCATGTATAATTAATACTAATCACTACAAATTATTAGTCTTTGTTTTAGGCCTCAGTGTCAAATGAGTCAAAGTCACGGCCCACACAAAGTAGTTTTTTCTGCTGTTACAATAAATAAACAACTATATCTTAAATCCTTTTAAAGAATTACAACATTATTAAAATAAGTGCAGGTCCAGAATTTATACTGCATGAACGCTGCATGTCCTAGCTGACAGATAGTACTGTAACTTTTAAAGTTTGATTAATAAATGCAATACATACTCACATACAGACTGAAGTCCAATAAATCTAAAGACTGTTCCAGTTTCCAGATAACTGCATTATATGTGAAGACAGTGAATGCCAGCAGCTTGGTGCGCGTGACCCCCCCGCAGCAGCGCGGGCTCACCGTAACATATTTAGCGCTGATTCACTAATGACGGAATCGATTCATATCAAACGGTTCTTTCGAGCGATTTGATTCCATGTTTAAGTGACTGACCGTCCTATTTCTGTCTGTACATTCCTATACCCTACAAAACGCAAAATGCATTATGGGTAATATACATGCCCTATCCTATATAGTATGGACAGCAGCCCACAATCTGGTGCAATAGAACCTCTACTGCTTTTAAAGAGATGCATTAAAGTTGTGATTAAATGACAAAGCTCACTAAAGTGCCCTCCATACCTGTCACTGAGCTTTACTTGAGATCTAGACATTCACTTATGCTTACATCCTTTTTCATGTTAAACACAAACAGCTGTAACTTTTGAGACCGTTCCCAAGACAATATTACATTGCCTTTTTTAGTTTTTGTAAAAGCTACTTGTTCTATTCACACAACCCCTGTACATGTGCTTCTTAAACATTGGTATGAGTAGTATTGATTGTGGTTAAAAGACCTTCTGATAGTACTGATCTTGGGAAATCTGTTATTACATAAAACTATGTAAATATATAATTTACATAATCTGTTTTGCAGGTTCTTAAGGCTTGTCTTTCCAAAATCAATTATTTTCACCAAAAAAAGATGGAGACAGATGCTGGGAAAAATAGTGCTTGCTCAAATGAGATCAGATTATCACTGCTGGTAATGAGAAGGATTATACATCTGAAATCATGATATATCTAATCTGACGTTCTTATGATGATCTGCACACATACACCGATCAGCCATAACATTAAAACCACCTCCTTGTTTCTACACTCACTGTCCATTTTATCAGCTCCACTTACCATATAGAAGTGCTTTGTAGTTCTACAATTACTGACTGTAGTCCATCTGTTTCTCTACATACCTTTTCAGCCTGCTTTCACCCTGTTCTTCAATGGTCAGGACCCCCACAGAGCAGGTATTATTTAAGTGGTGGATGATTCTCAGCACTGCAGTGACACTGACATGGTGGTGGTGTGTTAGTGTGTGTTGTGCTGGTATGAGTGGATCAGACACAGCAGCACTGCTGGAGTTTTTAAATACCGTGTCCACTCACTGTCCACTCTATTAGACACTTTGGCACCCCTAAGACACATTTATTTAGGTAATGGACAAAATAATGAAAACAACACATATAGGACACCTCACCATAAACACTACATTTTGGACTCTATTAGACCTAGTTGGTCCACCTTGTAGATGTAAAGTCAGAGACGATCGCTCATCTATTGCTTCTGTTTGAGTTGGTCATCTTTCAGACCTTCATCAGTGGTCACAGGACGCTGCCCACAGGGCGCTGTTGGCTGGATATATTTGGTTGGTGGACTACTCTCAGTCCAGCAGTGACAGTGAGGTGTTTAAAAACTCCATCAACGCTGCTGTGTCTGATCCACTCATACCAGCACAACACACACTAACACACCACCACCATGTCAGTGTCACTGCAGTGCAGAGAATGATCCACCACCTAAATAATACCTGCTCTGTGGGAGTCCTGACCATTGAAGAACAGCATAAAATGGGGCGAACAAAGCATGCAGAGAAATAGTTAAATTTTCAGCATTTAGCAGATGCTTTTTTATTCCAAGAGACTTACAGTACTGTGACAGTATACAGCAAAGCAATTGAGGGTTAAGGGCCTCGCTCAAGGGCCCAGCAGTGGCAACCTGGCAGTGGTGGTGCTTGAACCAGCGACCTTTTGATTACTTGTCCAGTACCTTAATTGCTAAGCTACAACTACAGTTACTACAGTCAGTAATTGTACAGTAGAACTACAAAGTTCTTCTGTATGGTAAGTGAAGCTGATAAAATGGACAGTGAGTGTATGTGGTTTTAATGTTATGGCTGATCAGTGTAGACTAACTGTGTAAAAGTTTATATGGTGTGTGTTCCTAAACAAGAACTTACAGATGGTACCTCAGAAGGTTGGGCATGGTCCAAAATGTAGTGTTAATGGTGAGGTGTCCTATATGTGTTGTTTTCATTATTTTGCCCATTACCTAAACAAATGTGTGTTAGGGGTGCCAAAGTGCATCCTCCTCTGTCACCCCAACCGCTTGCATGTCCTTCTTCACCGCATCCGTACATCCATCACGGTTTTGGACTTCCTCTCCTCATCCAGCCTGGCAGCTCCATCCTCAGGACTCTTCTTGCAGTAGAACTCTCACCCCTTCTCTGGACATGCCTAAACCATCTCAATCTGGCATCCCTAACTTTGTCCTCTCACAAACTAATGACAACTAATGGTCAATTTCCAGAATGTTTTAAAGTTTCTTTTAAATTGTATTTAGTTCAATAAAAAGTTTTAAAAAGTCTAAGCAAAACAAAACAAAACAAAACAGATTAAACAGGTTTATTTTTACAGCTAACAAACACAAACTTGTTACTGCAGTGAACTTACCCAGCCATAAAAATTATAAAGTTGTGGTAAATAAGTAGTAATATTTAAAACTAAAATAAATACATTAACTCATTTATTTATTTGTATGTGAGCAGAATGAGTTAGTTTCGATTAGCAGCCTCCAGAGGGCGGCGCGCGCCGGCCGCGTGCAGTGACCGTTAGAAATGCACGTGCATGTACAGTAGAACATGCATTATGCAAAAGTTTAGGCACCCTCTCAAACCTGGTCACGTTTAAATCTTAAATATGCTATATTTTCTTACATTTAAGTACACTGATTTATATTTATTTGAAGAATTTATCATACTAAATCAAATAATAACATATTACATGCGTTGCCACAACCTTTGCACATTACCTGTTTAAATATAGATCATAGTTCTTATATTATTTTTCTTTTGTTGTTATTATTGTACATATTATTAAACACATTAATACAGCTCTGCCTGCCGTCTAAGGCTGAGCGGCCACATGAACAACGATTGGCCTGTTCTTCAGATCTGGGCGGGACTAAGCAGGTTGGGGTCTCTTTCCCATGACTGGTGCAATTACGACCTCTGCTGGCTGATTGATGGCGCCTGCACAGAGATGAGAAAAGAGTGCTGTCAGGGTGTGTCTCTCCGTACACAACGCTGAGCTGCACTGCACTCGTCAAAGTGTAGGTGATAAGATGCATACGGCATGCTGCCCACGTGTCGGAGGGGGCGTGGGTTAGCTTCGTTCTCCTTAATCAGAGCGGGGATGATTGCAATCGGCATTACACAATCGGGCAATTGGACGTGCTAAAAAAAAAGGGAGAAAAAGGGGAGAAAATCCATAAACAAAAAAAAACCCACATTAATATTATTATTATTTATAATGTATTATTATTATCTTTTTAAAAACAAAACAGTGATGATTATAACTGTAATATACCATATTTTATTACTATTACCATCACCCTTATTATTATTATATGCATTGTTAGTAATATGTAGTAATTAGAGCGGTGGTGGCTCAATGGTTAGGGTACTGGCCTAGTAAATAAAGGGTTGCTGTTTCAAGCCCCACTACAGTCAGCTAATAATGTCTATATTAGTAATAAAAAGTATTTTATCATTGTATATGCATTGTTAGTCATAATAATAATAATAATGATAACTTGGTCAAATCCTCTCTTAGACATGGACGTGTGCATTTCCTCCAGGTACTCAGTTTCCTGCAACCTCTTAACACATGGAGTGGTGGGCTGACTGGCACAAAAATGTGATTGTGTTAGTGTGTGAAGCCCTGCAATGGACTGGCATCCTGTCCACTGTGTATTCACATCTCACACCCTGTTTACAGACCTACCGCATTATGGTGAACACTTTAAAAGTACTGAATTAAACTTGGGGATACCTGCAGCAGCCCTAGGCTTTTTTGGCATGGAAATCAAAAGTGGTGACATCAACAATTAATATATTTAGAGAAATAATTAGATTTTTAAGTTTCTGCTTCTCTAAAAGTGAAAGCTGTGTCACAAATTCAGAAGCACTGCATTGCATCAAATTGAAACTGAATTCATTATTTGTCTAAAATAAACAGTGTGCATCAACTGGTAATTTAATTTGACTCAAAGCCTCCAGGTATCTTTGACTGATTTGACTGACTGGTTTCTTTAGAGGATATTACAGATCATTAGGCTCCTCAGGCGGCGAGATATTTTGGAACAAAGTTTGGTAGCAACTATAAACAAAGAGTGATACAATTTTAGTAATGCTGTCTCCACGTCTCTCTCACTTGTCTGTCTATTGGGCAGAATTTTGTCTAGAATTCTAGGTGAAAGATGAACTTCAGCAGATATTTAGTGCAGGTTGACTCTGGTAAGGTATCAATAGGCTACTGTTTTTTACTGGTAGTTTAAAGCCACCAATTCATCTTTTGCATGTTTTTAGGAGGTGAGAGCAAAATAAAATACCCAAAGAAATTAGTCTGCTTAGTTTAAGTTAGGTTACAAATCTTCATGGTCCATACTGCCTTAACCCTTTCTGATTTGGGGTTGTATATCTTTAAAAAAAAAAGCGTTGCAAAAACCAGTAAATTTAATAAAGAAATTAAAGTTTGGAATTTTTTTGTTTTTGTTTGTTAAGAAATTGTTCCAACAATTCAGACACAGATAAAAACTGTTGCTGAAATCATTAAAATGCCAGCCTGCCGTGACTCGCACATCCCTTACAGGTATATGTAAATTTTTTGCTTTGTTTAGGCAGTGAAATACAACTAGATCTGACACAGTGAGTGACAGCAACATTACACCATGTCCTGCTTTAAGGGGAAAATGTATTCTGATGAGATCATTTATGACAGCCCTGTCTCCCTGGGCATCTGTGTGTTTTTGTGGGATTTTGTCTGCATTTACACTGTGTGTGTGTGTGTGTGTGTGTGAATGTGCGTGTGTAAAGTCAATAAGAGGTGGTGGCATAGTAGTTATTTTACAGGGAAGCAGAATCTGATTAAATGTGACAATGTACGAGAGAAATGTTATGTACATTAATAATATATATTATTAATCATCATCATAAGCAGAAGTAGTAACAGCAGTAACATTATAATAATTATAATCATTTGATGCTTTAAGATTTAGTTGCTTTACAGTTTTTGAGGACTACCACAAAACAGTGGATTTAAGCTTGTAACCGTGAATAAAATGAGTGATTTGGCTGTTGTTGTCTGATAGATATCCCTGTCTGCATCATCTTAAATATTGTGTTACTTTCTGGAAAGCAGAGTGTAAAACAGTAAAATGAGGCTTTCTGGCGCCCAGGTGGCGCAGCGGTATAGACCGCCAGCACACCAGTGCTGAGATTCTGAACTCCTTGGTTCAAAACTTGCGGTTGCCACCGGTCTGCTGGGCGCCATCTGGCAGGCATAATTGGCAGTGCCTGCAGCAGATACTAATTGGCCACCGTATCTGCAGGGTGGGGACCGGACTACGTGTGGGTGGGATCTCCATACGGAAGCACCCTGATTGGCGGAAGAGACGCCTGTGCAGAGTGCATGGGCAAGAAGAGGAGGGCTGTGCATGTGTAGGAAGAGGCGTGTACAGCGACGTGCTCTCCTCAGATGCAATCGGGTATCCCTCAGCAGCGGAAGACAAATTGAGTGTGCTAAATCGGGAGAAAATCGGTCTAATTTTGAATTCATGTTTTTCGGCCAAAACAATTGCTAACAGGTGTCGTGTAATAAACCAATTATATAAAAAATTATATGCTTTTGCAACAACAGACTATAGAAGCAGGACTGTGCACAAAGCAGGGTCTCTAAAGACATGACCATAAGCTTGGTTTTAAAAAAAACTTCAGTGGCCTGCACAGAGCCCTGACCTCAGCCCCAATGCACAGCTTTAGAATTAACTGGAACATCAGTTGATGCATTCTTGACCAACATCAGCGCCCAGACATACAAATGCTTATTTGACTGAATAGGCACAAATTCTCACAGACATACTTAAAAGTCTAACAAGAAGCCTTCTTAGAAGAGTGGCTGTTCTTATAACTGAAAAGATCACATAGTGGTCACTTTTTAAATACCATTTGTTTTTTAAATGTGCAATAAGTTCACGGTCAGGTGTCCAAATACTTTTCACCACATAGTGTATTTGTGTAGGCTGTTCAGTTTCAGGGGAAATGTCTCACATTCAGGAGTGGTTTCATGATGACAAACTGCTGCACTTATAGCCAGACTCATTAAGAACTGTGTGCCAACATTGCAAATAACTCAAGCTACTTT
This sequence comes from Trichomycterus rosablanca, assembly GCF_030014385.1. Classification (NCBI taxonomy): domain Eukaryota; kingdom Metazoa; phylum Chordata; class Actinopteri; order Siluriformes; family Trichomycteridae; genus Trichomycterus; species Trichomycterus rosablanca. The sequence goes on from NC_085992.1 coordinate 12,488,853, forward strand.
CTCTTTATTGTTCTCCTTCCGGTAAATCATGGTATTTGCTATGTATTTGTAATTCATCATACAATAACATTCCCAATACTACAAGCACTAGACAACTTTCATCACTCTTTCTCTTTCTAAACTTCATAATCTACTTCATAAAAACAGAAAACCTGAACTTTATAGCGGTTGCTTTATTATAACCAGCAGTTATATGGGCTGCAAAAGGATATGACACACTGACGAAATTGCAGTTTACATCGTTTCAATTCTGGCTTGTAGAATGAGTAGAGGATAAAACAGGCAATACAAGACAGGGAGAGTCTCATCCTGTAGATGGATTTCTATTACAAACACACAGAGGAATGAAGTGTAAGACAGTATGCCACGGGTACACTGACCGAATAGAGACTAACTCTGTTGCCTTCTTCAGATATGCTTCATGTGGCATTTAAACCAATAAAATGCTGACATAATATTTTTTATGACCCCAATATTGTAATTTATTAAAAACTTAACTTATTATTCATTCACACAACACTTACCACTTCGTCCTGTTTATGTTTGGAGTTGGTCTTAAGTCTATTTTGGAAATGCTAGGCACAGTGTGGGGATAGGTACCCAGGACAGGTCCCCACACAAAGCTACTCACAAATGGCAAACTTACCCCTGCCTTATTTCTGGATCAGTCTGATAAATAAATACATTAAGTTACCAACTGGGTAAATATTTTTGGAAGGCAGGAGGAAACAGGGTTAGCCAGCAGAAACCAGGACCATAACCGGAGCTCCATATAGAATTTAGGTCTGTAGCAACCAGGGTCATTGAATTAAGTCTTGTTTGTGATTGCTATTCATGTTGCTTTCCTCTGAGAGTCCTTTTACTAACCAAATAATGTCATAATAGCTATTCCAAACTGTCTGTAGGTGTGGGGAAAGTAAATGGCTGACAAAATGTGTGACAGATTAGTGTTCTGTCCACGATGTGTTTCCAAGACACTCTTCACCAACTGCAACTTTAATCAAGTTGAAATGATGTGTCAAATTTGCCAAATACCAATCTATTTAATTGGAATCAGAGCATCAAGGTGGTGCAGCATGGTCCAGAGTTCTGTGGAGTTTGTTCCTCTCTTTGATGTCTGTTAATAGCCATTGTTAATGGGTTTTTTCTCCAGGTACTCCAGTTTCCTTAAGACTCACAAATACATGGCATTACATATTCTAGCTACTTTAAAATGTCCATGGATGTTTGTGTAGTTAAATAAATAAGATAACTTCTGAATGGATTTGAAACCTGTCCAGGGTGGGTTTCCACACTGCTTTGCATGTTTTCAGGTTAGACTAATGCCTAGTTCACACTACACGATTTTTGCCCTGATTTTCGCTCGCCGACTGGCCGGCGCTAGATTTGCCAGCTCGGCGATATAAACTCGGCTCTCAATCGCTATGTGTGAACTGTTCAACAACTCGATCCGAGCGGCTCGCAGAGCGCTCGGCGACCGAAGAGAGATATCTAGCTTGTCAAATATCTGGATCCGAGTCACCCAACTGGCAATGAGTGCTATGTCGAACAGCCAATGAGAACGCAAGATACGGTGTGAGGGGAAACGCAGGGGACGGGTTGTAAAAAGGTGGGACAGGGACATAATATAGTTTATATCAGAATACATCGGCACACACACAAGTTTTACAGTATTTCTGAACTTAATCGTTCTCTACAAAACATAACACCAACGTTGCATTACAAAAATAATTATTAACCTCCAACTCACTATAGAACAAACAATCCATGCTGTTCATGTAGCCAAATCCACTCAGATTCAATATTTTTTATCCTTGCTTTTACGCTGCACATCAGAGCACAAACTTTCATTGCTCGCTACTTGTTGACGTGCATTTTTGGACGTGGTATCATTAAACCCCTCGTCACTTCTTGCATTTGAGAATCGCCTGCGATTCCGGTTGGTGATAGGTCATGTAGTGTGAAACACCCTATCGCCGATCAGTCGTGTAGTGTGAAAGCCACATCGACTTGAAAGACTCCCAATTACAAGAGATCCAGTTGTGTAGTGTGAACTGTACAGCGACCTGACAACTTGGAAAGTCGTGTAGTGTGAACTTGGCATAAGGACAAATGCCTCTATGATCAGAATGATATGGCCACTGAAAAGTTGTGTTCTATTGTAAAATGCATCTGAGTTTTGGGTACTTTAAGTTTTGATAGATGCTGAGAACCAAATTCATAAATAGACAGAAATAATCACCCAGCACGACAGAAACGACTACTGCTGCTGATGTGGGTGGTAATGCTGGCAGTATTATATTAAAAGTACTGTTTCCTCGGAAGGCTTTTCTTGAAATAGAAAATATCATTATTATTCAGCCACCAACTCAATGCAGAGTGAGAACAACTATATGTACAAGCAGCTTGTATGCCCAAAGTGCCAGACTGAAATCGATAGCTAAATATAATACAAGCCTACTAGCTTCGGGAAATGAGACCTGCCACTGTAGCCTTCCAAACTCCAAACTTGTTCCAAGCTCTGTATGTGCTGTTCCACACTTAATTCAACAAATCTGCTAATTAGGACTGCTTCCATTTTTTCAGTGAGCAGTGCCAGGAGCTGGAAAAATGAACCTGTGAAATTTTGTGATACCGGATGCTATTGTATTTTTAGCTAAGGCTAAGACACATTCATGCCAGCTGCTTAATAGCAATTGACAGGTGAGTAGAATGTCACCTTGTGTTGAGGGGTTAAATACTGCCAACAACCTCCTGTTTACATGGTCTATGAGCCCCTAGGGCATCAGGGCTTTGGTCATTCCCCCTTCCTCAGACATATTCTCATCCAAAAGCAACACTGTGATTTAAACCCATCTGCTTTCAGTAACCAGTAAACAGTAAAAACTGAGAACATTTATGCCACCAAATTGAACCTCCCTACAGACTGGAGCGGGAAGAGGGGGATGCTGCCCTTTTTAATGTCATTATTCATAGTGAAGTTGGTAAACATTATATTAAAACACTGCTAAAGTTAGCACTACTGCTATACAATACAAAAGAGCATAGCCTCACCACCTTCAGAGGGAAATGCATTAAGCAGTTGCTATTTAAAGACCTGACTTAGCACATCAGTGTTTGTTGCTGCCTTTACATTAGTCTGTTTCCAAGGTATTATCTTCTAATTTACTGTTGGGTTGTAACACTGCTACACATGTAATTGATTCCCTTAGAAAAGAGTTGATTCCCTTAGAATGAACTCCAAATCTTTGAATGCACACACATAATTCATTCACCTCAGTAATTAGCCAACATCAGCTCAATAAACTGGAGGTTGTTCACATGAATGTTTAAATTAAACATTTAAGACAACAGAATAATTATTTATCACTTATCAATTATATCAATTTATGGCCAACACATTCAGTTCTTGCCTTTAAATTCCTTCTATACCTTCAATAAAATATTAGATGGAGCCGAGCTAACATTGTTTATCATGTAGAGTTTGCTGTTTAGCTTCAGTCTCCAGTCAATTTCTTTATGAAGTTTTACATGTTCTCTCATGTCAGTACGTGTTTCATCCATATACTTTGATTTCCTCCTATCTCAAAAATAAAAGACCCAGAAAGTGTATTGGTTTGACATCTTCAAGTCTAAGTAAATGTCTTGAGTGTGTTGCTCTATCCATGGTGAATTCTTGTGCCTTGTGCCCAGAGGTGGAAAGTAACGAATTACATTTACTCGCGTTACTGTAATTGAGTAGTTTTTTTGTGTACTTGTACTTTTTAAAGTAGATTTTACAACCAGTAATTTTACTTTTACCTAAGTATGTTTTGTATTAAGAATTGTAATTCGCTACATTTTAAATAACATCCATTACTGAATAAAAAAAAACGCGTCTGGGAAACTGCTGCAGTGAATTCTGCGATGGAAAATAAACTGGTGCTAAAATAAAGGAGCTGTAATCTAGGTGTAGAGTAGGGAGGGAAGGGTGATTTTAAAAGTTTAACATGTTTGGAGTTTGATGTTTCGTTATTTGATAACATAGTCTGATGTCAAAGAATTGCAAAGTTTTGTCTTACATCTTGAAGGTTTTCTTTGGGTCATTTAGTAAAAGTCACAACACCTGTAACCTTGACTTGTGTTGAGTTATGAGATTTGCAGTATGACTTGTTTGGTATTTGTTGGTTATGAAAAGAAGACTGGTCTATAGAATCCACAATTTATGCCAACTAAAGTGGTTATACAGCTTGAACTAAAATTACACATTACACATCCCAAAATGTTTTAAATGTATCAACATGTTTTTTTCAATTATATTTTAATTAAAAACAACTGTTGTGGGATTTATATACACTTGTCCTGTTTGCATTACACAGGAGAGACCCCCCCTGCTGGTAACTAAGTAACTAAGTAACGTTTACTCTGAGTACATTTTAAATGAGTTACTTTTTACTTTTTACTTAAGTAGATTTTTAGACTAGTAATTTTACTCGTACTTAAGTAAAAATTCAAGTAATAGAACTTTTACTTGAGTACAATATTTTAGTACTCTTTCCACCTCTGCTTGTGCCAGACCCACAGCAACCCTGACCAGGAATAAGCAGCCATATAAATGTAATAAACAGACAGCTTTACATGGGTCATCAACATACCTTTACTATGTTGGTCGATTAATCCTGATAAAAAGTTGCCTCTAGCCTTCCTTAAATATATTTAAGAGGTAAGATACAACCAAAGCAAAGGATCTTACTCAAGGGCTTAAAAGTGACAGGTTGTCATCTTGAACTGTCAATCTTATTCTGATTAATGTTCCCATACCTCAATCACAGACTCACTACTGCTGCTCTGTAATCCACCAGGTTTTCTTTTGTTTACATGAAAAATAGTTTTCACACCACACTAATCCAACATTTCTGCATAGTTTTTTATCTGATAATAACAACACTTGTTAGGCTTATCATGCCACATTTAATCAAAACTCTGTTTTATATTCTGAATAAATATCATCCAGATGATCAGAGTGAAGAAGCAAATGTCAGCAGTTTGGTTTAACTCGCATGCAGTCAACTGCATAATATACAAGCATGTGCTGTTCATATAATACAAACATTATTAACATCAGGCAAATCTTTGGCAAAAACAGAACCCAGCTGTACATGCAAATGAATAAAAAATAAATAAATATTTTTTTTACATCTGTGATGTGCAAAAGTGTGTAAAGTTCCAAGATTCCAGCAAATATAAATACACACAATGTCCATTTTGTCAATCCATCCAGCACCACCTGCTAACAAAGCACCAAGTCTAAGTATTGGGGGTTAATACTGATCATAAATAAGATACTATTTAAAATGTTAAATATATTACATGTCATCAACAAGTTTGGTTTTAGACTTCTGAATTAGTCAATTGCTTCAAGACCAAGTTGGTAGTCATTTGTTATATATTTTTATTTTGATCCCAGTTCTTAATGATTTTGAAGGACCAAAATAACAATACTAAATAATAGGGATGTAACGATGCACCACAAGACAGTTAAAAATCGATTCACATGTGGCACGATTCAAATCGGTTGACATGTACAATGAATCGATATTTAGGGCGCTGGCGCTATTCACCTCGCCTGGTTGACGTCACTACACAGAGTTGCCAGGTTCAGAGTTTTCCAGCCAAATTTATTTATGTGAGGATACTTTCTTTATTTGTATTATTCATGTATTTATATAATGTGGGATTGTTTTAAAATTTCATTTCAGTTTTTTTTGCACAAAAAGGGAAATGTGCAGCATTGTTTTGCATAGTTTGTACCTACCTTAGAAATAAAAGGGCATAAATTATTTAGATATATAAAACATAAGTACAAATACAGTATTTTATTTTTTTAGGAGAAACGATAAAAGGAAACTTTGTCATAATTTGTCTTCAATTTAATTTTGTTTAAAAAATTTGGAAAAATCGTATTGTGAACCCAGTATCGTAAATTGCTTCGCATTGAATGTATTGTTACATCCCTACTAAATAAAAAACTTCATGACTGTAGCTTTAGATTTTAAACTTTAGATCAACATTCTTGATTCAAAAAATGTTTAGTCCCAAATCCAGACTACAGAAAGTGGAAATTATGATAAAACAATCATATTTAATTATGTAATTAAGAAATGAATGTATTCTCTGGCAGCATTTTTAACATATGGACTTTTGGTACCTTCAGAAGGGCTATAGGTTCCTCCTCCTGCCACAAATCCTGAATCACATCTTGGCCCAAAAAGGTTCACTTGAATTAAACCAACTGCATGTGTGGAAATGTTCCTTAATGCTTCTAAAAAAAATTTTTTATAAATATTTTGTTTATGCATTTTCTCCCCTTTTTCTCCCTTTTTTAGTGCGTCCAATTGCCCGATTGCGTCATGCCTCCTCTCCACCAATGCCGATCCCTGCTCTAAATGAGGAGAACAAAGCTAACCCACGCCCCCTCCGACACGTGGGCAGCATGCCGTATGCATCTTATCATCTACACTTTGATGAGTGCAGTGCAGCTCAGTGTTGTGTACGGAGAGACACACCCTGAGAGCACTCTTTTCTAATCTCTGTGCAGGCGCCATCAATCAGCCAGAAGAGGTAGTAATTGCACCGGTCATGAGAGAGAGACCCCATCCGGCTTAGTCCCGCCCATATCTGAACAACAGGCCAATCGTTGTTCATGTGGCTGCTCAGCCTAGCCGGCAGGCAGAGCTCAGACTTGATACGATGTATTCGAGATTCCAGCTCTGTTGTTCAGCGTGTGTTTTTACCGCTGCGCCACCTGAGCGGCCGTTCCTTAATGCTTGATTCCTCTCAGATCAGTGCTTTATTCTTGCTAGAAACAGGATGTCTAGATGTAGAGAGGATGGAAAAGCCTTCTGTGTATTTAACAGGTAAATCATGAACTGGTCATTAAGTGGCTATTCCTGCCCACAACTTTAATCACATCAACTTCAAACTAAACCATTTGCTTAGGAGGCAGGCCCTGACAAGGATGTGACACTCTGAAAATCTTACCTATGTGTTCCTTTAATGGGTCATCCTGGCAGTCTGAGCTTTATCTCTTTTCCTGTAGTTCTTACCCTGCACTCTAAAGTGTGATCTTAAACATGTTCCACCTTTAGGTTAAAAACTTAGGTTAGGTTTACTTGGAGGCAGTCCAAAATCAAGACCTTGACTGTGACCAAGATCTGGATCATACTTTAGAAGCTTGGTGCACAACTTGCCAAAATGATCTTGACTAAAGAAAATGGTTGATTGGTCCACAAGGTGTGAAAGTGCAGCTATTGCTTTTCGCTTTCGATCAGATCAAACCTTCATTATTACTTGAATCAGGACTACCTGGTGTAGAGAGTGTGTAGAAGTCACTGGATTTAGATCTGTGAATTTGAGGAGTGAGGGTCTGATCTAGTGGATCGTTCTTCTCTGATAACAATCTAAGGATCTGACCTACTTGTTCCTCTAAAACAGCCATCCTGGTACCTAAAGCCTGGATCTCACCCCGTAGTTCTTGCCTTGCCTCATGAAGTGTGGCCTGAAATAAAAGTTCATGGTTGGAAAATAGATGCCTCGGTAGTCCGTCTTCACAACAGCTACTACTTGGTTCAGGACTCGGTACCTCCTCAACATGGTCCAGCCTCTGATCACTTTGGGTCAAGCCGCTATCCCAGGAGTCTGTTTTACGAAGTGAGCTCTTTCCTGACTCGCCAATGTCGACGACTTCTTCAATGTGGACCTTGACCTCAGGTGAGAGGCGTTCCATGGACGCAGCTTTGATCACATTGTTCAGTCCTTCCTTTCTGTCCCTATTAGGTGAACCTGGGGAAGTCATATTGTTTTTCAGCCTCATCCAGCTGCGTCCGGTTCCAGACACTGTGGCCTGTGCTGTGTTGCTTAATTTTAAGCGTGCAGTGCTTGGGGTTTGATCCCCAGCAGGTTTAAGTTCCATGACGTCACAGTTGTTTTGTTTCCGCGGATCATTAGGTTTGGAGAAGTTCTGGATTGGGGTGATCTGTGAGATGGTGACCACACTGCTGCAGGAACCCATGCTTGCTGTTCCGTTCTGCACCGCTTGAAGTGTGTTTTGTGGGATCTGGATGGATGGATGTGTGTGTTGTAGATGAGTGTGATGGCGCTGTTGGAATCCAAGTGTGTGGTTTTTCTCCAGGTCAAGCTGTGCTGAGGCCTCTTGGTTGCGTAGCTCCTTCTGCTGCTTGAATTTCTGGAGGAGTTTTCGGACCGGGTGATCCACAGGGATGGTCAGTGGCACCTCGTTCTTTGAGCGCTCACGCTCCTCTTCCTCCTTCTTTACATCACTGATCTTACGGAAAATGATCTAGAAGAAGAAAAAATTACATTTATTAACATTTAATGTTTGTCTACAGGTCACTGGAATGTGCACTGAGTTTCATCACCAAAAACACTGCATTATATTTTAAAAAATCTAGTTCTAAGGTAGATGCAGTCATCAAAAAACTTAAACTAATACAACAAAAAGAAAACAATGTACTAGACATAAAGCAAAAAACACCCAATATATCACTCCCAATACAAAACAAACAAAATAAATTATTAAATTATTTACTTTATTTAAATGAAAATTTGCCCTAAATGAAATTAAATGTATGCCCCCCTTTTAAAGAATCAAAATAAAAAATATTTCACAATATAAATAATGCAAAGTAAAACTAAAATTAAAATAAAATGTATGAAATTTAAAAATCACTCTATAAAAAAACAATGTAAAGATCCACATGTTGACAATTTAAAAATAAACGTCAAATAAATTCTTGACAATATAATCTTTTTTTTCTATTTTATTTATGCATTTTCTTCCAATTTAGTGTGGTCAATTTGTCTTCCTCTGCTGGGGGATCCCTGATTGCCTTACCCTTAGCGGAACCCTTTTTCACCTATGCACTCTGCACAGGCGCCTCTCTATCTGCCAATCAGGGTCCTTACACCCACATAGTCCGGTCATCCCGCCCTGGCAGAACCGTGTCTGCTGCAAGCACTGCCAATTATGCCCGCTAGATGGCGCCCAGCAAACCGGTGGCAACACCGAGTTTCGAACCAGAGGAGTTCAGAATCTTGGGGCTGGTGTGCTAGTGGAATATCCCGCTGCGCCACCTGGGCGCTTACAATATAATCTTGAAAATAAAATGGAAAGAAAAAAATACAGGTGATAATAATATTAAAAATAATAATAATAATAAAAACTATCAATAATGTCATTTAAAATATGTTGTATTATTGATAATACGAATAACATAATATGATGTTACGATGTCCATAATACAAAAGGAGTACATTCCTTATGATAATGTAATTGTGTGCAGACAGTAATACAAAATGATTGGACGGATTCCATTTATGTTTGTAAGAATTACTAAAAAAGCAGCAGGATTATAAGAACATAAGAATAATTTTGAATAAAAAGAATAAAAGAATAAAAGAAGAATTGTTTTTGACTGAGTTGTACAGTATGTACATACTGTAAATACTGTAAGTGTTTAGGGTAAAATATTTTTTGTTAATCACAATATGTAAGTAAAACAACATCAAAACTTTTCCCTTATATTGCAAACCTGACCCAGATTATACTTATATAATTATGCTACTTTTGCATTATGTTTTATCATTTCTGATGATTTAGTCTTGATTTCGATTCTGAATGATGCAGGAAGGATAAAGCTGAGAAAGCTCATCTTCCCAGTGAATAATGGCAGCTTTGTTTCATGCACACTTCACTCCTGGTTTATTATTAACAGTGACTCAGGTTATTGCTTTTTATGAAAGATTGTTAATTTTAGAAACAAGCAGCAGATCCCTCATAGCAGCAATCATGTGTAGATGTCATTCCAGTCTACAAGCTTGGCTGCATATTTGCTGAACACAATTCTATCCACAGTGCTAATGTAATTAAAGAAAGAAAAACTGTTTTCCCCTGAAGCTTTTCACCCCTGATCTGCGAAAAGACGTGATTTAAAAGTGGGATTAATCCTGCTGCTTTTTGAGTAATTCTTACAAACGTAAATGGAATCTGTCCAATCATTTTTATTTACAGTCTGCACACAATTACAATTCACAAATGGCTATCCAAGATCATCCACAGTGAAAAAATAAAAATAAAAACATAATAATAAAACAATAAATAAATACATAAATAAATAATCAATAAGAAATAATAAATTCATGAAAATAAAATAAGGATCTTTAGTATTTGTGTTTAGGGTTTATACAGCATCACAGGTTTATTTAATCTTAGTGTAATTATGACTCACCAATGAACCTACAGTTCAGACCAGAATGAAGTGGTTTTAAAACAGACTGAATGAATAAATGAATAAACATACACCGATCAGCCATAACATTAAAACCACCTCCTTGTTTCTACACTCACTGTCCATTTTATCAGCTCCACTTACCATATAGAAGCACTTTGTAGTTCTACAATTACTGACTGTAGTCCATCTGTTTCTATACATACCTTTTTAGCCTGCTTTCACCCTGTTCTTTAATGGTCAGGACCCCCACAGGGTCACCACAGAGCAGGTATTATTTAAGTGGTGGATCATTCTCAGCACTGCAGTGACACTGACATGGTGGTGGTGTGTTAGTGTGTTTTGTGCTGGTAAGAGAGGATCAGACACAGCAGCACTGCTGGAGTTTTTAAATACTGTGTCCACTCACTGTCCACTCCTACCTAGTTGGTCCACCTTGTAGATGTAAAGTCAGAGACGATCGCTCATCTATTGCTGCTGTTTAAGTTGGTCATCCTCTAGACCAGGGGTGTCAAACTCACGGCCCGCGGGCCAGATCCGGCCCGCCACGTCATTTTATGTGGCCCGCGAGAGCTTAAACGACTGTACGATTGTTGTGATGGTTCGAGTCGTTACAGAGACGCACTTATAATTTAATGGGACACCTGCGCCTTTAAGCGGCAACCAGTGGCATCGTAGTCATGGCAATTAACTTTGACCTTCGCTGAGAAGCCATGTGACTTTTACGGCAAAAGAACGCGGGTAGTAATGTAAACAATAATAATAAATATAAATAATTATCTTGCAGTATAATACCAAAGCATCGTCTGTAAGTAGTGGCGTTGATATTCTCAGTTGTTTGTAAATGTTTAGTGAGTATATCACAGCGTTTTAGTTAAAAATTTACCATAATTAAATACTATTGTTACCGTTACTATAGCAATTAGTATCTTTACACAAAATGCTAACTCGTTAGCACTATTTTACGTTTGGTTAAATCTCATATTGTACCAGATGTAACACTTGACTACAGCTGTGTGCTTGTACTGTATTAAGTTCTTTATTGTTTTTATTGTTTGTATTTTTACTTCATTCTGGTGCACACAGTGTATCACACAGCTGGGAAGCAAATAAAACCGACTGTATTCTGAAGAGAGCTGTCTGTCTGTCTGTCTGTCTGTCTGTCTAGCTGAGAAAGGGGGATAAACTATTAGTGAGGGCAGAATGATTGTCTTAAAATACACTGTAAAATCCTACATTAACTGCATCTCTCAAAACGCATGCTGATTTTGTGACCTGCAAAGTGACACATCCCGCCAGTAGATGATGTTAATAAATATTTACACATAATCCCAAAATGTACAAGAAGATAAGTAAGAAAATTAAGCAGAAGGAGGAAATGTAATGAAAATGAAAACAAGTTTGTGCTTCAGGAAGAGAAACCGGTGCGTCTCTTGTGTTATGAGGTCGTGTCTGTGGTAAAGGAGGACAATATAAATGCAGAATTCAGCCTCCAAGAAAAACAACAGACTGCAATCACAGCAGGATACGTTACAATCGGCCCTTTGAGGGCCACCATAATGCTGATGTGGCCCTCGGTGAAAATGAGTTTGACACCCCTGCTCTAGACCTTCATCAGTGGTCACAGGACACTGCCCAAGGGCCGCTGTTGGTTGGATATATTTGGTTGGTGGACTATTCTCAGTCCAGCAGTGACAGTGAGGTTTTTAATAACTACATCAGTGCTGCTGTGACTTGACCACTCTTACCAGCACAACACACACTAACACACCACCACCATGTCAGTGTCACTGCAGTGCTGAGAATGATCCACCACCCAAATAATACCTGCTCTGTGGTGGTCCTGGGAGAGTCCTGAAAAGTGAAGAACAGCATGAAAGGGGGCTAACAAAGCATGCAGAGAAACAGATGGACTACAGTCAGTAATTGTAGAACTACAAAGTGCTCCTATATGGTAAGTGGAGCTGATAACAGTGGACAGTGAGTGTAGAAACAAGGAGGTGGTTTTAATGTTATGGCTGATCAGTGTACATTCTGTATTCACGTGCAGTTCTTGTGCTCCACGTGAGAAGAAGTACTTGTTCTCTATCCTGCCACAGTTCTGACTCTGCAGATCCAATGTTTAATTATGTATATATTTCTACCTCTTGTCCTCTTTTCCCCTCTTTCACCCCTCCCCTCCTCCAGCGCTTCTCCTTGGGCTCAGTGGAGGGTGATCAGTGCCGTGGTGGGAGGGAAGGCTTCCACATTAAATTATTCATGATGGTCTTTAGCTTCATCACGTGTCTCTTCAGAGGCTTCAAACTTTATAAAAATGTGTCTTGGCAGTCTGCACGTGTTTGTATTGATACTTAAACTTTTACCACCTCATTCATTTATTCATTCATTTATTTTCAGAAGGTGCTGTTTCTGACTGGAGTTGACACACCCTCCTTTTTTTAACAGACACGCCCATATGTTATTGTTTTTAAACAAACATCTGCATTTTAAGTGGGCACGCTCACCTGGTTTACTTCCAACACACCCACCTGCTTTTTTCAAAGACACACCTGCTTTATTAGACACACCCACCTGTTTCAATAGACACACCCACTTGCTTTTCAGTAGACACACCCACCTATTTCTTCAGAAACACCCACCTGCTCTTTTAACAGACACTCCCAACTTTCTTTACCACCCCATACATACAACCACATACACACAACCACATACACACAACCACATACACACAACCACATACACACATCCACACACTAAATTTTTGTCTCAAAGCCAGACAGCAGGACTCGTCAAAAATAGCATCTAAGTGCCTCCCCTCCCCAACACACGCATGAAAGCATGCACATACACATACAATTGCACACACACTCATTTTCCTGGTTTGCAGGCAGACAACAGAACTTATCAACAACAGTATCTATAAACCCATCCAACCCCCCACCCACACACACAAGCACACTCACACAAACACACATACAGAAACACATGCATACAGGAACACAGACACGCACACACTGACACGCACACTGACATACACACACATTATATAAGTCATATTATATTAATGTGGTGGTTTCTCTCATCAGCGGGAGATTCTGAGTTTATAATTTAATGATATAAAGTAATGAATACTCATTAGAAACTCTTTCAAACCTCAGGCTCTTCTCATATGATTAATAACTTATTAATGACCAGAAACAAATCTGACTTAGTAAGTTTAAATAAGACCAAACTGTTTCAAAATACAAAGGACATATTCACTTGGGGGGTAGGGTGGGGTGCAATGGGCCGTGTAACAGCTTAGCGATTGGGAGGTTTACTTGTCAGTCCGCTCTGAGTGCCGGTCCCAAGCCGGGAAACAGGACGATTGAGTCTGGTATCAGATCCGCTGTGCCAGCTCCTAAATATGGGAGCAGTCTAAGGAGGGAAAATTATCATTCTCATTTTTATTGTTTATGCCTGCCAAATATCCCTGAAGACCAAATTCCGCCTCTTCACCTCCATCGTGATACCAACAGCCATGTACGCCAGTGAGACTTGAAAGTCATCGGCGAGCATCAACAACAAGCTCGACGTCTTCCAGCAACGGTGCCTACGCCGAATCCTCAGGATACGCTACTTCGACCACATTACCAATGAGGAGGTGTTCCAAAGGAGCCGCGCGGTCAAGCTTCACAACATCGTAGCACGCCGAAGACTCCGACTGGCCGACCACATTCTCCGCATGGACAACACCCGTGACCCCCAGGACGGCAATACGATGGGCACCCCAAGGCACGAGAAGACCACGTGGATGTTAAAACGGATGCGGTACTCAGTTGGATTTTAGGAGACTGGTGAGAACATTGAGGACTATATCAAGAGTAATGACTAAAAAGTTGTAAGCATTTTAGCCTCGTTTGACATTCAAAACTGAAGTAAACATGTACAGTGGAAGCTCGATTTAACAGACTAAAAGGGGGAAACAGCGAGGTTTTTTCCCAGAGGGGAAACTCCAAAAAATATACTCCAAAAAAGTTGGGACAGAGGCAAAATATGAGTGAAATGTTTACAGAATATTCAAGTTTCAGTGTTCCACAATAAGCAGGTGAATTGGTAACAATTTCTGCAGTCCAGATCTATGTATAGTACAGCATGAAAAGGAGAATCAGAGGACAGCAAAAACGGACTGTTGAGCAGAATGCAGGTGCTGTACTGGCCTGTCTGCAGTCCAGAAGAATCAGAGGATGGCGACCACAGACTGTTGAGCAGCTTAAGTCTCATATTAAGCAAGAATGGAGAAAAAATCCACTTGCAAAACTGCAACAATAAGCAACCACAGTTCCTAAACCATTAAAAAGTCTCATAAATTAAAAAAGTGATGGAACACGGGCTAAACACACCTCTGTTTACAAACTACAATACTACAATACTGTTGGCGAGTGAAAACATTGGAAATCTTTACTTTCTACTTTAATTCGCTGAAGAAATATTCAAGAGAATTAACATATTACAGATACTTCTTTTCTACCACATTTTACAAAACAGGCAAACTTTTTTGGAAATGTGTTTTGTGCCTGGGTGGTCCTAAATTTATTGTGATCCTGACCAAGAAGGTACTGGGTTTGATCCCCAGGTGGGGAGGTCCGGGTCCTTTCTGTGTGGAGTTTGCATGTTCTCCCCATGTCTGCGTGGGTTTACTCCGGGTGCTCCAGTTTCCTCCCACAGTCCAAAGACATGCAAGTGAGGTAAATTGGAGATACTAAATTGTCAGAGACTGTGTTTGATATAACCTTGTGTGAACTGATGAACCTTGTGTGATGAGTAACTACCGTTCCTGTCATGAATGTAACCAAAGTGTAAAACATGACATTAAAATCCTAATAAACAAACAAACAAACATGCAAGGTCACTGGTTAAAGCTACACCACTACCACTGTTGAGCTCTTGATTTTTGTTTTCTTAACCTTTTATTGCTTGGATTATTTAGTCACAACTAAAAGTTGCTATTGGATAGAAAAGGTCTTTTAAACGCCGAATTTTTAAATGTAGTGAGAATTAGAGAAATTGCATTAGTTCAACATTTTTGGTTGAGCGTGTAGCCACTGATGCACCGCTGCTTTCACATCATCAAATGAAAATCTTCTTCCCCTTAAAGCTTCTTTGAGGGGTCCAAAAAGGTGTGCTAAATCCAGACTATAAGCTCCCTCTCAGTCTCTCAAACACAACCAATTACTACTCCTCCCACCCTCACCGTTTCCAACCAAAATATAAAAGTGCGGAAACTTTTTAAAGATCCCTGGTATTATATTTTTGACGCAGCAGATTTTCAAAAGGCCACAAAAATGAAAATAAGTTGAAAAATCATTAAAACTGTTTACCGCAAGTGTGTGTATGTGTGTATGTGTGTGTGTGTGTGTGTGTGTGTATGTGTGTATGTGTGTGTTTGTGAGACAGCTTAAAAATGTCACGTTCGTTGCTAATGACAGTTCAGCACTGCAGTTGTCCTGACTGTCAGAGAATAATTAGGAGTCCAGGTGCACACACACACACACACACACACACACTTCTGCATCAGCACTTGGACTGGTTCCGATATGTGTAGACTCCTCACCGAGCCAAAAGAGCAATGAATTAATCTCAGAATAAAGGACTAGAAAAAGCAGAAAACCATTTCACCTCAGAAATGATTTATGTCTTAATGCATCTGACACACTACACAGCAAAAAATATTTAGACGCCCCTTTAAACTAATGGATTCGGCTTTTTAAGGTACATGCACTGCTCACAGATTTTGTAAAATCAAGCATGCAGCCTAGTAATCTCAACAGACAAACATTTGGCAGTAGAATGGATCAGGGTGATGTGCATGATAGTTTAATTGTTTATGATTAAAAGTGTTTTTTTTAACCTCGATGCCAAAATGCTTGAATAAAAACCTTTGAAAAAGGTCGAGGCAGGGCAATTCGCCAATGTGAACGGATTATAGAACCTCTTAATTATTCATGCAGTCATGCTAAGTTATAATAAGAGGATTCAGGAAAGGTCTAGTCCTGAATGTGCAGGGAGCCTTACTGATATTATAGACTACAGATAATTAAACTTCAGTTTGAATTTAGTAGCTTAGTGTTTTACCTTAACTATTACTAATGCTCTTAATGCTCTTGGGTAATAATACACAGTCGAGTCATATTTTTATGACCACCAGCTAATATCCAGAGTAACCGGCATGTGCAGCACGGACAGCAGCTAGACGGGCTGGAAGTGAATCAATAAGGTCCTGGTAGGTTGTCACAGGTATCTGGAGCCATGCTGACAGCAGTGCATCCCACAGCTGCTGGAGGGTACGTGGGGGAAGATCCATAGAGTGAACATGACTGGGGAATTAGGGGGCCAGGGTAGTACTTGGAAGTCTTGGTTATGCACTTCCAACCAATGTCGGACATTTCTAGCCTTGTGACATGTCGCATTGTCTTACTGAAAGATCCCATCTGCCCCAGGCAAGACAATTTTACCCATGGTACTTTTACCCATGACAGCAACGTGGGATATATGTGAAGACAGCCTATATATACCTTAAATACCCACCAAGCCTGCTCACGAAACATGACTTCATTCATGAGCTACACAATACCACAGTCGACCGTGTACTACTGCAAAATCATATGCATTAACATTGACCCCCCCCCCCCCCCCTCCCGCCCCCCCAAATCCTCTCACAACTAAAACATTTGCTCTTCTAGAAAGGCTTTCCATAAGATTTTGGAGTATGCATGTGGATATTTGTGGTAATTTAGTACCATTTGTGAGGTCAGGCTTACAACTTATATTTCAATTCATCCCAATGGTGTTTGATTGGGTTCCTCCACACCAAACTAGTCAAACCATGTCCTTATGGACCTTACTCATGGGGTACATAAGGTATATATCAGCAACAGGTCTGGACACAATGATTAGGAGGGGTGTACATACCTATATGTATAACTCCTGGTGTGACGCTGGAATAAATACAAGGCAAGTGTGTGTTTGTGTGTGCTCGTTTTTTTACCCTTTTGCGCAGGTTGCAGGTGAGGACCAGATTTCGAGAAAAGGAGTTGGCGAAGGCCGTGTAGAAATCGAGAACTTTGAGCAGAGCCTCTCTCCGAATGATGTGTAGATCACAATAGGTTAGCGCTCTGACGTTAGCGCACGCATGAGCTAACGTCGTCTCCTTCCAGAACACGTCACCGAACACGTCACCTTTACCTGAGATACATAGAGAAAAAAATAACAGATCAATAATTCATCATGATAAATCACATCATCATTATCTGAAATATAGGGCAGCACTGTCGCCTCACAGCTAGAAGGTCCTGGGTTCGATTCCCAGGTGGAGTGGTTCCATTCTGTGTGGAATTTGCATGTTCTCCCCGTGTCTGTGTGGGTTTCCTCCAGGAGCTCCAAAGACGTGCAAGTGAGGTGAGCTGGAGATGTCCATGACTGTTTGATATTAAAGAATTTGAACTGATGAATCTTGTGTAACCAGTAATTACCGTTTCTGTCATGAATGTAACCAAAGTGTATAAAACATGACGTTAAAATCCTAATAAATAAATAATGAGTAAATTACCTGAAATACACAAACAGAACAAATCACATATTACACCAAACAAATGTATGCATTTTCCCAATTTAGCGTAGTCAATTTGTCTTTCACTGCTGGGGGATCCCTGATTGCAGTCGAGGTGGTTATAATGCTGCTCACACCTCCTCCAACCCACACACAGCCCTTAGTGGAACCCTTTTTCACCTATGCACTCGGCACAGGTGCCTTTCTATCTGCCAATCTGGGTCCTTACACAGCGTTTGACGACCTGCCCATATAGTCCCATGGATTTCAGAATCTCGGCGCTGGTGTGCTAGCGGAATATCCCGCTGCGCCACCTGGGAGCCAATAAAAAGTTTTATTTAATTGTTACATTTTTTACATTTTGTACCAGTTATTTCTGCGTTTCTATTAATAACATAATAAGATGCTATTTAAAAAATTATAATATTATAATATTGGAGTCTATAAGACATAAGAAAACATTTCTGCTATTTAACTGTAGGAGGCAGCACTTTTTATCTGAATCGCCCTTGTGTGAGTTACAAAAGCATGAAAAGATACCAGATCAGATATACAGCAGATCCCTCCCACTATATTGAACAAGGAAACGGAACAGACAGGTCACTTAATGAAACACACTTAAAAAAAATGGTAACACGAAGACAAAATGCACCACAAGTCACATCATAACAAAACTCTACACATAATCACTCCACACTTTTCCTACTATTAAAATTTTTTAACCATTATTAATGTTTTTGCATTGTGGGGTACCACACTCCCACAGTCGATGATCCCTTGTCACTCTGTAATATGTAATAGAATGCATAGTAAAAGGAAGCACCTCTAGCTGTGCAGAAATGTGAAATGACAGAGCCACATTTAATCATACTGAGCTTCTTAGTACATCCCATTCCACCATTCTGGTTTCCCCTGGAATCACTGGGTCCAATGTGTTAACAAACCCTGGAGAGAACTCCAGTTCACCGCAGAGCCTCTGCAACCCCCCTCCGTACCCCTTAAACAGCCAATCATGTCTATATGTAGACTCCCAACTGTCCCGACTGTGGCACAACACCAGAGCCCCTCTGGGCCACCCTTTCAGATGTGTAAAATGAATTATTGTTTTAATGTTTATATCTTAGTACAACACCAAAAATAGGGGCAGACAATAAGATATACGTTTACTGTTCTTAGCTGTAGGATTCAACTGATTTCATTTGAGGATTATTGAGAGGATCAATATAAAATAAACTGTGCTTTGCTTTTCAATTAAACAGTAATAAAGTAATAATAAAAAGCCAGACATATAAATGATAAATCCTACTGAAATCAAATTTTCTTTGGAGACTTTACAGCTAATATAAAATAATAATTACTGATGGACACTGTAATAAGTGCTGCAGAGGAAACCAGTGAATCAGGATTAAAGGAATAATGGAATAAATGTCCTATTACTGATTCAGTACTATCATTGCTAAATCTTTGAAGTGAATAAGATCAATGGTATTACAGTGTGTCTGTGTCTCGTCTGACGGGTCGCTGGTGCCTTTAAACCTGGGAAGAAACCCAAAATAACCTTAACACAGTTCAGTGGTGGCTGTATATTAAGTAAGAGCTAGATTTTTTGCTTAATATGGTCTAAGTCTCTCAACATAGAAAACATTTACCTTCTGCAGTCTGCGCACATACGCACTTTAACTACATGAAGTACATATTTATAGGTCTACACTTGTATTAATATCTCCATTGCACATTTTAACAGTTTAACAGTGTACTATTATGTGCCTCTATTTTATGTTTATATATATACAGTAGCATACCTTTTATATATTACTTTATTGGATCTAAACTTTGTTGACACCAAGAGAAATTCCTTGTACACCTGGTACTTGGCGGATAAATACAGATACTGAGTCAACAGTACACACTTATCACTCATTGTCTGTTTTAACCCTGCTTTATCCTATTCAGGGTCACAGTGGGTATGATTCACTGGGCGAAAAGTAGGAAACACCCCAGACAGGTCGCCAGTCTATCACAGGGCATCAACAGTACACAAATACTATGAAACAGCTTTGCCATTTTTGTACATACACCTGTAATGCACTAGGTAGTGTAAAATGAGAAGCCATCAAAGTGCCAATATGAGACGAATCTGCATTTGTGTGGACCATCAAATCCACTCTGAAAGCATCCACATACATCTATGTTTAGCTGTATTTTTCTCACTGTTTCACTTTTAAACTTGTGCTATAGCTCGGGGTTCTGAGAACTTATTGTTAAAAAAAAAGCTTAATGCATTAAAAGAACGAGGTAGGAAGACTTTCTTAATTATTACTGCTCATAAGTTCTCTCCACTAATGGAATTTTTCTGTCATTGTTTTAATACAATAAGTCGTGTTAAGCTTTGTTCATGTTAAACGCTGTTTATACAGTCGCTTTTACTATGTCATATCAAACAGTTCGTCTCATTGGAGGCGCTTTGAAAAGGCAAACTGGGTCAAAGTTCAAACGGGTGAACCTTGAGTGTTGCAGCAAGAGTTAAAATCGCGAGCCCAATGCAACAAAGTGCAGCGACAAGTTAAGCAGCACCACCACACTACAGGAAACAACAACACAGTCAGCGCAAAAGCGGTTTTGCCGCTTCTCATGTGAATGCACCCTTACTCCTACTGTCTGATCAAGAACTCAGCATGAGTCGCAAAAGAATACGGAAGAGGTAGCACTCTCCATCTCACCTCACCATGTTAATGACTGGTCCCAGTGAACAGATTTGTCTGAGCATGAAAGGCCAATTATCTTTAAATCAGCTGATACAACAGGCACACAGTGCATAATGAATTATGTTATTAACTAAGCATATTGTACATGCTGATTCACTAATGGTGTGCTTTCATTGTGCTAATGAGAAGGAAAGAAAGCCACTCCACCTGTTGCATGTCTAGATAGGTGAAAGAAAATCAAGTACCTGAAGGTAAGGCAATAATATCTAATTCACGGCCATGAAAATCATGTCACGGATCATGAAATGAGCTGTTTGTCGTGTACATTTACATTTTCAGCATTTAGCAGACGCCTTTATCCAAAGCGACTTACATTACAGTTACAGTATACAGTCTGAGCAATTGAGGGTTAAGTGCCTTGCTCAAGGGCCCAACAGCAGCAACCTGGCATTGGTGGGGCTTGAACCAGTGACCCTCTGATCACTGGTCCAGTACCTTAACCACTAGACTACAGCTGGCCCACGTGTAATATGCAATATGTTTAGCGATTTAACAATTTTGAGGTGCCTCACGTTGACTGGTTAATTTGCACTATGATGCGGTCCTAGCAATCCTATGGCAATTCAGTTAGCAATTGCTTAGTCAAAATGTCCAAGATGTCAAAGTCTAAAGCAGCTAAAACACAACTTAGTAACTAAGTTTGGAAAACTCCCAACCAATTCTGTGGACGCAGAGGTATTTTCGTATTTGAGACAGAGCCTCGCACCATCGCTGAATGTTTTAGGTTTACATTCAACCATTAAGGTGGGCTGTGCTGTGTATTGTAGCTTCCATTTATTATATCATTCAATGTATGAGTGTTATTTAATGACTGCAGTAAAATGTGGCTCTTTTCTTTAAAAAACTATGAAATCTGTGATTGTTGAAAAAAGAGGTCTGTGAAATTAAGCACATTTTTCTGTGAATTTAGTAGGGCCCTAGACACAAGAAGAACATGTAAAACTCCTCACAGAGAGCGACTGGCCCTGATAAACGAACCTGAATCCCAAGGAGCACGTCTGCTCACAATTACCGTATTGAGGCTGCATAGGTAATAGCAAAGCTGGCTAACATCCATAATAGTTAGCAGTGTGCTCAGGTTCTACTTTTAGTTCAGTGCCCGACTAACAGTCGGCAGAAAGAAATGAGCTGGCAGGGTGTGAAGCGGCTGAAGCCCAGCGGGTGAAGACCAGTCATTACGAGTCAGAACTGAACGTGGCTTCCAAAAGGCTGGCACAAGTGAATACTCTTCACCGTTTCATGCCCCTGCTGCGCCACCCCCCACAGAGTCGTTCTGCTGTTCCCTCCATCATCGCCGCAGGAGTTATTGTCTCTCTCTGCCTCCTCCTGCCTCTCTCCTGACGACCCAGACCTCCCGTGGGAAGTGATTAACACCCCACACCAGTCAGTCCCTATGGAGGCTCGAGTCAGCCCTCGATTTCAATAAGCTTTCTGATTGGACGCGGGGTGGCCTTTAAGGAGAGGAAACTATAAAATGGAAATGCAATCAATGCAACATTAAGGGTGAAAAAAATCTGCTGAAAATATTAAAGTCAGAAAAAAACACAAAACTTTTATCCACAGCAAATGCTGTTCCAAGACCACTTCACAACTTTCATTCTGTTCATTTTTACAAAGTGCTTTTGTATTTTGAATCACTGTCCTACATAATCTAATAACACCTTAGCTTCTGCTTATGGACATGTGACCTTACACTCTTCTAAAGAATTTTCTAATAGAATGAAATTCCTTGTTTTCTTACTTATGTCTTCTCTTTAAAGTTCCTCCTGAATAATAAAGTCCTGGGTCCAGGTCCTTTCTGTGTGGAGTTTGCATGTTCTCCCCGTGTCTGCGTGGGTTTACGCCCGGGTGCTTCGGTTTCCTCCCACAGTCCAAAGACATGCAAGTGAGGTGAATTAGAGATACCAAATTGTCCAAGATTGTGTTCGATATAACCTTGTGAACTGATGAACCTTGTGTAATGAGTAACTCATGAGTAACTAATGAGTAACTAATGAGTAACTGATGAACCTACTGTAATGAGTAACTACCGTTCCTGTCATGAATGTAACCAAAGTGTAAAACATACATAAACAATGTGTAAAATCCTAATAAACAAACAAACAAACAACTACTGGTAGACCGACCACTGTTTCAAGTTCAACTAAATGGTACTGATGTCACATGAAAGCTGTCATGACTGTGTTACATCCTAGTTATCCCTTTTAGTCATGCTGTAATAACTAGGGGTGCAACAACATGTCACTGTTAATGCTTTTGTTTATATCACAGTTTACTTACATTTTCTGTTTTTACCCCGAGGTGTTTCTGACGTGAACCTTTTTACCCACCTACAAGTTTTAGGCTGCCATGACAACAATGCCGCTCCTGCTGAATATGATAACAATCTGTCGTGTCTGCACTCAATATGTCCATAACTTACCATTAAACTTTATTCTACCACAGACTGAACTGAAAGATGATGAATTTTTTATGGCCTTCACTGGTTATAACTTCACAAAATATATTTTATATTCATCTGGTTTGTTTAATCAAATTGAATTAGGCCAGGGTTTTTTTAAACCTTTTGTAAGGCAACACAAACAATGCATCAAATCGAAACACAAAATGAAATTTACTTAATTAATAAAAATGTTGGCCGCTCAGTTGGTAGCACACCAGAGCTGGGATTTTGGATACATCGTATCGAATCTCAGCTGAGCCATCCAGCTGGGCTGGGTGGCTACATTAACAACAACTGGCTGTTGTTCAGGGTGGGATGAGGTGGATCAGGGTTCCTCATAACTGATGCAATTATGACCTCTGATGGCTGATTGATGGCGCCTGCGCAGAGTTGGGGAATAATGCTAATCAGGGTGTGGCTCTCCGTGCACAAGGCTGATCCGCGTATAAACTCGCCTTGTGCAGGTGAAAAGAGGCAGTTGGTACTGCGCATGTGTCAGAGGGGGCGTGTGTCAGTTGCGAAGCTCTTCAGTCAGCAGTGGAGGGTTGTATCGGTAGAGGTGAAGCATAACGCAATCAAGGTAATTGGATATGACTAGATTAGGGGAGAAAATTGGGGGGGAAATTTGAGCAAAAGAGAGAAAAAAAATTTGGCCATCTGGTCCCACTGTGGTTTACAAGATGTAACATAAAGCCTAACGTAATGTAAAGTTTTTGTTGTGTTTATGTGCCTGTCCAAATTTGTTTATTCATTTATTATTATTATTATTATATATTTTTTCTGACCCATCCAAAGGTCATGACCCAGGGTTTAAAAAACCCTGCTGTAGGCTATCCCTGGTGGATGGGTCCCTGTTAAGTCTGCTTCCTCTTCAGGTTTTTTTCCAGTAATGTTTGGCCATTTTTGTGCTTGGCTTTGTAAGCAGGGGGGTTTTTGGTCCTTGATTCTGTAAAATTACTTTGAGACAATGTAAATAAAAAGTACTCTACAAATAAATTTGACTTGACTTTGCTTGAATACCAAATGTCTGGACAATTCATACAGACCCATAACATAAACCCGGTTAAAATGACCCCGTGTAAACGGACCGTAAACTCACCAAGAATTGCGATGACCTCATCATCCTGAATGACCTCGAGTGACCCGGACACGACGAAGCAGAGGGTGTCGACGCTCTCCCCAGAGTGAAATATGAGATCACCGGGAGCCGAATGGATGGTCTGAAATTCAACGGCCAAGGAGCGTAAGCAGCCGTCGCTGGCTAACCTGAACGCAGGGTGCTCGTTAAAGACCTTTCTGTTCAGGTGAACACAGATGTCCGCTCGCATGTCCTTAGGACAGATGGACAGCACCTGTGGACACAGGAACAAACAATCAGTGGAAATAAATAAATATGAGGGATCTTCAAAAAGTTTCCACACTTTTATATTTTCATTAGAAATGGTGAGGGTGGGAGGACTAGTAATTGGTAGTACGTTTCTGAGAGACTGAGAGAGACCTTCGTATTGTACAGCAAATTTGTAAGTCAGACAGCTACTAGAAAGCATCCAGAAACGAGTGAGGGTGAAGCCGAAGCTCTCCCCATTATGGCACCAAGAACTATGAGATAATATTGCAATGCAAAGCTTCTACCTGATCTGATCTAAGCCTCTACCAGCCAGTCCTCAAAGTATCTTAAAGCTTCAGGTTTTAGCCATATATCTCACCTTCTCAGTGTCAATGCCTTTGGTCATGGACCAAGTGGAGACGATATAGTCCATCACTCTCTCACTCAGACCCTTGGGAACCTGGTAGAGCTTCAGGAAGTCCCTCACATTGTTCAGCATCTCGTGATAGCGGTTGGTGTTGGCATACATCTGTTGGAAGATGGTGGTCACATTTCCAAAGATGGTGGCATACAGAAGAGCTGGAGGAGGCACGAAGAGAAAAATCTGTCAATGAATAAGCAATGGATGGTGGTTTAAGACTGCAATATGCTGCTCGAACTGCGTCCTAGAAGCCTGGACATTTTACTGTTTAACAGGACAATGCCAAATGTATACTTAAGCTTTTGATTTTAACTGTAGAAGCAAAACAGCCAAGAGCTTCTGAAGAGTCTGAACATTCCAGAGTTTGTTTCTCAGGTCTTTGAGAAAATGATGTATGTGATTTGTCGTGAAATCAGATTTGAAAGAATCTGAAACTGTATCTGCTGCCTCGCAACAATCATTCTCCAATCCTGTTCTCCATAGCAACCTCACTTAAAATAGTTCTACAGCACCACCCAACCTGAAAATACTGAGTCAGCAACAGCGTGAGTTCTTATATGAGATACGTAGCTAGATATGAGAATCTAGCTGTGTAGTTAACTAATCCACAGAGTGCAAACTGACCACAGAAATTACTACAGCAAGAGATCTAATTTAGGAGTAGCTTTAATTACCTACACAGTTTGATTGTAGCACAAGTTAAAACAGAAAGTATACTCAAACAAGCAGTCTAACCAGGAGTAGAACGTGTAAACTAATGGAAGATGTTTAGCAAGTGGTACACCAACTGTTAACATTAATAAATATATAATATATACATATATAAATATATTATTAAATAAATTATATTATATATTTTAATTTTGTGCGAATGAGCCGCTCAGGTGGCGCAGTGGTAAAGTACGCTAGTGCACCAGAGTCAAGGTTCTGAATGCATCGCATCGAATCTCGACTGCACCTCTCCGACTGGGTTGGGCGGCAGCATGAACAACGATTGGCTGTTGTTCAGGGTTATAGGGTAGAGAGTCAGTTCATAGGTCCTCATAACTGGTACAACTGCGGCCCCTGCTGGCTGACTGATGGAGCCTGCACGGGGCTGAGGAATAATGCTGATGGGGGTGTGACCCTCCGTACACAGCGTCCATTAGTGTATGAACTCGACTCGTGCAGGTCAAAATTGCAGTCTGTACTGAGGGGGCGCAAGTCAGTTGAGAGGCGTCCTCAGTCAGCGGTGAGGGGTCGAATCAGTATAGAGGACGCAATCAGGGTAATTGGACACGACTAGAATAGGGGAGAAAAATTGGCTTTAACAAAAGGCTTTAACAGAGCCGTAACCTCAAATAATTGAGTAACGCTACAGGCTGGCACACACATGCAAAGCCAAATGCTTCTTTACACCAGACAGCAGTGGATATATACAGAGAGATAGTCTATCTGTGCCTCAACTAGACAGAATAGGTCACTGACCAAATAATGCCAAATAAGGCTTTTGAATAAAGCTCTAGTGGGTGGCTGAAAGGTTGAGAGTTTGAATCCCAGCTCTACCATGCAACCACTGTTGGGCCCTTGAGCAAGGCCCTTAACCCTATCTGCTCCAGGGGCACCGTACCTTGTGCTCTGACCCCAGCTTCCAAACAAGCTGGAATACGTAAAGAAAGAATTTGGTTGTTCTGTACGTCTGTATATGAATATATGACAAATAAAGGCATTCTATCTGAGCACACAGCCAGTCTTGAAGCACCACTCATTATGGGTCTTTTGGGCCACCCGAGGGCTGATCATTTCAGACAACAGAATTGATCAGAAGTTCCAGAGATGAGTTACTGTTAAAGTCAGATTGTTGTGATGACTATGAAGGTTGAAAAGTCATAAGAGGACACGTCAGTCTGAAGGGAATCAGTATAAAGCTAAACAACATGTAATGAGGCCTAAAAGGACCTGACTAGCAGGAACACACAGAGAGAGAGAGAGCAAACATAATGAAGTTGCAGAGGGACCATCATGCATGACACTGTGTTACTTTAAAAAGAATCAAATCCCAGTGAGGCAAGGTGTTCATCCACCCTTTTGTTTTGGAACAGCTCACACGCACAACAAAGCCCTCATTTTTTAATCCTTTCCTCAGATAAACAGATGGCTAACTAGTAATGGGAATGTGAACAGATGGAGGGTCAGTTCCAACTGTGCAGAAATAACAATGTATGCATTTAATAATCTCAGAACAGTGAAAGTGGAACTGATGATGAAACACTTCCAGATCTACATGAGCCAGCCAGTTACAGACTGTTGTGTGGTGGTAGTATGGTAAGTCACGGTGTAGAATGCACCCTTACCTATCAAGTTTTTTATTCTGATTAAAATGCATCTGAGAGCTGATAAAACTCATTTTAAGTTATAAAATAGTAATACATACATTTCATTATGCATTATTCCTTTAAAACAGGGTTTGTCAAACTTTTTTTAAGCGACCCACTTTTTTTTTCATGATTTTTACAGCAACCCAGGCAACACAAACAACGCATCAAAACAAAACACAAGGCCGCTTAGGTGGCGCAACGGTAAAATACGCTAGCACACCAGAGCTGGGCTTTCGAATACATCGTATCGAATCTCAGCTGCCATCCGGTTGGGCTGGGTGGCTACATGAACAACGATTGGCTGTTGTTCATCCAGGAGGGAGCCAGATAGAGACCTCATAACTAATGCAATTACGACCTCTGCTGGCTGACACATAGAGTATGCGTCTGCATAGAGTAGAGGAATAATGCAATCATGGTGTGGCTCTCCGTGCACAGGGCTGATCTGCATATGAACTCGCCTCATGCAGGTGAAAAGATGCAGTTGGGGTGTGTGTCAGTTCACTCTCCACAATCAGGGCGGGAGTCCGCACCAGTAGAGAGGAAGCATAATGCAATTGGGTAAAAAATTGGACGTGCTAAAAATTGGGAGAAAAAAGGGAGAAAATGCATTAAAAAAAAAAAATATTTTAATATACTTAATTAATAAAGATCTGGTCCCACTGTGGTTTACAAGACGCAATGTTAAGCCTCCACAAGGGGGCGTTCATGGACAAGTTCATTTCGTGTTTATGTGCCTGTTAAAATTTATTTATTTAATTATTATTATTATCTTTCTCTTCCCTTTTTTTGGCTTTTGAAAAACCTTGCTTTAAAAAACGGATTCCTCATGGTGTTGGAAACTTTTCTTTAGGATTTTGATTTATGTTGACATTCAAAAGCTGCTCTATTAGATTCAGATATAGTGGATGACCATTAAAACACACAACATGGTCAAAAAGTTGTAGATTTAGCCGCTCAGATGGTGCAGTGGTAAAAACACACGCTAGAACACCAGAGCTGGGATCTCGAATACATTGTATCGAGTCTCAGCTCTGCCTGCCGGCCGGGCTGATCAGCCACATTGGCCTGTTGTTCATATAGGGGTGGGATATTAAGCCGGCTGCATACGGCTGCTGCCCACGTGTCGGAGGGGGCGTGGGTTAGCTTCGTTCTTCTCAATCAGAGCTGGGGTCGACATCAGTGGAGAGAAACCATGATGCAATCAGGCATTTGGACACGCTAAAGTCGGGAGAAAAAAGGGAGAAAATGCATAAACAGAATACAAAAAACTAAAATGTAAATTTAGAAGCGCTGATTACTACGTTATTTAAACCCACTATTGATCAGTCCTGAAATGAACTAGACCCTAATTGAGAAATAATACAAAATAAGACAATAAATGTCATAATTTAATAAGCTCAAATTTGTTGTTAGGTCTTTTAATGTATTGTTTTATTCTCTTCTATATGATAAGTGGAGCTGATAAAATGGACAGTAAGTGTAGAAACAAGGAAGTGGTTTTAATGTTATGGCTGATCAGTGTATATGTATACAGTTACAGAAAAAGTTTCATAAACTTTTAAAATGAATTGTAAACAATTATTTTTGGTTTCCCAAAGGAACACATTAATGGATGGCTATTTTACAAGTGTTTATGGTGCAACAAGAATACAAAATAAGACAATAAATGTCATAATTTAACAAGCTCAAATTTGTTGTTCAGTCTTTTAATGTATTGTTTCATTTTCTCTGACGCAGGCCCAGCAGTCTTACTGTGACAGACTTACTTTGTCAAGATGAAAGTCTGGAGAATCTTTTGATTGATTTAGATTTAAAGATGGCTAACCGCTGGCTGGTGTAGCCAGAAGAAGCATTTGGTGACTTCATGCTTCAGCAGTGGAATTGAATTGGGGAAATTTATGAAAACTATGAAATGAGGAGAAAAAATGCAAAAAAGATTAAAGAAACAAAAAGAAAAAGGCTGAAAGGTCCGATCCAAAAATGGTTTCATATTAAAGTAGTCATGCAGACAGCTACTTAAGTAAGATTAAGCAAGTTTATACTACAAAAATTTTGATTTACAAGATCAGATTTATATTTCAGAACAAGCAGTTACAACTGTCATTTCGTAAATAAAATGTATTTTACAAGCAATCACAAAGCCAAGGAAATAAAATGATAAAAATTATTAATCAAATTGGCAAAACATGGCACGGCACCAAAGTAATCTAGAGATTGCTTGAGATCTGGGCACAGGTTCAATGTTGCAGCGCTACACAGAGCTGTTTTTACAGGAAGCAAAGTCGTAATATCACATGATTCAGCAAAGTAACACTGCTCATTGTGAATTCAATTTGACTCCAGTGGATACAGCAGGCATCTCAGAATAAAAGCATTACAGATGTTCATGAAGACTTGATAAGCACAATTTCTGATCCTACAAGGTTTCCTTCAGCCTAAGAACAAGATGTTCAGATTAAATACACAACTGTTCCATGACTGAGCAGACTGCTAGAAAAGCTGTTTGCTAGTTCATTTACAAGCTCTGTAAGACCCTTCCCCCCAACCGTTCTTATTCCGTGACTAACTGATTGGAAACAATTTGCTGGATTAAAACGTACATACAGCAAAACATGATTTATGTGGTGTAGAACAGGGGTATACAAACTTTTCTTGTTGGGGGCCAGGTGAAGTTTGTTTGTTTGTTTATTAGGATTTAAATGTCATGTTTTACACTTTTGGTTACACTCATGACAGGAACGGTAGTTACTCATTACACAAGATTCATCAGTTCACAAGGTTATATCGAACACAGCCACTGTGCCGCCCATTAAGAAGATCTTATCTGCTGATAATAATACTGGTGTGTCATTTAGACCCTTAAGACAACCTAAAAGTTACCTCTGTGTCCTCTCATTCCTCTAATTATGGCTACAGCTGGAGTTAAATGGGACGAGTTTGACTGAACCCCTAGTTTGAGTGAGCCACCAGCATTACAATGGAAAAAACTGGGAAGTTTTAATTTTTTTTTAAATCGATTTACACTGATCAGGCATAACATTAAACCACCTCCTTGTTTCTACACTCACTGTTTATTTTATCAGCTCCACTTACCACATAAAAGCACTTTGTAGTTCTACAATTACTGACTGTAGTCCATCTGTTTCTCTACATACTTTTTTAACCAGCTTTCACCCTGTTCTTCAGTGGACTCTCCCAGGACCACCACAGAGTAGGTATTATTTGGGTGGTGGATCATTCTCAGCACTGCGCTGACACTGACATGGTGGTGGTGTGTTAGTGTGTGTTGTGCT
Organism: Trichomycterus rosablanca; assembly: GCF_030014385.1. Classification (NCBI taxonomy): domain Eukaryota; kingdom Metazoa; phylum Chordata; class Actinopteri; order Siluriformes; family Trichomycteridae; genus Trichomycterus; species Trichomycterus rosablanca. The sequence continues at coordinate 12,519,336 of NC_085992.1, forward strand.
GGTATGAGTGGATCAGACACAGCAATGCTGATGGAGTTTTTAAACACCTCACTGTCACTGCTGGACTGAGAATAGTCCACCAACCAAAAACATCCAGCCATCAGCACCCCATGGGCAGCGTCCTGTGACCACTGATGAAGGTCTAGAAGATGACCAACTCAAACAGCAGCAAGGTGGACCAACTAGGTAGGAGTGTCTAATAGAGTGGACAGTGAGTGGACATGATATTTAAAAACTCCAGCAGCATTGCTGTGTCTGATCCACTCATACCAGCACAACACACACTAACACACCACCACCATGTCAGTGTCACTGCAGTGCTGAGAATGATCCACCACCTAAATAATACCTACTCTGTAGTGGTCCTGTGGGGGTCCTGACCATTGAAGAACAGGGTGAAAGCAGGCTAAAAAGGTATGTAGAGAAACAGATGGACTACAGACAGTAATTGTAGAACTACAAAGTGCTTCTACATGGTAAGTGGAGCTGATAAAATGGACAGTGAATGTAGAAAAAAGGAAGTGGTTTTAATGTTATGGCTGATCAGTGTATATGTATACGGTTACAGAAAAAGTTTTATACACTTTTGAAATGACTTGTAGCAATTATGTTTGGTTTCCCAAAGGAACATTTTGATGGATGGCTATTTCACAAGCGTTTATAATGCAACAAGAATAAGGCTGATTATTTTCCACTAAACATTTAAATAGACTTAATAAATATTAGCATTCTTTTAAAAGCTGTCCTCATACTTTTATTTTCCAAGTGTAGTCAAGACCAAAACACAAGAGGCTCGCATGATGGGAAACCAAGCTGAGACAACAAGACATCATTTACACAGAAGAAAGAAAGAAAATGAGAATTTAATATGCTCTTAGTCAGTAGACCAGCTCATGAAACATTTAACAAGTCATTCCAGCCAGGCTAAATTGCTTTTTATTAAGTACCACTCTCAAGCCTATGGCACATTATCATCTCTTCATGAATATTGCAAAAATGAATACTTGGAAACATTTTCTTTGATTTGAATATGATTAGATTTATACATTTGAAAAGGCTTACATTAGCTTTTAAAAACTGGCTTTCTAAAAAAATGTAATTTAAATCCATAGTAAATTATAAGTCTCCTTAAACACTGTAATTAATATTGAGAACTTCAGATTTTTCTCAAAAGTAATGCGATGTGATTTGATCTGTAATAAAATGCAAATAAAGACAAGTACGGTGCTTAAGAATGGACTGGATATTAAGGTGCTTCCAGGACATCATAATATTCTCTAATTTAGTCTTCTTTACCCAGAATAAGCTTAAGAGATATTGCAAGTGTGAGGGCTAGCTTACAAGTTAAAAGACTTTTTTGAGTGACTCCTGGAATCCTGACCATCTTGTTTTTATGCATCAGTTTTGTCCAGTGTTTGGCTGTTAGTTATTTTGGGTTGTCTTGTTAAAACATATAGTTTTTACAATCCACTTTTTATTAGTTTTTTATGCATTTTCCCCCTTAATCCCTCCCCCCACCAATCTAGTTGTATTCAATTCTCTAAATGTAATTCACATCTAGCTGCAGACCTATACTTCTGACAGAGGAGGGTCACAACCATCACACACCCACTCCGACACGTGTGCAGTACCGATACTCTTTTTACCTGTACAAGGTGAGTTTATATAAGGATCGGTATCACGCACAGAAAGTCACACACCAATCTCTGTCATCCCCGGACTCACTGTGCAAGCGCTGTTTAGTAGGGATGTAACAATGCACTCTACCCACGATGTGATGCGATTCATGATATTGGGTTCACAATATGATTTTCCCCCGATTTTTTAAACTAAAATTAAAGATAAGTTATGTAATATTAAGTCCTTTTATTATTTCTCTTACAAAAATAAAATAAAATACTGTATTTATGAATACCTTTTATTTATCTAAATAACAAGTGTCCTTTTATTTCTAAGGTAGGTACAAACTATGCAAAACAATTTTGAATTAAGACCAATTTGGCTGAAAAACCCCGAATTTGGCAACCAGGTATATAGTGCCATTGACGTCAACCAGGCGAGGTGTATAGCGCCAGTGCTCTCTGCTGTTTAAAGTGAATATCAATTCATTTTACATGTCAAATCAATTTGAATCGTGGAATTTTTTAATCGGTTATTAACTGTATTGTGGTGCATCGTTACATCCCTACTGTTTATAGCCAATCATGTGTCTGTGGAGGCACCCAGCCGGCTGATAGCAGAGCTGAGATTCAAACTCGAGAGCTTGAGATCTCAGCACTGGTGGGCTGGCATATTTAGTCACTGCGCTACCCGAGTGGCAATTTAGTCATATCCAGTTACCCAGTTGCATTACACTTCCTCTCTACTGATGTTGATCTCCAGTTTGACTGAGCAGAGCCGAGACTGACACATGCCCCCTCTGACACGTGTGCAGTACCAACTGCATGTTTTCACCCGCACAAAACGAGTTCATATGTGGATCAGCTTTGTGTGCAGAGACACATCCTGATCGCATTATCCCTCGTCACTTTGCAGACGCAATTACCCAGCCAGCAGAGGTCGTAATTGCATCAGTTAAGAGGAATCCCCTCCGGCACCCTCCCTTTGAACAACAAGCCAATCGTTGTTCGTGTAGGTACCCAGCCTGCCCGTAGCAGAGCTGAGATTCGAACCAACAAGTTTGAGATGTCAGCTCTGGTGTGCTGCCGCTATGTTGAATTTTAAACTTTCATAATTTAAGCCCTGAAAGTCAATGCAGATTTTGAGTCCATAAAAAATGTGTTCAGCCTAAATCTGCATTGTACATACATGAGTTTTAGTCTATAGTGAGTGAGTTCTACGTATAAATAAAACAGAGTGCTTAATACCCCTCTATGAGTCTCTTTTCCACTTCTAGCACCTTCTGCCCCTTCAAGGTCTCAGCATGGCCTATTCGTGACCAATATTGTGATCACTATATTTAATGCAAAAATCAAATCATGGATGAACCATGCAGATATTTCTGTTACAGATTTCACCCTTAGAAACTGATACTGTCTGATCCCGAATTAAGATGTGCATCATGCAGCCTGCAGCATGTAAGAAAATTGAATAAATCTGAGCTAAGAATGGCTCAGGCGCAACAAAAAGCTTCAGCTAAGAATGGCTCAATGTACAAAAAATGTCTGAGTAATGTGAATGCTTTCACATTCACTGGATCAGCACACCATCCTATTCTCTCACATCATCCATTCATCTAATGAAATGACTAACTGACCTAAACTAAAATCTGATGGATTGTGGTTGTGTTCTAGAGAGAGAGAGAAAGAGACAGAGAGAGAGAGAGAGAGAGAGAGAGAGAGAGAGAGGATTGAATGCCTAAATAAAACAGTATTTCTTTTAATAGGTGTCTTTTCTTACTGCTCTGAGATCGATCCTATCTCTGATTAAAATGTCATATCAATGCCAAATCAAATCTTTGCTTCTGATTAGAAGAAAGCAGTAAAAACAACAACGTTTAACTAACCCCTTATCTTTAGAAAGATTATGTTTATACGGCTAACTCGGCTTCAGGGTGACATGATAGCTCGGTGGGTTGCACTGGTGGATCATTCTCAGCTCTGCAGTGACACTGACATGGTGGTGGTGTGTTGGTGTGTGTTGTGCTGGTATGAGTGGATCACACTGTCCACTCTATTAGACACTCCCACCTAGTTGGTCCACCTTGTAGATGTAAAGTCAGAGACGATCGCTCATCTATTGCTGCTGTTTGAGTTGGTCATCTTCTAGACCTTCATCAGTGGTCACAGGACGCTGCCCAAGGGGCGCTATTTGGGTGGATGTTTTTTGTTGGTGGACTATTCTCAGTCCAGCAGTGACAGTGAGGTGTTTAAAAACTCCAGCAGCGCTGCTGTGTCTTATCCACTCATACCAGCACAACACACACTAACACACCACCACCATGTCATTGTCACTGCAGTGCTGAGAATGATCCACCACCCAAATAATACCTACTCTGTGGTGGTCCTCTGGGGTCATGCCCATTGAAGAAAGCAGGCTAAAAAAGCATGCAGAGAAAAAGATAGACTACAGTCAATAATTTTAGAACTACAAAGTGCTTCTATATAAGGAGCTGATAAAATGGACAGTGTGTGTAGAAACAAGGAGGTGGTTTTAATGTTATGGCTGATCAGTGTATACTTGCATGCAAAGTTGGGCAAACTGTTCCATCTACATTGTAAGTAAGTGCAATCAAACTAGCCTTATTTGTATGGGTACAGAAAAGTCACAAGCCATTCTCAATCATAATCCCTAGCAAGAAATTAGGGGGTCATACCATTAGGTGAAGTGAACTTTCAACACCACAGCATGTATATTCCTGACCAATAATGGCCAATAATTACAAAATATTGTATAATTAGTAAAATCAGTTAATTAAGTACACTTACATCCTACCATCATCATGGCCACTGAGAAGATCTTCTCTCCGTCAGTAGTGGGTGCGATGTTCCCAAATCCAATGGTAGTCAGACTGGTCATGGTGAAATACAGGGAGGTAATGTAGAGGGTGTGTTTCCCAGGGCCACCCTCCCACTGGCCAGTGCCACTTGTGTTGTAGCGGTACGGTGAGCCAATAGTGGTAGCTAACTGGTAGAGCCAGCTGTCGGTCTTGATGTTGTTGGTGAGCTTGTCGATGACCTCATAGTCTCCAATACTGTACCAGATACAGGCCAGCCAGTGAGCCACCAGTCCAAACACACACACCAGCAGCACCAGTACGGCTGCACCATATTCCAGATAATGGTCCAGTTTTCTTGCTACTCGGCCCAAGCGCAGCAGTCGCACCACCTTCAAAGAACTGAATAAACTACTGATGCCCTGAAAAAGATGACAAAATTGATTACACACAAATAGGGAAAGCATGGCATGAAATTAAGCTAATTATTTTAAATATTAATATTAAAGTCAATATAATGTGCTCGAGTGGTGCAGGTTTGAATATCAGAGGTGCTATCAACCAGTCAGGCTTCTATACAGACATGATTGCAATTGTTTGGCAATGGATTGACACCCTTTCCAGGGTGTGTTCATGCCTTGCACCCAATGATTCTGGATGGAACCGGACCCAACATGACTCTGACCAGGATAAAGCAGTCAGTGAAAATGAAACAAATTAAATGAACCCAATATGATGATCAAAATACTGTTTCTCTACCATTTTTTGTAAATATGTTAAAGACTGCTGTCAAATTGAGTGCTTTGTTTGGCAGCAAATTAATGCCATGAATGATGATTACAGACCCTAAATTCATGCAATCATCATAGAAGAGTGAAAATTCAGACTTAAAGCAAACATAATATTCCCAAAAGGAAGCTTGAGTAGAACATTTAGTAATTTAAGAAACAAATGAAGTCCTGAGAGACTTGCTGGTATTTAGGGAAAGATAAATTCCATTATTTGTGAACTGGATTTGTAAGGTCATCAGAAATAATGCTGAGATGTAATTGAGTTATACAGTAGGACCCTTTCAAATAGAACACAGAATTTTAGAGTGGACTAGTCAAAGTCATTTGTTCCTTGAATAAATAATAACTATGTTTTCCAGAGTGTGTTATTTTTACTCTGCTGTTCTCTTTGTGTAACATCATGTTTTATCAAATGATCAGACATGTTTTATAGTACTATAATTGTGAGGAACACAGTCTGGAACAGCTGACAGTCCTTAGCTTTGCTAAAATTAAATCTTATTTATACAACAGTTAGTTCCGACCTTACAATGTGATTGGTTGAGAAACGCTTCTAACCGTGCTGATATTCGTGATAACAGCACGGCCTTTTCACACCACAACTGTATTACTCCGCTGACGCGTTGCCAGTAACGACAAGCTTCATGCACACAAACGCGCACGCAGGCGACACAGACTTTTTTTCCCGATCTCGTTTTTAATCCGTTATCTGATATACAATCTAGCGCACTGTGTAGGGAACATAAATCCGCGATCTGATACACAATCTAGTGCACTATGTAGGGAACATAAATCCGCGATCTGATACACAATCTAGTGCACTATGTAGGGAACTTTAATGTGTTTGTAACGCAAACAGTTAGCTTAATAGCCCAGTTAGCAGCTCCTAAGAGTTCTGTTATCACCCATATCCTTTGGTGTGTGTGTGAGAGCTTTTTTATTTCTTTTTTTCCCTTCAGAGGTTCTCGCCTTTTTCTTCTTCTTGTTCTTACCTCGCTGAAATGAGTTTTTGCAACTTGGGATGTCTGCTTTGTAGTGTTAAACTTTATATTCGTTGTGGAACTACTTTTTGGCGGAAGGTATTGTCAATATTTAATATGAAATTCAGGGCTTCTTTGATTTATTTTCTTTCTTTATTTTGTAAAAACTGTTGTATAAAAGCAATAGAACACTTGAGGTCGCCTTCGGCTCGTGCCTGCGACCAAATCACAGCCGTGATGTTATTCGTGATAACACACTCCCTCTCGTGTTCTATTGCTTAATTATTATACACTACATGGTCAAGTATTTGGACACCTGATCATGAGCTTGTTGGACATTTCATTTAAAAAACAAATGGTATTAAAATAGAGTGACCTCTAAGTGATCTTTTCAGCTCATCTTTTTTGTAAGCTCACATTCTAAGCACTCTTCTGAGTGCTTAGACCAATTCAATTGCATGGTTAGGACAACCTGTTGTATCTTAGCTGAAGTCACTCAACCAAAAGTGGATATGTTTCAAAGGTTTCTTAAAAAGGTGTTGTGCCAACAACTGTGACCCAAATGTCCTCATGTCTGCATTATCAGAACTGTCCATTCAAGATCGTTTTAAGTTTTGGAATTTATCTCCACATATTTCTGCTCCCTCAGGTACTTCAGCAAGGCTTTTTACAAGACTGTCTTTGGGAATTTGTGCCCATTTAGTCAAAAGAGCATTTGTATTGCTAGTCACTGATGTTGGTCAGGAAAGCCACAATCGACTATCCAGTTTATTCCCAAGCTATTCAGGGTATTGTTTGTGTAGGTGCCCAGCCTGACGGTAGCAGAGCTGAGATTCGAACCAACGAGTTTAAGATGTCAGCTCTGGTGTGCTTTGTCTTTTACCGCACTGAATTTTAAACTTTCATAACTTAAGCCCTAAAAGTCAAAACAGATTCTAAGATTCCAGGCACTGTAAAATATTTTGAGTCCATTAAAAATGTGTTCGGCCTAGATTTGCATTGTACGTACATGAGCTTTAGTCTATTCAGTGGGGCTGAGTACAGGGCTCTGTTTCTTTAAACCAAGCTTTTCTTCTTGTCTTAATAGACCATTCTTTGATCACAGGAGCACATTAATTCTGGAACAAGACAGAGCCTTCCCTAAACTGTAGCGGCAACATTGAAAGCATATAATTTTTGCTATATAATTGATTTATTAGACCTATTAGCAATTGTTGTGGCTGGAACACATGAATTCAGGAATTACAAAGCGCGTCCCAATACTTTTGTCCATATAGTGTATCTTGTAATCTTCAGATTTAAGAATTGTGCACTTCACGCCTTGTGGAGCTTCCCATGAGTACAAAACTCAACTCAAACAACCTTCACTTAGCAACTTGAGAACCTTACATGTGAAGTGAAATCAAAGCAGAAACTTTAATCTAAATATCATCTAAAATTAAACACAAACATTTACTGTAACCCCACTGGTGCACCAGACTGAAACTGGGAAATTCTGCCTCTTTCCTCCTCAGGCAAGATGACAAGTTAAATTTCCAGATCATTTTTTGCTCACTTATCTGTAAGTCTAAAAATAATTGTGACTCTGCAGACTTAATCGTCGGTGTCTGAGGGAGGCTGGACCATTTAGTTATGTATTTACATATTACATATTTGATTTAAGCTGTCGAGTCAATCTGCAGTACATTGTGTTTTTTTACAACTCTCCCTACAGTTTTATTTCCTCAATAAAATGCCATGTTTTGGGATGCTAGCACACCAGATCTGCTATTGGCAGGCCATGCAAGAATACGGACAATAATTAACTCATCCAAAGAATGGGATTGCCAGAGGAGACCTCTGCTGGCCGGTTGATGGCACCTTTACAGAGTTGGGCATAACAGACATTAGTGCGTGACTCTTCATGCATGATACTGATCTCAATATAAACCCGCCATGTGCAGGTGAAAAATAAGCAGTTGGCAGCGGCACATGCTTTGGAGGGGGCGTGTGTTGGTGCGACTCTTCTCGGTCAGGAGTAGGGGTCAGCAGCATCAGAGGTAGGGAAATGCTGTCGGGTAATCTGACATGACTAAATTGAAAGGACAATTGGGAAAAATTTAGTTTTACATCGGCCCCTTACTAACTGACTCAGACCTAAGGGCACTATACACTTCACAACGACAGTAATCAAACCCAGAACCCAACAACCCCGGGGCCCTATTTTTTCATTGCACCGAATCTACAGATCTTGTTTACAAAAGACCATGCTAAGATAAACAACCAATACTGACCTCGTCCACATTCTCAAAAGCATTGATGATGTCATAAGGCAGGCAGGAAAGCAGGTCGATCACAAACCAAGTCTTCAAATAGTTCATCCGAATCAGTTTGGGGTCGGAGATGACCTCTCCTCCAGGTCCGACGAACGTGGTGTGAAAGTTGAGCACGATGTCCACCAGGAAGATGACGTCCACCACGCTGTCCAGCACCAGCCACGTAACGTTGTTTTGCTTGGTCTTAAACGAGACATTGTAGGGCACCATGATGGCTGTGTAGAAGGTGAGGATGAGGATCACCCAGTCCCACGTGGTTTTGAAGGTGCAGTAGTGAAGGATGATGTGAGGAGGAGTCTTGGGAGCTTCTTGCTTGTACTGGGGCAGGATGTCCGAGCTAAGCTGAAGTACCTGAGGGAACAGAAATATGTGGAGATCAGTTCTAAATGTACCCAAAACTTAAAACAATCTTGAACGGAGAGTTCTGATAATGCAGACATGAAGATGTTTGAGTCACAGTTGTTGGCACAGCACCTTTTTAGAAAACGTTTAAAGAACCTTTGAAACATATCCACTTTTGGTTCAGTGACTTCAGCTAAGATACAACAGGTAATGCCTAACATTTACACATTTACTCTAAGGGAGTACCCTAGTGGACACTTTGTACAGAAAGTAACCACCAATGAGAACAAAGCCCTTGATTTTATCATTGTTAAATAAAACTTCAATGCAAAATCCATCTTGTGATCTACTAGAAAATAATTACACTGGAACCTCAATTTATCGGACCTCTATTTAACCGATTTCAAATTTAACGGACAAAATCTGGAAAACCAAATGTCTGGTCCGATTGTTTAAAATTTTTGCGAGAAGCGTATGAAGACAAGTAGTTCAGTAAGTGGCGCACATCCCTCTGTTTACATGAGTGATGTATGGAGGCTTTATTTTGTCAGGAGACTCGCTTTGTTCCCGTCTTTTTCTCTGTGTTTTATGCTTAATATTTGCAAGTTCTAGTGCTTAGTTATGCGCTAGTATAGTCCCCACTATACGTTCACGGCAAAAAAACATCTCCACCACCACACAAGGTGAAAAAAATTTCTGCCCAGTAGTACAGTACATCAATTTTAATATTTATTTACAGGTTTTACCTTAGTGATGTGTTTTCGTCTATTTTCGCACCCTCCAAAAAAAAACCTCACTGTTTCGGACAACAGCATTTTACGGACCAGTGCTCCCTGTTTTATTCTGCTAAATCAGGTTTCACTGTATTTGCTATCTGCTACTACTACTTAGGTAAACCCATGATTGTTATGGTTTCTACTGAGATGTTTGGCGCATATGAGTACTTAGATATGCTAGTTTATTTGGCAGTCATAAAGTAGAATGTCTAGCAAAGCCAACTGAATAAGAAATTTGTAAAAGTTACTGCCATCAAAGACATGAAATTTGCTGACAGAATACTGTTCCTACAACAAGACATAAAGAACACACTTGATTTATGTTTTCACTTATTTACATTACATATTAAGGTACCAACTTCATGCAGCACAACTAACCTAATCTTTTGCTTTTGTATTCATCTTTAACCCATCTCTATTGTCCCATTTATTTGTGGTCATAAGAAATTTTTGTTAGCTGTTGTTCGTTGCTGATTGTTGTAGTTATTTTTGGGTAATTAATAATATGCACAGTAATCATTGAGTTTTATATTATATATCAACAACAGGATTCAGATGTATTTATATGTTTTATTATTCCTGACGTCATTTATACATCTTGCTTTATTAGCCATGATTTAAGTGCTGGTTTATTATTTTCGTCTAAAATTACTATTGTGTAATAAGAAACAGATTTAAATTGTTGAATTGTGCCTTGTTGGATGGAAGTTAATAGCCATGATTCCTCATTTTTATCCTTTAACAAGGAAGAACACTCTGTCTCTGATTGCTTACACCATGATTAGGTCAGAGTATGGGCATTTGCTGGCTGAGTCTGTCAAAGCATTTTTTCTAATTAAAGTTAACGGCGGTGCTTTTTAACACATACCTACAATCTTGCAAATGCTGCATGACTTCAGTCTGCACCAGTACGCCAAGTCATGAGACCAACCATGTGGTTTTATTAGCCTTTGTGTTCTGATCATGTGTTAAAGTATGAGTAAGAGTAACAGATGATGAGTGGGAGAAACATGTGTTAAAATGATGCAAAATGAGAATACAGCCATACAAACACACCAGAAGAGCTCTAATTAAAATCCTCAATCCTCTCAACCTACACCGAAATAATCATGACATTTTATTTCTCACTATATATGGATGCACACAGGTTACATAGTGTATGTACAACTGTTGGATACAGGGACTGTTTTAAAAGTCATTAAATATTTTAATGAAAACTAAATAATACAAATAAGAAATTAACAGTAACAAACAGGGAACATTTCTTTTTTTACACAGCTTTAGTGTTCCGAACAGTGTAAGTGCACATCTTTATTATTTCTGTCTCAGAGAGGCACACTGTAAATTATTCATGAGAGTTGGTGCTGCTCAGAAGCTCCAGTACAGACCCGGTGTGATGTGGTGAAAGTGTCTGATTATCTTACAGTGCTGCCCTTGTGTGTGTAATTCTGCTTCTGTTACAACTTTCTCCTTGTGACTTTGCTGGTGTTCAAGTACGTAAGACAGATCAAAAATATGTGGACACCTGAACATCCACCTGTACATGGAACAGTGGTCGTATTGCCAAGTTCGGGTAAAAATCCCAAACTGTCACCCTGATGGAATTAGAAGTAATTACGTTCCTGTACACATACCTCTGCTAGTCGAGAGGGCTTGTGGGAACTGACATCAGGTTTGCTCAGAGGTGCCAGCTGCTGGATGGTTCTGCTGTTTGTCAGTGCCCGGGTGAGCCTCGCAAACTTGGTCCAACCTGCAAACAATCAATATAGCAGCAATTAGCACCACCTTACTTCATTGATTTATATAACACAAATGATAAGTATAGTAGCACTGTTGACCATCAGGAAAAAGAAAAAAAAAGAAAATCATAATACTTACATTTTAAAGCCATAGCTGAGTTTTAGGGTTGCCAGGTATTAATGTTTCAAAAAAGATGCTTTTGAGCTTAGATCAATGGTTCTAGTCTTTACATATTACTGAAGGGGTGATTGGCACTCAGGGTACAGGGTGTATTCTAAAACACACATGCCACTGGACCCACCTCAACCCTGACCAAAATTAGGCAGTTGGACAAACTGAATTTATTACATTATCATTGTTTTTTGACCCTGACTAGGATAAAGTGGTGGTAACCATGAAAGTAAAAATTATTGTTATTTTTAATTCCCGTATTTGTATTTACTAGTTCATCCTGGTCAGGGTTGCAGTAGATTTAGTGTCTATACCAGGAACATGGTTGCGGGAATAAAATTAACCTCTGTGCAGAACAATAATCCATCATAGGGCATACGTGGGCAGTTGTAGCCTAGTGGTTAAGGTATTGGACTAGTAATCCAAAGGTCGCTGGTTTCGACCCCACCATTGCCAGGTTGCCATTGATGGGCCCTTGAGCAAGGTCCTTTATCCTCAATTGCTTAGACAATATAATGTCACAGTACCGTAACATAAAAACGTCTGCTAAATGGTAAAAATGTACACAGATCAGGCATAACATTATGACCACCTTCCTAATATTAGGCAGTCGAGCTTTGCTGCCACAACAGCCCTGCAACTGTGATGCACTGTGTATTCTGACACCTTTCTATCAGAACCAGCAAACTTGTACAGAAATAGTGTACTTTAATTATTTGTACTTTAATACTTTTTGCTTTAATCTGTCTGTCTGTCTGTCTGTCTGTCTGTCTATCTATCTATCTATCTATCTATCTATCTATCTATCTATCTATCTATCTATCTATCTATCTATCTATCTATCATCCACTTCTTCAGCAATTTGAGCTACAATAGCTCGTCTGTTGGATCGGACCACACGAGCCAGCCTTCACTCCCCACGTGCATTAGTGAGCCTTGGTCGCCTATGACCCTTTCTCCAGTTTACCACTGTTCCTTCCTTGGACCACTTTTGATAGATAGTGACCACTGCAGACCGAGAACACCCCACAAGAGCTGCAGATTCTGAGATGCTCTGACCCAGTTGTCTAGCCATCACAATTTGGCCTTTGTCAAACCATTATGCTTGCTCATTTCCCCTGCTTCTAACACATCAACTTTGAGGATAAAATGTTCACTTGCTGCCTAATATATTCCACCCACTAACAGGTGCCGTGATGAAGAGATAATCAGTGTTATTCACTTCACCCGTCAGTGGTCAAATGTTATGCCTGGTCGGTCAACAATGTTTTAAAAAAGGTAAAAAAAAAAATCTGATTGGTCTGGGTTAGCCCACATAGAGATGGGAAGTACAAGCCAAATTCAACACAGACAAGTTAGAATAAATTCCACAGTACACGTGGGTTTCTGATTTGCTCAGCCTTGCTTTATTATGTATGGTTATGTACAGATGTTCTAATACACTGATCTTTCTTCTGCCACTGAGACTCGTTTCTATTGAAGTTTTAGAGAAAGCTTTAATGAAACCTCACCGGGTTTAACCTTGCCTTGAGCACCATTCTCTCATTAGTCTTTTTGGGCTGCATGCAGATCAAGTCTCACAAAGCCAATCTGCTAAGCTTGTGAACTCATCAAAGTGCACAAACATGAAGCTAAAACTAAAAATAACAGTAAGCAGAGTGCTACCAGAAATGTTCAGATATTGAAACAAACAAATATTACAGTGAAAATCCTACAATACAATGAGCAAGAATCACTGCAGGAACAGGTCAGGAAACAGTGGGATTTGGAGTCACCATATTTCCAACACAACAGTGATAACTACTGTCTGGTCAAGGCAGCTGCCCAACAACAAAGCAGACCTCTCTGTAGGAATCTGCCGTTTAGCCCACTGTGGAAACAGTTTAGAGAAGGCCCATTCCTGTACAGAGCCCTGACCTCAACTCCACTGAATGTTTGGGATTAACTGGAATGTCATGTGCGAGACAGAGCTGCTTATCCAACCTCACCAAATACTCTTTTAACCAAATGGGCACAAATTCACACAGACACAATCTAAAATGCATTTCTCGTTAAATAAAGACTGCTATAAAGGCTATAACACTTATATGGAAGTGATAGCAAAGTGGTTAAGGCACTGTACTAGTAATCAGAAGGTTCAAGCCCCATCACTGATAGGTTTTTATTTTTGGGCAACCATGGATTGTATTCAGTCACAAATGTAAGTCGCTTTGGATAAAATTATTATAATATTATAATTATTATAATATTACAGCTACAAAGCATTTTGAAATAGGATTAAGAGGCTTTTGGTCAGGTGTCCCCTAACTTTTGTTCATATATTTCACATTAGTTATATTAAAAACGCGGCGCGGTAGCACTGTCGCCTCACAGCAAGAAAGTTCCGTGTTTGCTTCCCAGCGTTTGCTGGAGTTTGCATGTTCTCCTGTGTCTGCGTGGGTTTCCTCCAGGTGCTTTGGTTTCTTCCTACAAGTCCAAACACATCCAGTTAGGTTAACTGGAGCTTCCACTGATTGAAGTCCCACTAGGTATGTATGTGTGTGTGTGTGTGTGTGTGTGTGTGTGTGTGTTTGTTTGCCCTGTGATGGACTGGCGACCTGTTTTTTCTGTCTTTCACCTGTGACTGGAAATTTTATATTTTAATACTTTTTTTCATTAAACTCATAAGTTTCTGCTTTCTTGGTACAATTATCAGAGGTGAAAGAGACTTTTTGACATGGCATGGGCACCCCCAAACACACAGTTTTGATTGCACACACTACACCATGTTCTTAACAAGTTGACCATTCTTGTAGAATGATAAACAAGTTTGGTGTGGAAAGTTGAGCTGGGTCGCTGAGCAGAGTTAGCCTGAAGGGGCAGTAAAGGGGGGTATAAATAAGGAGACGGGGGGGGGGGGGGGGGGGGGGTAAAGGCCTGTGTGTGTTTGCATGGTGAGAGGGTCCTCAGCTGAGTTAATAAATGGATTTTTTGCTTTTGTTACTCAAGTTGTCTGTGTCAATCTTTAAGGGTTATTTTGAATTCCCACAACACACCCAGTGAATAAGACCCACCACGACCCTGAATAGGATAAAGCAGAGTGGTAAAACGGACAATAAATTAATCAATACATTAAAAACTGAAGCCAGTGTGTATGTTTCTAATAAAAAAAAAACATTAAATATATCTGTTTTTGTCTGTTTGAATTACTACTATAACAGTGCCCATAAACACTGCACTAGAATGGTATTGCCAACTAAGTAACGTGCCAAGTGATAAAAATGTTATAAGCCAAATGAAGTAATGACCGGATCAACATGTCAAATCCATCACAGAGACCAACTGAAAAATGTACAATAAATTCATGCTTGCAAATTCATTCACCTGATTAACATAACAGAGTCAATTTAAAAAGAATGAATAATTCGGGAGTCGCTCATCAGTACGTTTCCATCCACTTCTGGTCCAAATTATACAATTCATTTGCATTTTTCATTTCATTTTGCTCATGGAACTGGGGCCGTGTGTCATTCTGAGAAGCCAGTTTGCTTCTCACATCCCTACCTTATTTAATTAGGTAATCACTTTCCTTTTCTAAAGGATTTAACATTTCAGGATCTTTATTAGTGTTTAATATAAGTGTAAAGTCACATGAATGCACTCAGAGTAGAATTAGGGTTAAAGGGGGACAAAATGTTGAAAAAAAGATTTTTCTTAAACACAACTCACAATGGCAGATACATGACCCATCTAAAGAGCAGCAGGAGATTCTCTACAACAATCCTAAGGCATGTAAGATGCACTAGACCATGCTAACATTGCCCCCGACCAAACACAACCCCCCCCCCCCCCCCCAACCCCCCCAACCCACACATATGCAGCAGTGCAGATCTACACAAACAGCTTATGCAACTGAGACTATAACAGAAGATTTCACCTTTGGCTAATGGACCATTAATTCATATTCCTGTTCATGTCATACACACTCACTTCTCTGCTTAACGGTGTGCACTACTAATGAAATGCCTACACTTTGTATTCGCACCCTCAGATACAGCAGTAAATAAAAACAAGTGACCTTTGTGGATGTCATTACATTTCCTGAGACATCACAACTTACACAGAAATGTACAACCCTAAATCAAAAAAAAAATGTTGGAACAGTGTGTTTGCAGAATGTGCTTTGGCATTGTTCCTGGAAAAGATGTGGTCTGAAAGGCAGCATATGTTGCTCTAACATCTCAATGTACTTTTCTGCATTAATGCTGTCATTACAGAAGAGTAAATTACTTTTGCCATGGGCACTGACACAACCCCATACAATGACAGACCCTGGCTTTTGGATTTGTCACTGATAACAGTCTGGATGGTCCTTTTCAGCTTTGGTCAGGAGCACACAGTGTTCGTTTCTTCTAAAAAGGATCTAAAATACAAATTAGTCTGACCACAAGACACATTTTCACTGTGTGATGGTCTATTACAGATGCCTCTAAGCTCAGAGAACTAGATGCCACCTCTGGACACCTAGAGCCTTTTTCTATCCCCAGCTATGGTCTTACAAAATCCACAGTACAAAATAGACTAGGTCCAAATATTAAGCACCCATCCCAAACATTGTATAGGGCAGCACTCAGAGTGAAAATGTGTCAATTAATGAATTAAGGCAATTCATATGGCATTTGAAAGCACTAGAATGGGTATTTTAATCGAATTTGATTTGCAGGATTTTAAAAAGAAACAATGTCCTAGGAAAACAATGATTAATTAGAGAAAAAAAACTATTAATGGACTTGACAATGGACATGTTAGAGCTTATCAATAAAGACTCAGTTTGCACATTTTGTTTTATGTTTTACATGTTGTTAGCACATGTTAAGTTTTAGTGAACCAACATTTATTCTTATATAAGAAATGCATGCTCTAACAAAACCAGTTCAATTTATGCAAATCAGCTGTTTAAATTGCAAGTTTTTAAAAACACTAAATAAGTGTTTATATTTGCAATTAAAAAAAGCTGACTGAAGTGGAATCTCACTAAATATTGGGTCAGACTTGAAGACGGGTCACTGCTTGTTTTGTACCAATACCAGTAAACTGAACAACACTGATTGCTGTTATCTCTGTACTGACTGATCAATGAATGTCTAACCTAAAGCCGGACTTATTCTAAATATTATTTATTCTGCATGCAGACCTACATGTGTGAGCGACAATGAGATGAGACAATGACATGCTGAGCTCAAGTCCACTAGCAGTCAGAACCATAGGAGGCTAAGTACCATATACATGCATGTGGTCATATGTGTGTGTGTGTGTGTGTGTGTGTGTGTTTGTGTGTGTGTGTGTGTGTGTGTGTGTGTGTGTCTGTGTGCGTTTTTGGATGTAATGGCATTTGTGTAAAACCTGCCCACAGGTGTGAAGTGTCTATGTGGAAGGGAGTGTATAGGCAGACATACAGCCTAATACAAAAGACTGGACACCCTGTTTAGATTCCATTTTTTGTTAAAGTGTGAAAAGCAACAAGCCGCACATATTTATTAATGACTGTTTATTTTCCCGAATTTAACATATTGAAACAATGAAACAAATACAGTGTATCACAAAAGTGAGTACACCCCTCACATTTCTGCAAATATTTCATTATATCTTTTCATGGGACAACACTATAGACATGAAACTTGGATATAACTTAGAGTAGTCAGTGTACAACTTGTATAGCAGTGTAGATTTACTGTCTTCTGAAAATAACTCAACACACAGCCATTAATGTCTAAATAGCTGGCAACATAAGTGAGTACACCCCACAGTGAACATGTCCAAATTGTGCCCAAATGTGTCGTTGTCCCTCCCTGGTGTCATGTGTCAAGGTCCCAGGTGTAAATGGGGAGCAGGGCTGTTAAATTTGGTGTTTTGGGTACAATTCTCTCATATTGGCCACTGGATATTCAACATGGCACCTCATGGCAAAGAACTCTCTGAGGATGTGAGAAATAGAATTGTTGCTCTCCACAAAGATGGCCTGGGCTATAAGAAGATTGCTAACACCCTGAAACTGAGCTACAGCATGGTGGCCAAGGTCATACAGCGGTTTTCCAGGACAGGTTCCACTCGGAACAGGCTTCGCCAGGGTCGACCAAAGAAGTTGAGTCCACGTGTTCGGCGTCATATCCATAGGTTGGCTTTAAAAAATAGACACATGAGTGCTGCCAGCATTGCTGCAGAGGTTGAAGACGTGGGAGGTCAGCCTGTCAGTGCTCACACCATATGCCGCACACTGCATCAACTCGGTCTGCATGGTCGTCATCCAAGAAGGAAGCTGACGCACAAGAAAGCCCACAAACAGTTTGCTGAAGACAAGTAGTCCAAGAACATGGATTACTGGAATGCCCTGTGGTCTGACGAGACCAAGATAAACTTGTTTGGCTCAGATGGTGTCCAGCATGTGTGGCGGCGCTCTGGTGAGAAGTACCAAGACAACTATATCTTGCCTACAGTCAAGCATGGTGGTGGTAGCATCATGGTCTTGGGCTGCATGAGTGTTGCTGGCACTGGGGAGCTGCAGTTCATTGAGGGAAACATGAATTCCAACATGTACTGTGACATTCTGAAACAGAGCATGATCCCCTCCCTTCGAAAACTGGGCCTCATGGCAGTTTTCCAACAGGATAACGACCCCAAACACAACCTCCAAGATGACAACTGCCTTGCTGAGGAAGCTGAAGGTAAAGGTGATGGACTAAACCCAATTGAGCACCTGTGGCGCATCCTCAAGTGGAAGGTGGAGGAGTTCATGGTGTCTAACATCCACCAGCTCCGTGATGTCATCATGGAGGAGTGGAAGAGGATTCCAGTAGCAACCTGTGCAGCTCTGGTGAATTCCATGCCCAGGAGGGTTAAGGCAGTGCTGGATAATAATGGTGGTCACACAAAATATTGACACTTTGGGCACAATTTGGACATGTTCACTGTGGGGTGTA
Source organism: Trichomycterus rosablanca (assembly GCF_030014385.1). NCBI lineage: Eukaryota > Metazoa > Chordata > Actinopteri > Siluriformes > Trichomycteridae > Trichomycterus > Trichomycterus rosablanca. The sequence goes on from NC_085992.1 coordinate 12,537,842, forward strand.
CTCACTTATGTTGCCAGCTATTTAGACATTAATGGCTGTGTGTTGAGTTATTTTCAGAAGACAGTAAATCTACACTGCTATACAAGTTGTACACTGACTACTCTAAGTTATATCCAAGTTTTATTTCTATAGTGTTGTCCCATGAAAAGATATAATAAAATATTTGCAGAAATGTGAGGGGTGTACTCACTTTTGTGATACACTGTAAATATTAAATGTGCTACAACTTTTGCACAGCCTGCATTTATGTTGTACTTTCCGTCGCTATGTTCAGCTCAACAAATAAACAGTAATTATACATTAAATTATGTGCAGATGTTGTGATTGGGACTTACCTTTAGTGCTTTCATCCTCGATGGGCTGTTTAAACACAGTGATATCTTTAAAAGTGCACAGGAACAGGACCACCTTATCATTCTCGTTCCTGATTGGTGCAACCTGCATGTAGAACCACACCGGCATTCCTGTAAATGAAGGTAAGAACGTCAAACACATGCAATTAGCCTTAATTTTCCTGTCCCAAATGGTGCACCTGTGGCCTATAAACCTTTAGTTCCTCAATAATGAAGGTGTATTCAGTGCACCAGTCAGTCTTATAAGTGCATTATTTACAAATATCCACTCTATGTGTAAAAATGTGTTTTGGATGAGTGTGCACTCACTATTCTTTTTGTAAAGCAGCACTTCAAAGCAGTTGGATTCATAGTTATCAAAGGTCTGTCTCACTTTCTCTATGGTCTTTTTATCCGTCAGCTCACCATACATAAAACTACAGAGAGACAGAGAGAGAGAGAGAGAGAGACTGAGATGCTGTGACATGGCTCAATAGTCCTGCTGTCCTAATAAGCAGTTAATTAAGGGTTTATTAAGTACAAGGGTTCAAATACTCAGTTTAACTGTACTGCAATCCAGTAGGTTGTGTATCTCTTGATGGCTTTTTCGAAAAACACAAGTCAAAAGTTTACAGACACTTAAAAGCAAGGTGACCAAATGACTGGAGCACATACTTTGTTTTAAAAACTAAAACTGAAACTAGGAAACCCCTGGTCCATCTACTTTTTAGAATGATTTACAGATGATCTTGGGACATAACGTTGCTAAGAAACGACAGGTGTATGTAAACCTTTGACTTCAACTGGAGTTATTCGCATTACATGAATCATCATTAACATAAACACACACTGACCTGCATGTGCTGCTCTTCTGCATGACCTCGGCTCTGTGGTACCCTGAGAGTTTGCAGAAGCCGTCATTACTGTAAACCACCGGCCACTCCACGATCTGAGCGTTCCCCAGCAGAAAACTTGTCTCTAGGTAAACAGGAGGGAAAATTAAGTAAAAAAGTTACAATCCATTTCTCACCCTAACGTACAGGAACACTACACAGTAAATTGTAGTAGTTACTTCAGTGTAAAGCTGTGACCCACAGTGTAAAGGTGCTTCCAGTTTAATTATGTACTTTCATGGCCTGTGATTAAGTGGTAATCTGATGTTTGTCACTATGAAAAATTTTTTTTAAAGCTTTGTACTGTTTTCCAAAAGCTGAATTACCAGTCTATGGTTTAATCATGTTTGTATACAGCATAAACCAAAATACTGACAGTGGAGAACTAAAGCTTTATATCCTAACAAAGGTCCTGCCTTATAAATTATAAAATACAAAAAAGTTGAGCAAAGATTAACTTTATGCAAATTAATGTGGCAATTACCATTATGAATTGAGGATTGAGCAATGAGCTCCATTTTTTGGTCCCTAGATAATAGTTACTGCTAACAACGGAAAAGAAACACACTGTTCCTGTGTCAAACTTCCACAAATAGACAGCAGCAATAGCAAAGAACAAACACAACTGTCTCGTCATGTTGACTGCACAGACAGTGAGTGCACTGTGCAGAGATTACATTTATAGATGACTGATTTCCTCCCAGGATTTTTACTTTTAGCAGGATTACGTCTTATTTGTGGTAGAAACCTGATGGGAAGAAATCTGATCTTGTGGTTTTTTCTTAAATCATGGCAACCAAATGCCCACCTACAGGCGATTATGCTTCTGGTGTGAACAGGGCAATGAGCGATCTGGGATTCAGGCAACAAGACAATGAAAAACAGCTACCAGTCTGAGGCCGGCCTTAGACCATAAATAATTTGTTAGGACTCATTGGCAGGTAAACTCATAAAATTTGTCAGCTGATGAAAATTCCTCAAATCTTCCTCAACACTCAACAACCAGGAGGGATCCCACACAGACACATTACTGAGGCAAGAATTGAAGTTTCTCAGGACCCCTGTTGCTGCTAAGTACCTACTTTACCAGCTGCTCCACTGTGCTAGCCCCCTTAATTGTGTTTAATGTGTCTTTAACACACAACTACTGTATGTGGCACAACGTTGTTATAACAGCTATTTTGTTTGACTGTAGTTAGAATTCGAAATGAAAGATGGATAGTGGTTGTAACAACGTTGGTCTGCTGTGTTATACAGAAATCATACAACAACTGTTTCGCATCGTTCCAGTTCAAGAGAGGCTTTATTGTCATTTCAGCTATATATAAGAACATATTGAAATGAAACAACGTTAATCCAGGACCAGGGTGCAACACAGAACAAAAAGTCCCAAACAATACAATATAAATAGTGCAGCTAAAAAACAGTACAATAAATACAAAAAGGCCTACAATAAATGGAAAAAAAACATTTCTAATCAAAAAAGTAATTAAAGGAGACAAGTGTAGTGATGGCCAGTACATGATACTGAGTAAATGATAGGTGAGCTTAAAAAAAAAACATATTCTGATAGCGTAGGGTTTTTATAGCAAAATTCATTTTCCAACCTGTTCTATAGCACAACAGTGTGCTTTTTAATACAGTGGTACCTTGTAACTCAACGTCCCCTAAACTCAAAATCTTTAAAACTCAACGCCCTTCGTCGAGAAATCTGTACCCTTTAACTCAACATTTCCTCAACGTGTTCACCTTTTTTGAAAAAAAAAAAAGATTTATTTAATTTCAAATTAACAGTGAACAGCCACTTTGTTCAGCGCTTGGCTTGAGAAGTGCAGTAAGACGTCATCAAAGTGTGCATATAAGACAAATCTGCATTTGTGTAAAATAGCCGTCAAATCTGAAACTCTGAAAGCTCCACATGTCTCCACATGTGTTTATCTGGATTTTTCTTCTGTTTCACTTTTAAACTTGTATAATCAGCTTTAAAGTGCTAAAAATGCTTATCATTAAAAAAAGCTTAATGTGACTTATGCACTTAATGAATTAAAATTATGACATAGAAACACTAAACCTCTCTTAATTATTACTGCTCATTAGTTCTATCCACTAATGAAAATCGTTTGAGTACAATAAGTCACATTAAGCTTTGTGCAACAGTTATTTATTTTTAACTGTTTTCAATTGTACTTCAGTGTTTTTATATTATACTGTATTGTGTTATTTTCAGTGTATAAGTGTCAAAAACAACCTCATTGTTTGACATATGCTTAAATGCCCTATGGAATGCATTAACAGGTTTCCCAAACATCTTTATGATAAAAAATACCTTGAAACTCAATGCCTTAAAACTCAACGCCACTCCCAGAACCAATTGACATTGGGGTTTCAAGGTACCACTGTAATTGGTTATTAATTTTTTTATCTGTTATGCTGTATTATTTGTCTGTCAAGTTAAAACCGAGTAAATGCACATTTTATTATTTAGTTTCAAGTACATCCTAAAACAGTGAGTTAATACCCAATTTTAACAGACTTACCTAAATTATTACCAGAGGTGGAAAGTAATGAATTACATTTACTCGCGTTACTGTAATTGAGTAGTTTTTTTGTGTACTTGTACTTTTTAAAGTAGATTTTACAACCAGTAATTTTACTTTTACTTAAGTATGTTTTGTATTAAGAATTGTAATTCGCTATGGAATTGGAAAATAAACAATTCCAGTTTATAATTGGAAAATAAACTGGTGCTAAAATAAAGGAGCTGTAATCTAGGTGTAGAGTAGGGAGGGAAGGGTGATTTTAAAAGTTTAACATGTTTGGAGTTTGATGTTTCGTTATTTGATAACATAGTCTGATGTCAAAGAATGGCAACGTTTTGTCTTACATCTTGAAGGTTTTCTTTGGGTCATTTAGTAAAAGTCACAACACCTGTAACCTTGACTTGTGTTGAGTTATGAGATTTGCAGTATGACTTGTTTGGTATTTGTTGGTTATGAAAAGAAGGCTGGTCTATAGAATCCACAATTAATGCCAACTTCAGTGGTTATACAGTTTGAAAAGTTTTATGGGATGGTCTGTACTAAAATGACACATTACACATCCCTAAATGTTTTAAATGTTGTATCAACATGTTTTTTTTTCTATTATATTTTAATTAAAAACAACTGTTGTGGGATTTATATCCACTGGTCCTGTTTGCATTACACAGGAGAGACCCTCTCCTGTTAAAAAAGTAACTAAGTAACGTTTACTCTGAGTACATTTTAAATGAGTTACTTTTTACTTGAGTAGATTTTTAGACTAGTAACTTAAGTAAAAATGTATTAAAGTAATAGTACTTTTACTTGAGTACAATATTTTACTCTTTCCACCTCTGATTATTACTAATTGATCTATTACTATTTCTAGCCAGATACAATATAAAATGTTACAGATCTTATAGCTCTACCTCCTTACACAAACCTTATGTTTATTTAATACCACAAGAAAGAAAGAAAGAAAGAAAGAAAGAAAGAAAGAAAGAAAGAAAGAAAGAAAGAAAGAAAGAAAGAAGCCCAAATGTAATTGTTAATATCTGCCAAAACTATGTCACGTGCTCACTGAAAACCAAATGTCCGGAATGTTCCAGAAATGTGAAGGTTAACGTAAACATAAAGCTGCAAAGGTTGTTATGTTGTTTGTTGGTTATGTTGGCACCAACCAACTCACTACATAAAACAACATTCCGCGAGTTAGTTGGAGATAAACTAGATTTAAATAAACAGAACATGAATTAATATCAGACCAGAACAAAAACACCTCAAAATGACTTATGCCAATATTAGCTAAATGCGTAAACACAAGAACCAACAAAATAAGCGCGTACCCGCTCAAGACACCAAAACTTCTAAACGTTTTTCCATCTTTTGTACAATGAAAAGGTTCATACAGAAGAACATAAAGAAACTGTTCTACTCACCGATGGAGCGACGGACGATGTTCTCGAGAAAAGTGTTCTGTGGAGCCACCAGTCCTCTCTTACCGCCGGGCATCGCTGCTGCAGCTCGCGCTCTACCGGAGGAGCAGCGGCGGCACGCTCAGCACCACGCTCATGGTAACCGCGCGCGCTCCCGCTCCCTCATCCAGTCACTTAATGCTGCGGCTCAATCTGTGCGACTCCCACGACTGAGGAAACTTCACGCATGCGCAACACCACAAGGCTGGAAGCTGTTCTGCGTCCATCGCGAGGGCACGAGTGGGTGTGCCTGAGCGCGCGCGGATGCACTGCTTCTGGAAACGTCTGCATGCAACAACAATAATAACAAAAAAGTGCATAAACATGCGGGGATTAGTATGAAAGTTTAAGAGTAAAGGAATGCATTTAGTACCTGGATTTAATTTAGAATTAATTTTTAGATTTAATGCAGACAATGCACATATGCACCTTAGCTACTTGTACATAAACTCTATTGCACAATTAATTTATTTTACTTACTTTAAGTCTGTCAGTGCACTGTACATCTTCATTGCACTCTTCGTCTAAAACTGTACTGTATTTTGTTGCTGCTGTATTTATTCAATATTGTTTATTATTTATATGTGTATACACTGATCAGCCATAACATTAAAACCACCTCCTTGTTTCTACACTCACTGTCCATTTTATCAGCTTCACTTACCATATAGAAGCACTTTGTAGTTCTACAATTACTGACTGTAATCTGTTTTTCTACATACTTTTTTAGCCTGCTTTCACCCTGTTCAACAATGGTCAGGACCCCCACAGGACCACTACAGAGTAGGTATTATTTAGGTGGTGTATCATTCTCAGCACTGCAGTGACACTGACATGGTGGTGGTGTGTTAGTGTGTGTTGTGCTGGTATGAGTGAATCAGACACAGCAGCGCTGCTGGAGTTTTTTAACACCATGTCCACTCACTGTCCACTCTATTAGACACTCCTACCTAGTTGGTCCACCTTATAGATGTAAAGTCAGAGACGATCGCTCATCTATTGCTGCTGTTTGAGTTGGTCATCATCTAGACCTTCATCAGTGGTCACAGGACGCTGCCCACAGGGTGCTGTTGGCTGTATATATTTTTGGTTGGTGGACTATTCCCAGTCCAGCAGTGACACTGAGGTGTTTAAAAACTCCAGCAGCATTGCTGTGTCTTATCCAGTCATACCAGCACAACACACACTAACACACCACCACCATGTCGGTGTCACTGCAGTGCTGAGAATGATCAACCACCCCAAAAATACCTGCTCTGTAGTGGTCCTGGGAGAGTCCTGACCATTGAAGAACAGCATGAAAGGGGGCTAACAAAGCATGCAGAGAAACATATGGACTACAGTCAGTAATTGTAGAACTACAAAGTTCTTCTATGTGGTAAGTGAAGCTGATAAAATGGACAGTGAGTGTAGGAACAAGGAGGTGGGTTTAATGTTATGGCTGATCGGTGTATATAGTGTTCCTTTTTCTGTTATTTAATCAAATGTTTATATGTCGACACCTGCACAGAGAGAAATTCCTTGTACATCTGGTACTTGGAGAATAATAAAGATTCTGATTCTGATTAATGGCAGGAGAGGTTTGCTGCACAGCAATTATGACTTTAACTAGCTATGAGGACTCAGAGGTCTCAACCGTCTTAGTTTCTGAAAGTTCCCTGTGCCCTCAAGGCCTCCCACATATTTCCAGTTATTAAATTTAATATTGAAAGTGAGTGTACAATGCAGAAAAACTGACCTCAGAGCACCTGTTCAGGCACTAGCAGTTTGCTATAGAATCGGCAATTAGCTCTTTTGAGACGCTACAGCACTTGACTTCTTAAGAGGCATGTCATGCATATATTCTAGCCTAACACCGATATTACTACTATGATAGAAATGTGAGGGTTTATGAGGGCAAATTGGAGGTTTACTCAAAAATACATCATTAATACTGCTAAACAAAACCTAGCTGCAGCACTTTTAGCCACACAGACCTAATGCTATTTCAGTTTTATTCTGTTATTTAAAATTCAGCCAAATCACAAATTAGGGTAAATTCTGTGCCTTATTAACTTATATGAAGGGTTCTGCTCTTCCTTTATCTCAAGTTTTCTTACTTTCTCATAGTTCAATAAAAATTAAACTAACTAATGTTACCATGGCCATAAAAAGCTGATAAAAAACATCACAGACCAGTCTGCATTATATGCTGGTTTAAGCAGATATAGTGCTGGTCTGCTGATAGTTTAGTGGGTCACTCTACAACATGCTGGTATGCTGGTGATCAGCCAGGCAAGTTTGTGTTTTTTCCAGCAGGGAAATTAGGAAGATGTTCAGTGTTCTCAAAACTGTACATTTTCTCAGTTTCTTTTTTTCATTATACAGTGAGAAAGCAAAAACAAGAGAAAGGGAGAGAGAGAAAGGGAGAGGGGTAAATGTAAAATAAATCCAAATTACATGGTATAAAAGGAGTCAAAGCTATTTATGGGAGAACGGACGAATAACAAATTAGAAATGAGCATTTGGAGTTGATATTTAGCGTTGTGGTGTGTTAATGTGAAGTGAGTTGCATTTTCACATTGTGGATTTTGTCACTGTGAGGTACTCTGCTATTTTCTCATCTCCCAAAACATGTAAAAAGTGGACTGGTTGCTTAGATTCTCTATTAAATTCTTATGAAGGTGTGATTGTCTGATGCCCTATGATGGACTGGCACTCAGGTCTTGATGCATTCCTTTCTTTTGCCTAGTGTTCCCAAATGGCATTGGACACACTGCGACCCTGGTAAAGTGAATACTGAACCCAAACGTACGTCCTGCACCCTTGTGTAATATGTGTGTGCTTAACAGACTCAATGGACATGATCAGCGGGAGAATTTGCAAAGAAAGGTCCTTGTTGAGATTCCACCGCAAGGGCATTGTGTAACAGGCAGAGGTCACCAAAGTACACAGAGAAACTCTTGTATCCAAATTTGGACCATGTTAAAAAGAGGAAATATACACCAACCAGGCATAACATTCTGACCACTGACTGGTGAATTGAATAACACTGATTATCTCTTTATCACGGCACTTGTTAGTGGGTGGGATATATTAGGCAGCAAGTAAACATTTTATCCTTAAAGTTGATGTGTTAGAAGCAGGAAAAATGGGCAAGTGTAAGGATTTGAACGAATTTGACAAGGGCCAAATTGTGATGGCTAGACGACTGGGCTCCAAAACTGCAGATCTTGTGGGGTGTTCCCGGTCTGCAGTGGTCAGTATCTATCAAAAGTGGTCCAAGGAAGGAACAGTGGTAAACCGGTGACAGGGTCATGGGCGGTAGATTGGTCATTGATGTAGGTTGGTTCGATCCAACAGACGAGCTACTCTAGCTCAAACTGCTGAAGAAGTTAATGCTGGTTCTGATAGAAAGGTGTCAGAATACACAGTGCATCACAGTTTGTTGCGTATGGGGCTGCAAAAGGGGGACCAACACAATATTAGGAAGGTGGTTATAATGTTATGCCCGATCGGTGTAAATCAAACCTAGGAAACATACAAAAACGAAGAGTTAAAATAAATAAATAATGGGAGGAAAAGAAAAAAGAGAAAATAGGACAAAGGAAGGAAGAATAAAATAAAAAGTAAAAAAAGAAAAGACCACTTATCTAAATTGGTTGGATAATAAATTGCATTATTTGGTATTTACAGCAGACAGAATAAAAGCTCATTTATGAACACATGTGCTTTCTTACAGCTGTTAATAATGCAAAATAGACACCATGCAATCAAATGTGCACTTTTTTTAAATGCATGTTTGTAAGTATGTGTGTGTTTGTCTGAGAGAGAGAGATCCAAAGTCTCAATCTGGTTTAATTATATCCCATAAATACAATAAGGTGATCAGCATGGTTGGAGATCGATAACTCGGGGCAAGGGCTCCTCAGCATCATGTTGAATAATGAATTGAACCTCTAAATGTCACCAGCATGTGGGAATAGTGACCTTACTGTACCTCTACACATGAGCCGAAATCTGTATGGACACGGTTTCACTTACCGTCTCGCTCATTCTATACTATCACACTACAGTTCAGTTTCTCTGCACTGACTGCAAATTTAATCGGCCAGTCTGCTCGTCCCTTCTGACCCCCACGCACATTTAAATATCAAAAGACCTCAGACATCAAACACCTAATGTGTCCACAAATAGATGAAAGTCGATAAATCTGTGACCTCTGCGTCTCAGAGTGGAAAACCAAAGCGGCTGTTTGGAGCTGCGTTAACATTGCATAGTACAGAAGACATTCATCTGGATGAGATTCATAACAGAAAGAAGATCATTCATTTATTTGTTTTCACTGATCAGATTCACAGTGGGTTCAGTGTCACTTGGAAACAGCCTTGTCAGAGCACCACTGTGTCATTTCGAACACTTAATGTAGAGAAGCCAATCCAACTCTTGTATGGTTTGGAAAGAAAGAGAAAACTGGGGAAGGTATACCAAAGTTCCCCAAGACCAAAAAACAAAAAATAAAATGTGTTTAAGAGCGCCCAGCTGGCGCAGCGGGATATTCCGCTAGCACACCAGCGCAGAGATTCTGAACTCCTCGGTTTGAAACTCGGCGTTGCCACCGGTCAGCTGGGCGCCATCTAGCGGGCATAATTGGCAGTGTCTGCGGGGGGTTACCGGACTATGTGGGTGGCGTTTTCAAACGCTGCGTAAGGACCCTGACTGGCAGATAGAGAGGCGCCTGTGCAGAATGCATGGGTGGAAAAGGGTTCCGCTAAGGGCTGCGTTGGCAGCAATATACCCTCCTCAGCTGCAATCTGGGATAAAATAAGATAATCCTTTATTAGTCCCACAGTGGGGAAATGTACAGTGTTACAGCAGCGAAGGGATAGCAAGGCACTCAGTCAAAAAATAGGCAAATAAACAGTACAGAGTTTATTTGCTGGGATCCCAGAGCAGTGGAAGACAAATTGACTGTGCTAAATTGGAAGAAAATGGGAGAAAATGCATAAATAAAATAGAAAGAAAATGTGTTTAAAAGCATGAAACTGGGTAAAAAGGGGAAAAATATATGAATAATATAAGACAAAGAGACTAAATACATAAAAAAACAACAGAAAAGTACATAGAAGTTGAATAGACAGCCTAAAAGTAAAGGAGAAAATACTTGCAAAAGAAAACACAAGAAAATAAAAACAGAAAAAGAAAGAATAACAGAAAAAAAACACACAAGAAGTTCTTTAAAAGAAAAACAGGCTATAAGGCGAAAAAGAAAAAGATTTAAATAGTAAAAGACAAAAAAATAAAGGGTTAGAATCAAAATGAAAAGAAAAAAAGAATACAAAGAGGTAGGTTGGTGGTAGGGTGATGACTGGCATTATTTGACATTAATAGCAGTACTCTATTGTTTTTCTGGTTGGTAGTTATTGTGTTTTGCTAGGCGGTGGGGCGGTGAGGTGGAATCTTTTTTCCAGCACTTTTTGTCTTGGTGCAGCATTAATTGCACACTAACTCATCCCACTGTTACTATGTTTAGGTGCAGATTCAGGAACCACACAAACACAATATTTGACTCAGAGAATCTGTGTACGAGGGTTTCCTAATCACACACTGCTCCCAAAACACATGATAACAAAGGGGTGGCGGTGGTGGAACGCACTGTCTACAGAGAACTGCAGCATGTGATCTCATACTTACTATATACTTACAATAATATATAATCAAACACACACTTACACATACCAAAAGTACATCCATCAGGCATAACATTATGACCACCTTCCTAATATTGTGTTGGTCCCCCTTTTGCTGCCAAAACAGCCCTGACCCATCAAGGCATGGACTCCACTAGGTGTGCTGTGGTATCTGGCACCAAGATCTTAGCAGCAGATCCTTTAACATCTGTAAGTTGTGAGGTGGGGCCTCCATGGATCGGACTTGTTTGTCCAGCACATCCCACAGATGCTCGATTGGATTGAGATCTGGGGAATTTGAAGGCCAAGTCAACACCTCAAACTCGTTGTTGTGGTGCTCAAACCATTCATTTTTTTTGCTTTGTGTCAGGGCACATTATCCTGGTGCAATGTGTTCCCCAGGTAAGCAACGCACACGCACCCGGCCATCCATGTAATGTAAAAGAAAACGTGATTCATCAGACCAGGCCACCTTCTTCCATTGCTCTGTGGTCCAGTTCCGACGCTCAAGTGCCCATTGTTGGTGCATTTGGCGGTGGACAGGGGTCATCATGGGTACCCTGACTGGTCTGCAGCTACAAACTGTGATGCACTGTGTATTCTGACACCTTTCTATCAGAACCAGCATTAACTTCTTCAGCAATTTGAGCTACAGTAGCTCGTCTGTTGGATCGCACCACGCGGGCCAGCCTTCACTCCCCAATTGCATTAATGAGTCTTGGCCGCCCATGACCCTGTCGCCGGTTTACCACTGTTGATTCCTTGGACCACTTTTGATAGATACTGACCACTGCAGACCGGGAACACCCCACAAGAGCTGCAGTTTTGGAGATGCTCTGACCCAGTCGTCTAGCCATCACACTTTGGCCCTTGTCAAACTCGCTCAAATTCTTACGCTTGTCCATTTTTCCTGATTCTAACACATCAACCTTGAGGATAAAATGTTCACTTGCTGCCTAATATATCACACCCACTAATAGGTGCCATGAAGAAGAGATAATCAGTGTTATTCACCAGTCATAATGTTATGCCTGGTTGGGGTATATTTCATGCCATAATTCTCCTGAACATATATGCACCTTACCGTTCTATTGGGAATAATAATCACTTGTATTTAGTGTACTGTATTTATGTTAAGATAAATGTCTATGGTTATATAATATACTTTTTTTTATATTATTTTACATTTAAATGCTGACACTTGCACCAAGAGAAATTCCTTGTACACCTTGTAAAACTATCACCGTCAGTGTTATATTATACCAGCCTCTATGTGTTAGGAGACTTTGTACATTTTAATTCAAGCTACAACAACACTAACAGCTCCAGGTTACTATTCCTCCCTCACTACACTGTCTGTGGTTACTTGAGACGGCTTGGTTGTACGCTTGTTGAAAGCACCTGTTAATGACGACTGAATGAATTTACATACCATTGTACTGCTACACCTCAAGCACAGCCTTGCCCGCACTTTAAAAGCTGCTGCAACGTCCTCACAGACCATGCACTGCAGGATCCAATTACTCATGGCTGGAAGCTCTTGGTCATTTCAAACTCCCCTGACCGGCAGCCGAGTGTGTGAAGGATAAAATCACTGCTTGCTGGAAAAGTAGAGAATGTCTACAGACAGGCTAATGTGTTTCTAGCTTGTTCCATCGATACAGTTTTACCAGCTGTTGTTCAGCACTGCCACCTGACACTGCCTCCACCATCGAGAATATCTTTCTCATATACTCATGTATCTTTTACATATCATATAATGAAATACTGCCCTACACTTTAACTTGCTAAATAGGTGTGTTTCAGAAATCATTAAAAATCCCAAGAGTGCTATGACATACGTGAGTCAGGTGAACATATTTTAGCTAAATTTGAAGCAATGCCTGGTGTCACATTTCTCCTGATGTATGTGATGTTTTACATGTCACCGTGAATTTGCAATGCAGGAAGAGAAGTGAATGCAGATCACACCAGTGCAAATGTCTTTAAATATTTATGTTTCTCCAAAAACCTCGAAAGACTAGAACATCACTACAAATAGACAGGGAGGCATAGGGACTGTTGCTACAATTTTGAAGAATTATAAGTCAATTTTTCAACTTTTGACTCCATGTGCATCTGTAATGTGAAGCAAAGCAGCATAATTAGAAACAGAAAAAGTAACCCAGATTCCAGAACACACTGCCAGCTGGGTGTTGAACAAGCATGTGAATTTACAGTCAGCAGGTCTGGTATTAAAGTTCTTTGATTAAACAGTATCATTAACGTATAGTGTAACAGCTCTCAGTGGACTGATGGAAGTAGACCTGTGTTTGGCATCACTTTCTCCTTCATAAGGAGACCAGTGAGCAGTAATAGTGGCTGCTGAGGAAAAGCAATTTGCAAATTAGGTTTGAGGCCAAAGTGAGCGAGGCACTCGTCGATCACATTGATAAACGATAGACGAGCATCTTTAAACCTCTTTAATTAATAAACTAAAAGCAGTACTTACAGAGGTACTTAGTGCACATCATTTAACTACACTATATAAACAAAAGTATTGGGACAGTGCATCTAATTTTTGAATTCATGTGTTTCAGCCACAACCATTGCTAACAGGTGTAATAAATCAATTATGTTCTTTCGACTTTGCAGCAACAGATTAAAGAAGGCCCTTTCCTGTTTACGTGTGACTGTTCCCCTGTGCACTAAGCAAGACATGAAGAACAAGATCTCAGGGGCCTGCACAGAGCCCTGACATCAATTGAGGCTTTCTTGACCAACATCAGCACCCAGCCATACAAATGCTTTTTTGACTGGGCACAAATTTCCACAGACATACCTAAAAGCTTTGTTATAGCTGAAAAGATCACACAGAGGTCAGTCTATTTTAATAATATAAGCTTTTGAAATTGTATGTCCAACAAGCTCATGGTCAGGTGTCAAAATACTTTTGGACATATAGTTTATTAATCCAAAACAAGCTACTCATACTAGCTAAAACACTTCTGAAGGCCTGAGACATTCATGGTTTATCAGAACTGTGGTAAATAGGCTGTAGTAATAAATAAGAAGCAGAAAGCTTGTCATAGGTAAAGTTATAAATAAATATTAATAAAATTAATATAAATATTTAAATGTATTTATTCATTTGGATTTTAACGTCATGTTTTTAGACACTTTGGTTACATTCATGACTGAAACGGTAGTTACTTATTACACAAGATTCATCAGTTCACAAGTTTAATGTCAAACACAGTTCACCTCACTTGCATGTCTTTGGACTGTGGGAGGAAACCGAAGCTCCCGGAGGAAACCCACACAGACACGGGGAGAACATGCAAACTCCACACAGAAAGGACCCAGACCGTCCCACCTGGGGATCGAACCCAGGACCTTCCTGCTGTGAGGCCGAGCCACAGTGTCAACCTAAAATTGTTTAAATAACCCTGACTCACATGACATAGCAATACATTACATGTCTGCCCTTTAGCAAATGCTTTCAACCAAAGCGACTTATAATTGTGACTCTATACAAACCAAGCAATCGAGGATTAAGAGCCTCGCTTAAGGGCCAAGCATTAATGTATATTAATAACATAGCAAAGAAGTTAAATACGCACTGACATGTCAGGGGCCAACAATAGCCCACAGGCAGCAGGTTAGGAACACACAACACAGTTTGGCTTTGCTGCTCTCATGTGGATTAAAAGAGGAATTGTTTGATTGTGGTTAGTAGAAATGTAAAATGTAAAACCTGATGTCAGGTGTTTCCAAATGTAGTGATAAGGATCCATGTTTTGTTCTATGTCCCTTCTGTCCTGCCAGCTTTTGTTCAGTACACATATATAATACACATAGTACATAGTACATGTAGTATTATAGGCCTTTTGGCTCCCACAGCTATTCTAATCAGATTCAATGAAAATAAGGTAACACACCCTTTACAAAAACTAAACTTCATCATGTTCATTTAAAATCACTGTTTAGGAGTGTCCAACGTTTTACATTCAACATACATATAACTTCCGCAGAGCTGAAACATCACTGAACACCTACGCCTCCCCATTTACACTCCCATCATCTGCATTTCACACTACAAACTGCCCCCCCACAACTGTCTCATGTCAAATATTTCTACTATTTTTACTCACAAATGCATAAAAAAGAAATCTGAGTGTAATTTATTTGTTACAGTTTATTAGAACAAATAGATTCACAAGTACAGTAGATATAATTTCGTACTCCTGTGGTACATTTAAAATATTCTTCCATATATTGCCACATTGAACTGGTTACCTCACTCACCTATCTTTCTGACATTTGGATGGTTGGAGATATTTCCACTTTACACATATTACACATTTCACGATACCAACCAAAGTAACAACAAAACCACACTTTTTTATATTTAAACATTGTTTGCTAAAATGAGCAGAAAATGATATATTTAAATCTATTCTTTGTAGATGTGTTAACCTCATATTTACCTAGAATTACTCACATGTTCATTCATTCCACAAGAGAAAGCAATCAGAGTTATATAGCATTTTAAAACATTATACAGACTCCTTTATTTGTTGTGCAGCTACAGTAAAACCATCATCACCACTAACATATCTAAAATTAAATTGATCAATACATATTACATCTTTAGGTACTAATTACTGGCCCACAGAGTTGATTGCATTCAATATAAATTATTTAGGTCGAAGCATTGGTGTGATCAGAGACACTTTACAGCTCAGCATTGTAGGTAAAAACTGTAGTAAATTGTAATTGTAATTTCTAAAATTGTAGTAAATTAGAAAAACCTCCTAAAAAAAACCATTTGTAATAAAGTATAGAGATTTGGAATTGAAACCCATCAGCACCTCTCTTTTGATTTCAGGTTTTTATAATCTTGTTGAAGATGTTTGCATCATTCTTCACTTTCCACCACACTATGACATTTTCATTCATTATTCTCTCTTTCACTTTTCCCTCAATCTGTAGTAAAAGATCAAAGATACAGATATTAAGAACTGTAAAGTTTCATAAACTACATTGTGTTAATAATACTGTACAAGTAAAAACATTCTTGGATTCTTTCTACTTCTAGTTTATTGTGAAGCTATGATGAACGCACAGATAGAAACTGGACGTACTTTACTCAAGATTGCTGCTCGAACTGATGGGTCATTAGGATTTGTTACTCCATCAGATGTCAGTACCACTTTTACTATCTTTTTGACTCTCATCTTGTCCCCAGCTGTAAAAGGGGATGAAAATAAAGTTACGTGTGGTACATACAGAGTAGATTTGGGACAGTGAAGATGTAAAGAAGTCCATGCCCACAATTACACATAAATTCTATGAATTAATCACATTTTTAAACACTTTTCTTATGATTGATGTTGTAGAAACAATACAAATGTTAAAGCGAATTGTTTAGAGGTGTAGACAGTGTTAAACTGACAAAAGGATTAAAGAGAAAGAGGGTTACAGATGAAGGAAATAAAAAAAACAACAAATAAGATCACACAGTGTGGCTGTCACAGTGTCGGCTGTCCATGTCCTCTTGTAGTGCCAAAGTAGCCATAGCTCATGACTACAAACACCGAAGGCTGGATGAAAGCCATCAAAAACAGGAACCACCTTAAACAAAACCTCTGTAGAGTGCACACAAACTCAGACTGGGGTTTACCCTGTCAGCAGCCAAAGAAGTGGTGCAAGTCAGGGCAAGTCTCTAAATGCACTTGAATGGCTCAGCTGAAAGCCAGACATCCGTAGAGAGACCACCATACAATGTGATTAAGAATGGAATAAACTGCCCAAATCCAGGTGTGCTAAGTTTGTAGAGAACACTTTTAATGGTTGCCAAAGGGGCTTTAAAAAACTGGTAAATAAAAGGTGTGAATAAATCTCTAAGATAAGAGATTTCAGTTCTATGGTGGGTAAGTGTAGATTGATGATTAAAAATGTTCAAATCCACAACACAATAAAGTGTGCAAAAACTAAAGGGGTCTGAATGCTTCCTGAATCTTCTATATATTTCTGTCCCAGCAAAAATTGAAGAACAATGTGTTTCCAACATGTCCATCACATACATGCTAAACACAACTTTAATGTGTATTGCTAATACCTAATGCTGCTTAACATGATTAATTGGATACTCACCTCCATAGCAAATGAATGGATATTGAAGCGCACAGTCTGTGCTGTTCCATTTTCCAGAATCGGCCATATCCATTGCAACACAGCTGTTGACTAAAGGGACTTCCCGTTGTCCTGTTTTCCAATAGCGGTATGCGGAGATCGTCTTGTCAGACCATTGTACAGCGGTCAGGCCTATCCAACGTGCGCCACCATATGCGGTAACAAACTGTTGGTCTTGGGTGCTATTGATTACCGCAAGATCTGTGTAATATTGCCTGCAGTATGTCAGAGCATTAAACCAATTAGCTCCTAATGATATCATGATGATCTGGTTGCTGCCATCTTGCATTTCTGCTGGGCAAAAACAGTTACTGGTTTAGGTTTGACTTGATTGTTTGTAGAATCAAACTGATACAGTGCTTAGTCCATGCCCCCCTCCCCCCAATGTACTTCTAATCTAGTCTTATCCAATTTCATTTCTTTACTCCTGCTGACCGTTACTCATGATTGACTAACACACACTCCCTCATCTTCTAGACTTTCATCTGTGGTCACGGGGCGCTGTTGACTGGACATTTTCGGTTGGTGGACTATTCTCAGTCCAGCATTTACAACGAGGTGTTTAAAAACTCCATCAGCATTGCTGTGTCTTACCCACTCATACCAGCACAACACACACTAACACACCACCACCATGTCAGTGTCACTGCAGTGCTGAGAATCCACCACCCAAATAATACCTGTTCCGTAGTGGTCCTGGCAGAGTCCTGACCAGCCCCGGTTCTGGAATGCATTGCTTGGGGAAGGGGGGGCAGTGAGAAAATCTGGGGGGGAAATGTCCCCCTATAGCGCCGGCCCTGCATGTGTTACTTTAGTTTTTCCCTAAGCCGGATTCGAATCTAGGGTGGAAAAATATGTGCGTGTATTCTTTTATGTCTATCTGTGCAGGCACCATCAAACAGCCAGTCAGCCCAAAATGCAGTAATTATAGGAATTCCCCAGCCAATCATTGTTCATATAGGCGCTCAACCAGCCGGCAACTGAGCTGAGACTCAATCTTATGAGTTTGTATTTCAGCGTGTTTTAGCTCTAATCGAATACCATGCAAAGGCAATTTTATAGAAGTGCAATAGGTACACATGCCTACCATTGTTTTATGTCCCAATAAACACTAACCTAGAAAGTTAAACACTGCCCGGGCTAAACCTTTACCAGGGCCGAGTGGGCGGCACAATGGCTCAGTGGGTAGCGCTGTCACCTCACAGCAAGAAGGTCCTGAGTTCCATTCCCAGTTGGGGTGGTCCAGGTCCTTTCTGTGTGGAGTTTGCGTGTTCTCCCTGTGTCTGTGTGGGTTTCCTCTGGGAGCTCCGGTTTCCTCCCACAGTCCAAAAACAAGCAGTGAGGTGAATTGAGTAACTACAGTTCCTGTCATGAATGTAACCAGAGTGTGTAAAACATGACATTAAACTCCTAATAAATAAAATTAATAAACTAGTGCTGAGTATAATTATACAACAGCAATCAAGCCTTGTGACTTTGAACTTGCTCTTTTGTAGTTCTATTAACATGTAGAACCAAATTTAAATCCACAACTTTGCATTCTACGTCCTAATGCTCTGCACTGCCCTGGCTAGTATACTAGTGAAAACTGCATACCACAGTCATCACAAAGGATTTCTATCCTTCTAGAACTCAGAAGCTTCACATTTTAATGCAGACAGACAATGCGTTTAGTGGTTAAAAATAAGCCAATCACTGTTTCTAATTTCATTATGTAACATAAAATAAAGTAATAAGCCAAGTACATTACTTTGATAACAAAAAAAATGCATGCTGTTCGAACAAGACATGTCAAACCATCCAGCTGAGGTTACCCCTGCACACTTTGCAGCAGAATCTGCATCATTTGGCTCAGTCGCAGCCCAACCACTGATGCCAGAAAAAGGATCTCCTGTACTCCAACCCCAGCTTCTTTTAAGTCCAGTCCACACAGCACCTTTGTATCCAGGATCTACAGATGTTACACTTTGAAGCACACTGTTTACATCCTGAATGCTCACTATAGTAGCCATGTCACTAAATCTTGCCCTGCAGTACTGTTGAGCAATTGGCCAGGTCTTGTAGTATGGTACATAGTGGAACTCCAGTGCCAGAGAAGAACAGACGCAGAAGATTCCTGATGATAATTACAAAATAAGTCAATCAAGTAAACTCTTTATCCAATCAAATACTTTTGTAACAGTTACTTTTTTACTTAAGGTAGTTGAATGTTCAATATACATGTTTGTAAATGTAATTAAGTCAAATTTAGCAGTAAAAAAAGTTAACATACAGTTGCAAATAGACCCATAGAAAACACACAAAAAACGTATAAACGATCTTGGATTTGTAAGTTTAAGACAAAAAAGGTTTTCCCAATGGATTAGTTTAATATTGTAATAAAACAGTTGTAGAAACTGACATCTCGGGACTGTCATTACTTGTTTCTTACAAGTGTATGTAAACTGTTGAGATAATGTAGAATAATACTGTAAAATACTGTATTTAATTCTCTTTTTAAATGGATTCTGTACCTGAAATACTTCACTATTTTAAATTAGTTCAGAAATTCTATAGAACATATAAACAAACTGAACCAACACTGACTTTTATTTGGATCTTTAAAATGCATCTTGATATAAGCTGTCTGATATGACAAATGAATCAAATTTGTTGGTTTTCATTAGGTGATTAGGTTTAAATGTAAATGTAGTAGTGATTATGTGTTTTTAATGTAGTACTGTAGTATATATAGTAAGAAAAATGAAAATATAATGTGTCAATACCTTGCACTTACAATTGTACTTATATTTATAAAGAACATACTGTATATATGTTACTTTGCACCTTAAAGAATTATAAACATTTACATTTACGGCATTTAGCAGACACCTTTATCCAAAGTGACTTACAGTATACAGTTTAAGCAACTGAGGGTTAAGGGCCTTGCTCAAGGACCCAACAGTGGTAACCTGGCAGTAGTGGGGTTTGAACCAGCATACCCCCTGCTTACTAGTCCAGTACCTTAACCACTGCCCTAATAACACAACTGCCCTAATAAACATAAATATATGTACAAAAAAACACTAAAATTATGTACACGTGTAAAATCTTTTTTTTTTTAAATGCTAACATTTAGTTATTTACACTTAAATACACTAACCTGAAATCAGAAAAAATGCAGTGTAGTCCATTTTTTTATCGTCCTTGTACTTGTTAGCATTGACGAACAGCAATAAACATTACACACTGAGCTTTCAGTGCATCATGCTATGCAAAATATTCCCAAATCAGAAGGGAGGAGGTACCTTTTCTCTAAAGGTCTGGTGCACAGCACATTCATTAAGGACATCTATTTCTTAAGAATATTATATTTCTACATAATCTTCACAATTATTTTATTACAATATATACCCAAAGGTATGTAGACACCTGACCATAAGCTTGTTGGACATCCTATAAGCAATAACTGGAAATATTCTGAAATAGATTACTCTGGTTTCTTACTATGGTGTCATTACTTTTGCTATTCATAAATAAAAATAAACTAAGTATTAATATCTAGTATTTCATTCCACTCTGGCTCTATCAGACACATAGTCCAATAAACAAGTATTTCTACTGTATTACTGAACACCAATGAGCTAAAACAACCTGACAGCCTAATAGGTACTAAAGCCCCAGTAAATAATTTGGGTGATTTTACACAGTCACCTATACAAGAAACGAAAATGAAGTGGACCTTAAAAAAACAAATTCTCGACGCCCAGCTTTTGCATAAATGTTACTTAGCTTGAAAGAGTAAGCTCTTCTTTTTGTCTACAATGACTCAGCAGATATGAAGCTTTTAATTATAACTATTTTAACTCATGTGCATATATTTTTCTCTTATGTTTTGAGTTTTGCTTAATGTCCGAGTGCTTATTCATTTTTGGATGTCTATAGACTAAAATTCAAATGTCAGGCAAATGTCCAATATAAACTACCACAGTGACTTATCCAGCCCAGCTTCAACAATGACTGGTGACTTTCTGGTTTGAAAATTTCTCAAAATGGGTGTAATAACCATAACTATAGTGTCCTGTCATTAACAAATAAGATATGAAGCAGACGTGAGTCTTGTTTAATCAGTTGATTTGTATTATCCTTTTACCATACAGTTCACAGACTGATAGTGTACATTTTGTGTACGATACCTTAGTAGATCATAACTGAATAAGATAAAAAATAATTAACTTTTATTAATCATTATACTTTAAAGCTCTTCAGAGGCTGCACGGTAGCACAGTAGGTAGTGCTATTGCCTCACAGCAAGAAGGGCTTGGGTTTGAATCCCCAACTGGGCGGCCAGGTTCCTTTTTGTGTGGAGTTTGCATTTTCTCCCTATTTCCATTGTGTCTGGATGCTCCGGTTTCCACCCAGAGTCCAAAAACATGCAGTCAGGTCAATTGGAGATTGTGTGTATGTGTGTTTGCACAGTAATGGACTGACAACCTGTCTGGGGTGTTTCCTACATTTTGACAAATGAATCAGACCCAATGCAACTCCATGCAATGACCAGGATAAAGTGGTGGTAAAACAGACAATGAATGAATTAATGAAAGTTCTGAATCTGGTGTAAGTGGTGTTACTAGCAGTAGCTTTTACAGATGTTATTATAAGGTTTGTAATCATTCTTAATCACATAAATTACACAATAACTCTCTGAATTATTTATTTATTAATTTATTAAGTCATTTTCTTTATGTTACAGTGAGCAACACCAAAATGTTTGTAAATGTAATTAAGTCAAATTTAGCAGTAAAAAAAGTTAACATACAGTTGCAAATAGACCCATAGAAAACACACAAAAAACGTATAAACGATCTTGGATTTGTAAGTTTAAGACAAAAAAGGTTTTCCCAATGGATTAGTTTAATATTGTAATAAAACAGTTGTAGAAACTGACATCTCGGGACTGTCATTACTTGTTTCTTACAAGTGTATGTAAACTGTTGAGATAATGTAGAATAATACTGTAAAATACTGTATTTAATTCTCTTTTTAAATGGATTCTGTACCTGAAATACTTCACTATTTTAAATTAGTTCAGAAATTCTATAGAACATATAAACAAACTGAACCAACACTGACTTTTATTTGGATCTTTAAAATGCATCTTGATATAAGCTGTCTGATATGACAAATGAATCAAATTTGTTGGTTTTCATTAGGTGATTAGGTTTAAATGTAAATGTAGTAGTGATTATGTGTTTTTAATGTAGTACTGTAGTATATATAGTAAGAAAAATGAAAATATAATGTGTCAATACCTTGCACTTACAATTGTACTTATATTTATAAAGAACATACTGTATATATGTTACTTTGCACCTTAAAGAATTATAAACATTTACATTTACGGCATTTAGCAGACACCTTTATCCAAAGTGACTTACAGTATACAGTTTAAGCAACTGAGGGTTAAGGGCCTTGCTCAAGGACCCAACAGTGGTAACCTGGCAGTAGTGGGGTTTGAACCAGCATACCCCCTGCTTACTAGTCCAGTACCTTAACCACTGCCCTAATAACACAACTGCCCTAATAAACATAAATATATGTACAAAAAAACACTAAAATTATGTACACGTGTAAAATCTTTTTTTTTTTAAATGCTAACATTTAGTTATTTACACTTAAATACACTAACCTGAAATCAGAAAAAATGCAGTGTAGTCCATTTTTTTATCGTCCTTGTACTTGTTAGCATTGACGAACAGCAATAAACATTACACACTGAGCTTTCAGTGCATCATGCTATGCAAAATATTCCCAAATCAGAAGGGAGGAGGTACCTTTTCTCTAAAGGTCTGGTGCACAGCACATTCATTAAGGACATCTATTTCTTAAGAATATTATATTTCTACATAATCTTCACAATTATTTTATTACAATATATACCCAAAGGTATGTAGACACCTGACCATAAGCTTGTTGGACATCCTATAAGCAATAACTGGAAATATTCTGAAATAGATTACTCTGGTTTCTTACTATGGTGTCATTACTTTTGCTATTCATAAATAAAAATAAACTAAGTATTAATATCTAGTATTTCATTCCACTCTGGCTCTATCAGACACATAGTCCAATAAACAAGTATTTCTACTGTATTACTGAACACCAATGAGCTAAAACAACCTGACAGCCTAATAGGTACTAAAGCCCCAGTAAATAATTTGGGTGATTTTACACAGTCACCTATACAAGAAACGAAAATGAAGTGGACCTTAAAAAAACAAATTCTCGACGCCCAGCTTTTGCATAAATGTTACTTAGCTTGAAAGAGTAAGCTCTTCTTTTTGTCTACAATGACTCAGCAGATATGAAGCTTTTAATTATAACTATTTTAACTCATGTGCATATATTTTTCTCTTATGTTTTGAGTTTTGCTTAATGTCCGAGTGCTTATTCATTTTTGGATGTCTATAGACTAAAATTCAAATGTCAGGCAAATGTCCAATATAAACTACCACAGTGACTTATCCAGCCCAGCTTCAACAATGACTGGTGACTTTCTGGTTTGAAAATTTCTCAAAATGGGTGTAATAACCATAACTATAGTGTCCTGTCATTAACAAATAAGATATGAAGCAGACGTGAGTCTTGTTTAATCAGTTGATTTGTATTATCCTTTTACCATACAGTTCACAGACTGATAGTGTACATTTTGTGTACGATACCTTAGTAGATCATAACTGAATAAGATAAAAAATAATTAACTTTTATTAATCATTATACTTTAAAGCTCTTCAGAGGCTGCACGGTAGCACAGTAGGTAGTGCTATTGCCTCACAGCAAGAAGGGCTTGGGTTTGAATCCCCAACTGGGCGGCCAGGTTCCTTTTTGTGTGGAGTTTGCATTTTCTCCCTATTTCCATTGTGTCTGGATGCTCCGGTTTCCACCCAGAGTCCAAAAACATGCAGTCAGGTCAATTGGAGATTGTGTGTATGTGTGTTTGCACAGTAATGGACTGACAACCTGTCTGGGGTGTTTCCTACATTTTGACAAATGAATCAGACCCAATGCAACTCCATGCAATGACCAGGATAAAGTGGTGGTAAAACAGACAATGAATGAATTAATGAAAGTTCTGAATCTGGTGTAAGTGGTGTTACTAGCAGTAGCTTTTACAGATGTTATTATAAGGTTTGTAATCATTCTTAATCACATAAATTACACAATAACTCTCTGAATTATTTATTTATTAATTTATTAAGTCATTTTCTTTATGTTACAGTGAGCAACACCAAAATGACTCTAAAGACCTGACTAAATAACAAAATGAACAGCAGTGTATAAATCTACAAAGTATACACACACTCCCCATGTCTCCCCATATAACATTAAGAGAACTAATGAAAGAGTGCACTGTACTACTCAACATTTGATTTCAGTGGTGTTATCCGACTGAACCTGAACTAAACTCAGCTGAATATCAGACCAACTAACTTGCTCACAATTGACTGCAGCCTGCAGATATATCACTTGGTCTCCATGTTGGGGTTTACACCAGCTTTTGTTCAATCCAGCTGTTTCTAGTTGAGAAGGAAAGATGGAAAGCTCTGATCTTCTCTCTCCTCAAAGTCTTCTTCATATAGTACATGTTAGTATTTCGTTTTTTATTATGATTAAATATTCTCTTGTGTTTGTTAAAATAATTAAATTAGAATTTATAGAATTGCATTATCAGTACATTTAAAAAGTATTCAACACCTACATCATCTTAGATTCCACAGTTCACTATATTGTTTTCCTGCTGTTTTATAAAGCTTTGTGCATTATGTTTTAAAAAAACTAAACTTCACATTTAATTTCACATAATTTCTGTAATACTGTGGCACATTTCATTAAAATTCTCCAAATGTGATATACCATTTGTTTCTACATATTTATCTTTGTACAACCTCTGTTGCTCTAATACACTTTAATTCCACCCTACAAACCAAAAATAACACAGCCGTTCTGTAATATTATTACATTATTATTTATTAAGACAACAAGGGTATTACATACAATAAACACCAAGCAAAAGTATGACAGCTCTTTTGTACTTTGTTACAGTTTTTATTATATACCTACCATCTGTATTTACACATTTCTAAGCCATTTTAAGCTGATGGTCTTATTATTGAATCTAATAAAAGCTTCACTCACTCACATACATTACCTCATAATAATAAGTCAAGAGAAAATGCAAACCAATCAAACAAGCAAACAGTATTGCTATCAATATCCATAGGTCCATTGGTTCCATGTTAGGCATTAAATGTGTAAATAATTGCAAGACAATTTTACAACTTTGTTTGACATTTCAAAAAAAAAAAACCTATCAAAACATTTCAGGTAAAATATGGTGATAATAAAAAGACTACATGAACTATTTTTATATCAGGTGAGTAGATCCTCTTGTACATGTTTAAAAAAAGTTAATAAATGAATTGGCAGTGAATATAACTGATTTTGGTTCATGAGCAGGTAGATTTGACTTAAGCTACTTAATAAATCAAATATTTCTATGGCTATTTGTATTCTAAATAGTTATTCAACCTCTTTACAGTCATTCCTGTCTTCAGGCTTCTTCTGCTTAGCTGCAGGGCTATAGAAATCGAACTGATTAATATAACATCTGAGTATACTGGTACTCATTATTGTTACACAGAGTTGATTGCATTAAATATCAGATTATTTAGTTCGCAGTGTTGGTGTGATCAGAGACACTTTACAGCTCAGCATTGTAGGTACTTGCACTAAATTATAGTAAATAAGAAAAACATCCCAAAGGAAAACAATTGTAATGGGTTTTTAGAATAGATTTGAGACGAAAAACCCATCAGCACTTTTTATGTCAAGTTTTTATAATCTTCTTAAAGACGCTTCCATCGTTCTTCACTTTCCACCACACCATGACATTTTGGTTCATTATTTTCTCTTTCACTTTTCCCTCAATCTGTAGTAAAAGATTAAAGTTACAGATATTAAGAACTGTGAAGTTTAATAAGCTACATGTGTTAATAATACTGTACAAGCACTGACATAAACTGTATACGTACTTCACTCAAGATTGCTGCTTGAACTGATGGGTCATCTGGAGAGTCAGGATTTGTTACTCCATCAGATGTCAGTATCACTCTTAATGACTGTCTGACTCTCATCTTGTCCACAGCTGTAAAAAAACATTTTAATTTAATTATTTTCTGTACTGGATTTCTTCTAAAATGTTAGCATTGATGATATGATTGTGTTTCAGCTGCAACATTTGCTAACTGGTGTAATACAAACCCCATTTTAGAAAAGTTGGGAAATTTTGTAAAATAAAGAAAAAGAAGAATCTGTGATTTGTTAATATTTTTGAATCTTTATTAAACTTAAGTAGAAAGTATTATAACTTGCACAATATTGTATTTTGCACACTGTTCTTTAATATATCAGCTGCTACACAAACCATACATTATTAAAATATGTTGTATAATATTTTTACACTTACCTGACATTTACTCCATACCATGTTAAGCATTGTTAAGTAACTGAAGTCTCGTATCGAGCAAGAAACATTCCACTTGCAAACTGCAACAATTAGTGTCCCCAGTTCCTGAACCAGGGTGGCACAGTGGCTACGTGGGTAGCACTGTCGCCTCACAGCAAGGGTTCCTGGATTCGATCCCTAGGTGGGGGTCGGTCCAGGTGGAATTTGCATGTTCTCCCTCTGTGTGTGTTTCCTCCCACAGTTCAAATACATGCAGTCAAGTTAACTGGAGACACTGAATTGCCCTATAGGTGAATGGTGTGTGTATGTGTGTGTGTATGTGTGTCTGCCCTGCGATAGGCAGGTGTTACTGTCCAGGGTGTTACTGTGTGCTTTGCGCCCATTGAAAAACTGGGATAGGCTCCAGCAACACCCCCCCCCCCCCCCCCCCCACGGCCCTAATTGGATAAGCGGTTAAGAAAGTGAGTGAGTGAGTTCCTGAACCATTAAAGCGTCTCATTAATAGAAAAGCTGATGGAGAACAGTGCTAACCATGGCTCTGTCCCAACTTTTTTGAGTGTGTTACATGTGGACATTGGAAATATTTCCCAATGCCCCACTGAACAGTTTTAGAATGAACTGGAACATCTATTTATGTTTTAACACTAGTGCCCAGCCATACAATGGCTCTTTTGATGAATAGGCACAAATTCCAAAAGACATTTCAGAAGAGTGGCTGTTGTTTTAGCAGAAAAGATCACACAGAGGTCAGTCTATTTTAATACCATTTGTTTTTTAAATAGGATGTCCAACAAGCTCAAGGTCAGGTGCCTAATACTTTTGGCCATTAGGAGATTGTAGTGTCGACATAAAAATGGATACATGTTTTTCATTGTGTAATGTTAGGGGTAAAAATAATAATAGTATGCTTTTTTCTCATTATAAATTAAAGTGAGGGTTGTAAACAGTACAATTGGTAAAGTGGGGCTGCAAATGAATCCACGTTCATATTTACACATTAAATAAATTGGAAAAATAAAACCATTTAAAATGAGGTGGTAAATACTACAAAAGGACACAGAGCAGGTGTCACTGTACTGGTACTTTAGTAGTGCCAAAGCTGCCACTGGGTATGATTGCTAACTGTTACTCTTAAGCAGTCAATACAGCACATATGGAAATTAATATCTTTCTTTTAATTTACGACAAATAATTTATGTTATTTATGTTATATACCAAAAATGTTACACATGGCTATCCAAGCTAAATGTATGAACTTAACACTCGTTTTGTGCTTTTATCGTATTAAAACATAAACAAAATAGTTAAAATATGGCTGTCGTTAATTGCGTTAATTAATGCAATTAATGCTTTAACATTTTAATTGAGATTAAAAAATTAATTGAGAGTAACATTTTTAATCAAACGATTTTTATTGGGCTATGTTTGTGCCACTTTAAACATACGTCTCTGTGGTCATTTGCGCTGCTTTAACACAGCAACATTATGTTTATACTGTATAGCAATAACACGGGTCTTTTTTTCAGTTTGCAGTCATGAGTTACAAATTACTCTAGCTGCTGCTGCTGCTACATGTTGTGAAATGTGGGGGTGTTTCGAATAATAATTTTTGTTTTCAAAAGGCGTGAGAAATCATCACTAGACAAAATTACTATTATTACTATTATTAATTGACGCTTCAATATCATCTCTGGTCAAAGCATGCCTTTGTCTCGTCTGGCGTCTGCGCACATGGATACACGTTACAGACAAAATGAGCTCAGACAACTTTATTTAAGATGAATTTGGGTGGAAAGCTCATGGACTATACATGTCGTGTGAACATTGCAAACACTGGTGTTAAATGGATCGCAATGGACTGTAGACGCTTTAACATAGTTAGCGATGTGGGTCGACATGACGTTATACATGTTGCATCTAGAAATGGTTCATATTAGTACCCTGAGCACCTGTTTTCAGTGGCAGGGGTATAAACAGGAAAAGATCCTCACTTTTGCCAGATAATGTGAACAGACTTGTCATTTTAAATAACTGGCTAAAAGATGGGTAGCTGTTAACAACTCTATATAGGCATTGGCTGGCTTTCTAAAGATAATTTAGAATTAATAATTTTATCATAATTTTATTATTTTTTATTGGTAAACATTTTCTTGCAATTAAAATGTGCATAACTGTTCAAATTTTGCTTAGTTATTTTTGCAGTTGATTAATCAAGATTAATTTGGTCCTTTAATTGTGATTAATATCGATTAAAAATTTTAATTGTGTGACAGCCCTAAGTTAAAACATTACAATTTTTCTGTGCTATTTCTATTTGGCATGTAAACTATGTCATGACAATTTTTGCAAATGTTCATTTTTTTAAACGAAATGATTGATACACACCTGACCTGAAACACACACCTAGTGATCTCACTGTGCCCTTATAAACAAGGCTAATTTGACTGCACTCCCTACAAAGTACATGGAACTTAGGCCAACCACAGTGTCCAACACAAGTGTTTATACAAAACAACCCAGTTGTAGCATAAAAATAAAATGAGATTCTGCAGCAATGACAGGACACTCACCTCCATAGCAAACGAATGGTTTTAGGAGCTCACAATCTGTGCTGTTCCATTTTCCAGCATCAGCCATATCCATTGCAACACAGTTGTTGACATTAGGGTACTCTAGTTGACCTGCTTTCCAGTAGCGGTATTGGGAGAATGTCTTATCAGACCATTGTACAGGAATCAGACCAATCCAGCTATAACCAGCGTATGAAGTAAGAAGCTGTTGATCCTGAGTGTTGTTACTAATTGCGAGATCTGTGTAGTATTGTCTGCAGTACGTAAGAGCACTAATCCAATTTTTATAAGCCTGTATCATGATGAATCTGCCGTTGCCAGTTTGTGATTCTGTTAAGAATGGAACAACAAAAATGATTGGCCTTGAGACCCCAGAGCCTTTTTAACAGCTTACTAAATATCCTAAACTTTTTTTTAAATCAGCTTCATGCTTCACGACTTTTTCTAATTTTATGGAAACTGCATATAAACAATATTTTATAGTGATAATGTGTTCCAAACACCCCCAAATGTATACACTTCTGTTACAGCTGACTCTCTCTCTCTCTCACTCATAACCCTTTACAAAATCTCCCACCTCTTTCTCTCTTTGGTTAACTTAAACATCACTAGGATTGTATAGTAGTAAATATCAGTACCCTTATAATATACCAAATAAATCAATCATTTGAACCTGCAAAATGTATACTAGTATACATTTCAAAGCTGTCATTAAGGGTTCCAGTGCAAAGCAGCATATTAAGATCCCCTTTACAAGACACTATGACATGCTGAGCTGATAGAGACTATTACTAAGGATTAGTATTCTTTAGCCAGCTTGCAACTGGCATTGGACTTCATTCGAAGACATGGCACATGTCTAATAACAGCTAATTGAAACATTTAAAAGCAAATGTCAGGAGTAACTTTGCCATTTCACCCCATATTAAGTACAGTATTCATTTTCTTAGGAACTTCTGCTTTATTTTTCTGCCTCCAATATGTCTAGGCTACAGTATGTCAACCAAGCCTTCATTTTACTACTTTTTCTTCTTGTTCCTCAGCCTTTGTCCCGTTTTTCGGTTACGGGGTCGGCATTTCCGGCTTCTTCCCGTTAGGGGTTGCCGGCGGGATTTGGCTTTTTGGCTTGGATTTGGTTTTACGCCAGTTGCCCTTCCTGACACAACCCTCCCTATTCATCCAGTGCACCACAATGCACTGGCCCGTGCATCCCAGCGGCTAGGTAACTATGGGACAATTCAGTGTCTCCAATTAGCCTAGCGGCATGTTTTTGGACTGTGGGAGGAAACTGGAGTACCCGGAGGAAACCCACGCAGACGGGGAGAACATGCAAACTCCGCACAGAAAGGACCAGGACCGCCCCACCCGGGGATCGACCTCAGGACCTTCTCGCTGTAAGGCGACAGTGCTACCCACTTAGCCACCGTGCCGCCCCAAGCCTTAATTTTACTACTGAAATTTCTATATTTTAAACGCAATGGCATTTTGCTCAAGCCCATTGCCTCTTTATTTGACAATTTTATTTGAGCATCTCCAGTCTTCAGACTGATGTTTTGTCATGTTGACTTTTCAGTCCCTCTATCACAGGGGTGTCAAACTGATGTTGAGAAATATTTACAAATAATCCCAAAGTGTACAAGAAGAGAAAATTGAAGCAGAAGGAGGTTGAAAGATGGGAAAGCAAATACAAGTTTGTGCTTCAAGAAGAAGAACCGGTACGTCTCTTGTGTTATAAGGCCGTGTCTGTGGTAAAGGAGTACAATATAAATAGATATACATTATAAATATACAGAATAAATTTGACATTTTGGCAGACTGCAATCACAGAAGGATATGTTACAATCGGCCCTTTGAGGGCCACCATAATGCTGAAGTGACCCGCGGTGAAAATGAGTTTGACACCCCTCCACTATCACAAGCCAGTTACTGGCTTGTACAGCCTCCTGTCTGACAATACTGACTTCTCAGTTTAGCCATTCCTAGCCTCCCAGGTTTTCTGTAAGCTTCCTGCATCCATCTGTCTTGTCTATTGGTTAGTTCTGTCTTGGTGGTAGATCTTTCAGAATGATTGTCTTTTTCTGCAGGCATTCTGACCTATCACCTGTTCATGCAGGCTTTTCAGAGTTTCTGTTGATCACTCGTTTGCCCCTAGACACTAAATTGGTAATGACTCTGAAAATTCCATGGATCCTTTTTGCCCATAAAACAAAAGCAGCCTCTTTTTGAACAAGGACATTCTGATACAATGTACCTACTACTTAGTTTACTACTAAGTGTCAGCTATTGCAATGCTTAACTTATATACTATTAAGTAATAAACCAGGTAACTTACTATCATAGCAGAAAAAAAAAATGGCAATTGAACACGGCTGATCGCTCCATCCCTGTGGTGTTACAGTTCCACACGCTAAACCAGTAGTTCCAGAATTTGGTTTAGTTGAAGCCCACCCACTGTTGGTAAAAAGAGGATCTCCTGTGTGCCAGCCCCAGCTCCTTTTCAGTCCAATCCACACAGCATCTTTGTATCCTGGATCTACAGATGTTACACTTTGAAGCGTACTGGTTACCTCCTGCAAGCTCTCTGTAGTAGCCATGTCGCTAAATCTTGCCCTGCAGTACTTTTGAGCAATTGGCCAGGTCCTGTAGTATGGTATATAGTGGAACTCCCGTGCCAGAGAAGAACAGATGCAGAAGATTCCTGATGATAATAAGAAAATAATCAAAAATGTACACAAACTCCATACTCAAGTAAAGTTAAAATTTTAGTAAAATATTTAGTAAAAGTTTAAGTTTTTCTCTTTTTAAATCAAGGTATGAAAAGTAAACATACACACTTAACTTTTTATTGCAGTTAAATTTTTCAACCTTTTTATCAATTTTGCCATAATGTTCTAAAGTATGATTATTTATTTATTAGGATTTTAACGTTAAGTTTTACACACTTTGGTTACATTCATGATAGAACAGGTAATAACTAGTTACACAACATTCATTGGTTCAAGTTTAATATCAAACAGAGTTACGGACAATCTCGTATCTTTGATTCACCTCACTTGCATGTTTTTGGACTGTCGGAAACCTAAACAAACATGGGGAGAACATGCAAACTCCACACAGAAAGTACCTGGACCACTCCACCTGGGAATCAAACCCAGAACCTTCTTGCCGTGAGGCGACAGTGCTACCCACTGAGCCACCATGCCACTAACACAGTACCAACTGTCAACCCTGGTAGTGGTGGTATTATGCTTTGGGGCAGTATTGCTATCTGGGAGTTTTATGCCAAGTTCACACTACACAACTTTGCAAGTTGTCAGGTCGCTGTACAGTTCACACTACACAACTGGATCTCCTGTAATTGAGAGTCTTTCAAGTTGGTGTGGCTTTCACACTACACGACTGTTTGGCGAAAGGGGGTCACACTACACGATCTATCACCAACTGGAATCGAAGGTGAGCTTCTCTGGTCTCCCAAACTACGTTTTGTCACGAAAACAAACGAAAAGTGACGAGGGGTTTAATGATACCACGTTCAAAAATGCATGTCAACAAGTAGCGAGCGATCAAAGTTTGTGCGCTGATGTGCAACGTAAAAGCAAGTAGGAAAAATAAGAACAGCATGAATTGTTCTATAGTGAGTTGGAGGTTAATAAATATTTTTTGCAATGCAACGTTGGTGTTATGTTTTGTAGAGAACGATAAGGTCAGAAATACTGTAAAACTTGTGTGTGTGCCGATGTATTCTGATATAAACTATATTATGCCCCTGTCCCACCTTTTTACAACTCCTCCCCTGCATTTCCCCTCACACCGTATCTTGCGTTCTCATTGGCTGTTCGACATAGCACTCATTGCCAGTTGGGTGACTCAGATCCAGATATTTGACAAGCTAGATATCTCTCTTAAGTCACAGAGCACTCTGCAAGTCGCTCGGATCGAGTTGTTGAACAGTTCACACATAGCGATTGAGAGCCGAGTTTCGATCGCCGAGCAAACGCCGAGTTGCTCCCGAGCCGGCAAATCTAGTGCCGACCAATCGGCAAGCAAAAATCAGGGCAAAATCGTGTAGTGTGAACTAGGCATAAGTAGACCAATCATGCAAAACATAAATCAAAACTGAAGTGGAATCGTCTTTTCCAAGCCTCGACCTCAAACCTATTATGAATATGTGGCTTCAATAGTCACAGTCAATAGCATTAGGTGTGCTGAATGAATATTTTTGTCTCAGCAGATTTGTAATATACACCAGCCAGGCATAACATTATGACCACTGACAGGTGAAGTGAATAACACTGATTATCTCTTCATTATGGCACCTGTTAGTGGGTGGGATATATTAGGCAGCAAGTAAACATTTTAACCTCAAAGTTGATGTAAAGCAGGAAAAATGGGCAAGCGTAAGGATTAGAGTGAGTTTGACAAGGGCCAAATTGTGATGGCTAGACGACTGGGTCAGAGCATCTCCAAAACTGCAGCTCTTGTGGGGTGTTCCCGGTCTGCAGTGGTCAGTGTCTATCAAAAGTGGTCCAAGGAAGGAACAGTGGTAAACCGGTGACAGGGTCATGGGCGGCCAAGGCTTATTGATGCACGTGGGGAGTGAAGTCTGGCCCGTGTGGTCCGATCCAACAAACAAGCTAGTGTAGCTCAAATTACTGAAGAAGTTGATGCTGGTTTTGATAGAAAGGTGTCAGAATACACAGTGCATCTCAGTTTGTTGTGTATGGGGCTACATAGCCGCAGACCAGTCAGTTAGGAAGGTGGTCATAATGTTATGCCTGATCGGTGTATATTTACATTTTACAAATGCTAATTTTTTCCGGCTGCATTTCTTTATTTCTAATCTCTTTACCCTGGTTGGAATCGTCATGGGTCAGGTTAGGGCAGCTGATCCACCTGTTACATTTTGGGAGGTGGAAGGAATCCAGAACACACAGTAGAAAACTCAGTGGGAGGAATGACCACCAAATGGGTGAGCCACTGTTGAACTAAAAGAGCCGAATTACTTTGTTCTCACTGCCTGGAATCAAAGCATGCAAAGAGAACTGACAGTGACTACTCTCATTTGAATCTTGGTAATGTTGAAGCTGCCTGATTTGACAAAAATAAATTGGTTTGTTTTTTGGTAATAATTGAGTTTTGAAATGTAGTAATTATAACCTATATTTTTAGACGGAAAATGAAATAAATAAAATAATTATTTAAAATAATGTACCAGTGGTTGTACTTTCTAAATTGTTCTTAAATACAGTAATAAATAACTTCTATTTTGAACTTTCTAAAGAACTTCTATTTTTAACTTTCTACCTCTGAAAATAATAATTATAAAGGCATAAACAAAGAAACACCAAGATACTTCACATACATAAAATCTAATTTACAGAAAAAAGTTACAATCATTGTGAACATTTTGAAGAATGTTCTCTTAAAAAACATTCTCATCTTTACACATAAATACACTAACCTGCGATCAGAAAAAATGCAGTGTAGTCCATTTCTGATTCTTTTTTTTCCTATGAACAGCACCACTACACCACAAAAGATACACACTCAGGTTTTAGAAGCCAATGCTATGCAAAATAAACAAATCTATTGAGGGAGGTGGATCCTTTTTTTTTTTTAAAGAGTGAAACACACTAGAGCCAAGATTCTACAAAAACATTCAATTGCCATTTTATATATTTGTAACGGGGATGAAGTTAATGGTAAAAAAATCAAACAACAGTCCTTTTTTCCCAATACCAGTTATAGGCTCATATATACAGTACATATACACATGTACAATACAACGATATTCTCCTTTTGCATATTTCAGCTAAGGTCAGAGCGCAGAGTCAGAGTTCCTGGAGCCGAGAGGGATAAGAACCTTGCTCAAGGGCCCAACTGTGGCTGCATGGCAGAGCCATGATTCAAACCCACAGCCTTCTAGTTGGTAAACCAGAGCTCTACCCACTAGGCTACCACTGCCCCTGGTTTACACAGTACTTTATACGATAAATCAACACAGTGTAAAGGGAAAAACATTATTAAATATATTCTTAATCAACTGGAAAGAGTATTTTCTGTTTAGCTAGTATGCTTGAGGAAATATTTACATAAGATGAGTCCCAAAAGACACAGACCTACAAAATACTGCAAATGCTGAATTTCATTTTGAGGTTACAGACTCGAAATCAAGCAGAAAGTATACATTTATGATAGTCACATCTGTACTAGGTAAAGCAAATAGAAATCATTAACCACAAGCACTCTTCCTTTTATCAAAAAAAACTACACAGTATTAGATTTCAGATCCTTTGTGCTGCAATCCGGTGGTTTAAGAAGACCAAACATTTATAAAGGTTAAATATCCACTTTAAAATGACACATGATGCTTCTTTTTGTAAATCCAAAGTACAAGAGGTTAAAATGATTTCACTGTAGTCTAATGACCTGGGGTGCGTTTCCCAAACCTTCGTAACCTTATACTTAAGGAAATTCTAATATTTACATTCCTAAAGTTTCCTGAAACTCTTCATAACTAATGTAGTACTTAAACTAATTCATAGGAGTAGTCTGACCCATTCATAACTCACCAAGTACCTCTTAACTTGAAACGATTAATACTCAGAATCAAATTATACTTCATATAATATTATTATATATATTTATATGCATAGTCCACAAAAAACTACTTAAACCTAAAGACTTTAGGAAGCATTTGGGAAACACTTGCAAAACTGGCGTTCTTAGTTACATTGATCTTAAAGTTGTTCGTAAATCGCTAAGATCAATCGTTATCGGGAAACACACCCCTGAACATTTCCTCACACTCATTTCATTTATATTTCAAACATATTTACATAATAATGACATATTATTGATTTCTGATGTGTTTAGATAGGTTAAGCGGAAATGAACCTGAATATTAGAGCATGCTCAGTGGGAGTGAGGTAAAGTTTGGACAGCCCTGAAATTCAGTAAACAAATCTACAGCAATCACATTCACTTTTAATTTCACATAATTTCTCTAATACTGTGGGACATTTCATTAAAATGCTCCAAATGCGATATGCCATTTGTTTCTACATATTTATCCTTGTACAACCTCTGTTGCTCTATTATCTATTACACAAACCAAAAATCACCCAGCAGATCTGTAATATCATTACATTATTATTTATTAAGACAAGTGTATTTCATAAAATAAACACCAAGCAAAAGTATGACAGCTCTTTTGCAGTCTATTACAGTTTATATCTTACACCTATCCATCTGTATTTATTTAGACATTAGCAGAAAATGCTATTTTTAAGCTTATGGTTATTAATGTTATTACTGAATTAGCTCTTGTAGTTTGCTAGTTTTTATTATACACCTACCATGTATATTTTATAATATACACAATTCATATGCAGTTAAATAAGATACAGTTCTAACAATTCTACCACATATAGTTTGACATTTAAAAAAAGAAAGAACATTTTAGCAAAACATCTCAGTTAAAATATAGTGATAAAAAGTCTACTGGCACTGGCACTGTTATCTACACATTGGCAGTTATCTGTTATCTATTAACTGGCAATGAATGTAACTAGTTTTAGTTTATGAGCAGTTACTGTAGATCTGACTTGAGCTACTAAATAAACTGAATATTTTAATCTATATTTATTCTAAATGGTTACCCATTTCATGTCTGTCCTTGGGCTTTTTCTGCTTAGCTAAAGGATGAACTTTTGAAGTGAAACAATTATCACTACTGATCAAACTGATAGTTCGAAGTGTTGGTGTGAGATAGAGACAGGAGCTTTACAGCTCAGTATTGTAGGTACTTTCACTAAAATTGTAGTAAATAAGAAAAACCTTCTAAAGAAAAAGTTTGGTAATAAAGTGTAGATTTGGGACTGAAACCCATGAGCACTTTTTATGTCAAGTTTTTATAATCTTCTTGAAGACACTTCCATCGTTCTTCACTTTCCACCACACTGTGACATTTTGGTTCATTACTCGCTCTTTCACTTTTCCTTCAATCTGTAGTAAAAGATCATAGTTACAGATATTAAGAACTGTAACGTTTTATAAACAACATTGTGTTAATTATATTGTATGAGTAAAAACATTCTTGGATTCTTTCTACAAGGCAGTTTATTGTGAAGCTGTTATGGCTGCACTGATAGAAACTGTACGTACTTTACTCAAGATTGCTGCTTGAACTGATGGGTCGTTTAGATTTGTCACTCCATCAGATGTCAGTACCACTCTTACTATCTTGTTGACTCTCATCTTGTCCACAGCTGTAGAAAAAAACAGATTTAATTATTTTAAATACCAGTGTCTGCTCTATTTAGGTTTCTTTTAAAAGTATTGATAACATGATTTTGTTTCAGCCGCAACATTTGCTAACAAACCTCATTTTCAGTAAAGTTGGAACATTTAGTAAAATGCAATAAAAGAAGAATCTGTGATTTGTTAATTCTCTTGAATCTTTATTAAACTGACAAAAGGAGAAAGATTAACTGATTGTAAATATCAACACATTTTGAATTTACTGTCTGCACCACACTCAAAAAGTTCTATAAAAGTATGAAAAAATTTATATATTGTTCAGATTGTACCTTTTTAAAACATTCCACAATAAGCTGGTAAATTGGTAACACGATCATGACTGTGCCAGAGAATGATGTCAATGACTACCACCCAGTTCATTAAGTTTTTCAAGAGGCTTGTCATGAAAAATATCAATGACCTGCTGTCCCCTTCAATGGACCCACTGCAGTTCAGTCATTTACACACACACTTACACACCCTTTCTTCCTAGACTCTCCAATACAAGTACCACTCTCACACTAACTGATTATATTACATCTCGCATTTTGTAAACTATTGAATTTTTGCACACTTCTTTAATATATCAGCTACTTTACAAACCACACATTATTAAAATATGTTGTATACTCTTTTTCCTCACTTGATATTTATTTAATACTGTGTTGAGCAATGTTGTGCAACTGAAGTATTGTAAAGCAAGAATGGAGAAAATAATTCCACTTGCAAAACTGTAACAATTAGTGTCCTTAGTTCCCAAATCATTAAAAAGTCTCATTACTAGGAGAACTGATGGAACACTGTGCTAACAATGGCTCTGTCCCAACTTTTTTGACTGTGTTGCCGGCAATAAAAAAATACAGTAAAGTTGATAAGTTTAAAACATTGTTATAGCTGAGATGATTACACAGAGGTCATTCTATTTTAATACTATTTGTACATATAGAGTATGTAGAATCAACAAAATAATGCTTACATGTATTTTTATTGTGTAATTGTGTTAAAAATAATGATTATAAAAAATATAATGTACATCTTTTTCTCATTATAAATTAAAATGTGGGTTGTAAACAGTACAGTGGTACAGTAGGGTTGCAAATGAATCCACGTTCATATTTATTTATATGGAAAAAAAATTTTTTTGTTTACATACAAACAAATGCAGTTGAAGCATAAGCGTAAAATGAAATTTTGCAGGATGGTGGTACTACTATCAATACCTAATGCAAATTCAAAGGATTGACCGGACACTCACCTCCATAGCAAACGAATGGTTTTAGGAGCTCACAATCTGTGCTGTTCCATTTTCCAGTATCAGCCATATCCATTGCAACACAGTTGTTGACATTAGTGTACTCCAGTTGACCTGCTTTCCAATAGCGGTATTGTGAGATTGTCTTATCAGACCATTGTACAGGGATCAGACCAATCCAGCTAAGACCACCGAATGAAGTAAGAAACTGTTGATCCTGAGTGTTGTTTATAATTGCGAGATCTGTGTAGTATTGTCTGCAGTGTGCAAGAGCACCAAACCAATTTTTATAAGCCTGTATCATGGTGAATCTGCCATTGCCAGTTTTTGATTCTGTCGAGAAATGGAACAACAAGGATGATTGGTTTAACCCTCATGTTCTGTTTGGGGTTCCTGAGACCCCAGAGCCTCTTTAACAGCTTACAAAATATCTTTAGCCTTTTTCAATTAACTTGATACTTCACGACTTTATCTTATTTTATGGAAACTGCAAATAAACAATTTTTATAGTAATAATGTGTTCCAAACACCCGCTAATGTATACACTTCTCCTACAGCTGACTCTCGTACACACACACACACACACACACACACACAATCCTTTACAAAATCTCCCACCTCTCTTTCTCTCTCCAGTTAATTTGCTTATTTAATTTGGTTAATTTTGAAATCGGTGTAATTTTATTTTACCCACACAACACTGGGGTGTCTGAGACCCCAAAGAAAAAGGCAGTAAAGTCAATGTAAAAAAAAACGTAAAGTTTGGTTTATTGCCAGGGTGCAATTGATGCACTTGTCACACTTAACACTAACTACTTCACACCAGTAAAAAAAATCAGATAGAAATCTATGTTTTTGTCATTAGGCAATAGGCAAGTAAATATAAAGAAAAAAAAAAAAACAGGTAACTTACTGTCATAGCAGAAAAAGAAAATGTTAATTGAACACGACTGATCACTCCATCCTTGTGGTGTTACAGTTCCACAAGCTAAACCAGTAGTTCCATAATTTGGTTCAGTCAAACCCCACCCAGTACTGGTAAAAAGAGGATCTGCTGTGTGCCAGCCCCAGCTCCTTTTAAG
The DNA here is from genome assembly GCF_030014385.1 of Trichomycterus rosablanca. Classification (NCBI taxonomy): domain Eukaryota; kingdom Metazoa; phylum Chordata; class Actinopteri; order Siluriformes; family Trichomycteridae; genus Trichomycterus; species Trichomycterus rosablanca. The sequence goes on from NC_085992.1 coordinate 12,577,617, forward strand.
TCCAATCCACACATCATCTTTGTATCCTGGATCTACAGATGTTACACTTTGAAGCGTACTGTTTACTTCCTGCAAGCTCTCTATAGTAGCCATGTCGCTAAATCTTGCCCTGCAGTACTTTTGAGCAATTGGCCAGGTCCTGTAGTATGGTATATAGTGGAACTCCCGTGCCAGAGAAGAACAGACGCAGAAGATTCCTGATGATAATCACAAAATAATCAAAAATGGCAAAAGTACATAAATTCCACATTTAACTAAAGTAAAAACATTCATCCAATAAAAACTTTGCTAAAAGTTGAAGTAAACACACACTTTTGATTTTATTTACAGTTGAAATAAAAAGTTTAAATACACTTTAAAGAGTCACATATGCCATGGCAGTTTTTAAACCTTTTCATTCATTTTACCTAAAGCAAAATTTGGCCTAAAATATGTTTAATGAAACAAAAAAGTGAGGCTTTCAGACCCACTAACACTGTACCTACTGTCAACTCTGTCAGGGGTGGCATTACGCTCTGGGGCAGTATTGCTATCTGGGTATTTCAGGGGAACAATCATCCAAAACATAAATCAGAACTGAAGCAGAATCGTCTTTCCTGACCTCAGCCCTATCACTGCAAAAAATGATTTTGGAGGGATGTAGAAATAACCCATACGAATTGTTTAAAATGTTCCTATGTATTTTAGTCAGCATGTGAAATAAATAACAATGGGTATCTTACCCATACAACACATTTGTTAAAAGTAACAACAGCAACCTTAAAACATATTATAAACTATACTCAAAAACTACTGGTTCTGCACTGCATTGTGCACGTGCACATGACCTGGGAAGTTTCGCGCTTCATTTTCTCCTCACATTTCTGTCAGACTGTGGTGTTACATGTAAGGTTCATATTTAACATGTTTTCTGTTTATTGCATCAAGAACGTAAATGTTAAAGTATTTAAGGTTTATCACAAGATATGTAGTCGGCTGTGTGAGACAAGAATTGAAACTAATTAATGTGATGTATTGAGCCAAGAAACGTGTTCAGCTCAAGTTTAACCTGCCAACAGCAGTGAGTGGAAGGAACCTGACCGGCGCCATTTTTGCTGTTAAAGCATAATGAGTAAAACTATGGAGAACTTGAGAGAATATAATTAATTTCACATAAGCGTTTTGGTTTTGTCTTTTATATGTTTTTATAGATAAGGCTTGAGTTAAGTTTCTGTACCTAATTACATATAATTAGCATAAGCACTGTATAATTTCAAATACTTTGTATTTTGTACATTTATTACAAATTTTTTTACATAAATAGCTTGAATAGAACAAACTCAGATTTAAGTTTAAATGTGGCACTAGGCCATCATGCTTGTGTTTGAAAAAAACATTTGAATTGTTTAATAAACTATGAAAAGTACAGAGGGTCTTTTGTGCTTAATTTCTTTTTATTTAAAGACATGATTAATTCTACAATATCAATACTGAACCTGTGTAGGACAATATTTTTAGGTAAAGCTAAACTTTCCTGAATAAGTAATGGCTAGTTAGTCATATAGATTAATTAATAGATATTATTAATAGATTATCAAATAGATTATAGAAATTATTAAATAGATTAGTATTATTTACTCGCAATTGAAGTAATTATTTATGTAATAAAATGAGATGTTTTAAGTTGATTTTACCTACTTTTATTTAGTATTTCAGAAATGTTCAATTTGAGCAAAATCTACCCAAACAAATTGAGTGCAAATTGTTACCTCACATTTTTTGAGTAGATTCTATAGTTTTTTTTTTTTTTTACAGTGTATTATGAATATGTGCCTTGTACAGGAAAGTCATTGTCATTATAGTTAGATGCATGAATACTTTTTCTTAATAGATTGTGTAATCTTTTTGGGGAAAAAAGGTGATTTTTTTAGAGCGACAGAAAAAGAACAGTGGCAAAAATCATTGCAATCGCAGACATGTTCTTTACCTGTTTGTTAAAAAGTACAAAGTTCTTCCTTTCATTTAGTTTTTAACATAAAGATTTTGTATCTAAATACCTTATACACACACACATGTATATATATACTCATTTTTCCCCACTGCATTTCTTTATTTCTAATCCTTTTACTCTGGTTGGAATTGTCACGGATCAGGTTAGGGCAGCTGATCGACCTGTTACATTTTGGGAGATGGAAGGAAACCAGAACACACAGCAGAAAACTTGGTGAGAGGGGTGACCACTGAAGTGGTGAACCTCTGTTGAACTTAAAGAGCCGAATTACTCTGTTCTCACTGCCTGGAATTAAAGCATGCAAAGAGAACTGACAGTGACTACTCTATCTTGGTAATGTTGAAGCTGCCTGATTTGACAAAAGTATTTATGACCTATAGTTTTTTATTGTAGTGAGAAGGAAAATGAAACAAAAATAAAATAATTATTTAAAATAAAGTACCAGTGGCTGTACTTCCTAAACTGTACTTAAAATAAGTAATAAAAAAAACTTATTTTGAACTTTCTAAAGAACTTTTATTTTTAACTTTCTACCTCTGAAAATAATAATTATAAAGGCATAAACAAAGAAACACCAAAATACTTCACATACATAAAATTTAATATACAGAAACAGGTTACAATCATTGTGAACATTTTGAAGAATGTTCTCTTAAAAATCTATTTCATCTTTAGACCTTTACACATAAATACACTAACCTGTGATCAGAAAAAATGCAGCATAGTCCATTTCTGATTTTTTTTTCCTCATGAACAGCACCACTAAACAAAGAAAGATACACACTCAGCTTTTAGGAGCCAATGCTATGCAAAATAAACAAATCTATAGAGGGAGGTGGAACCTTTTTCCTAAAAAGAAAAGATTCTACAAAAACCTTCATTTGCCATTTAAATATATTTGTAGCAGTGATGAACTGATAGCACAATATAAGGGGCTCAAACAACTCATACAACAGTCTTTTTTCTAAAGGTTATATGAGAATGGTGAACATTGGCTCTGATTCTAAACATAGACTAAATTAATTATGTTCTTCTAAATTTTAGGCCTATTATGCCTGTAAAGCTAGAAGTAAGTTAAAACATGTAAGCATTCTCAGTATAAGCAGCTTCAGCATCCAAGCTAATGAAGCACAAGGTGGATATTTTTTATTTAGCCCAAAACTGCAAATTAAAGTGTAAAACATTTTTAAGCACTGCAGAATCCCTGAGATTTATGATCTGGCAGTGGTAATTAGTGACATTTTCTGTTTTTCATAGTGTTGACATTGTCTTGTAACCAGCTGCTAACATCAAGCTCTATGGTGCCTGACTACTCACAGTTTTTAAGCATAATAATGAGTAGCAGTTCCACCTAGCAGTAGCAGTTCCACCAAATAATTCAGATACGTTATTAGATTTAGCAGATTAAGATTTGCATAACATCAGATTTTATTTTGCTTGGTCGTTACTATAGTAGCACATTTACACGTTACTCACTAACATGCAGGATAGTACACTGGACCCTTTGATTTATGAACGGTTTACCATCCGTACATTTCGGGTTATGAAATATTTTTCAACTTAACGAACAAAAAAATTTCTGATTACGAACAGAAATTCGCGAAACACATGACGTCACGAACAAGTTGACTCCCACCGTCTCTCTCTCTCTCTCTCTCTCTCTCTCTCTGTATATATATATATATATATATATATATATATAAATATATATATATATATATATATATATAGACCGTTTCAATGAGGGTAAACAATAACAACGCTACTGCGCATGTCTGTTCCTTTCGCCTTTCCGGTAGCGCCACTTTTAAACATCCATCCAGCTGTCAACATGACGAGCTCGTACTTTTCGAGTCTCCCGAACGCGGAACAAACGCGATATTAGCAGAAATGAATGATAGGTCATCAAGTATCTTTACCAGACCCTTTTGAGGAGAATTTAAGAAGTGTTTTTCCGCTGACCTAAAACGTTTGCCTGAGGTAACATACCCAGACGTGTATCACTACCCTGTTGAAACGGAGTGTGTTTACACCAGAGAGGCAGTGAAAGTACACCGCAGTTTGGACGCATACAATTAATTATTAAAATCATTATTGTGTCATCTCCCCTTTTGTGTCTGTTGAGTTAAGAGCCATTATAATATGATAAAAATATGACAAACCACAGTGAATTACTTCTCATCTGAATTAGAACATATTAGCTAATGCTAAAACGATTTTTTATAGCCTAACTGGAAATACATGAAATATTTTACAGTAAGCACAATGTACTCATAAATAGAATGTTTACTTTTTGTATTACAAAAGTAGAACCATGTTTCTTTACAGGTCTGTGTGTCATTTAATAATTAAGCTAAGCTAATTATTACAGCTAATTAAGCCGTTAATATAATTCCATAGTGACATTTCCCCAAAATATAGTCCTATAAATTTATGGCTTTTACATCGTATTCTCAGGAAAATGTAAACTTTTTAAGGCTTATGTTAGGTTTATGTTTGTTCTATTAATACAAATATTAAGCGCCTGCATATTTTAATACACTTAAGCTAAACGTCAGGGACAAGACACCAAGAGAACAGCGTTTAAGTGAGTACATTTGTTCACAATATTTTATTATGAAATAATATATATTACATTTATTATAAGAGTTGATGGTGGGTATCCAGCCGGCTCTATTTACAGCAGCAATCCAAGCGTTTCGCTGTGCGTGGTCTTTTGGAAATCTGTTCACCTTAATTTCTGAAAGCAAGTTTGTACCTGGCCTGAGGGAACATCCGACAACCGAACAACACGGTCCTAACTTTAATTTAGACATACTGTCAGTAAATCACAACTGAACTAGCGCAAAAGAATTGAAGCAGTTGTGGTCAATCGCTGTTGTTCTGAGCGCTGTTTACCACCAAGCGGAAGCGTCTTAGGAACATCAACGTCACTTCCTGGACTCATGAATATTCATTTGAAACGGTCTATATACAGTGTATCACAAAAGTGAGTACACCCCTCACATTTCTGCAAATATTTTATTATATCTTTTCATGGGACAACACTATAGAAATCAAACTTGGATATAACTTAGAGTAGTCAGTGTACAGCTTGTATAGCAGTGTAGATTTACTATCTTCTGAAAATAACTCAACACACAGCCATTAATGTCTAAATGGCTGGCAACACAAGTGAGTACACCCCACAGTGAACATGTCCAAATTGTGCCCAAAGTGTCAATATTTTGTGTGACCACCATTATTATCCAGCACTGCCTTAACCCTGCTGGGCATGGAATTCACCAGAGCTGCACAGGTTGCTACTGGAATCCTCTTCCACTCCTCCGTGATGACATCACGGAGCTGGTGGATGTTAGACACCTTAAACTCCTCCACCTTCCACTTGAGGATGCGCCACAGGTGCTCAATTGGGTTTAGTCCATCACCTTTACCTTCAGCTTCCTCAGCAAGGCAGTTGTCATCTTGGAGGTTGTGTTTGGGGTCGTTATCCTGTTGGAAAACTGCCATGAGGCCCAGTTTTCGAAGGGAGGGGATCATGCTCTGTTTCAGAATGTCACAGTACATGTTGGAATTCATGTTTCCCTCAATGAACTGCAGCTCCCCAGTGCCAGCAACACTCATGCAGCCCAAGACCATGATGCTACCACCACCATGCTTGACTGTAGGCAAGATACAGTTGTCTTGGTACTTCTCACCAGGGCGCCGCCACACATGCTGGACACCATCTGAGCCAAACAAGTTTATCTTGGTCTCGTCAGACCACAGGGCATTCCAGTAATCCATGTTCTTGGACTGCTTGTCCTCAGCAAACTGTTTGCTGGCTTTCTTGTGCGTCAGCTTCCTTCTGGGATGACGACCATGCAGACCGAGTTGATGCAGTATGCGGTGTATGGTCTGAGCACTGACAGGCTGACCTCCCACGTCTTCAAGCTCTGCAGCAATGCTGGCAGCACTCATGTGTCTATTTTTTAAAGCCAACCTCTGGATATGACACCGAACACGTGGACTCAACTTCTTTGGTCGACCCTGGCGAAGCCTGTTCCGAGTGGAACCTGTCCTGGAAAACCGCTGTATGACCTTGGCCACCATGCTGTAGCTCAGTTTCAGGGTGTTAGCAATCTTCTTATAGCCCAGGCCATCTTTGTGGAGAGCAACAATTCTATTTCTCACATCCTCAGAGAGTTCTTTGCCATGAGGTGCCATGTTGAATATCCAGTGGCCAGTATGAGAGAATTGTACCCAAAACACCAAATTTAACAGCCCTGCTCCCCATTTACACCTGGGACCTTGACACATGACACCAGGGAGGGACAACGACACATTTGGGCACAATTTGGACATGTTCACTGTGGGGTGTACTCACTTATGTTGCCAGCTATTTAGACATTAATGGCTGTGTGTTGAGTTATTTTCAGAAGACAGTAAATCTACACTGCTATACAAGCTGTACACTGACTACTCTAAGTTATATCCAAGTTTCATGTCTATAGTGTTGTCCCATGAAAAGATATAATGAAATATTTGCAGAAATGTGAGGGGTGTACTCACTTTCGTGATACACTGTATATACAGTGAGTGAACATTCGGACAGCGGACGGTGTTTTTCCGGTGTTTTCTTTATATTTTGTAAAATTCTATATTAAAATGTCCCCAAAGAATGTGCAGAGAAAGCGTAGTGGTGAAGAAAAAATAAAAATAAAAAATCACTATTTGTTGTGTTGCATAATTACTCCTGCCAGTAGCTGTCACTGTGTATCAGGCAGAGGGGACAGTGAGTGAGAGAGAAGAAGGAAGTCACTGAGTAAAATATTCTTTCTTTCGTGCAATTACACCTACAAAATACAACACTATTAAAATAAAGAAGGAAATAATACAGAAATATGTGTTATTGTTGTTTCTGGTAGATACATTTTATATAAAAAGAAGGAAATGTATTATGGTGTATAGTACAGCACACATACTGTACTGAAATGTGCGTGTTTTATGTACAGTACTACTGTGTATTGTTGTTTATTATTGTTTATTACAGTAATGTCTATTCTATAATTTAAGATATACTTGTATTTATAACAAAAAAGGTGATTTGGGAGGTTTGTTTGATTGTTTATTAGGATTTTACCGTCATGTTTTTACACCTTGGTCACACTCATGACAGAAACGGCAGTCACTCACCACACAAGATTCACTGTCAAACACAGTCATGGACAATTTTGTATTTCCAATTCACCTCACTTGCATGTCTTTGGACTGTGGGAGGAAACCGGAGCACCCGGAGGAAACCCACATGGACACGGGGAGAACATGCAAACTCCGCACAGAAAGGACCCAGACCGCCCCACCTGGGTATCGAACCCAGGACCTTCTTGCTGTGAGGCGACAGTGCTACCCACTTAGCCACCGTGCAGCCCCTGGCACGGATTAATTCTATTTACATTATTTCTTATGGGAAAAATAGGTTTAACTAACGAACATTTTGACTTAAGAACAGCCCTTAGAAACCAATGAAATTCATAAGTCAAGGGTCTACTGTACTGAATATGTGTCTGATATGACAGATTATTTAACCAGTTATCGGATGCAATCCAGGCCAAAAAAGGGGTGGTGCATTGGAAATGTAACCTGTTCTTCTTGACTGTATTTGGAAATGTAACTTGTTCCTGATTGTACTGTATTATATGTCACCTCATCCTGATCCTGTTCTATAGATAGTTTTTTACATATTGGCACAGATATTACTTATATAAATTGTTTTAAAATGTTGGTACAGAATTTACTTATATAACTTGTTTTTGCATTTTTGTGTGGTCAGGTGCACTCTGGGGGGTATTCCAGAAAGCGGGTTAAGTGATTAAACCGGGTATAAGTTAACTCAGAATTAATGAAAACTCGAGGTTTTCCGTTACAGAAACCGAGATTAAAGAGAGCCTGTGTCAGTTACTATAGCAACTTACGCTCTGAAGCTAACCTGCTCGCTGGCAGGTTAACTTAAACCTAACCCGGGGTTACTCACACTTTTCTCATGTAAACCTGGCGTGTCCTTTCCTCCAGGATCCAGTGGCTACAGACGCGCAAATTATTCGATGAGATCTTAGTCGGGAACGAGTCATTAAACTCAGATTAATCATTTCCCGATGAATTTCTTCGCAAACCTTTCCATTTATATCACAGTCAGTCAATTCGGGGAGAGTGGGGACGGTTACAACAAGGGGCAGTTGCAACGTTATTAATCACAATAATCACAATATTAATAAAAAGTCTTGTTATAACATTAATTATAACATTATGGATGTAATGTTATGGATTAATATAGAATACCTTTAACACACAAACACACACTTTAGTAAATATATATATATATATATATATATATATATATACAGTGCCTTGCAAAAGTATTCAGCCCCCTTGAACTTTTCAACCTTTTGCCACATTTCAGGCTTCAAACATAACGATATGAAATTGTAATTTTTTGTGAAGAATCAACAACAAGTGGGACACAATCGTGAAGTAGAACGAAATTTATTGGATATTTTAAACTTTTTTTAGAAATAAAAAAACTAAAAAGTGGGGCGTGCAATATTATTCAGCCCCTTTACTTTCAGTGCAGCAAACTCACTCCAGAAGTTCAGTGAGGATCTCTGAATGATCCAATGTTGACCTAAATGACTGATGGTGATAAATAGAATCCACCTGTGTGTAATCAAGTCTCCGTATAAATGCACCTGCTCTGTGACAGTCTCAGAGTTCTGTTTAAAGCGCAGAGAGCATCATGAAGACCAAGGAACACACCAGGCAGGTCCGAGATACTGTTGTGGAGAAGTTTAAAGCCGGATTTGGATACAAAAAGATTTCCCAAGCTTTAAACATCTCAAGGAGCACTGTGCAAGCAATCATATTTAAATGGAAGGAGTATCAGACCACTGCAAATCTACCAAGACCCGGCCGTCCCTCTAAACTGTCAGCTCAAACAAGGAGAAGACTGATCAGAGATGCAGCCAAGAGGCCCATGATCACTCTGAATGAACTGCAGAGATCTACAGCTGAGGTGGGAGACTCTGTCCATAGGACACAATAAGTCGTACACTGCACAAATCTGGCCTTTATGGAAGAGTGGCAAGAAGAAAGCCATTTCTCAAAGATATCTATAAAAAGTCACCTGGGAGACACACCAAACATGTGGAAGAAGGTGCTCTGGTCAGATGAAACCAAAATCGAACTTTTTGGCCACAATGCAAAACGTTATGTTTGGCGTAAAAGCAACACAGCTCATCACCCTGAACACACCATCCCCACTGTCAAACATGGTGGTGGCAGCATCATGGTTTGGGCCTGCTTTTCTTCAGTAGGGACAGGGAAGATGGTTAAAATTGATGGGAAGATGGATGGAGCCAAATACAGGACCATTCTGGAAGAAAACCTGTTGCAGTCTGCAAAAGACCTGAGACTGGGACGGAGATTTATCTTCCAACAAGACAATGAACCAAAACATAAAGCAAAATCTACAATGGAATGGTTCACAAATAAACGTATCCAGGTGTTAGAATGGCCAAGTCAAAGTCCAGACCTGAATCCCATCGAGAATCTGTGGAAAGAGCTGAAAACTGCTGTTCACAAACGCTCTCCATCCAACCTCACTGAGCTCGAGCTGTTTTGCAAGGAAGAATGGGCAAAAATTTCAGTCTCTCGATGTGCAAAACTGATAGAGACATACCCCAAGCGACTTGCAGCTGTTATCGTTATGTTTGAAGCCTGAAATGTGGCAAAAGGTTGAAAAGTTCAAGGGGGCTGAATACTTTTGCAAGGCACTGTATATGTGTGTGTGTGTGTGTGTGTGTGTGTGTGTGTGTATATATACATACATTGTATCACAAAAGTGAGTACACCACTCACATTTCTGCAAATATTTTATTATATCTTTTCATGGGACAACACTATAGAAATACAACTATTACAGATAAAACTCTTGTTTGTCTGTAATAAAGATCAAAGATAAATGCCACAGAATAACAGGTCTGTCTTTATTAATAAAGATTAAAACTGGAAAGTAATAAAAAATAGCTCTGCACTATCTTCAGGATTCCCAAGGGTTAGTGGCTGCATGGATGGAGCCCACATTCCCATTAAAGCACCAGCAGAAAATGAAAAGGATTATTTGAACAGCAGACAGAATATCCCTCCATGTACAGGTAGTGACCATTATCTTAAAAAAAAGTTAATTTCCTTGTCCTTATTCTTTAGTGAGAACATTAATATTTATACACCCTTAGCACCGACAACCATCTTAAATTCAAGCAACTGAATTTCTAGCCTTGTCTGTTTTATATGCTCCACCTGAGGATCACACTTTGCAATTTGTTTCTCCAGATGGACCTTGTATAGATCATTTACACCCAACTTGAAAGAAAGAGGCAAAAATAGCATGTTGTGATCAAACATAGCTTTTTGTGCTCTCAGTATTTCAGGTATTTGGTAAGACATTTTTACTGTTCTAAGCTGAGCTTTGGAGGTGAAAGGTCCCTCATCTGATTCGGAACTGCCCATCACATTCTGTTAGAGGACAGTCACACACATTATCATGGTAGATCAAATGAAATGCCATGCTCTATGTTCAACATATACTGTACCTCTGTAGGCCTCCCAGATTCATCCCACTCTGAGGCAGCTGAGATGGTTTCTTTATCGTCCTTCAACAGTGTTTTTTTTTTGTATTAAAGAACATTATTTATACTCATAAGGATCTAGGGACATTTAGATCACTAACAATTGCAGGAGACTCAAAACCACACTACCAATCACTGGAGAGATGGCAATAAAAAGTGTTCAGACTGTACCAATGCAGTTCTTAATATTCCACAGTTTATGCACTACAGACTAATGATTTACATGTAATAAACATGCCTTGAACATAGACAGTTTTTGTATTTCATTTTTATATGCTGCTATGTGCATCTGATCCCACTTGGATTACACCTAGATTGAGTAAATGAAAGGGAAAAACTTGTAAAATCGAGACAAATATTACAACTGACATATTAAACATTTTGCCCTATCCTTCTGCTAAATGTTAAAATATGTTTTGCCATTTACGACGTCTTTTTTACGGACACTGCTGTTTTACTTTTACGTCTAAAACAATTTCATGATCTGCACACGCAAACATTAAAATGAACACTTCTATTGGTGTAAAATATGATGAACTACTACAAGTTTGGTATAAAAGTTACCTGGGGTGCCTGTTGGCTTGGTGGAAACCCACCTGTGGAGTGGATTCTCTACCCAGGATTTTTTCTGATCAGCTTAGCTCCTGCCAAAACTGCACAACCTCCCAGTTGTTGTGAAATGCCGGGATGATGATTTAAAGAGCTGATTAGTTAGGTTGTTCTTGTTCTTTTTCCTTTTGCTATATGTTGCATAGATTAGTGTTGTTAGTGTTGATCATTTATGTGCTGAATGGTCATTTACAGCATATTGCTTGCCATTGCTTGTTAGTTAATAAATTATATTGTTGGGATATTCGCCATCCCTACACAGCAGCACTCGCGTTTTACTTAGGGTACACAGTAAACAACTTTATCGACTAGTTAAGATAAAACACTCGACAACCTTCTTCACTTTGGCTGGCGCAACTACTGCTTCTCGAGTCAGCCGTTTATTTTTAACAAACAAAAACACTGACGTCATCACGTCATACATACTTGATTGGATGCTGATCAACATGGCTTTGTCCTAATAACAGATATGCTTAACACTCCCACTCAGACATGTTTACAGCTCTCTCGCTCTACTGTATAGCGGAAAACAAAATAAACAAAAAGATACATAACTCATTTTGTACTGTACTCAATTACAGTATAACTCAAAACAAAAACATTTTACATACTGGCAGTTTTCATTACTCTCCAAACAAATAACCTCTGACTTTCTCAGATTTGACCTTTGACACTGGTTTGGTAAGTACATCAGCTACCATGTCTGCAGTAGGACAGTAAACAACATTAATTTTCCCTTCTGTGTGTGCAGACCGTACAAAGTGATACTTTATATCCACATGCTATGAGAGGCCGTGTAGGCCATAATTCTGAGTTGAATTCTCTCACACACACTATCATACTCTCTCACACATACCATCATTCTCTCTCACACATACCATCATTCAAACTCAAACTCAAACTCAAACGAAGCTTTATTGGCATGACAAATAATGACATTCGTATTGCCAAAGCAAGTTACAGAGAAATATAACAATAAAAATAAGAAAGAACAAAAATATACAGAACAGTTACATGTGCAAAAAATATAGAATAGAATAAAATATTAATAAAAACAGTGCAAAATAATAACGATAAAAAGTATAATATTTACAATAATGAGGTAGTAAAACAATCAGTTTGTGCATGTGTGTGTGTGTGTGTGTGTGTGTATGAGACATGGTCACCCACTGTCCCTCACCTGGTGGCAGGTGTGTGTATAGAGTGCTGCTAGTGTGCAGCTCTCTCTGTGCTCCCCCAGTAGGTGGGGCAGTTTGTCGGGGTCTGGGAGGGAGGTGAAGTTGGGGATGATGTTGTTAAATTTAGGGAAGAATTGGGAGCGGACGTGGTGGTACTTGGTACACCGGGTGAGGAAGTGCAGCTCCGTCTCTACTGTACTGAGAGTGCAGTGCTGACACAACCTCTCCTCCCGGGGCAGCCAGGACCGGGTGTGTCGCCCCGTCTCCACGGCCAGGTTGTGTGCGCTCAGTCTGTACCTCGTCAGGGTGTTTCTTAATTTAAGGTCGGATACTGCGCTCAGATAATCTGCTGCACTGTAGTGTCTGTTTAGGGCCAAATAACACTGCATTTTACTTTGAGTTTTAGTTTCAGTTTCCCAATAATTCAGATATTTAGTTCTGAGTTTTTGTGTAATTTGGTTTATTCTAATTGGGTTTACAGATTTCTCTTGTTCCTGAGTCTTTATTGTGTTAGTGTGTGTTATTAGTGTGTCGGTGTGTGTTAGAGTGTCTGTGTGTGTTATTAGTGTATCGGTGTGTGTTAGTGGTGTATCTGTGTGTGTTATTAGAGTGTCTGTGTGTGTTAGTGGTGTATGGGTGTAGTGACTCAGGACCAGTTGGATGAGGGGACTGGTATGTTTGCTCAGCTCTTGGTGTTTCAGGGCTTTATAATGATAAGTTCTCTCTCACACACACCATCATACTCTCACACATACCATCATTCTCTCTCACACACACCATCATACTCTCTCACACACACTATTATACTCTCTCACACACACCATCATACTCTCACACACACTATCATACTCTCTCACACACACCATCATACTCTCTTACACACACTGTCATACTCTCTCTCACACACCATCTTACTCTCTCACACACACCATCATACTCTCTCACACACACCATCATACTCTCTTACACACACCATCATACTCTCTCATACTTATCATTGTAGTATATGTGAAAGAGCATAGTAATCCATGTATGAGAGTATGATAGTGTGTAAGAGTGAGTATGACAGTGTGTGTGAGAGAGTATGATAGTGTGTGTGAGAGAATGATGGTATGTGTGAGAGAGTTTGATTGAAACGGAAACGAGTTTGATTGAAAAGGAAGTAATATTAAATTCTCAGTACCTGATTGGTAGAAGACGCGGGATTTCACACACGTCCCGCCTTCCTCATTATTACTGATAGGAGAGGATAGTGGACCGAGAGTGAATCAATGGAGCATTGGCCTGTTAACAACATTTAAAACTTTTCCACCGCTGCCACATCCATGTCAGAAATGTGGATTTAAACCCGACAGCCCGACAGGAATCTAAACGCGGCCGCGGAGGAAGAAATGCGGTGAAGCTTTATATCCGAATCATCAGTGATGCGATCTCCATATCAGCCTCAACCTCAGAGAACAGAGGCTCCAGAGTCAGGGACAGGTGAGTTCATTAAACATGATTCAACTCATTTAGCTTCTGATAGATTCGGGTTTAGATTGGGATATTTTATAAATATTCGTCTTTGTAAGGGACCGTCTGCAAATTACACGTTTTAAACGTTTTAGTAATGCCAAACTAAGTAAGTGAGTTCTCATAAAGCACATTTATAAGAAACTCTGTCTTGGAAGCTTTCTTAAAGAACAATAAATAAAATTACTTTATCATTTTAATGGCTATAGTTACATTAATGTGTCAATACTGCTGCACATGGAAAGCTACAGACTTACAGTCTAACATTTCAAAATCTGTCTCAGTGCTCATTCTAACTTGTACTGTTAAAATTTGTTATATTTCTTTTATTACAGAAAAGTTATGTAATTCATTATAGATTGAGACCAAGCTCTTTTCAGTAACTGTTCTCTAAATATTTGATTGTATTGGGTGAATTGCTATAGACTGGTTTTGAAACTAAATTAAATTTTTGTGTTTTCAGTATTGAACTTTTGATGGCATGAGGAAACAAACTGGTTTCACCAAAGTTGCACGAGGGCCAGAAACTAAATGGCTTCATGATTCACAAGATATTTACATCAAAGGCAGTGTACAGTAGACCATTACATATTTACGGTAAGTTATTTAAAAATAATATAAGCAGTATGTTTATATTGTATATTAATAATAATAAGTAATTTGTAGCCCCCCCCCCCCCCCCCCCCCCCCCATTTTGTAAATGCATTGTGTGTGTGTGTTTTTTTGTTTTTTGTCACCACAGATTTAGAGGACAGTGGTGTGGAGGTTGACACGACAACAGCATCTAGTGACCACAGAAGTACCACACCAGTCATTGTATGACTACAAGGGCTAAGGATACCTTAATCCACCTGAGTGACAGATTATTTGCTGTTGAGACTGTTCTAAAATATTTGGTTTCTGCATGCAACAATAAATAAGAAACATTTGTTTGCTTGGGACAAGATCTTTGTTAACCAGTCTAATAGTGATTTCCTGACCTGTCCATAACTTAATAATAAATATCTAAATATTATATTGGGTGTCCTCATTTTTTTACATTACTGCATTGTTTCATTTATCAGAAATACTTTATGAAGTTTTAATTACTATCACAAATAACTCTAATAACCATAACTAATTGGGAATTTGAACATTGTAAATTCTTTGGCCAGTTGCACGCCCGTGACGGAAGGCATGTCCATTTGGGTCAAGCACTTGCAGCGCATGCCAGTGCTGTTTTCTGATGTTGTAAGACTGTAGTCCTCCTAGCACGTACCTTTCATCTGCATTTGGGGTGGTTTGAAGAATCTTATTAACAATGTCAGCCAAAGCTGCATCAGACATTGCTGTATACTCTCTCTCACACACACACGTCAGTTAACCAATTTGAAGTTGCTGTCTGTGCCTGTATAATTTCCTCCCGATGATTCTAACGGAACCAAGCAACGAATTTCAAGAGACAAACCAAAGGTAATTTGTTTATGTAGTATATTGTACTGATGGCAACCAGGATGACCAGTTCTGATTGTTGGAGGTACTCTTGGAGTAAATATATCCCTGTGTGTAATTTCTACTGATCTTGAGTTTTCATATGAATTTTTTAGGGAACAAAAACATGCATAAAGTGCCTCCAGTGCACCCAAACTTCATTGACTGTCACCTCCTTCTAACTGCTGGCTAATTAAAAGAAAGTAAAAAGTTGTCAGTGTTTATCCATTAAGCTCACAAAATAATATTTCCAGAATCATGCTGGTATGTCCCATGCTGTCAGTTTTCCTTTCAATGTTCTAAATGCATCTCATTGTGATGGACAAAAATAGTAAAACGTCCTCCTCATTACCATTTATTTCCACAAACCAAAGTGACCTTGTAAAAAAAAAAAGGTAGAAAGTAAAAATATCATGTCTAGCTCAACAAAGCTAAACAAAAGTGTAAATTCATTGTTAAAAGGTCTGCTGCCAGATTGAAATGTTTTTTGTAGACCAATTTATGTGCAGGCTCTGTTCTTACAGCTGTATATCAATCAGGTAATCTGACTTCCTGTCCTCCTTCAAACACCTTGATGGTGTGCGAGAGAGTATGATGGTGTGTGTGAGAGAGTATGACAGTGTGTGTAAGAGAGTATGATGGTGTGTGTGAGAGAGTATGATAGTGTGTGTAAGAGAGTATGATAGTGTGTGAGAGAGAGTATGATGGTGTGTGTGAGAGAGTATGATAGTGTGTGAGAGAGAGTATGATGGTGTGTGTGAGAGAGTATGATAGTGTGTGTGAGAGAGTATGATGGTGTGTGTGAGAGAGTATGATAGTGTGTGAGAGAGAGTATGATGGTGTGTGTGAGAGAGTATGATGGTGTGTGTGAGAGAGTATGATAGTGTGTGTGAGAGAGTATGATGGTGTGTGTGAGAGAGAATGATGGTATGTGTGAGAGTATGATGGTGTGTGTGAGAGAGAATGATGGTATGTGTGAGAGAGAATGATGGTATGTGTGAGAGAGTATGATAGTGTGTGTGAGAGAATTCAACTCAGAATTATGGCCTACACGGCCTCTCATAACATGCTTGCTTCTTTGCCTACATACTGGGTTCTTGGATAACAATATCGCCCCCTGGTTGTCCTCATAGATTTTGACCGGTAAATACTGATTACTACCATCCATCCCTTTTAGTAGTTGAACAAGGTACATGCTCTCCTGAGTTGCGGCTGCTAGAGCCATGTACTCTGCTTCACAGGTAGATAGCGCCACTGTTGGCTGCTTCCTGCTCTTCCATGATATTACTGCACCAGTCTCAGTTAAGCTGAAACAATATCCAGTGGTGCTCCTCCTGGAATCAGCTTCTGTCTTGTTTTCAGATTAGTTTAGATATAGTTATGTTATAGCAACTCATAAAGTGTTCACACCAACGGTACAATGTGGGAAAAAGAAAGACACCTAACTTAATCACTGTGGTTCTGTTAGACATTAAGAAGGATCCAGTGGTTGCCCTTTCAAGTGACACACATCCCAGTAAACCCTGAATGTTGAAGCAGAACTTTACCCACATTAGGTGAAAACAAGTTTTGACCGGTTGTAGGCATCGTAACAACAGTGAATTTAAAACTGCATTACTAAAATGTTACAGACCAACACCAGGTCATTGGTCTATCATTTAAATCCTTAAAGAACACGGTTCCTTATAGGACACTGCTACTTATTGAACACTACTTCTCATAGAGCACACTTCTTTATCCAAAACAGTTCACCAGATACTGGTCCAAAAACAGGCAAGTATTTCTACTGTAATACTTAACACAAGATATAATTCATATCCCAGCTTCCTTGTAGGCCAGGGTCAGATAGCATTGTTAACAACTGTACTGCACCCATGGAGCTGAGAGGGATAAGAACCTTGCTCAAGAGGCCTACAGTGGCTGCATGGCAGAGCCATGATTCAAATCCACAACCTTCTAGTTGGTAACCCACAGATGTACCCACTAGGCTACCACTGTTACTTACACAACAGTTTATACAAGAAATAATCACAGTGTAAAGGGAGCAACAGTATTAAATATATTCTTGCTGAACGGAAAAAAGTATTTTCTGTTTGTCTAGTATTTCTAAGCAAATATTCACAGAAGATAAGTTCTAATCAAAGTTTTTCTTTATGTTTTACAGTCTTAAAGGTTTATTATCTAAGGAAAATTGTAAAAAGAAAATACACATAGTACAAAATAATGTAAATGAGAAATTTCATTTTGTAGTTACTGACTTTATAGACTAAAAATCAAACAATAATTAAAAGGTCAAACAGCAGCAAGCGTAAAGGTAAAGCAATTAAAAAATTTTTTTTGAAACTACACAGTATTTGATTGCAGATGCGCTGCAATCCAGTAGCTTAAGAAGAAAAACATTTATAAAGGTTAAATATCCACTTCATGTGATGCTTCTCTTTGTAAATGCAAATGCAAGAGGTTCAAATGATTTGACTGTAGTCTAATGACCTGACACAAAAAACATTTGTGTTAATTTTTAATTTAAGTAAGATTTTAAATGATGGCTAGATGTTGCACTTAGGAATTATTGTATTGAGCCTTGACCTCAGAAATATAATTTTGAGAACCACTGATCTAAAGTTTACTGCACATGATAACAAGGATATCACGCCTTTAAGTTTGAGATAAACATCAGGAAAACAATGACTGATGAGGGTGAGGCCATCAGGGAGTGTCACAACAAGCAAATCCTGAACATTACTCAAATCTAGAGATGTTTCCACAGCCTTGGAAAGAAAACAATATTGTGGTTGTTGCTTACTCAACAAACTGTGCAGCAATCCTTCATGCACTGTGAGAGATTGTCAGGCCATAAAATACCTTGTACACAGTGGGTTTTTTTTTTTTGCTGTTGTTGCTGTTATCTCTAGTGGCATCAGACCTGCCACAAACCTGAATTGAGTAAAATGGGTAGTTAAATTTTTTAATAAATATTAACCACCTACCTGAGTATGTCTGGCTTTTTGTAGTAAAAAATTAGTTGCATTTAAATTAGTGTAGGGATTTTCAACCTTTTTCAGCTAGTAACCCTTTTTTAAGCACTCAAAATATTTTGAAACATTGTGAGCTGTTTTTCCAAAATTCTGACCTCTAATAAAGGTAAAATTACCTAAGGGGCATTTAATCAAATTATAGGTGTTCTGAGTGTGGTTTCTATGAGCAACAGTAAGTGGACACTTGGATATACTATATAAAAACCATGGGCATTAATACACAATTGCTGCCAGGAGTTGCTGCACCTATAATACCCTCCAGTCTTTATTTGTACACATTCAAATACATGAAGTGATTTAATGTTTCAGGTGTTACTTTGTCCCATTCTTCCTGCAAACATGTCTTAAGGTGTGCAACTGTACAGGGATGTTGTTGCATTTTTTGTTTCAGAATTCTCCACACTACTGAGGACAGGTCAGGATGGCAGGCAGGACAGTCCAGTATCCATACCCTCTTCAGCAGTCATGCCTTTGTGTGCATCAGGTGCACTGTTAGCCCGGACTTTATATTTAATCAAACATTTGTAGTACAACATACATAAATTATTTAAGTTTTTGTGCTCTACTATAAAATGCAGAGTACATTGTACTAATTTGAGTACACATTTAAATGTGCTAAAAGATTTAAGTTTACTAAACAAAAAAAATTACTTTTCTATCAGATTAACTTAAAAAAGTTAAGTTAAGGTAATTAAACAGAAAAACGCCACCATTTACATGTAAGTCCGCCTTTTTTCAGCTTGCTGTTGGTGAATCAGGCAGCCATTTGTTTTAACTTTTGAAACCTGTTGTTGCAAATTACTTTTTACTTTTCATTGAAGGCTTTTTGCAAAAGTAAACTTGTCTTCCTGAAATGTCTTTTGTGAAGTGGAACCTTTGTTAAACTAAGTGGACAAACATTTTCTTCCTCATTATGCTATTTTTGAGTAGCATGTACACCAGTCTGATGGGACTTTTTCATCTTCCGTCTAATTTTGGTAAGTGTTGTACTTTACTTAACAATTTTGTTTAAAATAAATGATCTTAATGTTGACACTAAATAAATAATCAAACAGCGCTGCTTTATTTGCCGTATTTAGGCTACATGCTAGCATGTTTGATTTGATTTGATTTGATTTTATTGAACCATTTCATATTTTATAAATAGATACAATACCTCCTATAAAAAACTGAAACAGTCAGGGATAACACAAAAAGTCCATAGACTTATTTCCATTGTGGTCCCTATACCATGTTATACATACTATATACAGTGTATCACAAAAGTGAGTACACCCCTCACATTTCTGCAGATTTTTAAGTATATCTTTTCATGGGACAACACTGACAAAATGACACTTTGACACAATGAAAAGTAGTCTGTGTGCAGCTTATATAACAGTGTAAATTTATTCTTCCCTCAAAATAACTGAATATACAGCCATTAATGTCTAAACCACCGGCAACAAAAGTGAGTACACCCCTTAGTGAAAGTTCCTGAAGTGTCAATATTTTGT
Organism: Trichomycterus rosablanca; assembly: GCF_030014385.1. Lineage (NCBI taxonomy): Eukaryota > Metazoa > Chordata > Actinopteri > Siluriformes > Trichomycteridae > Trichomycterus > Trichomycterus rosablanca. The sequence goes on from NC_085992.1 coordinate 12,597,570, forward strand.
GTGGCCACCATTATTTCCCAGAACTGCCTTAACTCTCCTGGGCATGGAGTTTACCAGAGCTTCACAGGTTGCCACTGGAATGCTTTTCCACTCCTCCATGACGACATCACGGAGCTGGCGGATATTCGAGACTTTGCACTCCTCCACCTTCCGCTTGAGGATGCCCCAAAGATGTTCTATTGGGTTTAGGTCTGGAGACATGCTTGGCCAGTCCATCACCTTTACCCTCAGCCTCTTCAATAAAGCAGTGGTCGTCTTAGAGGTGTGTTTGGGGTCATTATCATGCTGGAACACTGCCCTGCGACCCATTTTCCGGAGGGAGGGGATCATGCTCTGCTTCAGTATTTCACAGTACTTATTGGAGTTCATGTGTCCCTCAATGAAATGTAACTCCCCAACACCTGCTGCACTCATGCAGCCCCAGACCATGGCATTCCCACCACCATGCTTGACTGTAGGCATGACACACTTATCTTTGTACTCCTCACCTGATTGCCGCCACACATGCTTGAGACCATCTGAACCAAACAAATTAATCTTGGTCTCATCAGACCATAGGACATGGTTCCAGTAATCCATGTCCTTTGTTGACATGTCTTCAGCAAACTGTTTGCGGGCTTTCTTGTGTAGAGACTTCAGAAGAGGCTTCCTTCTGGGGTGACAGCCATGCAGACCAATTTGATGTAGTGTGCGGCGTATGGTCTGAGCACTGACAGGCTGACCCCCCACCTTTTCAATCTCTGCAGCAATGCTGACAGCACTCCTGCACCTATCTTTCAAAGACAGCAGTTGGATGTGACGCTGAGCACGTGCACTCAGCTTCTTTGGACGACCAACGCGAGGTCTGTTCTGAGTGGACCCTGCTCTTTTAAAACGCTGGATGATCTTGGCCACTGTGCTGCAGCTCAGTTTCAGGGTGTTGGCAATCTTCTTGTAGCCTTGGCCATCTTCATGTAGCGCAACAATTCGTCTTTTAAGATCCTCAGAGAGTTCTTTGCCATGAGGTGCCATGTTGGAACTTTCAGTGACCAGTATGAGAGAGTGTGAGAGCTGTACTACTAAATTGAACACACCTGCTCCCTATGCACACCTGAGACCTAGTAACACTAACAAATCACATGACATTTTGGAGGGAAAATGACAAGCAGTGCTCAATTTGGACATTTAGGGGTGTAGTCTCTTAGGGGTGTACTCACTTTTGTTGCCAGTGGTTTAGACATTAATGGCTGTATATTGAGTTATTTTGAGGGAAGAATAAATTTACACTGTTATATAAGCTGCACACAGACTACTTTTCATTGTGTCAAAGTGTCATTTTGTCAGTGTTGTCCCATGAAAAGATATACTTAAATATCTGCAGAAATGTGAGGGGTGTACTCACTTTTGTGATACACTGTATGTTAGCATGCTAGCCTTCATACGAAGCAAAGAGTGTGCTGGCTTGCTTTATTTTAATCCTTAATTAATGCTATTAATGTTGATTTGTTGTTTTACAGGTTCATGGTTACTGTGAGGAGCTGTTTGTGTTTCATCAGAACTTTATATACAGTTTGTACAGTTTTAAAGATGTTTTCTTGACATGTTGTATTTTAAGTAAATACTTCTGAAGTGAAATAAAGAAAAATAATTTTATAATTGTGTCTGTTTCTCTATAAACATTTGTAATTCATATTTAAAATGTAATTAACATGAAAACTAAGAAAAAATCAATAGTTTTTTCCATTGAGCTCAAGATATTAAGTAGAATTATTGGGAAAAGCAGTTGGTATAACAGAAAAAAGAAAAATTAATCAACTTGCCTTTTAGGTGTAACAACTTAATGTTTTAAGTTATGCTAACTCAAGTTTTCATTATACATTACTTAACTTTTTTAAGGCAACCGGTTTCCTCAAATTTTTTAAGTAGATTGAACTTATCCGGGCTTACAGTGTGGTTTTGCATTGGTTTGTTGAAAAATGCAAGAATGTCCCTGGAAAAGATGACGTCTTGAAGGCAGCATATGTTGCTCTAAAATCTCAGTGTACTTTTCTGCATTAATTCTGCATCACAGAAGTGAAAATTATCTTTGCCATGACAGACGCTGGCTTTTGGACATTTGGATAATGCACATTTTCAGGCTTTTTTTGCAGAGTAATAATTTAAATGCCATTTGTAAATGCAACTCTGTATTGTAGTGCTTAACAAAGTTCTAAGTGATAGGAGATGTTAGTGTGGGCCAGCACTGCACAGCATCCACCTTCACCGGGTCTTTGACCACATCCTCCTCGCTCACCATGTGCCCCAAAAATGGAATCCGGCTCCACATCAAGAGCTTGAGGTGAGCAGAGCGGATGGCAGCAAATACCTTTTGCAAAGTACTTAATGCCTCGTTGAAACTGGGCTTGTGCACCAGCAGGTCAAGGCACACTGCTTTCGAGGAAAGCTCACAAGCACTCTCTCCATCAGCCGGTCGAATGTGGCAGATGCATTGCAGAGCCCAAAGAAAATGACTTTAAACTGCCACAGACCCTTGCTAATGTTGAAGCCATCTTCTACTTGGCTTCAGGAGCTAATGCTTCTTGCTAATACCCACTGTACGGGCCCAGGAAGCTAAACCAGCTAACATGGAAAGTGCAGCCCACAAACCCATCTGCCGTCATCTCTCAAATTTTGTCCAGGTGCAATCTGCTGCTTCACTAGTGGCAAGCGGCGTAGCCGCAAACAAATTGGTGCCGCTGTCCTCGTGTCGATGACGTGCTAGACCAGGTCCTAATGATTTCAAACCCAGCAACACTGTATATACTGTCAACGCTGGTTGATTTTTTTTAAAGAAACTTACAATAAATGTATGTAAGATTCATTTGTTTAGTATGGGTCCAGCCATTCAATCACAAAATTTCCTCATTTACTAAAGATAAAAATGTATAGAAATTATTGCAATTTACATGTACAGTGTATCACAAAAGTGAGTACACCCCTCACATTTCTGCAGATATTTAAGTATATCTTTTCATGGGACAACACTGACAAAATGACACTTTGACACAATGAAAAGTAGTCTGTGTGCAGCTTATATAACAGTGTAAATTTATTCTTCCCTCAAAAAAACTCAATATACAGCCATTAATGTCTAAACCACCGGCAACAAAAGTGAGTACACCCCTTAGTGAAAGTTCCTGAAGTGTCAATATTTTGTGTGGCCACCATTATTTCCCAGAACTGCCTTAACTCTCCTGGGCATGGAGTTTACCAGAGCTTCACAGGTTGCCACTGGAATGCTTTTCCACTCCTCCATGACGACATCACGGAGCTGGCGGATATTCGAGACTTTGCGCTCCTCCACCTTCCGCTTGAGGATGCCCCAAAGATGTTCTATTGGGTTTAGGTCTGGAGACATGCTTGGCCAGTCCATCACCTTTACCCTCAGCCTCTTCAATAAAGCAGTGGTCGTCTTAGAGGTGTGTTTGGGGTCATTATCATGCTGGAACACTGCCCTGCGACCCAGTTTCCGGAGGGAGGGGATCATGCTCTGCTTCAGTATTTCACAGTACATATTGGAGTTCATGTGTCCCTCAATGAAATGTAACTCCCCAACACCTGCTGCACTCATGCAGCCCCAGACCATGGCATTCCCACCACCATGCTTGACTGTAGGCATGACACACTTATCTTTGTACTCCTCACCTGATTGCCTCCACACATGCTTGAGACCATCTGAACCAAACAAATTAATCTTGGTCTCATCAGACCATAGGACATGGTTCCAGTAATCCATGTCCTTTGTTGACATGTCTTCAGCAAACTGTTTGTGGGCTTTCTTGTGTAGAGACTTCAGAAGAGGCTTCCTTCTGGGGTGACAGCCATGCAGACCAATTTGATGTAGTGTGCGGCGTATGGTCTGAGCACTGACAGGCTGACCCCCCACCTTTTCAATCTCTGCAGCAATGCTGACAGCACTCCTGCGCCTATCTTTCAAAGACAGCAGTTGGATGTGACGCTGAGCACGTGCACTCAGCTTCTTTGGACGACCAACGCGAGGTCTTTTCTGAGTGGACCCTGCTCTTTTAAAACGCTGGATGATCTTGGCCACTGTGCTGCAGCTCACTTTCAGGGTGTTGGCAATCTTCTTGTAGCCTTGGCCATCTTCATGTAGCGCAACAATTCGTCTTTTAAGATCCTCAGAGAGTTCTTTGCCATGAGGTGCCATGTTGGAACTTTCAGTGACCAGTATGAGAGAGTGTGAGAGCTGTACTACTAAATTGAACACACCTGCTCCCTATGCACACCTGAGACCTAGTAACACTAACAAATCACATGACATTTTGGAGGGAAAATGACAAGCAGTGCTCAATTTGGACATTTAGGGGTGTAGTCTCTTAGGGGTGTACTCACTTTTGTTGCCAGTGGTTTAGACATTAATGGCTGTATATTGAGTTATTTTGAGGGAAGAATAAATTTACACTGTTATATAAGCTGCACACAGACTACTTTTCATTGTGTCAAAGTGTCATTTTGTCAGTGTTGTCCCATGAAAAGATATACTTAAATATCTGCAGAAATGTGAGGGGTGTACTCACTTTTGTGATACACTGTACATGTCCCTTACAAGTGTCTGTAAACTTTTAAATTGTGTAGAATGTTACATTCATTATTTGTAGTAAAAACATGGTCATCTTTAGATCTTTACACTAACCTCAGGTTAAAAAAAAAATGCAGTGTAGTCCATTTCTGAATTTGACTTTTCTCATTTGTTGCCATTCATGAACAGCACCACTAAACAAATCTACACACTCAGCTTCAAGCAAGTTATGCTATGCAAAATAACAAACAAATCTGGTGGAGGGAGGTGACACTTTTTTCCTGGACATTTGTGGAACTCAAGTGCAAGATTCTAACAACATTAAAAACATTCATTTATTAATTTGTCACCAATACTCTATTATATACTGTACAGTATTGTATACTGTAGAATATTTTACCAAAATTATATTATATTTGTAACAGGGATGCTGCTATTACCAAAAACTGATGACAGAACTGATGTCAGTTCATATGGAACCCCTTTCTAAAACCAGCTTTTATGAAGCTATGAATAAACTGGATATCTATCTATCTATCTATCTATCTATCTATCTATCTATCTATCTATCTATCTATCTATCTATCTATCTATCTATCTATCTATCTATCTATCTATCTATCTATCTATCTATCTATCTATCTATCACATATACATACATATACTGTATATACACACACACATATATTATATATTATGTGTTCATTTAAGATATTTATATTGTTACTAAGTAAAGTACTTAGAAATAATTATTCACAAGCACCCGTCCTTTTACCAGGACACATATAAAATAGTAATAATTAGGGCTGGCTCGATACCACTTTTTTATGTCCGATACCGATACTGCAAATTGAGTATCTGCCGATACCGATACTAATCCGATACCGTCATTTCTCCTCTCAAACAACTAAGCAGTAATAATACATGTCTCAAGACACCATGATTAAACTAGCTATCTAAATAACAATGCTCAGACTGTGAAACAAATATTCTAAAGGAATAAATACAGAACCTACAACATCACACTGCTGTTTCTATTTTAACTTTTACACACAGAACATTTAGCAGCATTTTTGGCTTGTTTAACAAAAGTGTCGTAAATTGGAAGATGTGGAGGTCAGTCAAACGCGATGGACCAATTAGAATTCAGTTGAGAAAGCACGCTCATTAAAAAACCCTGCTGGATTTTGAAGAGGACATCTGTGGCTAAACAGGAAACTGTGTAGTTTGTTTTATTTCATAACACTAATGGATTAATCATTGAGGATGTGAGATATCTCCAGGCCGGGACAAGATAGGTTATTTATCTCAGGTTAGCGATTTATCATTTATAAAGCGATTTGTATTGTGTTTAAACAGTGTTTTTTTATGTGGCAGTAGTAGATAATTTTTTTTAAATGCTAAAAGTTTAAGTAGATCAGTGTGTTTTAATTTCTGAATGGCTGTAGCAGATGAGTTGTAGATCAGTGGCACATGTTAATGAGTCGTTAAGAGTAAGTGGCAAAAAACGGCACCCTTATGGAACGTATCTTCGTGTGTTATTTGCTTTACACACAAACAATGGCCTTATTTACATGAAGTGTTATTTACATTAAGCAACAGTATCAGATCGGATTACACGTTTTTTTCCTTCCGATATCCATTCTAGTGATTTGGGCCAATATCGGACTGATACAGATACAGAGTATCGGATAAATAAAAAAATAAAAAAAATCATAATAATGAAAAAAGTGTTTAGTTTTTGATTGCAGATCCTTTACACTGCAGTTTAGTGGCTAAGATGGCAAACATGATGTCAGGTGCATTACTTTTTAGATTTAAAGTGTGTAGTGGGAAGGTTTAAATGCTTTGACTGTAGTAAAATAATCTGATAGAGATTTGTTGTTTGTTGCATTTTAGTTGTGGTAAAACATTTTACAATAATAACTGCAATAATAACACCAATTATTACATTTTAATGGAAAACCATTGTTATTTTTAAATAACCATAAGTTGGATAATTCTGTATTACATTTCATATTAATGGTTTAAAATAAGTAAAGAAATAACTAAAGAAGGAAAGAAAGAAGGAAAGAATTAAAATTGTAAGCTAATGTTTTTTGTTTTTTTTAAGTACCTTAGCACCTTTGAGTTACTGTGTTGTACTGTGACTTTAAGAACCTGATTATTCTGAAGTTTACCACACAGAATGAAACAATGTTGCAAATTGAGCCTATGCAAATATAAATTTGTAATAAAGTTTAAACAAAATAGCAAGGACTGTGTTTAGACAAAGGTGATGTGTTCAGGTGTGTCAAGACATACACAAAGTAGCCCTATTTAGTTGCATAGTCATCAAAGCAGGCCCTCGTGCACTGTAATTGGGGGCATTGTCATATCAAAAAAACACCCCTCCATCCGGGTAAAAATCATACTGATCATGTGATTTGTCAAAATAATCTTCTATGGATGTATGTCACATATGCACTCATCTGTTTGTCCAGGTAAGATCTAGGCACTGATATTGGGTGGTCGGATCTGATTTAAACTGAATTATGAGGTAGAGTTTAGAATTTTATACATTTCAGGGGTCTAGCTTTATACACTGGAGCATTGCAATGCAAGACAATGTCTATTCCAAACTGTTGCCACAAAAAACTGGAAGTTAATGACCAGCTTTAAACCATCAAAACCTGGTTTTAAAAAACTGTCTGGCTGTCTGATTCAGCTCGTTCAAACGATCTTGATCATGTTAAAGATGCATTGCAATGCTTTAAAAGTCACTGAAACAAAGTGGTGGGGACTACAAGTTTTGGTGCAATCTCGATATCCCAGGAGATATAAAGAAAGATATAAAGAAAGTTTTAGAAGCAACCCCACCCCTGCCTTTTTCACATTAAATCATTTTAACTACAGCAATGACTATAAACTGCATTCAGATTACTGGACAACACATTTACATCCATGACATCCATTTATTACTTTGTTATTCATTACACATTTGAAGACAGACTGGAATGTAACAATCAGATCATATTTAACACACAGCATTCTTAAGTGCATAAAAACCATCAAACAGACCTCGATTTTGGTGACTGCTAAAAAAATTTAAACCACCTTGTTTTACTTTGCAACTATGTCCTAATGATTTGGAAGCTTCAGCTCATTTCACCAGCACATTTCGTAAAAAGGTTCAAAAGTGTCAGGAGGCTTTGACTGTTGTATTTTGCATCTGTATTTTGACTGTTTGTATTAAGCTGTACATTTACACACTGAGCAGTACATACACAACCCATAATTAATGATAATAGTGTACTAACAGTAGAAAAGAGGGTCTGGGGGCTAATTTGTTCACAAGCTTCAAGTTTAGAACCTGAAACCTAAGATTTCCAACACACCCTGTGTATTCCCACTTTCTTACTTACTAAAAACATTTGATAAAACATAACATGACCTAAATTTTTGATAGATAGATAGATAGATAGATAGATAGATAGATAGATAGATAGATAGATAGATAGATAGATAGATAGATAGATAGATAGATAGATAGATAGATAGATAGATAGATAGATAGATAGATAGATAGATAGATAATAAACCTGCAACACTGTATTGTTTAGTATCCTCTGTGCCAAAATGTCTAACCGACCGTTTTTTTGGAATGTGTTCCAGGCCTGAAATGCAGGAATGGATGTATATTTAACAAATGAAATAAAGTTGACCAGACAAAACATGAAACAATGTCCTCACTGGGAGTAAAGTCATCGATCTTCTCTCTTAGTTTTCAGCATGGGGGCAACACACCTTGAACATTTGAATCTCTGGGTGGTGTTTATTTAAAACAGCTGACGCGAATGAAGGCTGGTTTTTAATCATTAGGTCCTACAGTATATCCTTCTTTTTTCATTTACTGCATTATTTGATTGATTAAGACTTAATTTAAAGAAAATCTAGCTTCGCAGAAAAAATTTAAAATTTCCAATGGTGACTGTATATCACAGTGTTGTATGTAGATCGAAAACTCAAATGGTGTGAAGTAGTTAAACTATAGTTAGTTTTTACTATGACTGTCAAACATAAAGTGTTAGGTATTAAGTTGATAAATATGATTGATCTCAGCTTGTAAGCATTATAGGTACGAGAGTTTACTGCTGTCATGTAATGTCCTAGTTACAAGAGTAACTGTGATACAGATTCACTCATACACACTCTACACACACTGTATCTAAACTAAATGCTGGATTTGTAAATATATTTGACACTAAAGATTATTAGCACTTTAATTTTGCATTAAGTTTTATGAACCTTCTCAAAGACGCTTCCATCATTTTTCACTTTCCATCGAATTGAGGCATTTTTATCAATCACTCGCTCCTTCACCTTTTTCTCAATCTGTAAAAAAAGCAATTGACACATATTCAGAATGACAACATTTTAAATGATTTAGAATGCTGCAAAAAAAGTAAAAACAGAAATTGCAGAAGCTTTGAGGACGGTACTTATAATAATAAATAAAAACTGTACGTACTTCATTCAAGATTGCTGCTCTCACTGACGGGTCATTTAAATTTGTCACTCCACTGGACGTCAGCACCACTTTTAATAATTGTCTGATCTTCACCTTGTCCACGGCTGTTGAGAAAAATCAAGATAATGTTCAAATAAAATTAAACATATATGTTTTTATTTGTATACCAGTTTTATTCTTCACTCTGTAGTTTATATTTACCAGACAACCAGCGTTACTGTAATGTGTTTACTTTTCTCTCTGACTAAACAGGGTTATGAATTTCATAATTTCTAAAGAGAATTTATGGTTAAAGCAACAAAAAAAATCATACGGATTAACAAATGACAGAAAGGCAAAAAACACCCATCACAGGACAAACAACCATACACACATTCACCCACACACACACTCATACCTATAGGGGAACTTTCGTGTCCCCAATTAACCTGACTGCATGTCTTTGGACAGTGGGAGAAAACCGGGGCACCTGGAGAAAACCTACTCAGACACAGGGAGAACATGCAAACCACACAGAAAGGACACATAAAAATGTTTTATCATTACTATAACAACCAAGCCTCCATATTTATGATTTGTAAAGATCTCAGTCGACACTCCTTAAGTTTGTAACCCAAAGGAATAGAGCCTTGAAACAATTTGCTCTCATCCCTTAACTGGTAAAGATTCGTAATGGTTTCATTATAATTTAGTTATTTAAATGAACACTTACATCCATAGCAAACAAAGGGTTTTTGAAGAGAACACTCTAAAGCATCCCATTTTCCAGAATCAGCCATATCCATTGCGGTACATTTGTTGATAAGAGAGGATTCAAAATTCTGTCCTGATTTCCAATAGCGAAATGTGGAAGTTTGAAAATCAGACCATTGTGAAGCGCTGAGGCCAATGCAGTAAGTTCCATAATGAGCTGTGAGAATCTGTTGCTCTTGAAGGCTGGTGATCACTGCTAGATCTGTGTAGTATCGCCGGCAGTAATCCCGGGCAGCCATCCAATTTGTTGCAAATGTGATAAAGATAAACCTGCTGCTGTCAGTGCGTGATGCTGTTGAGAGAGGGAACAGCAAAACACTAATGTAAATGTTAGTCTTAAACCACACAGTGTTAATGGGTCATTTGACAGTACTAACAACATTGATATAGCCTAACCATGTTGTCTCTGTTCCTGGAACCCCCTCTATGAAGAAACTGTATAAAATGTGAGGATAAAACAGATGGAAAACATTTGGTGCCCTGCAAGTGTATCTTTTAACTTAAAATGTTTAATTTAATAACTAGGATCACATTAGCATTACTTGTTTAAAATGTAGACATAAATAGAATATTTAACTAGACTAAATAGCAGTAGCAAATCAAGACTCCTAAATCTCAGCTCTCTGACACCAGCTCTTCTGAGAATAAAAACAGCTTATTGAAGTCGAAATACCTGAAGAATAAAGTCGCAATACTTTATAAAATGTATGTGGTTGTGTCAGGAGAATATTTCTTTTCTACCAATCTACCAATCAAGCATAGAAACATGACAATAAACTAATTCGTAAAAAAGTAGATGAATTACCATTCATGCAAAAAAAGTAAAATGATGCTGTGCACCCAACGTCAGCCCACGCTGATGCTGTTATCAGTCCACACACTGCCTCAGTGTTTCCTGCATTTGGCTCTACACTGCTCCAGCCACTGTAGCCTGAAAGAAGATCTCCTGTAGACCAGGTCCAAGTTCTCCTGAGTCCAATCCACACTGCGCCAGTGTAGCCAGGATCTGCAGTTGTGACATTTGTAATCACAGTGTTCACATCTGCCAAGCTTGTCAAGGTAACCAAATTCTCAAACCTCGTCTTGCAGTATTTCTGAGCAACTGTCCAGTTCCTTCCTTCTTTTATATAGTGGAACTCAAGGGACAAGGAGGAAGAGGAGGAAAGGATGTAGAGAATTTCTAAATATATGTAAACAAAAAAAAGTAATTAACGAAGAATATGTACATACATAAAAAAGCAGTGTTTTGTTAATGATCTTTGATCTGTATTAAATAAAAAAAAACTGCAAAAGAAATGCTCTGACTATCTTCTAACGTTGTGGCATAGATGTCTAATTCCTTGTTTGACATTGAGAGTGACTACAGTTGGTGACTAATATAAAAATATAAAAGAGCTGGCTAAAATAACAGGAGCTAGCTTGATTACACCCATGGTACTGTGTCACCCAACTTACATTGTAATGCTAAGCAATAAAATGAATTTTACCAAAACTCATAAAACCAACTTGTATTTTTTTATTTAATTACAAGAAAATGAAATATATATATATATATTAAGTTCATAAGAATTAAAAGTATATTTAGAAAATAACAGATGACATATTAAATGCAAATAACACTGAAGCTGCTAGCAACCTCTGTGGTATTAGTATTCACCATCAGAGAATCAAGTGCATTGCAATTAACAGAATAATAAAAATTACATTAGAATTCCTTTAATTTAAAGTGTTCCCAAAATGCAATGACCTGAACATATATCTAAATTAGTTTTGGAATGGCTAAATCTGTTAAAATTAAGCTGTTAAAATGGCATTTATAAATTCCAGACCTCAACCCTATTGATAATATGTTGATAAATAAATCTAGTAAAAAGTCTGTGCCAGAAAACCAACAGATTTTGTACAACCAGACCAGTTCTGTCAGATAAACTGGTCAAAGATTTAAACTGAATTTTTTGTTCATGGCTAACTGGGGTAAAGGAGCGAAAATGCATACAAGCAAACATCGGGTGTGCTGTATGTATATTTTTGACCCTGCAAATGTTATATATTCTCTAGAAAACCCAGAAAACCCACAACAAACTTGTAAAAGAAGACAGAACTTGGGAACACTCAGTACAAGGCACAAATACAGTCTAAATATTGCACTTATTAATTTAAAAACATCATACAACCATGTACAAAATAGGAACAAGGACTTCTAAAAATGTCCCCATAAGTGTAGGTACACTTTTATCTCAACTGTTTATATTACTTTATTATTAAGAAAATTATATTATATTAAGAAATTGTTTCTATTGTTGTTTGTTATTTGGACAATTTATTAAAAAAAAAACTTCACATTCTTATATAAGTACATAAACACACTAACCTGAGATGAGTATAATTGCAGTGTGCCCCATTTCTGCTGATTTTTATCCTCTGTTCTTACTTTTAATGAATAGCATGTTCATACTAACACAGTAGGTTGTATATGCTTTTGGAATGCAAAAACAAATCTGACAAAGGGAGGTGCCAGCTGTGTTTCTTTAGAACTATAGTTCACATTAGTAGTACGAGTCTTTAAACCTTACGTAAACCTTACATTTAAAAAAAAGTAGAACTTCTGGCAGTCATTCACAAACATTTTGTATCAATGGCCATTGTACAACATTGCATTGTTGAGTATAAAGAGTACAAATCCTGGATTCCTAAGCATTAAAAAGTGATATTTTATTGTTAGAAAGCTTTTACTGTGTGCCATACCTCTGGACAGAATTGTGTTTGGAAGAAGTTAAAGGAAGTCTGTAATGTAAAAAGTCTGCTGACAGTTGTGAAGTGCAGTAGAGAATTCATAATGGTACAAGCACTAATATGGTAAAAAATAAGGTTTAATGTTTTGCATGGCAGTACAAAAACCAACAAATATGGGGCAATTTTATGGAATGCCACTGCCCCTGTAAATACTGCTCAAAAAGATACTAAAATGTATAATAGTTCAGAAATCCTGTGTTTAGAAGTACAGAAGATGCTTGATTGCACTTCACAAGCTGTGCTACAAAATATTAAGAGTATCAATATTTGTGTCTATACCATTGTTCAGTTTATTAATTTTAATAACATTCAGTACTTTAAAAGTTTTGGACATAATACATTTCTGTTAGTTTTAACTAATGTGAAAATGTAGGGTTTTTTTTAGTTATAAGGGTAACAATATTTTTGGCAACTTTAACCACACGTTTTACATGTATGCCACTCAAAAAATCCACTTTTTGGAACTGAGAGGAACTAAAATCGATTTTGCTATTTATAAATGTACCTAATAAAGTGCTTGGTGAGTTTTTAGGTATTTTTAACCATTGAGATTTCAACCAAAATGATGTTGTTTTAGATAAGACAAAAAAGTGATGTAATGTAGTAATGTGGCCTATAATTTTCTACAGTAAGAATAGTTGAAATCACCAAACATTTCAAATGGAAATAAATATTAAGCCTCTTCAGTAAAAAAAAATTATAAATATTGTTGGCCATTCTAAGAACCCAATCCAATCTAAAACACACACAAGCCACCCTGTCTTTATCAGGGACATTTGTAGGACCTGACAAAGATGGGTTGCACATGTAAAACACCTCAAAAACAGCATATTCAGCAGAATATTTAAAAGAACACCTTCTGTAGTTTATCACACATCTGAAAAGAATGATGTTTATACTCTAGTAGTCCTGGTCATGAGGAATGCATTAGCCTATGCAAACTGAAGTTTGTCAGGGTACAAATGAGATCAGGTAACAAATGGAGAGAAGAAACTGGAAGTTAATGATCATCTCTAAACCATCAAAACCTGGTTTTGAAAACCAGTGGCAAGTTCCCCACCCCTTCCTTTTTCACATTAAATCATTTGAACTACAGCAATGACTATAAACTGCTTTTTAATTACTGGACAACACATTTTATTGCAGTAGAATTAAACAAATTTACATCCATGACATACATTTATTACTTTGTTATTTATTACACATTTGAAGACAGAATGAAATCTAACAATCAGATCATAGTTAACTGACAGCATTCTTGAGCGCATAAAAAACATGATAGATAGATAGATAGATAGATAGATAGATAGATAGATAGATAGATAGATAGATAGATAGATAGATAGATAGATAGATAGATAGATAGATAGATAGATAGATAGATAGATAGATAGATAGATAGATTATTTAGTTGCAAGCATAATTGTCCTAACTTTCTTCAAAAGTTATTATGGTTTTGTGTATAGAATTCTACAACCCAAAATCCCCAAAAAGTTGGGAGAGCATGGAAAATGCAAATAAAAAAGCAGTGTTTCTTACATTTACTTTAATAAACCTGAAACTCTTCATTGCTTAGTATCCTCTGTGCCAAAATGTCTTTTAAGTGTTGCGAGAAGGAATGGCAACTTTACAAAAGGGCCAAATGCTTAACCATCCCAACTTTTTTGGACTGTGTTGCAGGCCTGAATGCAGGAATGGATGTATATTTAACAAATGAAATAAAGTTGACCAGACAAAACATCAAATGATGTCCTTATTGGGAGTAATGTCACTGATCTTCTCTCTTAGTTTTCAGCATGGGGGCAACACACCTTGAACATTTGAATCTCTGGGTGGTGTTTATTTAAAACAGCTGACGCGAATGAAATCATTAGGTCCTATAGACTTGCAGTGGTTCTAGGTTCAGCTATATTATGTAGGAATTGAATAACTGTGATATGGCAGTATTCACAAAATATCCTATTACTGTTAAATAATATGTTTCATTTTCTTTGCATTTGCTACAATATTAAATTTTTTAAAATTTGATTTAATATTTAATTATTTAATTGATTAAGACTTAATTCAAATAAAAATTTACCTTTGCAGAAAAGTTTAGAGTTATCAATAATAATTTTTTTTTTCTTAGTTTAGTGGGTTGAACATTTCTGATGGTATATCACAGTTTTGTATGTAGATCAAAAACTCAAATGGTGTGAAGTAGTAAAACTATAGTTAGTTTTTCCAGATGCTTTCGCAATGCATCTGTACTATGACTGTCAAACGTAATAGTGTTAGGTATTGAGTTGATAAATAACATTGATCTCAGCTTGTAAGCAGTTCTAATTATAAGTACAAGAGTTTACTACTGTCATATGCTATCATGTAGTTAGAATAGTAGGTGTGATACAGATTCACTCATACACACTATACACTCTGTATCTAAACTAAATGCTGGATTTGTAAATATATTTGACACTAAATATTATCAGGACTTTAATTTTACATTAAGCTTTATGAACCTTCTCAAAGACGCTTCCATCATTTTTCACTTTCCATCGAATTGAGGCATTTTTATCAATCACTCGCTCCTTCACCTTTTTCTCAATCTGTAAAAAAAGCAATTGACACAAATTAAGAACCTCAACATTTCTTATTGTTTAGAATGCTGCAAAAAATATCAAAACAGAAATCGCAGGATTCTATTTCAGGGGCAGTGATAGCTCAGTGGTTAAGGTACTGGACTAGTAATCAAAAGGTTGCCGGTTCAGGCCCCACCACCACCAAGTTGCCACTGTTGGGCCCTTGAGCAAGGCCCTTAACCCTCAATTGCTCAAAATTGTGTTCAGTCATAATCGTAAGCCGTTTTGGATAAAAGCGTCTGCTAAATGACGAAAATGTAAATGTATTTCTACAACTGGGAATGTTGCAAAGCTTTGATGACGATATTAATAATAATAAATAAAAACTGTACGTACTTCATTCAAGATTGCTGCTCTCACTGACGGGTCATTTAAATTTGTCACTCCACTGGACATCAGCACCACTTTTAATAATTGTCTGACCTTCATCTTGTCCACGGCTGTTGAGAAAAATAAAGATAATGTTCAAATGAAAGAAAACATGAATGTTTTATTTGTATATCAGTTTTATTCTACACTCTGTAGTTTATATTTACCAGACAACCAGTGTTAGGGTAACAATGTAATGTAATGTGTTTACTTTTCTCTCTGACTAAACAGGGTTTATGAATTTCATACTTTCTAAAGAGAATTTATGGTTAACGCCACAAAAAATCATGAGAATTAACAAAGCACAGATTCTTCTTTTTATTGCATTTAACAAAACATTTCTGGAAATTTTGTTTTATATAAAACTGGTCGCTTGCTTTTTATGCTTAGCTTATTGTGCAATGACTTGCTTTTTTCAATTCTTACCACATATGGCTTCTCGAAATGAAAGACTTGACTAAACCCAAATTAACCTGACAGACACTGGCATTGGAAGTTTAGATAAGGACATGGTAGCAACATGTGATGAAAGAAAATGCACGTCAGACACAAACACATAGCATGAGCATGAAAGAACCACCAAATTTGTCAGTCAAAACAAATACAAGTCGCCAGTCCACCCACACACACACACACACACACACACACACACACACATTCATACCTAGGGGGACTTTAGTATCCCCAATTACCCTGACTGCATGGAGGCACCTGGAGGAAACCTACTCAGACACTGGGAGATCATGCAAACTTCACACAGAAAGGACACGGACTGCTCCACCTGGGAACTAAACACAGGACCTTATTACTGTGAGGAGACAGTGCTACCAACCAAGCCACTAATCCTCGCCAATGAAATTATGGTATGCTAAAAATGTTTAATCATTACTATAACCACCAAGACTCCATATTTATGATTTGTACCCAAAGGAATAGAGCCTTGAAACAATTTGCTCTCATCCCCTAATTGGTAAAGATTCATAATGGTTTTAAAAACTAACTCACATCCATAGCAAACAATGGGTTTTTGAAGAGAACACTCTAAAGCATCCCATTTTCCAGAATCAGCCATATCCATTGCAGTACATTTGTTGATAAGAGAGGATTCAAAATTTTGTCCTGATTTCCAATAGCGAAATGTGGAAGTTTGAAAATCAGACCAACGTGAAGCGCTGAGGCCAATCCAGTAAGTTCCAGATTGAGCTGTGATAATCTGTTGCTCTTGAAGGCTGGTGATCACTGCTAGATCTGTATAGTGTTGCCGGCAGTAATCCCGGGCAGCCATCCAAGTTTTTACAATTGGGATAAAGATAAACCTGCCGCTGTCAGTGCGTGATGCTGTTGAGAGAGGGAACAGCAAAACACTAATGTAAATGTTAGTCTTATTATTTTATTTATTAGGATTTTAACGTCATGTTTTTACACACTTTGGTTAAATTCATGACAGAACAGGTAGTCACTAGTTACACAAGACTCATCAATTCACAAGTTCAATGTCACAGTCATGGACAATTTTTTTTATCTCCAATTTACCTTACTTGCATGTCTTTGGACTGTGGGAGGAAACCCCTTTAGCCATAATAATTCAGCTTCATTCTCAAAGTCTAATATGAAAATAAATCAGCAGTGTTTTTCTCCTGCCAGCAAAGGGCAACAAAGAGGCTTCTTTAATCTAATCCTTTACATTTCAACATAAGTTAGACAGGTATGGCAATTAGTTTTAAATGCTGATTGTCAAAGTATGAGTAGATAAAATACTATTAAAACGAATCATTTATATGTGGTAAGAATATTAATCAAGTAAGTTTAATGTAGAATGATGATGAAACCAACCAACCAGAAAAAACCCAGACAAAACTGGTTTTAGCTATCATTACTGCCCAGGTATAGGTTAGTAAAAGGCCAGTGGTAGTTTTTAGGCTTTAGGCTATAATTAAGATGGTTGAGGGTTTAATTCTCAGCCAGGGCAGCACTGGGCTCCTGAAGAGTACAAGCTTAACCCTTCAGACTCCAGGGGAACCTTAAAACCTAAAAACGGCAGTTGTAGCTTAGACATTAAGATACTGGACTAGTAATCAGAAGGTTGCTGGTTCAAGCCCCACCACTGCCATGTTTCCACTGTTGGGGTCTTGAGCAAGGCCCTTAACCCTTAATTGCTTATACTGTAAGTAACTTTGGATAAAAGGATCTGCTAAATACCTAAAATGTAAAATGACTGAACCCATTTTACTGCTCCCCATAAAGCTGCTTCAAACCCATCATATAAAATTATTTTATAACTATATTCATGACAATAAACCCTAATATCATCAGATAGTTTTAAATGTAAAAAAAATTACATAAAAAGGTAGATAAATTACCATTCATGCAAAAAAAGTAAAACGTTGATGTGCATGTAGTGTCAGCCCACGCTGATGCTGTTATCAGTGCACACACTGTCTCAGTGTTTCCTGCATTTGGCTCTACACCACTCCAGCCACTGTAGCCTGAAAGAAGATCTCCTGTAGACCAGGCCCAAATTCTTCTGAGTCCAATCCACACTGCACCAGTGTAGCCAGGATCTGCAGTTGTGACTATTGTATTCGCAGTGTTCACATCTGCCAAGCTCGTCAAGGTAGCCAAATTCTCAAACCTAGTCCTGCAGTATTTCTGAGCAAAGTACCAGTTCCTTCCATCTTTTATATAGTGGAACTCAAGGGACATGGAGGAAGAGATGAAGAGAATTTCTGAACATATGTTTAAAAAAACAGTAATTAATAAAGAATATGTACATAGTAAAATACATCATTGTAAAGTGTAAAGTTACAAAAGTTACAAATCTCATTAAGAGTGACTACAGTTGGTGACTAATATAAAAATATAAAAGAGCTGGCTAAAATAACAAGAGCTAGTTTGATTACACACATGGTACTGTGTCACCCAAGTTACTTTGTAATGCTGAGCAATAAAATGAGTCTTTTGTTCGTAAAAAGTATAGAAGTATATTTGAAAGATAACAGATAAGGTATTGAAAGCTAATAAGACTGAAACTGCTATCAAGCATTGTGGTTTTAGTATGACAACTGCTTTGCCATCAGAGAATCAAGTGCATTGCAGTTAACAGAATAATAAAGATTACTTCAGAATTCCTTTAATTTAAGGTGCAAGTGAGTGTTCCCAAAAGTCAATGACCTGAACATACAGTATATCTAAATTAGTTTTGGAATGGCTAAATCTGTTCAAAATTAAGCTTTTAAAATGGCATTTATAAATTCCAGACCTCAACCCTATTGATAATATGTTTATAAATAAATCTAGTAATACGTCTGTGCCAGAAAACCAACAGATTTTGTACAACCAGACCAGTTCTGTCAGAGAAACTGGTCAAAGATTCAAACTGAATTTTTGTTCATGGCTAACTGGGGTAAAGGAGCGAAAACGCATACAAGCAAATATCGGGTGTGCTGTATGTATATTTTTGACCCTGCAAATGTTATATATTCTCTAGAAAACCCAGAAAACCCACAACAAACTTGTAAAAGAAGACACTCAGCACAAGGCACAAATACACTCTCAATATTGCACTAATTCATTTAAAAACATCATACAACCATGTACAAAATGGACTTCTAAAATGTCCCCATAAGTGTAGGTACACTTTTATCTCAACTGTTTATATTACTTTAATATTAAGAAAATTATATTATATTAAGAAATTGTTTCTATTGTTGTTTGTTATTTGGACAATTTATTTAAAAAAAAAACCTTCATATTCTTATATAAGTACATAAACACACTAACCTGAGATGAGTATAATTGCAGTGTGGCCCATCCTCTGTTCTTACTTTTAATGAATAGCACGTTCATACTAACACAGTAGGTTGTATGTGCTTTTGGAATGCAAAAACAAATCTGACAAAGGGAGGTGCCAGCTGTGTTTCTTTAGAAGTATAGTGCACATTAGTAGTCTTTAAACTTTACATAAACCTTACATTAAAAAAAAACATTTTGTATCAATGGCCATTGCACATTAATGCTTAGTTGGGTATAAAGAGTACAAATCCTGGATCCATAAGCAGTTTTACATGTGTGCCGCTTTACAAAAAAAATCCAGTTTTAGGAACTGAGAGGAACTAAAATTAATAAGTGTACCTAATAAAGATTATTTTAACCATTGAGATTTCAACCAAAAGGATGTTGTTTTAGATAAGACAAGGAAACTACTAGTAATGTGGCCTATAATTTTCCACAGTAAGAATAGTTGAAATCACCAAACATTTCAAATGGAAATAAATATTAAGCCTTTTTAAAAAATAATAATAATTGTTGGCCGTTCTAAGAACCTAATCCAATCAAAAACAGCATATTTACCAGAATATTTAAAAGAACATGCTTAAAAATAAATCTTCTGTAGTTTATCACACATCTGAAAAGAATGATGTTTAAACTTTAGCAGACCTAGTCATGAGGAATGCATTAGCCTATGCAAACTGAAGTTTGTCAGGGTGCAGATGAGATCAAGTAACAAGTAGAGAAAAGAAAGTGTCACGAACAAGCAAATTATTTAGAACTTTTGAAATCCGAGAAGCCTTAAAGAAAACAACTCAACTAAATGGTTCAGAAATAATATTTGCAACATACATGTCCACAACCTGTGTGCAAATGAATGTAAGAGGATGGTTTGACTGTATTTTTTTGCAGGTACATCAGGGTCACATATTCTGATGACAGTTGTCAGAAATGGTGATCTGTGTGCTGCTGGCTCTGCTGATCCCGAGGATGATGCGATGCCTAAAAATGTTGTTTGGTGTTTGACTGGTGTATAAAGGTACATCCCAGCTAGCAGTGTACTATCGGGCCACATGTGGGTGAGGTGCGGGACATCTGGCGTACTGTCGGACTCGGGTGACGTCATTAGGGCCGAGTCTGGGCCGATATCTGTAGTAAGAGAAGCGGCTGAGTTCTGTATAACCGAACTCGGGCCACGTTCAGCATGAGGTATGTGGCCCACTATAAATATCAGAGACTCGGACCGATACCGGTAACTGTCTGGAAAACGATGGAATAATTTTAAATAAATTAAATAATTATTTTAACCACATAATTATAGGTAGTCTTTGTTAATATTATATATTTTTTTAGATAATTGATATGCTCTAATGACTGAGACATGAACGACAAAAATGATTAGGGGAAATAGTGCAGGTTAATACGGAGACAGAAGAGATTAAATAAGTAATGTTTTAAAGACGACTGGACTGGAATAAACTTTATAATGAATAAACTCTGAATGAGGAACATGAAGGGGTGAAAGTAAGCTGAGGTAAAAACCACCGAAGAAGAAGACGATGAAGATTCCCGCTCTTTTCTCTCACCGCCGTGCGCGAGCTCTCACCCGCCTCAGTGTCCTGCTTCATTCTGTAAGTATTTCAATTTAATCTTATATTTTTGTATATATATATATATATATCACTCAGGTGTAGTTAAAACTGTTAATTATATATAAATTTTTCTATCGAATGCTATAGTAAAATGTAATTGTATTTTTACAATATAAAAATTATTTTTATGCTTACTTTAGCTAGCTAACTAGCTACACTTTTTCTCACATAGCTAACGTTCTTTAATGATAAACGTAGCCCTCATACAATCGCTCGGACATACCTAAGTATTTTAATATAAGTAATGCGCGTTGTTTGGCGTATTTTACAAGCCGATGTGAGTAACTGTGTGTTTGTAAATGGCGCGGCAGGTCTTCGGTAGCAGCCGTTAGCCGCTAGCAGGAGCACTGATAGCTGACAACACAACATATTTGCATATCTGAATACTAATCGCTTTTCGGTGAAATTCACTGATGTTTAAACAAAATGTGTAATTTTCGTGTTTCATCTAACGTAGGCTGCGTCCGAAATGGCATACATCGACAGTATGTACTAGATTTAATACAGTACACACTGCTTGACCGTTAAAGTAGTACGCTTTTTAAGTACGCGAGTATGCAGTATGCATCGAACTTCACACACACCAGCCGTCTAATAAGTGTCATGTGACACACAACGTCAAGCCACCAAATCAAAATTGCCACAATTCATTATTTTTTTTCTAAAAAGCCACTCATATAACCATAACATTATTAATTACAAACTTTTAATTTCACTTGTAAACGGTTATCTCCGCACTGTCCGCCCTTTTTACATTCCGCATCAGCAGCCTTTACACACTTGCACTTTCCTATCACATAACTGAACTAGAGCAGTGAAGGTGTTCAAAGCGAAAAAGGCAGACAGTGCAGAGGTGACGGTTTTAAAATTGTAAATTAATAATGTTATGGTTATATACTCTCCCAAGTAACGTTATGAGTAGTTTTTTAGGGAAAAAATATGAATAGAGGCAATTTTACGGTGATGTGACGTCGTGCATCACATGATATTGTTAAGCCTTTTTTTAAAACAAACGTGAAAGTGATCTATTTGCCACTATGTCCTAGCATTTAACCCATCCATTCAGTGAAACACATATACACATAGGGCTGTCGCGCTAACCGCAATTTTGAAATATCGCGGTATAGACCAGCCAACCGCAGGGCATGCCAAGCAACCGCAACACCGCGGTGTTCACGTTTTTTCTTTCTTTCTTCTATTTTTTTTTGTTTATATTGTTGCAGGGTCCATCTTGTTATACGCTTACATTCGGGCGTAATAAATGTTAAATGAATTCATAATGAAAATGAGCTAGGAGCGTCATTTTCCCGGAACCTGTTCTCATGCGTTGCTGCTGAGTAAGGCTTTGTGTTTTAAAATGTAAACAATCGCAACAGGAATTATAGGCAAGTTTATTAATGATCAAATTGAGTTCACACTCAATAAATACTTGTAATTTAGACTATATTCAAACAGCCTTGGTGAACTAAAACACTTAATGACGGTTAATATGGCATTGCAGCCTGCAAATATTCTCTTTCTGGTCTTGCTGGAATGATTTAAATGTATTTTTTCGTTGAATAAAAATGTATTGAAACGAATAATAACTTGAAATGTAGTATATATTGTTATGTTAATTATACCTACTAAATAGATAGTTTGTCGCATTGTAAAGTCGCATGCAGGTACAGTACACGTGTATTAGTGTAACGAGCACCATCAGAGAGAGTTTTAGTACCGAGGGGAACATCGCTACCCCACTCAGATTCTCTCTAAACCACATCAGATGAACGTGTTGGTTCTTCTAGCGCGCATAATAACGCAGGTTTAAACTCTTACAGACTTTTTATATTTCTTTTTTACCATATTTTGATTAGATGTGTATTTACAATATTTAGCCTCAACACTTTTTTTTTTCGTTTCACACTGTATATCTAGCCTAGGAGCTAAATTTAAACCTTTTTTTAATAGAGAAAAGACTCGCATCCCTGCACTGTTCTGTATTTAACATTAAACACGTATTTCATTGGTCTTAAAGCCGTCTCATCTTTGTCATTATAAAGCAATAATATACCGAATCATAGCCTAACAATAAAGCTTGTTTATATAGCTCTAAAATCCAGATCAATTAAGTAATTTTCAAAAACAAAAAAAAATGGCGATATTACCGCATACCGCGATATTAAGACAGGTTGAATATCGCAAGGGGAAATTCTTTCACCGCGACAGCCCTATATACACACACTAGTGAAGTGAGCAGTCAGAGTTTAAAGTGGGCTGGTCTGAATCCTATAACTCCTAGTGGGCAAGCAAGTCCCTAATTTAATTAATCCCAGTTAATAATGCCAATATTTTTATGGTGTTTACCAACCACACCTTTATCGGGTGACCCTTTTCTGGAAGAAATGAACAGCATTAATTACAGGAATTGCTGACCTTGTTTGTAATAACGTTATTGATTGTCTCCTTCTGCCCATCTGACAGGCACCTATTCCAGTGTGGTAGCGGAACGTCTGTTAGTAATATATTTGCCAATATCACTCAGGTATGTTGACAGTTATTTATATATATATATATATATATATATATATATATATATACAGTGTATCACAAAAGTGAGTACACCCCTCACATTTCTGCAGATATTTAAGTATATCTTTTCATGGGACAACACTGACAAAATGACACTTTGACACAATGAAAAGTAGTCTGTGTGCAGCTTATATAACAGTGTAAATTTATTCTTCCCTCAAAATAACTCAATATACAGCCATTAATGTCTAAACCACCGGCAACAAAAGTGAGTACACCCCTTAGTGAAAGTTCCTGAAGTGTCAATATTTTGTGTGGCCACCATTATTTCCCAGAACTGCCTTAACTCTCCTGGGCATGGAGTTTACCAGAGCTTCACAGGTTGCCACTGGAATGCTTTTCCACTCCTCCATGACGACATCACGGAGCTGGCGGATATTCGAGACTTTGCGCTCCTCCACCTTCCGCTTGAGGATGCCCCAAAGATGTTCTATTGGGTTTAGGTCTGGAGACATGCTTGGCCAGTCCATCACCTTTACCCTCAGCCTCTTCAATAAAGCAGTGGTCGTCTTAGAGGTGTGTTTGGGGTCATTATCATGCTGGAACACTGCCCTGCGACCCAGTTTCCGGAGGGAGGGGATCATGCTCTGCTTCAGTATTTCACAGTACATATTGGAGTTCATGTGTCCCTCAATGAAATGTAACTCCCCAACACCTGCTGCACTCATGCAGCCCCAGACCATGGCATTCCCACCACCATGCTTGACTGTAGGCATGACACACTTATCTTTGTACTCCTCACCTGATTGCCGCCACACATGCTTGAGACCATCTGAACCAAATAAATGAATCTTGGTCTCATCAGACCATAGGACATGGTTCCAGTAATCCATGTCCTTTGTTGACATGTCTTCAGCAAACTGTTTGCGGGCTTTCTTGTGTAGAGACTTCAGAAGAGGCTTCCTTCTGGGGTGAAAGCCATGCAGACTAATTTGATGTAGTGTGCGGCGTATGGTCTGAGCACTGACAGGCTGACCCCCCACCTTTTCAATCTCTGCAGCAATGCTGACAGCACTCCTGCGCCTATCTTTCAAAGACAGCAGTTGGATGTGACGCTGAGCACGTGCACTCAGCTTCTTTGGACGACCAACGCGAGGTCTGTTCTGAGTGGACCCTGCTCTTTTAAAACGCTGGATGATCTTGGCCACTGTGCTGCAGCTCAGTTTCAGGGTGTTGGCAATCTTCTTGTAGCCTTGGCCATCTTCATGTAGCGCAACAATTCGTCTTTTAAGATCCTCAGAGAGTTCTTTGCCATGAGGTGCCATGTTGGAACTTTCAGTGACCAGTATGAGAGAGTGTGAGAGCTGTACTACTAAATTGAACACACCTGCTCCCTATGCACACCTGAGACCTAGTAACACTAACAAATCACATGACATTTTGGAGGGAAAATGACAAGCAGTGCTCAATTTGGACATTTAGGGGTGTAGTCTCTTAGGGGTGTACTCACTTTTGTTGCCGGTGGTTTAGACATTAATGGCTGTATATTGAGTTATTTTGAGGGAAGAATAAATTTACACTGTTATATAAGCTGCACACAGACTACTTTTCATTGTGTCAAAGTGTCATTTTGTCAGTGTTGTTCCATGAAAAGATATACTTAAATATCTGCAGAAATGTGAGGGGTGTACTCACTTTTGTGATACACTGTATATATATATATATATATACATATATATTTGTAGCTTTCCAAAGATAAATGTTAGCGGTTTCATGTTTAAGTACTTTGGCACAAATAACACTGAATGGAATGTAAGACTTGGACTTTGATTAGGTTATTGTCAAGATACTGAAATTTTCAACTTCGATACCATACTTAGAAATATCAATATTTAGTAGCATTTTCAATACTAAAGGTAGATAAAATCGAAACTCTTTAAGATACACATATCAAAATAAACAAAATGAAAGTTAATGGTCTGAATCTTTATTGCTGAAACAGTGTTCTTTACCTTAGTGCACATCTTTTAGTGGACCCATGGACCATGAAAAGTACAGTGCGTATCAGGTGTCCTCGAATCTACGGAGAAAAGCTGTTGCGAGTGTCAAGAAACGGCTATTGGAACTGTATCAAGAGCAGAATGTTTTCTGTGGATGCAATGAGAAATTTTTAGATGGCCATGTGTTGAGTGATGAGTGTATGGAGAGAGTGAGTTACAGTGATAAAACTGAGCAGGGCATGATTGGAGAGAGTGATGGAATTGAAACTGAGCAGGGCATAGTTGGAGGGAGTGATGGCATTGAAACTGAGCAGGGCATGGTTGGAGGGAGTGATGGCATTGAAACTGAGCAGGGCATGGTTGGAGGGAGTGATAGCATGGAAATTGAGCAGTGCAATGAGGGACAGTGTGATGATTTCGAAAATGGGGAAGACGTTGTTGAGCCCTTTTGGGATGCATGGGAGCATCATGACATGAGTGAACCTAAGAGTCATGAATGGCAACCTGACCTAGCGCAATCTTTGGCAAACTGGGCAGTAGAATTTGGTATTAAGCTTGTAGCTCTTTCAACTCTTCTTGTCCTTCT
The DNA here is from genome assembly GCF_030014385.1 of Trichomycterus rosablanca. Classification (NCBI taxonomy): domain Eukaryota; kingdom Metazoa; phylum Chordata; class Actinopteri; order Siluriformes; family Trichomycteridae; genus Trichomycterus; species Trichomycterus rosablanca. Next base: position 12,623,691 of record NC_085992.1, read on the forward strand.
GAGACCCTGGCACCCTGACCTCCCAAAAGATGCAAGGACCTTGCTTAAAACAAAGACAAATTATCAGGTCTCACAAATTAAAGGAGGGATGTTCTTTTACTTTGGAATTCTAAACTCGCTGAACAACACGCTAGCTCTGATCTGGGAAAATGTAAAAAATGGTCATGTATTCAAAATACAGTTAAATTTTGATGGGCTTCCTTTGTTCAAAAGTTCCAATACTCAATTTTGGCCTATTCTAGGGTTACTAAAAGGATACACATCTGCAAAACCATTTGTGATTGGTATTTTTAGTGGTGTTAGCAAGCCGAAATGTTTAGAAGAATATCTAAAAAGTCTTGTGGAAGAGTTAAAAACTTTACATTCTGGATTTATTTTCAAGGGTAAGACCTTCTTCATAACTGTCTCCTCAGTAATATGCGATGCACCTGCTAGGGCATTTATTAAAGGCATAAAGGGCCACTCTGGATATTATGGATGCGATAAATGTGTGACTCGTGGCAGACGAATCAATCACAATGTTGCTTTTCCTGAATTAGATGCTCAGAGAAGGACTGATGAAAGTTTCAGGTTATATACTGATGAAGAGCATCATACAACAACATCCCCTCTGACAAATACATACATAGGCATGGTATCGAAATTCCCACATGATTATATGCATCTATCATGTTTAGGAGTGATGCGAAAATTAGTGGTGCTGTGGTCAAGTGGACCCCTTAAAACTAGACTACAATCAAGGGACCTAAACAAAGTGTCAGAAAATCTTAAACAATTAAAGTACAATATACCCTCTGAATTTGCACGGAAACCAAGAGGGCTAGATGAGACCTGTAGGTGGAAAGCATCAGAGTGGCGCCAATTCATGCTGTATTCAGGACCAGTTGTGCTGCGAAATGTACTTTCATCAGCCCTTTTCCAAAACTTCATGTTGTTTTCCACTGCCATGTTTATCTTGGCCCACCCATTTTTGTGTATGGACTTAAACGACTTTGCAAAATCTTTGCTTCTGACGTTTGTTTCACATTTTGGTGAGACCTATGGAATGCAGTACATATCATACAATGTTCATGGTCTTGTGCACCTTGCAGATGATGTCAAAGAACATGGACATTTAGATACAATATCAGGGTTTCCGTTTGAAAATTATTTGGGGCAGCTGAAAAGACTTGTCAGGCAGCCACATTTCCCTGTAGCTCAGATTATTCGTCGCTTATCAGAAATGGAAAGCATAATAAAAGAAAACATCAGTCAACCATTTTCACATTGTTTGAGAAAGGAACACAATCACGGTCCTGTACCTCTCAGTATGAGTAATGCTACCCATCAGTACAGCGAATTATCTCTGGAGAGTTTTTGCATTAAAACTTCTAAAGGTGATAATTGTGTTCGCATTGGTGATACAATAGCTCTGGTTAGAAACATTCTTGATGTTGAGGGAACAGTGGTGTTGGTTTACAATGAATTCAAAACAAAAGCAAATTACTTTGATTATCCGTTGACTTCTACTCATTTGGGGATATTTCTGCTTTCTAATCTTGACTCAACCTTGCTGTACACATCTGCTGTTGATTCAGTTTGTAAGTATGTATTACTTCCATTTAAGGATGATTTTGTTGGAATTCCTCTGATTCATGTGTAAGAGTAGAAGAGGGTTGAGGGATGTCAATAGTCTGACAACATACATTTCATTAACAAGTAATTGTTATAATTTGTCTTGCTGCTGTAAAAGGATTTTGTTGTAAATCACTTGCCCTGTGGACTTGACTCAAATGTGAGATTATTGCTTATGTGAATAATTGCTGATATTCTATGTTTCCTCCACATAATCAAAGTTCAAATCCTTGTTCACTCAAAAATGTTTGGTTTTATTCATACAAAAATCTTTTACAGTTTAAAAGTAACAAAAAGGGACAGGGCTGAAACAAACCTTTGGATATACTGCATTGTTAATTTTATTTTGCTAATTGCACAATTGTTACTATGTACTTCCCTTACTCTTTGGTACAGTAAATAAAGATTTACTAGATGTATTTCTTTTCTCAGTTTGTTTTGTCAGTCTCTTTTAAAGACATAACAGAAGTACAGAATTACAACACTGTGACGGTCACATTAAAACGTAAGTGACTCCCTTAACATTTTTTTTTTCATGAATACTAGCGATACTTCTGTTTGTTAGGTTTGGAGCTTTGTTTGTTAGGTTTCTGTTTGTTAGGTTTAGAGAGAATGTTCACATTAGAGAAGAAAATGTTTATTTATTTATTTATTTTTAGTATACAGCCATTGTTTGTGCTTTATTTCATCAGTATTGTGACCAGGTCCAAAGTAGTCCCCACATAATATAGTAAATGATTGTAAACACTTTTCTGTTTTTCCACTACAGGATGTTTCACATTGTGGAATTTGCAGACAAAAAGGTTGCAGTAGTCCCAGCTGTTTGGGTATCGAATGGAATCTGTAGCTGGCCCCCATACAAAAATGGAAACGAGATGAGCAAGGCAGTGAAAAAGCAAGAAATTCCGAATCCAGACTGGGCAAAATACGCTGTCATAGTGAGATGCACGAAAAGTGTGTAATTTCAAAATACTCATGAATAGCTTTCTTGTGAAGTATGTCATGCCACAGCTTACCATATAATGATTTAATTAATCACCTGTTTTCTAAAATGTTTGCAATAACAAAATGCTTGAAGTTGAATTTTATGAATATGTAATTCCATGCTATACCATATTTAGTTCTGACCACATACTGGTTGGCTGAGACACGCTCAGTGCCAATGCACATGTTAACTGGGGTTATTATAGTCCTTGTCTTATTCAGTTTAAGTTTACTGTATATGCACATTTGGAACCCTGCACTTAAAACTGTTTTCATAAATATATTTACTGAGCATTCTAAGAAAACCTGAGCCAGTCAGACTTGAGAGAGCTATTATATAATGCTACATAAATGCTTCTGCCTTTATTTTGCCATCAGATTCATACGATGCTATAAGGCCTAAATTAGCACTGGCTGAACAGCAAAGTGATCTGCAAACAGAGAGTGAAGATGACACAATGCCCTCATACAAAAGAAGGAAAGGAAGGTAAATGTTCTATTAGCCAAATAACTACATGCCACCAACTGATGATTAAGACTAATGGGACATTATGGACAATTACCCAACCTTGCTGTCACCTGTATCTCTTTTGGGAAATACTAATGTCAAGTCTACCTTAATTTGAAAAGTACATTCGTTGTATTCAATAGGGGATTCAATAGGAAATATATTCAGTCTGACAATGAAGACGATGTTGGAGACAATGGTGATTTTGAAGAAACAATATCTGATGTAAATTATCTGCCAGATACTGCCAATGGTAAGAAAATTTTATTTTAGTATGGTAAAACCTAACAAGCACAAACTAATCGTTTATTGATACGTTAATATTAACCTTGGAACGTCTCCAGAGTTAATGGGTCAATTTGGTGCTTTTTTTTTTTTACCTAAATCCTTATAATTATACATAAAACTTGCTAACGTGTTCTGTGCATCAAGAGCTTGTCCATATTGGCCTCTGATAATGACACTCAGCAGAGAACACAACTGCAGACAGTATTTCATGAACTGTAGTAAGCCCAACTCCAGGAAAGTTATTGCTGATGCATATAAAACAACTTGCCTCTTGTAGATTTAAATTCAAAGTATGCATATGTTGATAAACTGAAGATTTTTGTACTGATGTTGTTAACCTCCAGCTACTAGACAACCAACTAATGCGACATCACCACCCAATGTGCCAGAAAGAACTCTAGGTACATTCTTGTTAAACATTTTCTGTTTTCTAAATAAATGCATATTTCACGTGTTATGCCTTGCTTGAATATGATGTAGAAATTCTGATCTGTCGACTACACTGCGTGTAAACAGGATCATTGTTCATCTTTCTTTAGGCATCACACCACCACCCCTGTTTCCACCACCTCAGCTCCGAACAACATTGATGGTAAATACCCCAGCAACCCGACAAATGCAGAGCGAGGCAGATGCATGTAAGCAGCTTTAAATTCAAACGAATGCAAGAAAAGTTGGTAAAATGCTATTATTATTATTATTATTGTTATTGTTATTGTTATACTCCAGCTACTAGTCAAGCCACTGATGCTGGGACAGTACCACCCAATGTGCCTGAAAGAACTCTAGGTACATCATTCTTGTTAATCATTTTAAATTAAATTATAATATACTGACTATATTGCAGTGTTAACAGGTTAATTGTTTATCTTTCTATAGGCATCACAGCACAAACACCTCAGCTACCGACATCACTTAGGTTAAATACCCCAGCAAGGAGACAACTGCAGATCGAGACAACCACACGTAAGTAGTTCTAATTGAAAATAGATTCTAAAGAATGTGTAACATTCAGGAGTGAGCAAGCTTTTTTTTTTTTTGCTTAAAATATAATACACTAGTTTGTTAGAGAGTAATGTTTGCTGACACACCAGTCTCCATCAAGCCTAAATGTGGGGTCAGCACTGATTACATTCTTGAATCCATTCCTTTTTGGGACATAGGGACATGTGCTAACAGTCTTAATATTTCATAGCTGTGCAGATCGAAATTCTCACTCAGCTTGAAATAATCAAGCAGCAACAGGCCCAAATCCTGCTGTTACTACAAAAACAAAACTCTATGGGTGCTATGGGTACAGACCAGACAGAAGTGGTGGCGATAGCAGCAAAGTTTCCCATTAAGGACAGGAGTGGTCTTACCACACTAGAGCAGGAGCTTCGTGAAAGCCCAGCCATCAAAGAGAAAGCAGTAAGTAAATACAGTATGAAAGTGATTTATTTGCCACTATGCTTGTACACAGCAGAATTGGTCCATTCGCATTCGACCCATCCATGTAATGAAACACACACATTGTGTGTGTGTGTATATGTATGTGTGTGTGTGTGTTTATATATATATCTACATATTACAATATATATATACCGTACCACCGTGCCGTCCTATATATATATATATATATATATATATATATATATATATATATATATATATATATATATATATATATATATATACAGTGTATCACAAAAGTGAGTACACCCCTCACATTTCTGCAAATATTTTATTATATCTTTTCATGGGACAACACTATAGAACTAAAACTTGGATATAACTTAGAGTAGTCAGTGTACAACTTGTACAGCAGTGTAGATTTACTGTCTTCTGAAAATAACTCAACACACAACCATTAATGTCTAAATAGCTGGCAACATAAGTGAGTACACCCCACAGTGAACATGTCCAAATTGTGCCCAAAGTGTCAATATTTTGTGTGACCACCATTATTATCCAGCACTGCCTTAACCCTCCTGGGCATGGAATTCACCAGAGCTGCACAGGTTGCTACTGGAATCCTCTTCCACTCCTCCATGATGACATCACGGAGCTGGTGGATGTTAGACACCTTGAACTCCTCCACCTTCCACTTGAGGATGCGCCACAGGTGCTCAATTGGGTTTAGTCCATCACCTTTACCTTCAGCTTCCTCAGCAAGGCAGTTGTCATCTTGGAGGTTGTGTTTGGGGTCGTTGTCGTGTTGGAAAACTGCCATGAGGCCCAGTTTTCGAAGGGAGGGGATCATGCTCTGTTTCAGAATGTCACAGTACATGTTGGAATTCATGTTTCCCTCAATGAACTGCAGCTCCCCAGTGCCAGCAACACTCATGCAGCCCAAGACCATGATGCTACCACCACCATGCTTGACTGTAGGCAAGATACAGTTGTCTTGGTACTTCTCACCAGGGCGCCGCCACACATGCTGGACACCATCTGAGCCAAACAAGTTTATCTTGGTCTCCTCAGACCACAGGGCATTCCAGTAATCCATGTTCTTGGACTGCTTGTCTTCAGCAAACTGTTTGCGGGCTTTCTTGTGCGTCAGCTTCCTTCTGGGATGACGACCATGCAGACCGAGTTGATGCAGTGTGCGGCGTATGGTCTGAGCACTGACAGGCTGACCTCCCACGTCTTCAACCTCTGCAGCAATGCTGGCAGCACTCATGTGTCTATTTTTTAAAGCCAACCTCTGGATATGACGCCGAACACGTGGACTCAACTTCTTTGGTCGACCCTGGCGAAGCCTGTTCCGAGTGGAACCTGTCCTGGAAAACCGCTGTATGACCTTGGCCACCATGCTGTAGCTCAGTTTCAGGGTGTTAGCAATCTTCTTATAGCCCAGGCCATCTTTGTGGAGAGCAACAATTCTATTTCTCACATCCTCAGAGAGTTCTTTGCCATGAGGTGCCATGTTGAATATCCAGTGGCCAGTATGAGAGAATTGTACCCAAAACACCAAATTTAACAGCCCTGCTCCCCATTTACACCTGGGACCTTGACACATGACACCAGGGAGGGACAACGACACATTTGGGCACAATTTGGACATGTTCGCTGTGGGGTGTACTCACTTATGTTGCAGCTATTTAGACATTAATGGCTGTGTGTTGAGTTATTTTCAGAAGACAGTAAATCTACACTGCTATACAAGCTGTACACTGACTACTCTAAGTTATATCCAAGTTTCATGTCTATAGTGTTGTCCCATGAAAAGATATAATGAAATATTTGCAGAAATGTGAGGGGTGTACTCACTTTTGTGATACACTGTATATTATAATATAATATATAATATATATATTATAATATGCTATAATATAATATGCACACACACACATACACTAGTGAAGTGAACACAAATGCCTAGAGTGATGAGCAGCCTCCACAGCACCCAGGGAACAATTCGGAGTAAGGTGCCTTGCCCAAGGGTACTTCAGCCGTATCATGACTGGGCTTTACTGGGAATCGAACCGGGGACCTTCAGATCACAATGCCGGTTCCTTAAGCCCATGACTGCCCTAATATCAGGGGTGGGAAGCCTTTTTTGTTCGTATTATGATTGTGTTCTAGTGCTTCTTTTTTTAGATTTCACATCTGATCACTACTTTTAACTTTTTTAAAAGAATTGTAAATTAACTTACACAATGTCAACTTATTGCTGTTTTGCTTCAGATAAACTATTTTGGCATCATCGGGGGTACAAATGTAAGAGATACGACATGGCGTACTCTTCAGAAGATGATTTCAAATGACCTTGCTAGATCAATGAACTGGAAAGGGGCCAATGGAAAGGTCTCATTCAGCGACTCATGTTTACGAGAAATAGTCAATCGTAAGTACACTGATTAATAATCACATAAAAGACAGTGTCATGTTCAGGAGGGACAAACTACATAACATATTGTAGATCTCAGTTTTCCTGAGGGACAGGTGGGATCTATAGCACTTTCCTACCCAGGGGTCCTTTACTGTCATAATCTGACCATGAGGACTCTCCTAATTTCAAGTACTGTTTTTAAGTGATAGATATTTGCCTAACATGTCATGTTTCTCTATTTTAGAGTCAGTGAGAAAAATTTTTGTGTGCGCAGAAGCCACAGATGTAGCCATTGAGTCAGTGGTAAAAAGATGGCTACATCTGGCTCCAGATAGAGATGGAGGGAGAAAGGAGAGGGCAAGGAGACAAGAGGAGGTAATTTCTGCATTACATACCTCTCTACTATATTTCAAACAGTTGAATGGGTAGCTGATTTGTAGAGGCATGCAGTCGATGTCGATGTATAGTGACCTGTTTTCTTAAACAACAACAAAAAAAAAACATTAAAAAAAAAAAATTAAAAAGGGGAAGCTTGCCACCAGTCAAAAGTCAGTGTAGAACCACAATTGAATTATAGATTAGATGAGATTTATGTCCATTAGAAAACTGATTCACTGCTCCTGCATTTTACAGCTCCAGTGAAAGACTAGAAGAACTGGTAAGATATGGAAGATACGGCCTGATGTGGAAGAGGAAATGCAGCTCTACAAACAGGAAAAGTCATTCCATTTGATTCTAATTTACAGCACATGGTAGCGGTCACTAAAAAGGAAATGATTTAGTCCCCATGGTTTAGTAATCCATTCTCGGTTTATAAACTGTACCCGTTAATTTGTAATCCGTACTCCTGATTTTGTAAAATACCCGTGGATTTGTGAAATGTAATCTCAAATTTAAAATTAGAAACCTTATTTTGTAAACTTTACCCAGGTTTATATATGTTTGTTATAGCATAGCATGCTCTAAGTTTATACTAGTACAGGTTTTTATTATACACACATATGGCTCTGCCCTCATAAATTATAATTAATGTGGAATAAAATCTGTTTTCTACTTAGTAAACATAATATATGTATAATGTGATATCTATCTGTCTGTCTCTATCTATCTATCTCTCCATCTATCTGTATCTGTATATATCTGTCTATATATACTATATATATCCATCTATCTATATATCTGTCTATCTTATCTCTCTATCTATAGATATCTAACTATTTCTAACTCTGTCTCTATATCTATCTGTCTATCTATGTATTTGTCTATATATCTATTTCTATATCTATCTCTAACTCTATCTATCTATCTCGCTATCTATCTAGATATGTATGTCTATATATCTGTCTATATATCTAGATCTATCTCTATCTATTTGTATATGTATATATATATATGTGTGTGTGTGTGTGTATATATATATATATATATATATATATATATATACAGTGTATCACAAAAGTGAGTACACCCCTCACATTTCTGCAGATATTTAAGTATATCTTTTCATGGGACAACACTGACAAAATGACACTTTGACACAATGAAAAGTAGTCTGTGTGCAGCTTATATAACAGTGTAAATTTATTCTTCCCTCAAAATAACTCAATATACAGCCATTAATGTCTAAACCACTGGCAACAAAAGTGAGTACACCCCTAAGAGACTACACCCCTAAATGTCCAAATTGAGCACTGCTTGTCATTTTCCCTCCAAAATGTCATGTGATTTGTTAGTGTTACTAGGTCTCAGGTGTGCATAGGGAGCAGGTGTGTTCAATTTAGTAGTACAGCTCTCACACTCTCTCATACTGGTCACTGAAAGTTCCAACATGGCACCTCATGGCAAAGAACTCTCTGAGGATCTTAAAAGACGAATTGTTGCGCTACATGAAGATGGCCAAGGCTACAAGAAGATTGCCAACACCCTGAAAGTGAGCTGCAGCACAGTGGCCAAGATCATCCAGCGTTTTAAAAGAGCAGGGTCCACTCAGAAAAGACCTCGCGTTGGTCGTCCAAAGAAGCTGAGTGCACGTGCTCAGCGTCACATCCAACTGCTGTCTTTGAAAGATAGGCGCAGGAGTGCTGTCAGCATTGCTGCAGAGATTGAAAAGGTGGGGGGTCAGCCTGTCAGTGCTCAGACCATACGCCGCACACTACATCAAATTGGTCTGCATGGCTGTCACCCCAGAAGGAAGCCTCTTCTGAAGTCTCTACACAAGAAAGCCCACAAACAGTTTGCTGAAGACATGTCAACAAAGGACATGGATTACTGGAACCATGTCCTATGGTCTGATGAGACCAAGATTAATTTGTTTGGTTCAGATGGTCTCAAGCATGTGTGGAGGCAATCAGGTGAGGAGTACAAAGATAAGTGTGTCATGCCTACAGTCAAGCATGGTGGTGGGAATGCCATGGTCTGGGGCTGCATGAGTGCAGCAGGTGTTGGGGAGTTACATTTCATTGAGGGACACATGAACTCCAATATGTACTGTGAAATACTGAAGCAGAGCATGATCCCCTCCCTCCGGAAACTGGGTCGCAGGGCAGTGTTCCAGCATGATAATGACCCCAAACACACCTCTAAGACGACCACTGCTTTATTGAAGAGGCTGAGGGTAAAGGTGATGGACTGGCCAAGCATGTCTCCAGACCTAAACCCAATAGAACATCTTTGGGGCATCCTCAAGCGGAAGGTGGAGGAGCGCAAAGTCTCGAATATCCGCCAGCTCCGTGATGTCGTCATGGAGGAGTGGAAAAGCATTCCAGTGGCAACCTGTGAAGCTCTGGTAAACTCCATGCCCAGGAGAGTTAAGGCAGTTCTGGGAAATAATGGTGGCCACACAAAATATTGACACTTCAGGAACTTTCACTAAGGGGTGTACTCACTTTTGTTGCCGGTGGTTTAGACATTAATGGCTGTATATTGAGTTATTTTGAGGGAAGAATAAATTTACACTGTTATATAAGCTGCACACAGACTACTTTTCATTGTGTCAAAGTGTCATTTTGTCAGTGTTGTCCCATGAAAAGATATACTTAAATATCTGCAGAAATGTGAGGGGTGTACTCACTTTTGTGATACACTGTATATATATATTTATATGTATATATATATGTATATATATATGTATATGTATATATATATGTGTATATATATATATATATATATATATATATATATACATATATACATATAAATATATATATATCATGATTTAGGATTGTGTATACTGCAGTTGCCATTTTTTTATAGAGACATTGTATTGTAATGTATGTAAATCGTTATTTAATAAAAGCAGTCATTTTCCATGTAACCTGATTCTGTTTTCTGAGGGAAGGATTGGCAGACAGGGTGGGATAAGATGGGGGGATACTGGTAATAAGCCGAAACTGGGCCGAGTCAGGTACTTACGGCATACATCTGGCTCAAACTAGGCCGTATTATGGCTTGCCGGTCGAGGGCCGATTCATTTGAGCCGTATCTCAGCCGTAACACTCGGCCGAGTCCGGGCCGAGTTATTCCCAGACTCGGGCCATAAATATCGGGCCGCGCTGCGGCCGTGATTCACAACCGAGACAACGCCGACTCGGCGCGCCGGCATCGGGCCGACTGGTTTTTTTCCGGCATGCGCGATTCGGGCCGCTTGTGGGCCGATACAATTTTGCTAGCTGGGATACGGGTCACAAATTCTGACTGCAAATGGGTACTCAATTATTGGTTTTATATTAATTATTTTCTGTATGTTTCCTTACAGTAAACATGAACAATTGAACACTACAGAACTGTTAATCTTTGGGACACTTGTACATCTACAACCTATTTAACTTACAAAATGACTCGCAACACTGCATACACTGGTCTTTCACATTCATTTTTCATTTCTTATTTATATATATATTTTTTTTTCTATAGTTTTTATACTGCACAGAACTCTGCACCTTTAACCCATAATGTGAACTGCACATGCTAATTGTTTACAGGTATGAATGTGTGAAAGTGTGTTAGAGTATATATGTGTGTGTGTGTGTGTGTGTAAGACTGTCCTTATTGTATTTATCGTGCACTGCTAGCATCTGTATAACCAAAGTCAAATTCCTTGTGTGTGTGAGCATACTTGGAAAATAAAGTCTGATTCTGATTCAGTAACGTGTGCCAAAGTGTTATTTATTTAGTATGTGTATATGCGGCCATCGAATCAGTTCTGTGCACTGTCACAGTCTGGTTTGGAGCAGCTACAGTACAACACAGGAACAGACTGCAGCGACTGGTAAAGTCAGCTGAAAAAAATCATTGGTGCTCCTCTGCCCTCTCTCCAGGACTTGTACTCTTCAAGGACCAAGAAACGGGCAGAGAAAATTATTACTGACTCCTCACACCCTGGCCATAGCTGCATTCAACCCCTCCCCTCCGGCAGGCGCTACAGGTCAATCCACACTAAAACCACCAGATTCAAGAGCAGTTTCTTCCCACAGGCCATCTCCCTCATAAACAAATAAATGACTGACACTACAGACCTAAGCGCAAAAATATTCACCTGCTGCCAATTGACTACACTGTAGTACTCATGCTACATGCTGTGCACTTTACTGTTTTGTAAATATTCCACATGCTAAATTACATATCTGTATATAGTCTTATAGTTTGTATATTTTTAGTTTAATGTTCAATGTTTAATGTATACATTGCTTGTACACTGTATTAATACTAGAGAGATACCATCAGCCGGAAGCAAATTCCTTGTGTTTATCCACATACTTGGCCAATAAATCTGATTCTGATTCTGATTGACCAACGTTGCCTCTTTTCCCATATTTATGTAGCTAAAATGCTAAGCTAATGCTCTTCTTCGTGCCTTTTTGCAGATTTTGGAGGGTCACAGATTTCGGTGTAACACCGCGCAATGAAAAGCCTTTTTTCTCACTTATGATTGGAACGACTCTTCGATTGGCTTCCGAGCAGTTTATGCTGTTGCACAAGTAGCGGATAGATTCCAAACCGATATGTCTTGTAAATGTAGTGCACTAGGAAAGGGTGTAAACTCCGTATAGAAGAATACTGATGTACTTCGAGTAGTGTACCTAAGTAGTCAAGATGGAGTAATTTGGCACTCAAATTCTGAGGCGTTTCTGAAGTGGAGGTAAACGTGAACTATTTAAAGGTTTATTCTTATTATCTGTATGTATTTATGATATTTTACTCGTAGGTAAATCTCACGATATACTGTTTTTATTACTTTTAATTCACTTCCGTTCAGTTGTCCTTTTTAATCGACTACTTTTAAAGTAAGTTCCGTGCATTCCTCTTCTGACCGTCGATATGAACATACTCTCTATCCACTGCTCAATATAACATGGCAATGTTAATTCAGACGTTGCAAATTTTAGTGGTTCTTGTTTATTTTTTCTGCTATTTTGCTGTTTATTCTTACTATTAAAACTCCATGGTGAAGTTCAGTATGTGATGGGTACAGAACACTGTGACATTTATTTACATTTGCTTCTATATGTAGTATACACATGGATACAGTTTAATAGTTTACACACAGGGACAGGTTTGTCAGTGTTAGGTTTTTAGCTCTGTAATATTTTTAAAAGCTTTTTGTAGGCATCAATTTTCAAGTTTCATTTTCAGATTTAATGGCAGATTGGAGAAGCCCAGAGATGTTAAGTGATCAATGACAGATGTTGACTTAATGACAGTGGTCCGAGAAATGACAAGCCACGAACCGTCTCCAGGTGGTTGGGCGACCAAGACTCATCTATGCCAGAGAACATTAGGACTATGGCGTCTGGTACAGACCAAGAGATCTGCTTACATTTTAGATTACTTTAATACTTGTGATAAGGTGATTGTGTCACAACACACTGCATCAACCCTTCTGTGTAGTCGCAGACCAGTCAAAGTGCCCATGCAAACTCCTGTCCATCACAAGCACCTATAGTGTGGATATTTACATCAAAACCTTGACATTGAAACAACTAAAAAAAGGTCCAACCAAATCCTGTTTTCTCTAAGGTCATGTGAACGGCAGGATATGTGCATTGTTTCCCTGGGGAAGAATTCTGAAACCAGTTGAATCATTTAAGTTGCTGTATGTATTTTTTTAACTCAACACATTTAGTCATATTTTGTTCATTCAGTCAAAGAAGTGTTTTCTTAAATTCTTTTGTTACAGAAACAGGACATTTGCAGAAATCATTGAACTCCCAAGACTGCTATGATTCCTATTTACAAGTGTATATCAAACTTTTGACCTTCTATATACACCAGTGAGGCATAACATTATAACCACCTTCCTAACTGCAACTGTGATGCACTGTGTATTCTGACACCTTTCTATCAGAACCAGCATTAACTTCTTCAGCAATTTGAGCTACAGTAACTCGTCTGTTGGATCGGACCACACGGGCCAGCCTTTGCTCCCCATGTGCATCAGTGAGCCTTGGCCGCCCATGACCCTGTTGTCGGTTTACCACTGCAGACCTGGAACACCCCACAAGAGGTGCAGTTTTGGAGATGCTCTGACCCAGTCATCTAGCCATCACAATTTAGCCCTCGTCAAACTCACTAAAAATCTTAAGCTTGCCCATTTTTCCTGCTTCTAACATATCCCACCCATTAAAAGGTGCCGTGATGAAGAGATAATCAGTGTTATTCACTTCACCTGTCAGTGGTCATAATGTTATGCCTGGTCGGTGTATAACAAGTCGTGGTCAAAATAGTGGAAATATTATATAAAATGCTTCATAAAATAAAGTAATGGGAGCCGCTCAGGTGGCGCAGCGGTAAAAACACACGCTGGAACCAGAGCTGGGATCTCGAATACATCGTATCGAATCTCGGCTCTGCCTTGCCGGCTGAGGCTGAGCGGCCACATGAACAACGATTGGCCTGTTGTTCAGATGGGGTCTCTCTCTCATGACTGGTGCAATTACGACCTCTGCTGGCTGATTGATGGCGCCTGCACAGAGATGAGAAAAGAGTGCTCTCAGGGTGTGTCCCTCCGTACACGCAGCTAAGCTGCACTGCACTCGTCAAAGTGTAGGTGATGAGATGCATACGGCATGCTGCCTACGTGTGGGAGGGGGCGGGGTTAGCTCCGTTCTCCTCAATCAGAGCAGGGATCAGCATTGGTGGAGAGGAAGCATGATGCAACGGGGTAGTTGGACACGCTAAAAAGGGAGAACATGCATAAAGATAATATTAAATAAATAAAATAAAGTAATGAAATATAGGGTAAGTTTATAATGTTGAAGGGTAAGTGACAACGTGATGATCCATAGCTTGGAGTAAAGTGCACAAAACACTGACCCCTTAGCAATAGAAAAATATAGTTTGTTCAGGCAGACCATTCTTACCAGACTAATTACATGTGTATAGATTTGTGTTTAGAGAAAAATGTTCAAAATTACAGATCCTCTAGCTGTTAAGTACAGCATCTCCTCGCATGTTTTCATTTCAAGATGATCCCACCAGAGGCTACACTAAATGATGCATTTTTCTTTCTATTAGTAGTGACCAGTATCATGGATTCTCTTGAAGACACCTTCAGGACCCTCTCGATCTCCAGACGACTGCAGCCACAGGAACCATCGTACATCCTGGATTTGGCCTTGTCACCCAAATCTGGCACTGAACTGATAGCAGCGAGCTTTTCAAATCATGTTGTTCGCCTACACAGCAAAGAGACCCTGCGAGTTTGGGGAGAATACACCGGCCACACGGGCTCAGTGTTCGGGGTTCGATTCTCTCCATCCTCACCAGATGTGCTGTTTACTGGCTCTTCTGATGGGACGATACGGTGCTGGGACGTACGTCAGCCCGGATCCTCGGCGGTTCGAGCGTTCAGGAGCAAGCCGGATCATTCCTACTGCTCGTTTGACATTAGCTGTAATGGTTCGGTAGTGTGTGCTGGAACAGAGCAGGTGGACGAGGACAGCTTCCTTGTTTTCTGGGATGCACGAATGGCGGGAGATGGAAGTGGGGGTGGAGCCAAAAAGGAAGGTCTGCTGGGGGTGTACTCGGAGTCTCACAGCGATGACATCACAGCTGTGTGCTTCCACCCGACCGTGGCAGACAGGCTGGCTTCGGGTTCCACTGACGGCCTGGTAAACGTGTTCGATTTGAGTTCGGGAGAAGAAGACGATGCTCTTATTACTACCTGCAACTGCGACTCGTCTGCTAGCGCCCTCTGCTGGTCAGGTTGGTACTTTGGGACAGTCCAGGATTACAGATGATTTTAAATAAACCATTCTTTGGATACATCAGATAAATTAGAGTTATTTAAATCACAACTAGCATACATAACTACGTTTGTTTGTCTGTTTATTAGGATTTTAACGTCATGTTTTACACTCTTTGGTTACATTCATGACAGAATTGTCTTGGACAATTCAGTGTCTCCAATTCACCACACTTGCATGTCTTTTAACTGTGGGAGGAAACCGAAGCCCCCGGAGGAAACCCACGCAGACACAGGGAGAACATGCAAACTCCACACAGAAAGGACCCGGACCGCCCCACCTGGGGATCAAACCCAGGACCTTCTTGCTGTGAGGCAACAGTGCTACCTACTTAGCCACAGTGCCACCCAGCATACATAACAGTTACTAGTTAAGCAGCAATGACAACTAGATTGGGTATGTATACCCATCAGGCATTACTTATAAATGACTTGTAAAGATCTATTTTGTGGCCTGTCCAAGGGTTTCTTATGACTTTCCAATCGTAATGTGTTTTACACTCAATCACAGAACAGTTGCAGAAAACCCAAGTGTAATATAAGAAGTGCATGTAATTTTTTGACTTCTAACTGTAAGCTCCAGACCAGACCTGCTGAATGTTTTAAAAGTTAAATGTATCCAAATATTTTTCAACTGGCAGGTAAAAGTGCAGATCAGCTCCTGTGTCTGACTCATGATGAAGGTCTCTATCTTTGGGATTTGGCTCGACTGGACGGCGAGGACTCGTTCACTCTCTTCAGCTCATCAGACGCCCGGACTCTCGTCCCTCTATCCGAAGGAAATTCACTGGACTACCTGATAGGAGGAACGTGGTTGGAAGAGGAAGGCCGTCTCTTCCTACTGGGTGGATCCCACAGTGGAGCGCTCCACCTGCTGGACTGCAGTGGGACTGGATTGAAGTTGGTAACATCACTGAAAGGTGGACATTCATCCACCGTCAGGTGTTTCCAGTGGGACGGTTTGATGGGGTGTTTGCTGACGGGAGGTGAGGACGGACAGCTGCTGCAGTGGAAGGCGGAGTGGAAGGTGGAGGAGATCAGTGTGGGAAAGAAGGAGAATCTGAAGAGCGTCTCATCCATGCAGCACAAAACTAAAGCACACAGACAGCAGGTCATTAAGAGCGAGAAAAAGAAGAGTGATTAGACCAGCATTTCTAAAATTAACTCTCTCTCTCTTGCCTAATTTTAATAAATTCTGTTGGACTGTATAATTTTTTATTATTATTGATATTTTATCATGAGTTAAGGTCAGTGGTTTACATACTGTACACTTGTAGGAGGTTTCTTCAAAAAGTTTTTTTTAATTCTATTTATTAAGAATTTTAAAAACAAACTACATCACTTTTCTACACCATCACCTTCCTTTGCGATGCATTTTTCTCAGCGTCATACCAACTTTTTAATGCCATCAGCACAAACTGCTTTTGGTTGAGCGTGTAGCCACTGATGCACCACTGCTTTCACATCATCATCACATGAACATTTCTTCCCCTTAAAGCTTCTTTGAGCATACAAACAGGTGGAAATCAGATGGTGCTAAATCCGGACTATAAGCTCTCTCTCAGTCTCTCAGACCCGACCAATTACCACTCCTCCCACCCTCACCGCTTCCAACCAAAATATAAAAGTGCAGAAACTTTTTGAAGATCCTTCGTTATTGTATTTCACTTTTTACCTTTAATATAAAACCACTGACTATTAATTAATATAAAATTTTCGGGTTTGAATAAATTTTGTGTCTCTCTGGTAGGGCTGGGTGGTATGATGGTACATTTGGTATACTGTCTTTGATTCCTCATACCGTATTTCAAATACCACCATACTGTAGCGTAATTAATACAACAGCTGTAGGCTTCAGTAGGCAGCAAATCATACAATATCCCGCTATAGACAGTCAAGAAATAAGTTTTCAGAGCAATAATTAAAACAATAGATTTCGGGTTTGCCTTACAGGGCGAAAATCAATGTTATAAGCGAACTGGAAGCAGAGGTATATAAAGTCTGTGGTCAAGTTGTACAGTGGAGTTTGCAAACATCATTTTATTTGTTAAAGGGAGAGCTGAGGGTAATTGTACAATACTTAAATATTAAATAAACAGAAAATTTTTATTTATTGCAACTGTTTCACACGTACTGATTTCATCATATATTATGTCATTTTGTGGGGCCAAGCAAAGCTTATAGATCTAAAAACCATTATATACATGGTGAAATTAAACTTTTTTTATTCTATGTATTTATGTCATACAAAATAAAACATACTGTGATATATCGTGAAACCGTCAGTATCTTAAAAAATACAGTGAAGCAAATTTTTTTGGTCATACCGCCCAGCCCTACACTCTGGGATAAAGTTGTGGAATGGCATATTGAAAGGTTAGGAGACAGATCCAGAAAACTTACAGAGGCTTTATCGATCATTTTAAGTACTGTTTAGTGCATTTTGAAGAGCAAAGAGTATGGCACCACCGTCACCTCGTCAAGATCAGGCTGTCTTTTCAAACTAGTGACCGAATCAGGAGGATATTGTATAGCAAAGCTACCAGGAGGCCACTGGCAGCTTTAATTAAGTAAAGATTTGCAATTACAAGTGACTGAGATTGGTTGGAATGTCACAAGCAACAATCTCACAAGTCTAACAGGGCTGGCCTGTATGGTAAGTGCCACTTTGAGTCTTGTTTGCACTTCAGATGCAAGGTGGCAAAAGGTTTTATGGTCAGATGAGATCAGTAAAAAACTGTGCAGCTGATTAGGACAGTATTGTATGAGGATTAGATTCACTGTTGCTCACCACAAATATGACAGAAATGATCCCAGTCTTGGTGTGCAGTGCTAGTAGAGACATATTTGAACAGACCAATGGCTGTAATTAAAGCAAAATGAGGCTCCAAGTCGTAAAGTATTAAAGGACTGGTCTCTTTTCTAACCATGTTATTCATTCATTTTTATTTATTTCTAATAAGTGTTTGGAACTGTTCCTGGGTTCTTGTTGCCCGAATGTGTAAATAAAGCTCAAGTATATATGTGGATAGAAGATATCCTTTATTTGTCATATATACATATACAGGTGTACAGTACAATGAAATTCTTTCTTCGCATATCCCATCTTGTTTGAAAGCTGGGGTCAGAGCGCAGGGTCAGCCATTGTACGGCATCCCTGAAGCAAACAGGGTTAAGGGCCTTGCTCAAGGACCCAACAGTGGCTGCATAGCAGAGCCTGGATTTGAACCGCCAATCTTCCGGTTGATAGCTCAAAGCTCTACCCACTAGGCTACCACTGTCCCTATATGTATTCGTAATGGGTTTTGATTTTAGGCTGTAAAAAAGAGTTTTTAAAATGAGGTGTTTGAATTATTGGAACACATTTCTGTTCAAAGAAAAATAGAATTTCCCTAGTGTTTATTTTTACTTTTTTTTTTTTTATGAAAACATTAGCTGGGTCAAAAACATACAGTGAAAAAACCTATTAATTTGATGGTGTTAAAACCCTAATCTGAGTAATTGAGTAACTTGGCCACAATGACCAGAAGTAGGTTTGTAGAAGGTGTTTAAACCCAGCAACAAAACACCTACTGTCAGGCATGATACTGGTAGTATTATAGTTGTAGTATTATACTCTGGGGTTGTTTTGCTGCCAGTCTACCTAATGCTCTACAAGATGAATGTTTCAGCATGACAATGTCCCAAAACGCACGTCACACATGGCTTCGGAATGGCTATATCAGGCTAAGATTACATTTTTTGGAAGTCCTGACCTCAGCCTTTTATAAATAAGAGTATACTGTTCCTCCATTAAGGTCCTTTTGGTGTGAAAGCTTAAACATGATTAATCAGTGAACATCACTTTGTTGATGCCCAGTCTGAGCAACAGCTTGTGTTACAGTAGTCTAGCATCTAGGGTGGCATGGTGGCTCAGTGGATATCACTGTTGCCTCACAGCAAGAAGGTCCTGGGTTTGATCCCCAGGTGGGGCGGTCCTGGTCCTGTGTGGAGTTTGCATGTTCTCCCCGTGTCTGTGTGGGTTTCCTCTGGGAGCTCTGTTTTCTCCCACAGTCCAAAGACATGCAAGTGAGGTGAATTGGAAATACTAAATTGTCCATGACTGACATTAAACCATTTCTGTCATGAATGTAACCAAAGTGTAGAACATGATGTTAAAATCCTAACAAACAAACCTTTATATTTTAATAACTTTTCAGAAGGGTGGCCTGACCTAGGTAGTGTTATTTGTTCTCCAGTTTTTATCATATACCAAATTGAGGTCCAAGTTATGAGCAGCAACTGAGATTATTTGATCCATGATTTTTTTTTGCTTTTAATTAAAATGTTCCAACCATACCAATAAACCTCACATAGAGATAATCTGTGTATCTGTGTAATTAAGTAATTAACAGCAGGTTATCAATTTTATACATATACACTAAATAGCCAAAAATATGTAAACACCCTGTCTTATGATTGAATATAGCTGTTTCTGCCGCAGGGTGGCACGGTGGCTCAGTGCGTAGCACTGTCGCCTCACAGCAAGAAGGTCCTGGGTTCGATCCCCAGGTGGGGAGGTCCGGGTCCTTTCTGTGCGGAGTTTGCATGTTCCGTGCCTGTGTGGGTTTCCTCCGGGAGCTCTGGTTTCCTCCCACAGTCCAAAAACATGCACTCAAGTTGATTGGAGACACTGAATTGCCTCCTTGTATGTGTGTCTGCCCTGCGATGGACTGGTGCCCCGTCCAGGGTGTTACTGTGTGCCTTGCACCCACTGAAAAGCTGGGATAGGCTCCAGCACCTCTCGTGACCCTAACTGGATAAGCGGTTAAGACAATGACAGTGAGAGTGTTTCTGCCGCATACATTACTAACATTACTAGTAATCTGCCGCATACATTACTAATGTGTAAACAACGTTATATAAGGTACATTTATGCTTTTAACATTGTGGAAACCTCTGAGCATAAAGCAAGGTTTATAAAGACATGGTTTGACTAGTTGTGTGCAAAAGAGCTGTTGCCTATACAGAGCCCTGATCACAACCCAACTAAACCCTTTTGAATGGATTAATCAAACTGGGATTGCCATCCATGCCTTCTTATCCTATATCAGTGGTCACCCTGACCTCACTGACTCTATTGACTGAATGGGCACAAATTCCCACAGATACACCAAAGTCTTGTAGAACGGATTCCCAAAAGAGTGGATGATATTAAAGAAAAGAGGGAGCAATTCACTATAAAAGCCCATGGTTTGGGAATGGAATGTCCAACAAGCTCATAGATAGGTGCCCAATGCTTGTCCATATGGTATATGTTTAATTTTTAAATTCGAGTATGTAGGTCGTCATTGACTTCAGGGTTTTATTGCTTTTTTTATTTACTCATTCAGGTTTTTGTTCAGACCTTCTATAAACTTCTTCTTCCTCGGCCTTTGTCCCGTTCAGTTGCGGGGTCGGCTCTCGTCGGATCATGATCCGCATTGATTTGGCACAATTTTTACGCCGGATGCCCTTCCTGACACAACCTATTTTATCCAGGCTTGGGACCGGCACTACAATGCAATGGTTTGTGGATCTAGCGGCTAGGTATCTATAGGACAATTCAGTGTTTCCAATTAGCCTGGTGGCATATTTTTGGACTGTGGGAGGAAACCCATGCGGACACGGGGAGAACATGCAAACTCCGCACAGAAAGGACCCGGACCGCCCCACCTGGGGATCGAACCCAGGACCTTCTTGCTGTGAGGCGACAGTGCTACCCACTAAGCCACCGTGCCGGTCAGACCTTCTATAAACCATGGACCTTATTCAAGTTTCACTTCATGTATGGATTTATTTTTGTTATATATTTCTGATGTCATGACCAACAGTTTTTACCCACAGGCAGTCAGGCTTGTGAACAAACATGGACTGTCACATACACAACTTACTTCATGAACATTGAACCTCCTCTACAATGCACTATTGCACATTAATATGACTGCTGCTACTTGCACATAATGTTGCATAATTTGCACCTTATATGACTGCTGCTATGTGTCTTTTTTACTGCCTTAGTTTATTTCTATTTTTATTCCTTTGTATATAAAAAGTTGTTTTATAGTTTAAATTGATATATTTTTAAAAGTTTTTATACTAAGTTTTTATTCTGTTAGTTTAATTTAAGTAAGAATTTCATTGTACAGTGTAACTGCTGGTTCTTCTGTGCACATGACAATAAATCTCTTGAATCTCTTAAATCTTGAATGTCATGGATGTGTTGGGGGAATGTTATTGACACTGGACAGCATAAAAGTGAATGCATAAGATTCTTCAGGACAAAACATATGAATTAGAGGGTCATTCTTTAAAGTTACGAGACATTATAGAACCTTCATTCATTAATTTTACTTATCGTTTAAGTAAAGTACTGTCCAGATTAGTGTGGGCACACCAAGACAAAAGGCAAAACACATTAACCAATCTTCTTTTTAACTCACTCATCAGGGGGTAGTGTAAAGTAGCAAATTAACTAGTTTTGTGAAATATACTTAGAATACGAGCTAATGGAGAGAACATGCCAAACTCTTTACAGAAAGTGTTAAATTAAGTTAAAAGCCAGGTCCCCAAGACCCATGGTGCTGTGGCGTCCATGTCGTCCAGTTCTTTACACCACCAAAGTGACGCCCCGAATAAAGTTATGAAAGCCCACAATAAAGTTATGAAAATAAAATTCGTTTATTTACTTATTTGTAACAGATTCAGTTGGTCACAGAAAGAAAACAAAAGCAGAAACCATTAAAATCACAGAATAATTTAATTAAATATACAAACACACTCGGACATCCCTGAGTGTTTTCCCTCTCCCTGTGTACTCGCCAACCTACTTTTCTTTTACCTTTCTTGCATGATTGACACTGATTTCGTCCAATCGTATTTCGGCAAATCTTCAAACCGACCAATCGGCGGCGGCAGGCGGAAACCAAAGCAGCAGGCCCAAACTGAACTGTGTGTTGTGTGGCATGGATTCAGCCCAGTAATATTGACAATAGGGTTAAACCGGATTGCCCTAAAAATCAAATAAATAAAGAAGAAGAACCAAAATAAGCACGGGGTGCATAATACTGGATACGATTTCTATCAACAATCAGGGTTTTATCTGATTTTTAATGCATGCATTGATGGGACGCGAAGGATTATTTCACTAGAAGGCACCAGTTTTGTGGGATTGGCCACCTTAAGGCCAGGATTGCATTATTTTGTTTTGGTTTTTTTTTCCTGTTTGGACTATGGTTGTTTTTGGATGACTTTAACAGATTGGAAGCATTTACAGTGTGTAATTAAATAAAGCGCTTTTAAAGAAGGATCACTGTTTGTAATCAACGAAGCACAGAGGATCAAGGTAAAAAGTTGGTTACACTTTGTTCTTTTTATTAGTATTTTTTAATTATGTGGACGTGCTTAATTTACTTCAATTATTCCTATTTCGTTATCATGTGTGAGATTTATATTAATGTAATATCGTTTCAGTGCTGTTTAATTTAGCTAACTAGGCGAGATGCTTTAGCTTTACGGTGTGTGTTGCTGTTTCAAATTGCAAGGTATTGTACTAGATAGTGCGTCAAAATAGCTTTAGTAGTTCACTGATTAGGGCCTCTGTGTAGGGCGAGTTGTGTAATTTGGTACGAAGCCGCGATTGTATGCTAGCTTTTAGCTCATTGGCAACTACCGCTCTGTGTAACATGAATGAATGTCCCTGAATATGTAAATTTTAACCTTTTGGTACTATTTAGCTTTACTTTTTATTTTATTTTACTTAATAGGGCATTTTTTTCAAAGACTTAAGTCAGTATTTACGCTTATACATTTAACGTTAGCTGTTAGCTTAGCATAGCGCTGGAGGATGCAAGAATGTTCGTTAGTTTTTAAACGACTCGTTCATTAACACTACTGATGTGCATCTAGTGTCATTCGTCAGTATTATTCTTCTTTTTAAATATGTTGATGTATATTGTCTTGTTTGATTTATAATTCAGTTGGAGTTTGGATGCCAATAATTGTGATTCTAGGCCTCGGTTCAACCAGACCGGTTTCTCACATAGCATAACTCATTTGATTCCCAATGTCTCCAAGTTGTTTACATAGTGCACTAGATAGAGTGCATATATTTATTATTTCTATACACTATATAGTGCACGTATGTGGTTAGTATGAAGCCAATTGGGATTTAGCCTTGGAAATAAGTTATTGAAATGTTGAATGCTGTAGTATAGGAGTGCTGAACTCACTTTCTATTCGAGCCCAGCTATGCAACATAAATTTACTCTACAAAACACAACAGACAACCATGACAATGAGTGTTATAATAAAGTAGAATATATGCAGTGATAAACCAGTAAAGCAGAACAGCTCCAAGATGCACTGAGCTCCAAAGATTAATATCCAAGCAAATGCTATAATGAAAAACGAGCACTTATTTAAGTGCTTCCCATCTATATAATCTTGATACCTCACACCATAGTGTCAAGTTAAGTCTACAAACACTTTTTGGTGGTAATTACATGCATTTGGACAGAATGCTTCAGATACAGAGCATTCACAGCCTAATCTATATTAACTAACATCTTCATAATTTTACTATTGGTTGACCAAATGTCTGATTGCCTGTTCATCATGTGGATGGGATTGTAGCTCAGATGAAGATATGTCGTCTTGTTTGCAGGAGGGAAGCCTTAATTTAAACATCACCCAAGATGTCATTGTGGACTGCCAAAGAAACTAAAGTTAGCTGTCATGAAATATGACTGCACTACCACCTTACATTCTGATCAAGTGATTTGCCATCCAACATTATTCAATGTAATTGATTAGTTTACTGAATTTGATTCGAGATATGAACTCATAAAGTCGAGATTTCAGCTTTGGCGTGTTGGCGTGTTTTACTGCTGCACCACCCAAGCTCCCCTAACAATTAATTTGTGAATGAACTTAGATCTTTGAGCGTATTCCCAGGCGTGTTGGGTTTATTGGGTTAGAAAGGTTTAAATATTTCAATGTAGACATTGCTTTAATTACATTAATATAATTAAACTTTGTGCTGTAAGTTTATTTTGTTATACAACAGTGTAATTATGATGTTAGTGTATCATTTTGTTCTTAGCTGTGAGCTATGGAAAAATCTAAAAAGTTGTTTATTAAATTATAGCACAGTATGTGAGCAGGACAAAATCAACCCTCAGTAGCTTTCTACATTTTCAACTAAATGAAATCTTAAAAGCATTTTATTCTCCTTGTGAGTATTAAACTGTAGGTTTTAAACTGATTTAAATTGACGTAGTTGCTGATCTCTTAATAACAGAGTTTTGTTTATTTTGTATTTAATTGTATTGTATGAGGGACACCTTAGGGATGGGGTTGGGAATCTCTGGAATAAAGGGTGTGATGCTTATTCCCTACAGCACAGTACGCCTTTCAATAACTTACATCCTAATATAAACTATTCAATAATGCTCTAAATAGTTTTGCGTTCCACTTTATTAGGAATAGTATCTGAATAGTAGGAAGAACTCACATTACTCTCAGAATATCTTTAAGGCATGGATTTCAATAGGGGTTGGAAACATTACCATTTTGGTCCATGTTGGCACTAGTGCATCACAATTGCTGCAGATGTGTCAGCAGCATGTTCATGCTTTGAATCTTCCTTTTGACCACATCCCAGAAATGTTATATTGGATTGAAATCTGGCGACTAGGGAGGCCACTGAGGCACAGTAAAGATATGATGATGGAGCCAGTTTGAGATGACCATAATCTAGTTCAGATGAAACACCTATATCTGTCACATACACCGATCAGCCATAATATTAAAGCTACCTCCTTGTTTCTACACTCATTGTCCATTTTATTAGCCCCACTTACCATATAGGAGCACTTTGTAGTTCTACAATTATTGACTGTAGTCCATCTGTTTCTCTACATATCTTTTTTTTAGCCTGCTTTCACCCTATTTTGCAATGGTCAGGACCCCCACAGAAGAACCACAGAGCAGGTATTATTCAGGTGGTGGATCATTCTCAGCACTGCAGTGACACTGACATGGTGGTGGTGTGTTAGTGTGTGTTGTGCTGGTATGAGTGGATGAGACACAGCAGCGCTGCTGGAGTTTCTGAGTACTGTGTCCACTCACTGTCCACTCTATTAGACACTCCTACCTAGTTGGTCCACCTTGTAGACGTAAAGTCAGAGACGATCGCTCATCTGTTGCTGCTGTTTGAGTTGGCCATCTTCTAGACCTTCATCAGTGGTCACAGGACGCTGCCCACGGGGCGCTGTTGGCTGGATATTTTTGGTTGGTGGACCACAGTCCAGCAGTGACAGTGAGGTGTTTAAAAACTCCATCAGCAGGTCTTATCCACTCATAGCAGCACAACACACACTAACACACCACCACCATGTCAGTGTCACTGCAGTGCTAAGAATGATCCACCACCTAAATAATACCTACTCTGTGGGGGTCCTGACCATTGAAGAACAGGGTGAAAGCAGGCTAAAAAGGTATGTAGAGAAACAGATGGACTACAGACAGTAATTGTAGAACTACAAAGTGCTTCTATATGGAAGGGGAGCTGATAAAATGGACAGGGAGTGTAGAAACAAAGCTGGGGTCAGAGCACAGGGTTAGCTAATGTACGGCGCCCCGAAGCTGAGAGGTTGAGGGTCTTGCTCAAAATTCCCAGTGGTGGCTGCATGGCAGAGCTGGGACTTACACTCACAACCTTCCAATGACTATTAGGCAACTGACTTGTACTTAGTGACACAGTAATCATGCAATTAAGGGGCCTGAAGAACCATTACACCATTACCTTCCTAAACTGTTAAGGTAGGTTAAGTCTAGAAACATATGCTTTTTATACCAAATTCTGCACCTGCACGTTGCAGCAAAATACAAGATTTATCAGACCAGCCTGTCTGGTTTGGGTGAGCCTGTGTCTACTGTAGCTTCAGATAACTGGTCTTTACTGACATTTATGGGTTTTGTGGTTGTAGCTCATTTGTCTTGAGGTTCAACATGTGCATTCTGATCACTACATGTCTTTTATATTTTGCTGAATGATGAACACATGCCTGATGAAAGCAAAGTTTGTAATGTCGTTCCGAGTCATGGTAAGGTGTTAACACACTACAGGAAATGCTGAGCATTTTTACATGTTGAGTGTTGTTCTGATTCATGATGATTATCAGATGGTTCAGTGGAGCTTTTCAGAAGCACCGTGAATCTACTTGCAGTGTCATAATATAGATGGTGTTTAGTTCAAGCTAAAATTATGTTGGAAAAATAATCAGTGTAACTTGTTGGAGTCAAAAAACATCTCCTACCTTTAATGATAAGTGTGGGTGGCTGATCCATTTTAGCAAAATGTATTTCAGGTGTCTTGATGTCTGTCAGAATCTTCAATTTTTACCTTGCAGACACAATCCAGTTTAGATATTTAGTAAGCTACACATATAATACATATGAACTTAGTATACAAGTACTGTGTGTAGCCCATATGTTGCAGAGGTGGGCCACATTTGCATTATGGTGGCCCTTAAAGGGCTGTTTGTAACGTATCCTGTTGTGATTGCAGTCTGCCTTTTAAGTCTTGGACAATTTGTTGTTTTTCTTGGAGGCTAAATTCTGTGTTTGGTGTCAAAATGCCAAATTTGCACTGTATATTTATAACAACAGGGCAGTGATAGCTCAGTAGTTAAGGTACTGGACTAGTAAACAGAAGGTTGCCGGTTCAAGCCCTGCAACGACCAAGTTGCCACTGTTGGGTCCCTGAGCAAGGCCCTTAACCCTCAATTGCTCATCGTGTTCAGCTCATTGTGTAAGTCGCTTTGGATAAAAGCGTCTGCTAAATGCTGAAAATGTAAATGTAAAATAATGTATATCTACATTTATATTGTACCACAATATACCTGTACCACAGACACGGCCTCGTAACACCAGAGACGTACAGGTTTTTCTTCTTAAAGCACAAACTTGTATTCACTTTCCCATCTTTTATTAAATTACCTCCTTCTGCTTCAATTTTCTCTCTTTGTACATTTTGGACTTATTTGTAAATATTTCTCAACATCACTTGTTGGAAAACCACCTCAGTTAAACGCTGATGTGGAAACACCGCCGTCTAGTGGTGGCATGTGGTCACTTTGCGGGTCACAAAATCGGCATGCGCTGTGGGAGATGGCTTTTAAGCTCTCGCGGGCCACACAAAGTAACGTGGTGGGCTCGATTTGGCCCGCGGGCCTTGAGTTTGACAAGTGCATTAAAAGGAACCCCCCATTAACCACGTTACATTTGGGTGGTAACACTGTGGTAGACACTGTAGCGAGTTTTGTTCTGATTGTAGCAGGTGCAGCAGAGTTATTGGGATATTTCAATAACTAGAATAATTAGGGTGTAGAGTTCTTGCATACCAGGTCACTTTGTTATTATAGTTTCTGTTTGATTAACAGCTATAGAGCAAACCAAACATGTGTCTGTCTATTCCAATTTTAATCAGTTGTTCATATGATTTAACAATAGGCCTCTTTATACAATATCACAACCATACAACATTGTTCCCATGTTCTCTTACATTCTTTTCTTTCAGTCTGAATGTTGAAAGCAATATAAATAAGCTACACAGCTTTTCTTGTTGTATGTTGACTCTGTCAGGACTTTTAATGCTTTATTGTCTTCCTGCATTGACATGTACAAATCATTTAGCAATAATATGACCATAAAAGGGCCAGTGTGTGTGCATGAGCTGGTAAGTAATCAGACTTCCTGGTTTACTTTTATGTAGTGACATGAGAGCATTGGTGCTTTTAAGTAGCTTAGAATTTTTTTAATCGGGACGTGCAGAGAAACGCAAATTTTTAAAATTATTTATTAATAATATATAACTGTGATATGTTCAACTTGTCAAATCTATGCACTTAAAATTGCCTATTGCATTGTCCCAGTTTGGATATTTCCAATTCCATCAGGCAGGCTGGAGACCATTTACACCTGCACTACACCCTTACTGACCGACAAGGGTCGAAGGCTAGCACACCACGCTTCTGTCACCACAGAGCGCTTCTTTACACATACCAGCATCAGATTCTCACAGAGAGCCCCAAGTCCCACAGAGAAACACCTTGTGTAATGAGTAACTACTGTAACCAAAGAGTGTAAAACATGACATTAAAATCCTAGTAAACAAACATACTAAATGGCTTTACTCGCAGTCAGGTGGAAATTTGCTAAAAGACGCTTAAATCACACACTATAAGTTCTGCTTGGTGTGAAGTTAAAATAACCCCCCCACCCCTTTTACAAGGACACAAGCAGTTGATTTGTGGTTCTAATGTGTTCAGATGAAAATGATAGTAAAATGGTGTTTCAGACGGTTCTGTCAGTCACAATACAACGTAATCTCTGGCATCTGTGAGTTTGTAGGAACCATGTGGCCATAGACATTCCATGAAATGCACCTTTGTGCTATTTTGCTTTTAACTCGGTCACAGAAAAAGAACAGCAAAAATGATTGAAATTCCTGACATCCATTGTATGCAAAAGTTTCATCTGTGCACTATAATTATTTTTTAAAGACGGATTTTTTCTTTAAATAATATTTAAAACTAGATTTAAGTTAGTGAGCCTGATTGAAAGAGCATTTAAAACAGGATGATCAGTAGGCAGCTGAATGCAGGTTAAATAAATTTTTGAGGCGAACACACTCGGATATCGTGGCAGTATGAACAAGTCAAATGTAGGGATGTAACGATGCACCACAAGACAGTTAAAAATCGATTCACACGTGTAACGATTTAAATCGGTTTACATGTATAATGAAGCGATATTCATTTTAAACAGCAGAGAGTGCTGGCACTATTCATCTCGCCTGTTTGACGTCACTACAGGGTTGCCAGGTTTGGAATTTTCCAGCCAAATTTATTTATGTGAGGATACTTTCTTTATTTGTATTATTCATTTAATTTTTTAATGTGGGATTTGTTTTAAAATTTCATTTCAGTTTTTTTACACAGAGGGAAATGTGCAGCATTGTTTTGCATAGTTTGTACAAAAAAATAAAATGCTGTATATGTGTTTATTTTTATTTATCTGAAGAGAAATAATAAAAGGAAACTTTGTCATCATTTGTCCTCAGCGTCATTTTGTTTAAAAAATCTGGAAAAAATCGTATCGTGAACCCAGTATCATGAATCGCATCGCATTGTTGGTAGAGTGTATCGTTACATCACTAGTCAAATGTGGTCCAGTAACCTCAGCGAAGGACTTTTCAGTTTGTCATACATTGTACCAGATTAACCAGCTCATTCATCCGTCCATGATTTATCTATCTTTTAATACAATGATCAGAGGTGCTGAATCCTGTCGTCTGATCTGTTTTTTCAGGGCTATGTCCTCAGCAGCCACCTCGCCGCCGTCAGTGGACAAAGTAGACGGGTTTTCCCGAAAATCAGTCAGAAAGGCTAAGCAGAAGCGCTCACAGAGTTCCTCACAGTTCCGCTCTCAGGGCAAACCCATCGAGCTCACCCCTCTCCCACTGCTCAAAGGTAACACACACACACACCATTTAGTATTCGTTTTATTTTACATTTGTGTCACTGATCATGTGAACGTTGTTTTGGTGGCTTTACCATATTATTAGGTGCTTTAATCCCCTCAAACTGCTTTTAAAGTTATTAAACTATTAGAGACACTCCTTGTAGAAGCAGCGATCTCAGCATGTTGTTTTCCATTCTGTATGTTTAGCAGCAATATACCCTTCTCGAACGCAGTCAGGGATCCACAGCAGCGGAAGACAAATTGACTATGCTAAAACATGACAAAAAGGGAGAAAATGCATTAAAATAAATAGAAAAAAAGATGGAATTTGACCTTTAATTTGGCATAAGACTGAAAAGTCCTCATATAGCCCCCTTTTCTGTTGCACAACCCACATTTAAATCCAGAACTGTCAGTATCGTACCTAATGTGCTATTGTCAGACTTAACCTCGTCATCAGACCCACAGCAGCTCACTAATCAAAAGCACAGAAAATCCATCGCAGTTGGGATTTAAACATGGAGCTTGTGTTCTATCGCTCAAGCGCAGTTCACAGACGATTGCATTTGACCAATCAGTGGTCTGCTGTGATTCTCGTTCCAATTATGTGATCTGGTACACTTGCTCTCTGGTCAAGAAGAGTAATCCAATGTAGCACAGGTACTCTGGTACAGTACGGGTCACTTGGCAGTGAAAACAACCACTAAATGTGCGATCAATGTACCATACAATAATGTGGAGCGGAAACAAAAGCAACAGATTTCTGTTGAATGCATTCTAAATTCTGAAGATCATGTTTTATTGAGCCTTTTAACCAGAGCAGCATTTTCATGACCCTGTTAGGAAAGCAAGCTTTACAATAGAAAGAACAGCAGGGACCTTCTCAATCTGCAGTCGTTTTACAGCTGCCCTTTAATTAACAGTTTAAGCTCTCTGTGTGTTGGGTTGTTTATTAATTCAGTATCAGGGTGTTGAATGATTTACACTGTAATGCTGCTGGCTGCATTGACTTAACAGTTGCAGTCAGAAATATTCACCCCTTCCCCACTCCAAAAATATCTATTATGCTGATGTGTAATACACTGACTACAAAATTTACAAGTCACCTCAGTAACCAGAGAAAGAATATTTATTGATATACACTGATCAGTCATAACATTTAAACCACCTCCTTGTTTCTACACTCACTGTCTAATTTATCAGCTCCACTTACCATATAGAAACACTCTACAATTACTGACTGTAGTCCATCTGTTTCTCTACATACCTTTTTAGCCTGCTTTCACCCTGTTCTTCAATGGTCAGGACCCCCACAGGACCACTACAGAGCAGGTATTATTTAGGTGGTGGATGATTCTCAGCACTGCAGTGACACTGACATGGTGGTGGTGTGTTAGTGTGTGTTGTGCTGGTATGAGTGGATAAGACAGCAGCGCTGCTGGAGTTTTTAAATACCGTGTCCACTCTATTAGACACACCTACCTAGTTGTACCTTGTAGATGTAAAGTCAGAGACGATCGCTCATCTATTGCTGCTGTTTGAGTTGGTCATTTTCTTGAACTTTATCAGTGAACACAGGACGCTGCCCATGGGGTGATGTTGGCTGGATATTTTTGGTTGGTGGACTATTCTCAGTCCAGCAGTGACAGTGAGGTGTTTAAAAACTCCAGCAGCTCTGCTGTGTCTAATCCACTCATACCAGCACAACACACACTAACACACCACCACCATGTCAGTGTCACTGCAGTGCTGAGAATGATCCACCACCCAAATAATACCTGCTCTGTAGTGGTCCTGGGAGAGTCCTGACCATTGAAGAACAGCATGAAAGGGGGGTAACAAAGCATGAAGAGAAACAGATGGACTACAGCCAGTAATTGTAGAACTACAAAGTGCTGCTATATGGTAAGTGGAGCTGATAAAATGGACAGTAAATGTAGAAACAAGCAGGTG
The DNA here is from genome assembly GCF_030014385.1 of Trichomycterus rosablanca. Taxonomy (NCBI): domain Eukaryota; kingdom Metazoa; phylum Chordata; class Actinopteri; order Siluriformes; family Trichomycteridae; genus Trichomycterus; species Trichomycterus rosablanca. Next base: position 12,655,641 of record NC_085992.1, read on the forward strand.
GTTTTAATGTTATGGCAGATCGGTATATATATATATATATATATATATACATATATTAGGGCTGAAACGATTCCTCGAGTAATTCGATTACTAAAAATGATCGATTCAAAATTTATCGTTTATTCCATACACGGATACACAGCTCACGGTGTTCCGCACGGACTTTCACATGGCGTTCACGCTCTGTGCAGGTGACGTGAGAAAGCCCAAGGGCTGCGTCCAAAATCTCACACTTAAACAGTACTTAACAGGACTTATTCCAGGTACTTTCCGTCTGCGTACTGTTTAGTATGAAAGCAGCGATTTAAAACGCAGCCGAGATTTGATAGCGCGGACTGCAGAATGGAGAGACAGAGAGAACATAGCGAGGCGAACAGAGGAACAAAGAAAACGACTGAAAGTTTGAGATCATTTTAAACTGGGAAAAAAAAAACTAAAATTTAGAACAACATCCAGACCATTAGAGAGTCGTGTTGATACTTTTCTTTATCGCAACCACCACATGCTTTTTTGAGGGCTCAGGCAAACACACACACGTACACACGTCAGAATATTAAAGCCTTATGTTCTGTGTGAGCTGTAGCTAAAACTTTTAGTTTTGAAAGTTGCCCAAATTAAAGGCGATGTTTATGTATTATTGATATATATATATATATATATATATATATATATATATATATACAGTATATATATAAACACACACATACGTATATACTGTATATATAAACGGTTTGTCTTTAAACTGTCCTGTATGCAAGTAATAAAAATATACAGTTTGTTTTAAGATAATTGTCATATTTAATCTTATATGTATTTATTTTTGCTCTTTATTAAAGCAAAGTATTTCTTATCCGATTACTCGATTAATCGTTGGAATAATCGATAGAATACTCGATTACAAAAATAATCGATAGTTGCAGCCCTAATATATATAGTCAGTGTACCGGCTTCAATTTCATACGGTATGGATTTTTATATACCGCCATACTGTAGCATAGTTTATACAGCAGCCATAGACTTCAAATATAGGCAACATGTGGGCAGCATTTATATAATAATGTTATAGTTTTTGGCATACAAGTTCTGTTTTCACTGTGTTGCAGTTTGCAGAATACAAATTGTTTACATGCAACTGTTGCATGCATATTAATACCTTAATATATTGAGTCTATATGTGCGGCCAAGCAAATCTTACAGTTCTCGAAACCTCTTATATACATGATGAAATTAAAATTCTTTATATTCTGTGTATAAATATAGCACACTATACAGTGAAACCGTCAGAATTCTAAAAAATACCGCCCATATATATTCCTTTAACTTAAGTCCCTGTGTATTCTTTCCCAGTCTAACACTGAAACTAAATTCCTAGACCTCCCCTAACATCCTGGGCAGAAAGTTTAAAACGGGCAGAGCAAAAAATAGAACTGAAGACAGAAAGGAACGACGCACGCTGTGTTGCTGGGGGTGAGGTGGGTGGGGGGGTCCTCCCTTCCCTTTCGGCTTGTTCGTCCATAGTTTCCGTGGGGTCAGCTGTGCTTGGTAACATGATCCTGACCTCTGCTGTCCTTTTCATACACACACACACACTAATGCACTGCAGCACACCGTGAGTTTACACTTTTAAAAAGTTTGGCTCTGAATTGGTGGAGTTTAACCCCAGAGAAGGTAGAAAAGACGGCAGAGAGAGAGGAACGTGTGAGCGGGTGAGTGGATATATGGCTGCCAATCTCAGCGTGTTGAGAGGGAGGAGGGCTCGCGGTGGGTGGGGAGATGGAGAGTTGATCTGTCAAACCACCTTGTGCCGTGACGGCTATCGCTTTTCTCTTCTATTAAAGTTGGTGTAACTGTTGTGTGTAATGATTCTGTTATGCAGGTGTGTGTTTGATTCAGAGGCTTTCTGAATGGGAGCTTTGTTTATTTTGTGGGATTTTGTAGCTATTCTAAAATGAAGTGTGTTTATCCTGGACAGTAAGCTTTCCCTTGTTCTTTCAGTTTGATGTTTGTCCATGTTTGCTATACACTTCCATAACTTTTGGGATCATTAATTTAAACAATAAATTTATATTTTTAATTAATTATCCTGGGTTTGTCCTCATACATTTGGTCTTTTTAAAACCTATTACATAATATAATTCTAATTAAATGGTTTTTAAATAGCTGATACATGCGTCATGAGTCAGTCAAGAATTTAATAAAGAATTCCAAACCCTTTATGTCTACTGTTATTTGCAATTTGAAACCCCTGAGCAAATTCCAAATTTCATGCAACCTCTGTCGCTATATATTTACAAATAGGGCGACACAGTGGCTCAGTGGGTAGCACTGTCACCTCACAGCAAGAAGGTCCTGGGTTCGATCCCCAGATGGAGCGGCCCGGGTCCTTTCTTTATGGGGTTTGCATGTTCTCCCCCTGTCTGCATGGGTTTCCCCCAGGAGCTCCTGTTCCCTCCCACAGTCCAACGACATACAAGTGAGGTGAATTGGACAATACAAAATTGTCCATGACTGTGTTTGACATTAAAACTTGTATAAATGAGTAACTACCGTTTCTGTCATGAATGTAACCAAAAGTGTGTAAAACATGACGTTAAAATTCTAATAAATAAATATTTACAAATGATTATGCAGTTACATAATGTTTCATTACACTAAGAGTAGATAAATAAAAACATTAATAATTATTCCATGTGCCAGCGTTTGGACACCCTTCCAGCTTTTAAAACTGGGATACGATTGATTCCATAGGACTTGTTAAGCAGGTCAGGAATTGTCAGACAAATTGACAACCAACCAAAGTATTATTAAGAAACACCAGTTCAAAGCAAATGTGAAAGCTGTTTGATAAAACAAAGCAAAACACTCATGTAGCAGCAGTAAGGACTGAAACTGAGCATTAGTTAACACAGGACTGGAGGTGCACTGTTCCACTGCCTTGCATTGCTCACACAAACATGATCTGCTTTAAACAGTCCTTGAAAACAAACCTCGCCTGCATAATCATCAACGTTTGCAGTATGCACAACAAGTAATCGTCTTAATATAACTGTTAGGGTTGCCACTAACGACTATTTTCTATTGATTAATCTTTAGACTATTTTATCGATTAGTTGATTAATCTACACGATTCATTTTCCTCTAAAAAAATGTAATTCAGAATCTCATTTACACTTCTTTTATTTAAACAGAAATCTGTACGGCATAATAATATGGCCCAAACCTAAATGTAAACAGGGTTTACGTCCATATTATCACATTCTCAAGTGCTCCATATTAAACAAAGTGCAACACGTGTTTATGGCATTCCGTACACAAAGCAAAGTGCTTAAACGTATAGCAGAAATAAAATAGAGGTGGGCACGTACAGTAAAGACAGAATGAGCCCAGATTCTAACCTACACATTCACTCAAAAATTACTTCAAATTCTAAGCGATGTAAACACAGTGGTAAGTGTTTCACATGAGAAGCTTTTTGCACACAGCAACTGCAAACAGCGCAAGCCCAATGCAGCGAAGTGCGCGGCGGTTTAACTAAACTCGCTAAGAAAAACGGTATTCCAAGATCTCCGCGTTTAAGAAGCTAAATGAAACAATATAGATGTGCAACATGGCGCTAGTGTTGCTGTGCTATACAATCAAAGCTTTGCACAGAGTATAAACCACCTTTTTGTTTTGTGCCAGTTTTAAGTATCACCGAACTTTTAATGATTTGGATCTTGGAAAATTTTGAGCTTTTCTTTGAAAGCTCTCTACAATCGTCCTCTGACTCTGCTGCAGATGGCATTTTTTAAGACTGCGCCTAATGCCGCCAACCAGTGACTGGACCAAATACGACTTAGGTCATGCACGCAGCAAGTAGCGCTGAATGAAATCATACAAACGATTATATGAATGAAAACGTTATAGAAATTAAAAAGAGTCATTTATAAACATACTTTTAAAAACTATGCATTAACTTAAAATATAAACATCATTGGAAATCATTAACAACATTGCAAAACTTTCATCATGCTTTGTGTTACCACCAGAGTACTTACTGACTTTGCAGTGTGTCCAAACACACGTGCACTATTTTTCCAAGAGCATCATATATAGTTTCTGTCAACTTCTTTTTACTTCAAACAACTTAAACAATAAGCTGGAGGCAGTTAAGGTATTTCGGGTTGTAATTCTCAGTGTGTGCATGTAGAAGTGAGAGGTTAAAGGTCAGGGCATTGCTGCAGGTGTTGTGTGATTTCTCCGACCTGAAGAATGTGAACCATGTTGTGGTTTTTACTCTGTGTGGTCGTTACTTATTAGAGAAAGGGAGGGAGGGGGGGTGTACAAGACCAGACAACTCTAAGCCTCACAGCAAGAAGGTCCTGGGTTCATTTCCCAGGTGGAGCGGTCCGGGTCCTTTCTGTGTGGAGTTTGCATGTTCTCACCGTGTCTGTGTGGGTTTCCTCCGGGAGCTCCGTGTTCCTCCCACAGCCCAAAGACATGCAATGGAGATCCAAAATTGTTCATGACTGTGTTTGATATTACAACTTGAACTGATGAATCTTGTGTAGCCAGTAACTACCTGTCCTGTCATGAATGTAACCAAAGTGTGTAAAACATGATGTTAAAATCCTAATAAAATTTATATATGCACATTTACCCAACTTTCAATCAGTTATTTACTGGTGGGTGTTGTGGAAATCAACCCTAGAGTCATACTCATCACACCTAAGTTTGTCGGCTGGAAAAATGAAAACATCTTGTCTGAGTTAGGTTCATACTGTACTCGATACAGATGTAGGAGTCACGCACTGCTCTCAGTTATTCCCCATCTCTGTGCGAATGCCTTTGATGTTTTCTTTCGACAGACAACCAATCGTGTGTGTAGGCTTCTTTGTTTGTGGTTTTAATGTGTAATAGCTCTGCCGTCATTCATAATTAAAACAAAAATGCAGATCAGATTCCTGTTCAGGTTAGAAAAATTAAAATCTTTCTGTAAAGAAAACTGCCACATGCACACTGAGGGTGGGTAAGGGCACGATACAAATCGATACTCTGTAGCTACACCTGTAGTTTTGTACTTGTAGGGATTTTTGATTAACATAAGGAATGCAATTTTTGCCATTGCTTTTACTTACCATTGCCATTTAGTCATTGGATGACAGTCACTTTTAACAACCCATTTAAAAGCGAGTTTCAAATAATTCTTCAAAACGTTTCAGCACCTTTTAAAACTAGAATTAAAATTAGTGGATAAACGAAGTGCAAATGCAAAATCTGAGATTCCATCAGGGATCTTGAATGGAAAAATCAGGACTTTGTGGTTGAAAACTGAACACCCTTTATAAGAGGGTTCTTGAAAAAGTTTCTGCACTTTTTTAACTGTTTATTAAGAATTCCAAAAACAAATGACATAACTTTTCTACAGTCACCTTCCTTAGCGATGCATTTTTCCAGAGTCGTACCAACTTTTTAATGCCATCAGCAAAAATGTTTTTGGTTGAGCTCGTAGCCACTGATGCACCGCTGCTTTCATATCATCACATGAAAATCTTCTTCCCCTTAAAACTTCTTTAAGCGTCCAAAAAGGTGGAAATCAGATGCCGCTACGTCCGGACTATAAGCTCTCTCTCGGTCTCTCCGCCCTCACCGTTTCCAACCAAAATATAAAAATGTGGAAACTTTTTAAAGATCCCTTGTACAATAGCTAAACTTAGTAACCACAGCAGTGATGCAGAAGTTATGTTATGTAAGAATGATATGTTGTGACAAAAACATGATATATAGACAAATATTAAGCCATTATGGTAAAGGATCAGGATCAGCGTCTTTTTGCTGCATGGCTATGTTTTACTGTTTACGGTTGCCAAGCTGGTTTAACTTGTTCACAATGGACTCAAACATGATGGCTTGTTTGGTGGGTTGCTGACAAACTCTCATTACATGAATGTGTGTACACATGGGACTAGTGCTGGACAATAATTCGATATCGATATATATCGCGATAGAAAATGTTTCAATAACGGTGATATGATTTTTAAACAAATTCGATCGATATGCATATGTCAGTGCGCTTTGCCCGTGTTACTTTTTTGCGGAAGCATTTCTGCTCGCAGGTGTTCCCACAGGGACGCAATTCAACAGCGCACCTCAAGCGAGTAGTTCTCCATCAAAACAGTGCAGTTACACACTCAACATTAATGTCAACCACCAACACAATTACAGAAGAAGTACTAGTACTGAGTACTAATACCACTTATTAATATTACTTCTTAGTAGTTGAGGCGCGCTACGAATAAAGGCACCAACGGGATATTCGCGTTCCACTGTTGCCAGATTGGGCTTTTTTCCTCCTAATTGGGCGTTTTTTTTTTTTTTTCAAAAACAATTTAATAGCATTTACATAACACTTCTATTGAAAAGAGAATATTCAGTTTTAAGAAGCCCCAGCATTGTAGAAGGCTATTAAAAGTAAAGTCAATTTTCAATGCTGATTTGGCTTAATAGTGTTGGTCAGAATGTGTCATATTCTTGAAAGAAAATTAAATTTAGTTTTCCATGCATTCACACTGGCATGTTCTGGGGTTCAGATGAGTCTCATCAGTACACACAAGTTTGCAATCAAATGATCAAGTATTGCAAAGGAATATCTTTGAAATTCTGTTAAGGTTATAGGCTATATTTTAGTTTTTCACAGGGAAAATGAGAAAAAATAAAAAGTTTATTATGCTAGGCTTGATGTAATTCTACATGGTACTCACTGCCTGTATAGGTAAACGAGTGAGTGACCAAAACACTACTAGATCAACAGCTACTAGCCACATACAAAAATAAGGTATCAGACAGTTTCTGTGCCACCCCTGTGTGAGCAATGGTCTCAGTCTGGCCACCTCTATGGAAATTGTCTGGCTTTGCCACTGTCCACAGTTGAAAAAGAAGCAGACGAAATAGCTGAAAAGAGATGAAGGAATAATTCAGTCGTGTATTCAGCTTGTATTTCTTGCCAGAAAAAGAGGTTTGCAGGTACAGCCATCCAATTTTGGTGTTTTTGGCAGTTTTTCTGACATTTGTGTTATTCATATCGATATCGGAATTATATCGTATCGACCGAAATTAGGAGTTATATCGTGATATAAATTTTAGCCATATCGTCCAGCCCTACATGGGACCCATGGGCTTTCATTTCTCCAGTTTAATTCTGGAAAGTTGAATTGTTTTGTTAAAAATAGAATTTTATAGAAACATTCTGTAGTACACTTGCATTTCACTCTCCACCTGTTGGAAATGTTTAAGTTTGTCTCTGTTTAAGATGTGTAGAGTCTTAGGTTCACCTCATTAATGGCTTTAGAGATGTGTTTCTCAGTTTCATCTACAGCATACCTTCTCGTGCAGTACACCTAAACCAGTCTTGCTCCGTTTACACCCCGGGGTTTTCCCTGTGTGCTTAAGACACAAGCTGTTGAGGCTGTTACTTTATTTGTCCCCTCTTTCTTCCTAGAAATTCCATTTCAGAGAATTCAGAAAGCTCTACATATACCCTCCCCCACTTCTGAAGCTCAAGGAGAAACTGTTGGCTTAAAGTAGAAGGTAGAGGCCTTTCTTATGTTTAGGTAAGGTCTAAAATCGAACCTAAACTTTCACTGGAAGCCCACATTATCTAGACTATTTTGGACACATTATGAGAAGGATCAATTTATTAACAAATATGCTTGTAGGAGTTAAAAGTAAAAGGAAGAGGATGGCCAGCAACAAGATGGATAAATACAATTAAAGGCATTAAAAAAGGCCTAAGCCCAAACAGCAGACGGAATAGTCTGGAGAAACACTATGTTCACTAGTAATAATAATAAAAAAAAAATTATAATTATAGTTAATTTAGAAAAGTGTGTTTGGTGTTTAATAGAGAGGCAGAATATAAATATCTCCTTCTGTGGACAAAGTATTAATCTGCTCTTCATATTCGAGCTTTGCAAACACATTCTTACCAAAAACTAATAATTGTACCTATTATTTTGGTAATAAATACAGGTGCCTAGGTGGGGCAGCAGGATATTCTGCTAGCACACCAGTGCTGAGATTCTAAACATCACGGTTCGAATCTCGGCTCCTCTACCGGTTGGCTGGGCGCTATCTAACGGGCACAATTGGTAGGGCCTGCAGCAGAAACAAATTGGCCTCCATATCTGCTGGGTGGGGAAACAACCGGACTAAGTAAGTGGGGTCATTAAATGCATTAAATGCTGTGCAAGGACTTCACACTCTATCCACTGATAGAGGTGCCTGTGCAGAAGCATGGGCGTAAAGAAGGGGACTGCGCACGCGTTAGAGCAGGGGTGTCAAACTAATTTTCACCGAGGGCCACATCAGCATTATGGTGGCCCTCAAAGGGCCGATTGTAACGTATCCTGCTGTGATTGCAGTCTGTTGTTTTTCTTGGAGGCTGAATTCTGCATTTATATTGTCCTCCTTTACCACAGACACAGCCTCATAACACAAGAGACGCACCTGTTTCTCTTCCTGAAGCACAAACTTGTTTTCATTTTCATTACATTTCCTCCTTCTGCTTAATTTTCTTACTTATCTTCTTGTACATTTTGGGATTTTGTGTAAATATTTATTAACATCATCTACTGGCGGGATGTGTCACTTTGCAGGTCACAAAATCAGCATGCGTTTTGAGAGATGCAGTTAATGTAGGATTTTACAGTGTATTTTAAGACGATCATTCTGCCCTCACTAATAGTTTATCCCCCTTGCTCAGCTAGACAGACAGACAGACAGACAGACAGACAGACAGACAGACAGACAGACAGCTCTCTTCAGAATACAGTCGGTTTTATTTGCTTCCCAGCTGTGTGATACACTGTGTGCACCAGAATGAAGTAAAAATACAAACAATAAAAACGATAAAGAACTTAATACAGTAAAAGCACACAGCTGTAGTCAAGTGTTACATCTGGTACAATATGAGATTTAACCAAACGTAAAACAGCGCTAACGAGTTAAAATTTTGTGTAAAGATACTAATTGCTATAGTAACGGTAACAACTGTATTTAATTACGGTAAATTTGTAACTAAAACGCTGTGATATACTCACTAAACATTTACAAACAACTGAGAATATAAACGCCACTACTTACAGACGATGCTTTGGTATTATACTGCAAGATAATTATTTATATTTATTGTTATTGTTTACATTACTACCCGCGTTCTTTTGCCGTAAAAGTCACATGGCTTCTCAGCGAAGGTCAAAGTTAGTTGCCATGACTACGATGTCAGCAGTTAAAGGCTTAAAGGCGCAGGAATCCCATTAAATTATAAGCGCGTCTCTGTAACTACTCGAACCATCACAACAATCGTACAGTCGTTTAAGCTCTCGCGGGCCGGATCAAATGACGTGGCGGGCCGGATCTGGCCCGCGGGCCGTGAGTTTGACACCTCTGCGTTAGAGGGCACGTGAGCAGCAATATACCCTCCTTGAACGTAATCAGGGGTACACAGCGGCGGAAGACAAATTGTGTGCAGCGGAAGACAAAAACCAAGTTAGATCCCGAGTTTAAATTCAAGGCAATGCTATCAGTTTGACGGCACATCCATACAAAGACAGGCTTCATTGTTGCTATACAATCGCTACCTTTGCTGTTTAGCCGAGGCACCCTGTTCTCTGGGAGATTCCGTCACTGGCAGGTAAAAAAGATGAGTTCAGTGGGCGTGTGTGATCGGCTTGGTTCTTTATGGCCTGCGCAGGGGTGGTACGAGCTGCGTGAGAAAAGCAATAGGTGGATTTTGCAATTATTTGAGACTTAAGAAAGGGATAGTGGTAGCCTAGTGGGTAGAGCCTTGGGCTATCAGTCGAAATTTGAGGATTTAAATCTTAGCTGTACCACGATACCCTCTCGGCTACAGGGGCGCCTCACAATGGCTGACCCTAGCTGCCAAACAAGCTGTGATATGCGGAAAAAGAATTTCATTGTACTGTACTACTGTATATGTATATATGACAAATAAAGACATTCTAGGCATTCTATTCTATTAAGTGTGACCCTTATCAGGGATGCAATTTTGGCCTTTTTTTTTAATGGATTGTTGACAGTCATTGGTTGACAGTTGCTTATAACACCCTATTTTAAAGCACATGATCGATTTTCAAGTAAACAACTCTTTATAATATATTAAACTATAATAGCTAAACTGTAGCAGTACTGCAGAAGGGTTCGATAAACAAACACAATGAGCAGATTACATACGTTCTGCATTCATGTAGATTTTGAAGCAAAGTCTGTAGCAAAAGGTTTATTACAGTGACTGACTAAACATGCCAATCATGCTTGTTAAACCTCTTCTAAAAAGATTTTGCACAGTATTCAAAGTATAATACGAGGGATCTTCAGAAAGTTTCCGCACTTTTATATTTTGGTAGGAAACGGTGAGGGCGGGAGGAGTAGTAATTGGTCGTGTCTGAGAGACTGAGAGAGAGCTTATAGTCTGGATTTAGCATCATCTGATTTCCACTTTTTTGGACACTCAAAGAAGCTTTAAAGGGGAAGAAGATTTTCTTATGATGACGATGTGAAAGTAGTGGTGCATCAGTGGCTACACGCTCAACCAAAAACTTTTTTGGCTGATGGAATTAAAAGTTGGTACCAAGCTGGGAAACATAGAAGAAGATAGATAGATGTACTTTATTTGTCATATATACATATACAGGTGTACAGTACAATGAAATTCTTTCTTCGCATATCCCAGCTTGTTTGGAAGCTGGGGTCAGAGCGCAGGGTCAGCCATCGTACGGCGCCCCTGGAGCAGACAGGGTTAAGGGCCTTGATCAAGAACCCAACAGTGGCTGCATAGCAGAGCCTGGATTTGAACCGCCAATCTTCTGGTTGATAGCCCAAAGCTCTACCCACTAGGCTAGTGTAGAAAAGTCATGTCATTTGTTTTAAAAATTCTTAATAAGAAAACTTTAAAAAAATTACCCTCGTACATTTGATCCATACTGACGAAACTCGTCTTCGTTTGTCAACCACCTAGCGATCTTACGGTTTGCTTGCTAATGTTTCCGACAGACGTTCCCGCTCAGGAGCAGCCGGATTTGTTCCTGAAGAAGCTGCAGCAGTGCTGCACCTTGTTCGACTTTATGGACACGCTCTCCGACCTCAAGATGAAAGAGTACAAGCGCTCAACACTCAGTGAACTGGTGGATTACGTCACGGTGAGCCGAGGCTATCTCACCGAGCAGGCCTACCCAGAGGTCGTGAAAATGGTGAGCTTTCATACATCTCTTACAATCCCCTACATAACCTTTATTATTTTATTCTCATTTGTTGACGTACCTTACAAATGGAGACTTTATTGATTAAAAATAATTTGAATATTTTGGGTCGCCTTGTGTGATGTGCGTATAACGGGCACAAAGCACCTGATGCAGGGAGGAAGGGATGAGAGGTCGACTCCTCACCACTGTAACAGCTGGTTTAGATGACTGCTTAAGCGTTTGAGGAATACAGGCAGCGTAGCCAGTTCCTCTGTTTGTGTTAACACTCTTTAGATAAATCCACCACTAGCCAGCTTCACATGTGTTGGAGGAAGCATGTGCTAGCCTGCAGCTCAAGCAGTAGGGAGTGCCAGAGTAGAAATATTACTGCATTAGATCTGGATAATAGTCAGGGTGGCTCGGTGGGTAGCACTTTCACCTCACACCAAGAAGGTCCTGGGTTCGCTTCCCAGGTGGGCAGTCCGGGTCCTTTCTGTGTGGAGTTTGCATGTTCTCCTCATGTCTGCGTGGGTTTCCACCGGGAGTCCAAAGACATGCAAGTGAGGTGAATTGAAGATACAAAGTCAGGGCTCTAGACTAACGTTTTGCACTGGTTGCACTGGTGCGCCTAACTTTTTTTCTTAGGTGCACCAGCACAAAAGTTAGGTGCACCCACATTTTCGACCGCATCGCATTTAACACCGCAGTTTTACAGGTTCACTTTTTTTTTTTTTTAAATCACTGTCCATACAGGCAATATTGACTTGTAAATGATTAACTAACAATCTGGTCAACATGGCCTCGTCTGATGATCTGTTTGCTGCTGCCTGACAATGAAGGGCAGTGGGGAGAGGGGACACTCGGGCAGTGCATTTATCGCCGCATGTAATGTGTTTTATAGATGCATTGGGCTTTTTCAGCCTTTCAATTCGAAATGTATTAGAACCAGTCACAAATATACTATTGCCGGCCATGGTCTTCCCATGCTCTTTACAGTTAATTATAGTATTATAGACTAATTATAGCACACTTATAAAAATTATAAAAATAATAATAGAGTAAATGTGTGTGTATATCTATTTACAGTATATGTGTGTGTATATTTAAAATTATATGTATATGTTTGTGTGTGTGTGTGTGTGTATGGGGCTCGAGAGTGTTAGAGTGTAATCTTAAATGCAGTGCATTATACTGTATTATCTGCTTTACTGTATCTTTTACACAGATTCCCAAAATCGCTTGCGGTGCACTCACTGTGTATTTTGACTACATGTATTGTAATATATTATGGTCTTTTAGTTATTTTTATATTTTACTTAACGAAAATATTGTCGTGTTTTTACTTTCACTATCGCCGCACTTTACCGCTAGCATTAGCCCCTTGCTACTGTAGAGGGTCGGCTCACCTAGCCGCTGTCCGGTGGGGATGCTGCGGGTCTTTTGCTGTGTGGTGGTGGAGGTGTGGGAATAAAGTAGAGGGTAGAGTCACTTTAACTGTTTAGTCAGGACTTAAGTGAGCGTTACGACACTTTACACCGCCGAGCTCCAGAACCCGAACTTCCATTCTGGAACATCCGGCAAGTCTCATATACAAAACTAAACTTACTGCAGAACGTCGGAACGCACGTGTATAAACCTGGTGCTGCATTCTGATTGGCTGAGCTGAATGTCGCTCACATATCACCGCTACAATATTGTCCCGCCCTTCACTATCTCTGATTGGTTTAGACCATGATATTGGCCTAATGTGTGTCTGTTGTTTTTTTTTCCATCGGACGCCTGGTCGCGCCGGTGCGACCTAAGATTTTTTTTTGTCGCACCATTGAGAAAATAGGTCGCATGTGCGACCAAATTGGTCGCACTCTAGAGCCCTGAAAGTTGTCCATGACTGTGTTTGACATTCACTGATTGACCAGACGGTTCATTAACATGCAGTTTGGTATGAAATGTATTTAGTTTCTACTGGAACACTGTGCAGCTTCATCGATTGGAAACGTGAGAAGATAAAAGCACCACAAAAGTATAAGGTGGCTTTATGAAACTTTATTGTTTTCTTAATCTGAGGATGAATTAAATATTGAAGAGCCACTACAAGTGATTCCAGGATCAGTAAACATGGGATTGCTGTCTGATGCCTAGTTCACACAACACGATTCTTGCCCTGATTTTCGCTCGGCGACTGGTCGGTGCTAGATTTGCCGGCTCGGGAGCAACTCGGCGTTCGCTCAGCGATCAAAACTCGGCTCTCGATCGCTAAGTGTGAACTACCCAACAACTCGATCCGACCGGCTCGCCGAGCGCTCCGAATCGAGATTTCTAGCAGGTCAGATATCTGATCTGAGTTGCACAACTGGCAGCGAGTGCTATGTCGAACAGCCAATGAGAACGCAAGATACGGTGTAGGGCTGCACGATATTTCGTTTCAGCATCGACATCGCGATGTGTGCATGCGCGATAGTCACATCGCAGGACGTGCGATGTTACTTAATGCAAATTAAATCAAATACGTCATGCTAAAACTTTTTTGCTGCTTGACACAAAACGAAAATTCACACCGTTCTCATTTTCCATGACACATCTACCAGTGTGTTCAACAACCTAGTGAGCTGCCTTGCTGTACTACCTACATAGGCAGCTGCCACAGTAGAGAGGATCCTAATAAGTCAATGACTTAGAAGGCAGGTTATTGGAACGCGCCCGATTCCATCGGGTTTCGCATTTAGCATTTAGCATCTTGCCATTAAAACCAATGGAATGAGGTGGGACGGCGCTAACATGTCAATATAACATCTCGATTCGTGTACAGAAAACTGTTACATTTGCTGACAAGCCCAAACTTGCAAAGAAAAACACTCGTTAAAAATTAATAATTATTTATTTACGTTTGAGAGAAGAGATGCCGCAGTGTATTCTGGGATTGCCTTCTTCACTAAGGACGCTTTCGAGTCTCACTCGTTCTGCCTCAGCATTGTGCTTAGTAACTAAGGCATCTAAGTAACTAAGAAATCTCAGATTTGGAACAGGTGTATAACTGCTCTTTTGTTTGTATAGTTTTTTTAAATAATGTTTACTACTTGAAGAGGTTTTGATTGTGAAATAAAATATTAAATGACCAATTTTGTCAATCCTGTTAATTCCCTCATGTGATATTGAAGCTTTCTTAGTTTAATGCTCAGTTTCAACCGAGTACAAAGATGTAGCTTGTCATAATCTTTTGTATCACTTGTAGGCACCACCCTTTTTCACAGATGAGCCCCTTATTTAGAGTAAGATACATGCATTATTAATATTATTAATAATGTGGTGAAAATTCCTGCATTTTTTTAATATCGCAATAAAATCGCAGGAAAAAAAAAATATCGCAATGTCAGTTTTTTCCAATATCGTGCAGCCCTAATACGGTGTGAGGGGAAACGCAGGAGAGGAGTGTAAACAGGTGGGACAGGGGGATAATATAGTTTATATCAGAACACACGTTTTACAGTATTTCTGACCTGGTCGTTCTCTACAAAACATAACACCAACACTGCATTGCAAAAAATATTAATTAACCTCCAACTTACTTTAGAACAATTCATGCTGTTCGTGTTGCCAAATCCACTCAGATTCATTTATTTTTCCTCCTTGATTTTACACTGCACATCAGCGCACAAACACTTCGATCACTCGCTACTTGTTGACGTGCATTTTTGGACGTGGTATCATTAAACCCCTCATAACTTCTCACGTGTGTTTTTGTAAAAAAAAAACGTAGTTTGGGAGACCAGAGAAGCTCGCCTGCGATTCCAGCTGGTGATGGATCGTGTAGTGTGAAAGCCCCTATCGCTGATCAGTCATGTAGTGTGAAATACACACCGACTGAAAGACTCAGTTGTGTAGTGTGAACTGTACAGCGACCCGGCAAATCAGAAAGTCGTGTAGTATGAACTTGGCATGAAATGCACACCCGCTCTCCCAGCTCACTGGTCGCCATGCCATATTTTTCTCACAGTTTTAGCTCCATATATGGTTAAAATAAACGGTTTAATTTTTGTATTTAAAGCAACTTTTAATTGTGTTTTTTTTCCGTAGGTGTCCTACAACATATTTCGCACTCTTCCGCCCAGCGAGAGTAACGAGTTCGACCCAGAGGAGGACGAACCCACTTTAGAAGCTTCATGGCCACACTTACAGGTGCTCACATTCACTACCTTTGCTGCTGACATAACCCTTTGTGTGTGTGTTTGTGTGTTTGTGTATGTGTACACTGAAGTATGTCAAATTGCTGTTCAAAGAGCGCACTTTTTAGCCACTTGATCAGGTTTGCTTAACAGATGCGTTTTGTACATAAGTGTAACCATGTTGACGGCACGGTGGCTCGGTGGGTAGCACTGTTGCCTTACAGCAAGAAGGTTCTGGGTTCGTTTCACAGGTGGAGCGGTCCGGGTGCTTACTGTGTGGAGTTTGCATGTTCTCCCTGTGTTTGCGTGGGTTTTCTTTCAGGAGCTTTGGTTTTCTCCCACAGTCCAAAGACATGCAAGTGAGGTTAATTGGAGATACAAAATTGTCCATGACTGTTTGACATTAAACTTAAACTGTACCAAATGTAACCAGTGTGTAAAACATGACGTTAAAATCCTAATAAATAAATAAATGTAACCATGTTCAGGTTCCTTGATTTGAATCCTATTATCTAATAATTTCTGAAAACACAAACGATACGTTTTGCAATACAGAGGAGAAAAATCAGCAGTTTGCATGCACATAGTCATAAAATATACAAAACGTACACATGCTAATTACACGTTTAAACCTGTAAACCAAACAGTGTGTCATTATAGCACACCGTCTGCAAGTCTTTGGATAATGAAGATCAACTTGAGATAATTAAATAACCTGATGTTTATGGAATCAGCATTCCTTCCAGTAGTTCCACACAGCTAGACGTGGAAGACCTCGGTTCTGGATCTGAGTGTACACGGTGGCTCTACCTGATCAAATAGTCATTAAGCGTAAAGACAAGACAGGGCAGGTTTCCCTATTTAACTGACAACCCAGAGTTTTGTGCTTGAGGGTCGGCTCTTCAGTTTTTTCTTCTGTAGCTAACGTACTAGTTATTGAATAAAATTGGTGTCTTTTTCAAAAGTCTACCAGGTCAGGTCTAGATTCAGCAACTCAGATTAATAATTTGGCTGCAGGGGGTTGTGATGATCTGTCTCTCTTTGTA